>NC_064921.1:613414839-614039839 GCF_023897955.1 Schistocerca gregaria | reverse complement strand
TTCAAACAATGGTATTCATCTTTCACAGTATGTGCTGAACATTTTTCTGAAATTATAAAAATTATTCTGGAAAGTTAAGGTTTTCCCAAATGTGAAAACATATTCCAAGGGTCACAATGATCATGCAATTTAAAATCGTTGCAGCTGAGAAAATCTTGGTAATACTATATTTAATCGTCTACCTGTTACATTATTTACTACACAACGGAAATCAGTAAGTAAAATCAAATCAAGTAGAATTATTATTTAAAAAATTACAAGTTAATAATTTTTCCAATTGAGGCTATTGGAAACTAACTTAAATTTCATTTTTGTGATAGGTAATATTCTTAAGAGATCAAAGAAACACAGTTCACGTAAAAGTATCAAATGCTGCACGATAGTAGATCTTATTCTGTTTCAAGGAACAAGATCATGCCCGGCTGACGAAGTATGACTACCTGTCCACATGTTACATAAACAGTCCTAAACATTTATAGCATTTCTCTCACCATAAAGTTGTGGACCTGAAGAATTAATAATTTATTCGTAATATCCGTAATATATTATAGAGCACGTAAATGTGTAGAACACGAAATAATAACAGACGCTGTGAAAAATACGACCTCATGTTTAACCACAACAAAACAGAATGACAGAACTGGCTTATACCGGTCTCTGGCGCGTAGTTCAACTTGTAATTCAAAAATCTGTACCGACCAGAAAGCGTGGTGTGTTCCTGGGTACAGTACCCAGTAGATTCAGAATTCTCCCCTGCCAACTAAACTTTCGATTCTGTTATTGAAAATAAAATTCCGATACGAGATTGCAAGTGAAACTTTATAAACACATGTTTTATAGGAACTCTCTGATTCCAGCATGTCACAAAATTGGAGTTCAGCAGTAATATTACTGGTGCGGTCTCTTCATAACGTGAAATATTTGCTGGAGAGCGTTTTAGTTTTACTTTGTACCTTCTGTATTAATGACACTATACAAGACGTTAGAGGAGAAAAGTTTATCAGAGAAAATTTATAGTCCTACTGCACCATTCGTCTTCCAGATATTGCTATCACAAGTTGCTCACTATAATCACCTAGCCCTCTTTGTATTGTGTATTTTATCATCTTAACAACGGGAATTAACACTTCTTACAGTGTTCGAAATATTCTGAAATTCTGGGAGTGACGCTGCAATCACACGTCAGTACAAATGAATAACACAGAGTGTTCTAGAAGTAAACTCATACCAACATGTTTATTAATATTCGTAAAGAATTAGCTTGAGTAACTTTTCCCTATGGTCTAACCACTGTTAAACATAAAGTGAGACTTCAGGTACTATGTAAACGCAGTACTCTGCACGAAATAGATGAAATTCATGGCACCACAAATTTTTCTCTGCTCTTTGCAACAAAAGTGATGTTCAGTGACTCTGTCATCTTATTATGTGGAAGCTTCAGGTTAAATCTGTATATGGCATGAAGAAAACAGACTCTACTGTAAGAGACTAACACGGGAACCGTCCAGATCCGACATGTCGAAATCTGTCGTGAAATTTTTTTTTATACAGAAATAATGCAGCAAAAGAAACACACTGTCAAAGTCTTAGCTGCTAAGACACACTGCAAGTATTTTTATAAAAATGTTGAAATTTGTCAAATTCGTAGCTCGCCAGGCGGTTAGGGAAATGTGTACCCTTCCACAGCTGTAGCAAACAGCACAGCGCCAACATAATTTGTATAGTGAATATCTGTTTCCGGTGAAATTTTCTCTGACACAATCGTTTACATTTACTATTCGCTAGAATTTACAATTCATTTATATCCATAACAACAGGGTATTTGACTGTTTCTGGAAATTGTCTCAAATGATTAATTACATCCTTTTGTGCTCATAACATGCTTTCTTTCCTCTTGAATGTCAGTATTCTTTTATAGAAACAGAAATTAAATTCAAATAATTTGAAAGTACACTGTGACGTCACTGGCTAGCTCTCTACTCCTGCTGTTACAATGCTAACTCACAGTGATCTCCTGTTTCGGAATTTACGTCTCGGAAAATGGTCAGAAATGGTGTGTAGCACTACACTGTACAAACACATTTATAAGAACCTCTGAAACGTTTTTTTGAATGTTCCAGAGGAAGAGAAGACGTGTAAAATGTGGTTGCACTGTACTGGTGAATTTCCACCACGTCGACGCACTAACTTAATAAAAACCAAGTTGCACTATGAAGGTAACATTAATTTAGTTCCGAAATATGTTTTCTCACTGTTACAAAAAATGTCGACAATGCTCCACGAAACTATACGCTTAGGAAATGGTTTTACCTAACTCCACATAGATTATTCGGTAGCACAGTATTTAGAGTGGTAGACCCTCGAATGTTGTAAGATGATATCCATAGATCGCTCGTTCGAATCCAGTCCGAACTATGTTTAATCTTGTTTGTAAAACAATTCGACAGGTGTCTCATATGAAGACCAAAGCACAATTACCGAACTTTATCACACCGATCAGAAACAGAATATTATCGTGTTTTCCGTGGTATTTACATTTGCAATCGCTGTTCACACACGTCACGATCAAAAAGGTATTTTTTAGTTAACATGCCCACACACTTTTTGCTTTATCAGAAACAATGTTCTTTTTCTATTTTCATATTGTCCAGCTAGGATCATTATTGTTTAAACTTTTGAAGTTTCACCACATTATATAAAAATAAAGTACGTCTGCTTACGATACTGGCGTCAATTGACACTCACCAACGTAATAGACCTTTTACGCTTGTGTTACCTGCATGTTGTACTTGCTTGATATCCCTGGGTATAGAAAACCTCATCGTTATATATCTTGTCCCTGCGTGGGCGTATGGTGAATCGTCTTTTCGCAAAGTAAATGCATTTATCCCCTGAAGTCCATTTCTCAGGACACGATTAATGTGAAGCTATATATAATGCATCCCGCCACAGAAACAACTGCTACAATCCGTTCTTGCTAATGCAGTTTTCGTAAATAAACATAACAACTTTCGCGAGGTTTCCACTATTTCTTTCTATTGTTACTTAAAAATCATAATTGCGTTCTCCATCACTAAATAGCTAAACCATTTGCTGCAAAGTACGTAAAATCCTCGTAACATCGGCGAACACTCCTATAACACCTGTATAGCTTTGTCTTACTCCTAGCCTCTGACATCACCAGAGAAGTAGTCAGCAATAGAGCGTTTTAGATCATGTAACCAAATCGTGATTATTTAAAGCTTTTTAATTACACAAAAATAACAGAACTTTTGTGCGAATATTGACCGTAGGTATTATTCGATTGTTGTATTCAGAATAACAAAATTCCGAACCATATTGTTAACACCGGAAAATAGTCTGTGACTAGTTGCCTTCGTTGTATCGGTAAGTGGTAATTGTGGAGATAAAAATGAATTAAATTTTTGTGATTTCTTTGTATATGCATACTAACAGCATCTGTCTTTGTCAAGGTTCCAGGGTTACACAGTAATGTGGAATCGATTAACATTAATTGTAAGAGTGGAGGAAATATTTACGTGCAGTACAAAATAAACGCCAAAATAAAACTCGCTAAATCGTGTAAGTAAAACTATTCGAAAGACAGAACTGTTCGTGGCAGTCAGTGCACTAATATCGAAGAAGATTTATGAGACTGGGCTCCCTTAATTGCAAGTGTGATGAAAATTACTGATTTACAGTCTTCTTCACCCTGTTTAAACTGAGCCTGGAATCTCTGCGGAAAAGGAAGTCGCAAAATTACGAATTTTACCTCAAGTAAACATGTAGATGAGATGTCACTAATAGTCAACACCTTATAAAAATGTGTAACTGACTTGAAGACGAAGTTTTCTGTTATCCCCTAAAGTCCTGCTTATAAAGCTAGTCGGGCTTCGTGCAAATTTATCATTTCCGGTAAAAAGAAAATAATAAAGGCAGAGTCGCTTGTGCAGACGGCGAATGCTGACACATTCGTATACCACAATGCCTGCGATTTGAATCAATGGATTACTGCTTCCACAGCTTTATATCTGTCTTAGGGAACATCAAGGTAAAACAGAACGAACAGTTTAAAAAAGGACTGTCTATTTGCAAAAATCTTTCAATCTGTGCAGAAAAATCTGTAAAAATGGGAGCGAATAATTTTCAGAGACACATCGGAAACGTCCTCACGAGTGCATTTGTTTGGCTCATGGCCTTGTCATAACGACATCTCTGTCTTCAGGAGGATGACGAAAATACTGTTAACGTAATTCTTACTCCACGACGAACGAACAGTGTGATTCATCATCTCTATAAATAAATATTCCAACAGTTTAAATCATTTTTCAGAAAACTGTCGGGAAGTTCAATTTCCTTTACGTCTTTGTCATTTCAGGTTTATCAGCCGAACAGTATTGCTAAACTTCAATAATTTCTGCATTGTTAGTTTGCATCACCACATTTTACGCCTGGCACGCGGCAGAATATGCAGAACAACGGCAACGACCATTTCTTATTGCATTCAGGTTCTCTCTCATTAAAACTAGTAATTATGTAAGTCTGCAGGCTTTCGTGGCCGTTGTCACTAAAGTTAAAATCTTCTTGGTTATTAGGCCACGTCATTAAGCGGCCTAATAACCCAGAAGATTTTAACTTCAAAACTAGTAATTACTGTGAAGTCCCTGAATGTATTAATTTTTCTTTTATAAGGTGTGTCTGGTGTAAGTAAAACCTTTGGTTTCGTCATCCAACAGACACTTCGTATTTTTGTGACAACTTCAGTGAATAAACAAGCAAATGTTTCATTGTTAACAAAATATACACATAAAGATACATATAAAGTCCTTATTGAGGAAAGTAATCTGTAATGTAAGAACAAACACTGTCTTGATTTTCTTTCATCTGCTAGTCTCTTCTGTAACAATTACATCGGCACGAGTTTAGCTGTCGATATTAACTGCAAGTTATTAAAAAAATTAATGACTTGGGACATTTTTTCTATGTTAAGTGCATGCACTTTGGACTTCGAGATACGTAACGCCACGTCCTATTGTCACGACTGTGTCTCCTAATTTGCCGATTTGGTGCTGGGCAGGAAGGTTTGTATAAACCGCTGTAATAATCAGCTCTCCGTTTGCCAAAAATTAGTAACTCTAACATAAAATTACTTACAGCACGCCTTAGCAGCTAAAATATTGACAGGACATTTCCTGTGTGAAAGTTTTCAGGGTTGGTTTCTACATGTCGGGTTGGATCATTCCCTTGCAAGCTATACCGACAAGTCCCAAGATCCGCCATTACAGGTTCAACTGTGGCAGTAATTCTCTCATACTTTCCAAACATCACCAAAGTTATTCTGCATAACTTACTGGACTAGGAGTCGTAGTGACTTGGTCTCAGATATTACTTTTTCAGGGACGGTTAATTTAACCCTAGAGTAACAAGGTGCTAATCCTGAGACATAAATAACAAGGTGGGGTAAAAATTTACCCCACGTTTTTCTGATTTATTTGTTTCACAAAAGAGGTTCTGGAGTAACATAAAGTAATCATCACACAATATGAAACATTTATTACAAAATATAGTTATGTTTTATAATATGACAAAGCAAATCATAACTATAATATCAATGCATTTCACTGTATCAATGTTGTATAGAGTAATATGACAATGCGATTATCTACCGCATTCAGCTATACTTTGTGTTATGACATTGCAAAACACAATGGAATTAATCAAAAGGCATAAGAGTCATTGAAGGAAATAAGATTTAAATTGGTAAAAAGTATAAAATTAACAACTACGAAAAAAGAGTTCCTTATGTGAAAGGAAACACAGATTTTATGAATTATTTTCAAAATTTGGTGATATTTTGAATATACCAAACATTTTCAAACTAAACTGTTATGTCATCTTCGTCAAATATTTTTCCGATGGTCCTTACACACTGGTTTCAAACAGAAATAGCATTCAAAGGAACTTTTACGGTCTTCTTTTCGACTGCAAAGAAAGTATCGTCCACTTCTTTTTTTTTTTTTTTTTTTTTGAGATCGTTTCTGGTTGTGTTGCTGATCTTGGAATATCGCTCCCAAAATGTGTCAAAATCTGTTCCATAGTTATGCGAAGCTCTTTCGGTAAATTGTTTCTCGTGATCTGTCCTTCATTTATGCTTCAACCAGCCCGAATTCCAATGACTTAAGAAAATTGATTCGGCTGTTTGAGCCACCGTTATCCTTATACAAGACATAGGAATTTATTCCTGATGCATCTAAAATCCCATACAAGTATGGCATTCTCCAGCGCCTGGTTTATCGGGTTGTGGGCTTTGTGTGGCATATAAATCAAATAAATCGACTCCCCCTTTGTTATCATTGTAGGAAAGTGCTAAGTTCGATTTCTTTGTCTTCTCATCTATTTCACCAATCTCATGCATCGTTGACAAAAAATAACGTTTTTATTTTTCTTTGGAATGTATGACTCCAACATTTTTTCTCTCCAGTAAATGAATACAGATGAAGAAACTGGCCTATTCTTGGTTTGAAGCACGGATTCAGGTATTTCTGGTTTATTCTTGCGTAAAGTGCCAAATATTGTCAAGTTTTTGTCAGCCAGTTTCTCGGCTACTTCACAAGAAGCAAACCAATTGTCCATTGTAATGGCCGGCTGGAGTGGCCGTGCGGTTCTAGGCGCCACAGTCTGGAGCCGAGCGACCGCTACGGTCGCAGTTTCAAATCCTGCCTCGGGCATGGATGTGTGTGATGTCCTTAGGTTAGTTAGGTTTAATTAGTTCTAGGTTCTGGGCGACTGATGACCTCAGACGTTAAGTGCTCAGTGCCACTTGAACCATCCACTGCAACGTTCCGGTTGGTTCCATACCCAGGTTCACATAATTTCATCACATAATATTGTCCCTAGTCTCTTTCCCCAACTATGGAATTCCTGCATAAAAATAATATGTCTTCGCGTCACATAATGAAATTATCTTTAGCACATATTTGTCCGGCTTGCTTGACAGATACATTTTGAAAGTGCATCTGCCTCGGAAGCTAAGGAGTGTCTCGTCAATGGTTATGAGGACACAGGGAGTGTTCAATTCTTGACTACGTATGACAAACACACGCCATAAATCACGAAATGCAGCGAACTTTTGTGCCGTTCTTCTTTTCAATCTGGTATGTCATCAGATCTTATATTATTGATCAGAAACTCGAATCGGTTTTTCGTCATAGCTCCTCGGAAAAATGGGGATCCTTATACTACAGACCAAGCATCAGTACAATTCAGATGCGTATTTTGTAGAGCTTCACTCATAAATAGTATACCAAATAAAGCTTTTATTTCGGTTTGGTTGATATCTCCAACATACCACTGCGGTGATGTGAATTTTTCTCTTAAATTAGCAATTTTTTGGTTTGTTTACGTAACTATTAGTGAAACCATGTCACTAGTAAACATCAGCTCAAATAATGTCAGTGGAGACGTTTCGTTTATTGCCTTGCCTAGTGCACCAAGTGTATGTACCACAATATTCTTTGCTGGCACTCTCGACGCTTTTTTGTGGAAGGGATGTGTGTTCCACCAATACCCATTTCTGCCATATAAAATTTTCCTTTCTTGGCTATCTCCTTCGTCTGATGAATCAACCTCAAATGGCGGTACATCGAATTCGTCAACCTCCTGGTCGTCTGTGATATGACCGTCTACAGGTTCACTCACATCTTCGTCTGATTCACTGTAATATACGTTTACAGCCTCTTGACGTTCAAATTCTTTTATTATTTCCTCTGGAGTTCTTAACAGTTCATGACAAGACATTTTCTACGCTTGCAAAAGAAAGTACCAGCAATTCTATAAACAAAAAAAAATTAACGTAAATAGGAAGGTGGGGTGATTTTTTACCCCGAACTCAAAATTTCACACTTTACCTGTTAAAGCAGCATGGAAAATACAGCCTGGGAGATTATAGCCTCCTCAACGTGCACAGCAATATTGACTGGAAACCTAAACAATGACTCCTGTCCGAGAAACCAGTGGTACCAACATAGGATAAAAAATTATATCGACTGGGGTAATTATTTACCCCATCCTGTTATTCTAGGGTTAAGAAGACGCGGAAGAAGGATTTCGTGAAGTTTGAGAGGTTGGAGACATGAACTTCGAGGAGAGTGGGCTGTTAATCGAGTCTAGATGGACTATATGGTAATAGTAATGCTCGAGAACGGCATGTGTCCACGCCTGGGTACCGATCGGGCACACGGCTTTATTCTGTTGGGAAGTTTCACAAATACTGTTCTTCGTTGGGTTCAGATTGCACTAAGTAAGCTATCATGTTCGGCCACCGACGGTATAGTTGGATTTGTCCCCATTAAAATAGCAAGAAGTTCCGCGTGAGCGCCTCATTTCTTGCTCTGTAGTGCAATAATCTTTTTGAAGGTGTTAGGAGAAGGCTATTCAAAGAAGGAATTTTGCACGTTTGTTGAAAATGCCTCCTTCTACGAGGCCGATATCATGCGAATCTAAAAATTAAGACTGACTCTACAAATAGCCCCAAAGAAGAAGCTGATTACATAGACAGACTAATAATTATAGACAAGAAAGTCTCAGAATTACGGGAAGGCCAAATTGGTTTAGATGGGAAGTAAAAAAAGAAGTAATCACACCAAATACGATAGAATGCGGGTAACTTACAGGAAGCTTAAAGAAAATAATGAAAAGAGTGAAATACTGTATTAAGAGTCAGTCTTATTGACAGAAATTAGCAAATTAGCATTTTTTTCTTCATTACATAATGGTGGAATATTAGAGAGGCTCCGCCTTTGCTGTCTTTGTGCATTATATTTGATACTGCAATTCTTTTCCTTTCAATTGTTACTTGTATAGACTAATCATATTGTAAGCTCATGCAGTGGTGTTATTTAACTGAGAAGTAGTGAAATAGTGTGGATCATCAGTAGCATAGAGATGATCGAAAATTAATATGATATTTAATGTTTTCAGTTGTTAACAATGTTATTCAGACGTTTCAAGTTCGCAAAACAAAGGACATTCTAATGCATAGATACTACAAGAAAATACGGCGTAAATCATCACGAGCATGGACTAAGTAGTACTTTTCAACATACATTGAGGGTGCAGATATTTAAATATGAAATCGATGTACGTAATCAGGCTGGAATACCCAGGTTTGTACTTAAAGAAGATTTCACGCTCTTTCACAATTTACCTCCCCGATAATTTAAATTAAGTTCCCACCTGATATTATTATTAACATACAACATAAGTGAGTATTTTATCAGACCATTCGTATCATGGACTGTTCCGCGGTTTGGGTATTCTAAAATTATATCAGCTGGAATTTAATTTATAAAGTGCTTGTTTTTTTTTAATGTGTATATTCAGTTTTACAAAATAATAACGTTAAATATTTTAAACAGCTAGATATCTTTTTGAGTTCTTTGGTCTGAATCGTTGTTCAGTCTAACAGCTTTGATGTCGAAACCTTTCTATGAATTTCATTTATGCCAGAGATCGGGAAAGTATCTACATTACGTTATAGAATTCCACGAAGTCTGTAATGCAATGTACTACATTGACAGTTATGGACGAGTTCTATTCACTGAAAATATGAAACATGTGCAAGGGAAAAATTCGCTGTATTAAAGAATAGTGATATTTCTGTCTATATTTCTTCATGTAACACTTTACTGCTCCAATCTCGTCAACCGTTTTCTGGTATGCCAAAGTACATACTCGTATTGATTTCTGTTAATTTCATGATAATGCTATGTAATCTCTGTGTATGATTTCGTGACATGAAAAGTTCTGTACAAAGGTATTTGGGTTGGTCCTCCGCCTGCATACTGCAGATGTTTGAGCGTTACTGCTTCTTCCTAACCTTCATAATAAGCAATTTGCATTACCTCGTAGATTGCAAAAATCTGCCTGAGCGTAAAAGATTATAGAAACGCTACTCTAGCCATGTTGTTGAAAGCAAGACTGTGACTATTGCAGTGCGTTTCCTGAAATAACTGTCATTGCATTTGATTAACTTCAACATGTGAAGAAGAACGTTAGGGAACAGCTGAGGACAGTAAAGCTTCAAAAGTCTTGCTGTATCTTGCATTTGATTTTAGCCACCACCCACTTTCAAAATCAAAATGAAGGAATAACAGTTGAAATCGAAATAAATTCAAGGGAAACTCATCGTGATTCAAACAAAGCTTTAGCTCCCATCTGGGAGAAAGCAATCGTATTAACAACCTAGTAGACATTGTAGACATTGAGGACCGACTATTAAGAAGATAAAAGTTCATCCATTCGAGTGAAATACTGAAAATTAGGACAGAATGAATTTAAGTGTATAATCTCCATGCCAATGAGCAGTGACCTAAATAAAAACGCTGTGAAAAGTACCACTGCTGTTTCATTTATTGTAGAAGCAGACACACACTGTTCATTGACAACCCTATACAGTATTACGACCTTCATCACGTGATGCAGAAGATTTAAAATGAATCCCCTTCGTCTTCAGAGTTAGGAACATTGCAGAGTGAATTCACGGCTGTGCTAGTTGTGGCTATGGTTTTCAGCTGCGCTAGCTCCAAATGTGGTGAAGTAGGAACTTATCAACGGGAAGTACAAAAAGAACTTGTGCAATATTACGTCAGAGATCGAAGCACAACACTAGCTACCCCTCCCCGTTTGAGGTACACCACGCTGATACAGTGAAAAGTTTGTTCAAAATATATACCTCTTCACAGTGTATGCCGACGATCATAAGTTCATTTCATATTTTTAATACAGCAACGACCACATCAAGGAAGATGTGGATGTTCCCTTTAACTCCTCGCATTTATATCACACAGGACATGGCTTTCATTTTACTCTAGTGAATGTACGAGTCGACAGAAGGTTAGTTATGCACCGGTGGGTGACTAGAACACCATCAGTATGTACAGTTAAGACCGAGAGAGTGACTGTCGCTGACACAGCTGATACCCGACCTGAGGACATAGAGAGGGCCCGCGCCGCAGTTAAATAGCGAGTCGCCAAAGTTACGAAGCCAAGCAGGCATCGAAAATATACTCAGACGATCGTGATCAGAATCGATGGAGATTGGCTCCAGCAGCGCGCCAGATCAGATATATTTGTCCAGAGTATGATCATTTACAGTAAGTTCGATTAATGTAACAGTCCACAGCATTCTGTGGCTTGTAGCTATTGGGACTGAAGAGTTTCAGATTGGCAATGTTACATCGCTATAAGATAATACTTCCTCCACTACACAGCACATCTCACCAGTCAAAATAACGTAGTGTGGGCGCCAGGTTTCCAATTGTCGTTTAGCACACCCACGATACCAGACACAACACAAACTTCCAGGGTGTAGAGGCAGAGTCAAAGAGGCCACAGTGGTGTGCAGCGATGAGCCTCGCTTCTCTCTGAGGTAGTCAGATCGATGTAAGGGTGTGCGTAGATGGTACGTCAAAATGTCATAGGGAACAGCGATTCTCGAGACCCATACCTTTCCAGTCATGGTATGAAGAGGTGTTGAGTATGACAACATGACTGGTTTGGTAATTGTTGAATCTAGGCTGTACGCTCACCAGTATGTGGGAAGAGTGGTAAGCTGTTTTTCCACACCCCTTATGACCGGTGTGTAACAAGTAACATACTCTAGCTGGATAATGGAGAACGGCACACTGAATTTCATGCCACAAACTCGCTGAGGTACGTAGAGACTCTTGTCTGGCTTGCCAAGCCCTAGGGCGTGTCTGGGTTTTGACTGAAATATTTACACTATGATTTTGTGGCGAAACCAGTATTGTATCATTTGAGAGATACAGAGGCCAGCGAGTGTGCCGGAACCTACTCCAGTCCACAGCAAGTAGTGCCACGTCACCATAACTCGTCTGTGCGTAGCACACAAGTATTGCACCGTAATTAAGAATGAAATTGAAGGTTAAATTTTCTTTTTGTAGCTTTGTCAACATATGTAGTTTAAAAATGTTTAAACTCTCAAGTATCAGAATGATCAGGTCAACATTTTACCTAAGTAAGTCTTTTAAGAAAAAAACAAGTGGCGCTAAATAATACAGCTAAACTTGCCATACTATGCAGATGTATGTCAAAATTAACTAGTACAAGTTTCAAAGTGATTCAAGCAATATTTTAGTCAGAATCCACGTATGTAAGAAAACCTGAAGGCGCGAAATGTAATACATAGATATTTGAAAATCTGTATGAGTCTTCAGTTCAACACAAAAATAATAACTACTTGATCTCATTAAGCTACCTCTAATAGTGTTCAATTAATTTACTGAAAATTAAATTTGGAACAAAATTGTCCTTGTTTGTAGTTGATTAAGTACCTGTTACATTAATGCTAGAAAGTTTTGGATACAGCACGTGACGAAACCTATTAAACAATACAGCTATAACAAGTTTTAGGACCTTGATGTTAATAGCAACCAATACATCGTCTCCTAAAGTTGTAGTTCAGAGGTCATGTTCTACTGTCAGTTCCGTTCTAAAAATTCTAGTAGGCAAAATTTTAATGCAGGAGAGAAAAAACTTTTTCTGTGATTTTAACCAACTTACCTGCATGCATGCAAAAATTACGAAGATTCTAAATTAATTCACAACTTTGTTATTAAATATTCTGTGAGTGAGAAAGCGGCTGTTTAGAGATTGCTACCGTGTGCATCGGGCGGATGACAGCAGGTATTCCCCAGGCCGCCCGCTGTGCCACGTATATAAAGAGGCTTCACTTCGCACCCAGTCACCGCAAGATCCGCATCATTCAAACGCCGGAGTGCGCACTTATTTTCAGTAATAACAAATAGTGAACTCGCGAGGACTGTACACCATCCAGGATTGCTTAGATTTCCCAAAAGTAACTGTTGGTGTGCCGCCCATAATGTTAAGAAATCCGCGTGGCAAGTGGCGACAGTTATTTTACAGTTTTGTGGCGAGCATTTATTTTGATTATCAGTAGTCAGGGCGAAAGACAATTTAGTGGAAACTTACCACAAAGGTCGCCTTTGAAGTGCTCTTAGAGCTGTTTAGGATAGGGAGATCTACTCTCACTATGCACATAATGAATATTACAATGTTGTGTGCGTGAAAGTTTGCCAAATATGTGTATCTTTTAGAAATGAAAATCTTCATTTATAATCATAGTGCTGACCCCGCTGATCAAATAGAGAATATAAAGATTTCTTTCAGTGGGCTGGACAAGAATGTGGACTTGCAGACTGGGAACTATGGTCGGTATCTTCTGCATCGCTTTCTGGCTGACCACAGAAATAGTTACCCGGCTTTCGTAAAAGACAGCGAACAAAATTTACAATACTTTCAGTTTCCTCTTAAAACTAATAATTATTGCAATGAACAATAGACTGTCTCCCCATCGCACCCACCTTTGTTATAAGTTGGCACAGTGGATAGGCTTCGAAAAGCTGAACACAGATCAATCGATAAAACAGGAAGAAGTGGTGTGTAATTATGAAAAAAATAAGCAAAATATACAAACTGAGCGGTCCACGAGCCGGATAGGCAACATCAAGGAAAGTCTGAGTTCAGCAGCGCCGTGGCCCCATGGTTAGTGTGAGCAACTGCGGAGTGAGAGGTTCTTGGTTCAAGTCTTCCCTCGCGTGAAAACTTTTCTTTCTTTATCTTCGCAAAGCTATGATCTGTCCGTTCGTTCATTGACGTCTCTTTTCACTGTAATAAGTTTAGTGTCTGCGTTTTGCGACCGCACCGCAAAACCGTGCGATTAACAGACGAAAGGACGTGCCTCTCCAATGGGAACCGAAAACATTTGATCGCAATGTCGTAGGTCAACCGATTCCTCCACAGGAAAACACGTTTGATATATACTATACGACACTGGTGACGGCATGTGCGTCACATGACAGGAATATGTTGTCGGCCCACCTAATTTGTACACTTGGCGAATGGGTAAAAAGATTCTTCTAGCTTGTGCGATTTAGGTTTTCTTGTGTATGTGATAATCTCTCCCAAAAAAGTGATGAACACATAAGAGTTTGTCACATAAACTGCAACAAATGATTGCAACAGTTTCACAGTCGCACAATTTTACCTGTACTCTGTCAAAACGTATGTTTTTTAACGTTTTCAAATTTTTCCGTTTAGGTGTAGCGTCCCCATACTACGGCGCAGTTACCTCGCATGTGACGGACGGACGGACAGATAATAATAGTCTGAAAATAAAAAAAAATAAACTTTTCACTAGATGGAAGACTTGAACCAAGGACCTCTAGTTACTTAGCTGCTCACGCTAACCACGGGACCAAGGCGTTCCTGAGCTCACATTATCCTTAATGTTGCATATCGTGCGCATGGACTACTCAGTTTTTATATTTTGCTTATTTTCTTCACAGGTCCACACAACTTCTTCCTGTTTTCTCGATTGATCTGTATTCAGCTTTTCAAGGCCTATCAACTGTGCCAACTTACAACTAAATCTGAGGGGGGTGCGATGGGGAGGTTCCCTTGTCAGTACCAGCGTGCAGCGATAAATCTCCGTAGACAGACACGGCAGCGTGGTAAGATGTGGCACAAGGTGACGTTAAGATGTTGCTTGATTACACTGCACAACGAATACAGCAATATTTCTGCACTTTAGGAGCCACGTTGCCTACTGATCTAAATGGTGGACATAAACTGTGAATGAAACGATAGTTTAACCTTATCAATACCAAAGTGTTTTTCTTAAGGCATACTACATAAAAGGGGGAGGGAGAGGGTGGGTGGTACTTTAAGTCCACCTCAAAAATTTTCATTAATTGTTGTTAAATTTTATTATCATCATTCTTTTTGAAAACGTACTGATGTCTAAGTGGAGCCCACAAGCTGAAAACATCTCCTGGTACAATCTTGGCAGTACCAATGCATTTTACGTTGTGTGCACACACAGGGAATGGTACTTCATGAGCATGAAAAAAAAATCAAAAATATAGATTTCGTTAATTATCGTTGAGTTTTATTCACAACATCCATTTTAAAGAGATACAGTTGTATATGAACTTGAAAATATGAATAAGTTATTTGTTCTGAAAAGTCACTGTTACTACTAAGACTTAAATTTGTGCGTTTTATTTTACTGAAAAATTGAAAACAATTATGGAATCTGGCAAAAGAAATTATTAAAAGGAATAATTTTTTCAAATAAAATGTGGTCAAGATGTACCCCCCACCCACCATCCCCTTTCATGTTGCAGCGGTCAATCATTTAATATCCGTTGAGTGAGGAACGTCTCCACTAACTCCGACAGGCTTTTCATACGTAAGGTTTATCATTTCCGTGAGCCAAATGGTTATTTTAATGAAATTTAACAGAAGAGTAGAAGGAATATATTTAATCTAAGCAGCAACACTCTTCCAAAGTTTGAACAACACCGTTTTATACGGGATATCAAGAAAACTGTGAAATATGTGTTTCACAATAGTGAATAAGAACAAGTCGCCGGCCGGTGTGGCCGAGCGGTTCTAGGCATTTCAGTGTGGAACCGCGTGACCGCTACGGTAGCAGGTTCGAATCCTGCCTCGGGCATGGATGTGTGTGATGTTAATTTTAAGTAGTGATGTTAATTTTAAGTAGTTCTACGTTCTAGGGTACTGATGACTTGAGATGTTAAGTCTCTTAGTGCTCAGTCATCTGAAACATTTTGAACAGGTGCTGATAGCTCTTAACGTAATCGTTTAAGGACCTATGCTTACTGAAGACTTTTTATATTATTTTCGTCCATGCTACCTCCTCTCAAAATTTGGAAACCAACGAGTTTGGAGTAGAAGAGGTGTGCTTCACAGTATCTAAAACGGACGAGTCCTCATACTTTGTACAGTATGCATTTTAGAGAACATATTGTTTAAACTTTTGTTCTTGCTATTGTGGATACTATCACCGATGAAAGTATTCTGCACATTTTAACACCATGTGTAGTCACTACGTTAAGGTTTTAAAAATTGTCATGTCTTGTTAAGGAACGCTCATAGTTAATGTCGACTTGTTAGGTAAATTGTCAGGTTATACTATGAAGACTTTCACGACCGAATGTTTCAGCTGCCGAGAATTATTCCGGGTTATGTTATGTTAACCGGGGACGTAGAAACGACGGAGAGGCTCCGTCCCCGCCGCAGCCGCAGTGGCCCACAACCCCACGACGACTACCGCAGTCCACTTCATTCCTCCGCCGCCCCACACCGAACCCAGGGTTATTGTGCGGTTCGGCCCCCGGTGGACCCCACCAGGGAACATCTCACACGAGTGTAACCGCTATGTTTGCGTCGTAGAATAATGGTGGTGTACGCGTACGTGGTGAACCTTGTTTGCGCAATAATCGCCGACATAGTGTAGCTGAGGCGGAATAAGGGGAACCAGCCCGCATTTGCCAGGGCAGAAGGATAACCGCCTGAAAACCATCCCGCCCGGAAAGCCGTGCGTTAGACCGCACGACCACCCGGGCAGGCTATTCTTCCGGGTTGTATGGCTGTAGTCCAGTCGCAAGACTCAGCACAACCAGAAGCACCTCCGAAGATGTCCAACGTAGCTTTCGACGAAACGCCAGGGATAGAAGAGTTACATGGACGACGGCCAAACAACCCGGAAGAATTTGACTTATTACGCCGCTACGATTTCTCCTCCTGAAACAGACGGAGAGAGAGAGAGAGCTCAAGAAATATGCATCGCGGGCCCGAGCTGGCGCATAGAGGATGGACGGCTTGTCAGATTGGGCGTCGCCTTTTAATTTTCCTGATGAGCGGTCGGCAGACGGCTGAGGCGCGAGCGCCGACGCGCCGCTGACGGCGACAAGAAGACAGCCGGCGATAGCGTCTGTGCGGCCGCACTTATCGCATCTTCCGCCAAATTAGGAGCGCGGCCAGCGGCGAGTGGGGCCAGCGAGGCAGGCAGCGGCGCGCAGATCGATGTGGGCGGCGTGGTGCGGCACGGCACGCTGGCTCGCTCGCTATGCCACACTGTGACAGAACGCCAGCGGGCAGCCGCTTGCGCCCGCGACCGCTAAAGTGCCGCGGGCGGTGGGGGCAAGGTAGAGGGCCGACAGAGAGATAGTGGGGATATCGACGCTGACTGGCTGAGAGCTCATGATGCCATGATTTTGTTTACATTTCAACTTACTGGCTTTCGAGTGGTGATCGTACAGCCATCCTAATAGCGGAAAGGCGATTCGACAGTGTGTTCGAGGCGACGTTCGTGTCAGCTAAGATGATAAGTGTATAAGGAGAACAGACATCCATTCCTCCCCAAGCCGACAAAATCCCCGACGCGTCCGGGAATGCAACCCTGGACCCATCGGTTACCAGTGTGCCGCACTGACCCCGCTGCTTCCGAGATGGACACTTGCCATGGTTTAATCCATCTTCAGTTTATTGTGGCTGGAGTAGTCCGAGCATTGCCGTAGTAGACCGATTTTAACGCTCCAAAAACATATTCCGTAGCAGAAATATTTGTAAGCAGAAATATAGTTGGTCTCAGTGCCGTTCTGATTCTCCTTTTTTGGTTCATTTTACGTACTACAACACATATAAGAGAATCTTGTGGTAACCCGAAGCTGCAACGATGACTGACAATATACAGTACTGGCCATTACAATTGCCTCGTGTAAGGAGGAGAAATCCGTACCACCACGTTTCCGACTTTGATAAAGGTCGGATTGTAGCCTATCGCGATTGCGATTTATCGTATCGCGACATTGCTGCTCGCGTTGGCCGAGATCCAATGACTGTTAGCAGAATATGGGATCGTCGGGTTCAGGAGGGTAATACGGATCGCTTTGCTGGGTCCCAACGGCCTCGTATCACTAGCAGTCGAGACGGCACGCATCTTATGCGCATGGCTGTAACGGATCGTGCGGCCACGACTCGATCCCTGAGTCAACAGATGGGGACGTTTGCAAGACAACAACCTTCTGCACGAACAGTTCGACGACGTTTGCAGCAGGATGGACTATCAGCTTGGAGACCATGGCTACGGTTACGCTTGACGCTGATTCATAGACAGGAGCGCCTGCGATGGTGTACTCAACGACGAACCTGGATGCACGAACGACAAAACTTCAATCTTCAGGATGAATCCTGATTCTGTTTACAGCATGATGATGGTCGTATCCGTCTTTGGCGTCATCGCGGTGAACGCACATTGGAAGTGTGTATTCGTCATCGCCATACTGGCGTATCACCCAGCGTGATGGTATGGGCGCAATTGGTTACACGTCTCGCTCACCTCTTGTTCGCATTGAAAGCATTTTGAAGAGCGGACGTTACATTTCAGATATGTTATGACCCGTGGCTCTACCGTTCATTCGATATCTGCGAAACCCTACATCTCAGCAGGATAATTCACGACCGCCTGTTGCAGGTCCTTTACGGGCCTTTTAGCATACAGAAAATGTTCGACTGCTGCCCTGGACAGCACATTCTCCACATCTCTCACCAATTGAAAATATCTGGTCAATGGTGGCCGAGCATCTGGCTCGTCACAATATGCCAGTCACTACTCCTGATGAACTGTGGTATCGTGTTGAAGCCGCATGGGCAGCTGTACCTGTACACGCCATCCAAGCCCTGTTTGACTCAATGCCCAGGCGTATCAAGGCTGGTATTACGGCCCAAGGCGGTTGTTCTGGGTACTGATTTCTCAGGATCTATGCACCCTAATTGCGTGAAAATGTAATCACATGTCAGTTCTAGTATAATAAATTTGTCCAATCAATACCCGTTTACCATCTGCATTTATTCTTGGTGTAGCAATTTTAATGGCCAGTAGTGTAGAATTCACGCCAAATATTTTAGACTAATGTTACACGAATATATAGCCAAAGTATTTAAATAATACAGCTTACTTAATTTTTAGAAGTGCTACGAGCAATTCCAGCTTTTCCACTACTGAATATAAAAATGAAAGATAAGGGTACTTTATAACACACCTATTCCGATAACCCAGAAACAAGACTTGTAAAAGCAGTTTGCGGAAACCGACAAATTATTCCATACGTCTTCTGTTGTGAAATACTAGTAGTAACGGTGGGCCAATGACATTTCCTCTCGGCTATTATTCTTCCAACACTGTTCAGAGTTTCAGTGTACAATTTGTATAAAGTTTGTTGACACTGTCAACCATTAGATACGTGATCTCTTGTAAATTTTTTATTTATATTTTGAATGGAAACTCGTAAAGTCAAGATCGCACATGACGTGTTTGTTATTTGGATGGATTACTAGTTTCTGTTAATAATTTAGCCATCTTCAGATCATAAAACATACTCGATTCGTGTTGGTGCCATTACGGCTTCGAATATCGTTAAAATCGTTCTTGTAATTGCAAGATCCACGAATAACATAGTCAAAAACTACTTTTAATCATTCGTCGCCAGTGTAATTCAACCATGGTTGTACAAAACAAGGCGTAATGCCGTTAATATTTCATAAATAAGAGAATGAGTATTGACGACATATCGTAACAGACATTATCATACATCGGGTGATTTAGCTGCCCCTACCTATGGGTTTTATGCAACCTATAACGCCTTCGATACCACCTGCAATATTTTCATATACTCTCGCTCACTACGCCAGAACTGTTCGTCCTACAGAAAAAATTATCAGGAGCTTCATGTAGGAAATCTAACGTAGTTGAATTTTGTACCGGTATCCCGTTTTCGCCAGAGGCCGTAGCTCTTGAATTATTGAAGAAAACCATACATAAACGATCTTCAAACGTGTTTTTCTTGAATAACTCGAAAACTGTTACCTCCAGCAAAAACTTACCCCAACACAAAATTTAATTACATTTCCTCCAAAAAAGTTCGTTCATTTTTTTCTTTACAACTGACGGTTTGCCAGTAGCAAGCGAGAAGCGGGGAATATAGACATTTCGCCCGCAGTTTTTAAACGCGTTGTGGCTGAATCACCTTGTATATTATGTTGTTCTAATGTCGTAAATGTGAATAGTACATCGGCTGGTGCCTATTACAACTTTCAACAATTGCAATATTCGACATATGCACAATATACAGATGTGTGGCCTGCATTGAAGCGAAATGGCTAATTTGCATCTTGCGGATACATATGTTGTAATAATTAAATTTACAGGTTCCACTTACTTTATTTACCGATTGATTTTTTAATTGCTGTCTCATGAGATTCAGATTATCAGCGAAATGGCTAATTTGCATCTTGTGGATACAAATGTAGTAACAATTTAATGTACAGTTTCCACTTACTTTATTTACCGATTGACTTTTTAATTGCTGTCTCATGAGATTCAGATTATCGGTTATGAAAAAGGAAGGGCAGGAAATATAAATTTGTCAACGGATATTTTGATAGTGTTTATAACACTCGTCTTCAGTTAAGCATTGTCTACTTCTTGTGCTGTGCCAGTACAAGCACAGAAATTTCGTTTCAAAAATAAACTACTATGAAATTCTTTTCCCAGCCGTTTGTATTTTAGCTTTTGTAAAATAATATTAGCGCCCAGATATGTCTTCTATTTCCCCATTATAAGAGAAAGTTATTAGATCCATAACGGACCAGTAAAAAACATGTTATGCCAGAATGAAAGAAAGATATTCAAAACTTAGATGCTACCAACTTCAACAACCAATATTCCAAAAGGGAAAACTGAAATGGCTTCAGACCATTTGAAGCAAAACTTTATCTGGTCGATTTTCATTATTTCCAGTAATTTAAGCTAACAGCAATAAATGTCTAACATTTCAGTATTAAGTTCATCTGGCGTATACATCGTTTTACGTCAGGTTGTTGAGTAGATTCCAAGCTGAATACGTAGTGACATAGCAATGGTATTCGTTTTGACCAAATAACAAGCTAGAAACGTTTTCGGTGTCACCTGTTGGATCGATGTTTTTTTTTTTTTAATAGCTGATTGATGACTGAATTTCAGGTTATGATGCTACGTAACTGTACATTCTGTATGGCATTCTGGATCTCGCCTACCCATTTGCAATATATATCGGCTCTCTAGGCCAAGGTAGACCAATCAAGTCCGTTTATTCATATAGCCTCTGCAATCAGTGGAACCTCATGAAGGAGTCTGTGTATTGCTTGCAAAAGAACAATAAGAACTAAATGATTGATATCTAAAGTTGTACAAATGGGTGGATTCGGTGATAGATTTAACAGTCTTCCATTCAGCGTTCAACCTAATTCAAAGCTCTCTTACTGTGGTGTCATGTTCCCAAAATCCCGGCTTCTTTCCAAACAAGCTCAGGCCTAAATGGCGCTGAAAAAATGCCGTAATTGGTGGAGTACCACATGAGCCGAGAGGAGCATGTTATCCGGAAACATGCCTCTGGCCGCACTAACTCACAGCTTCACTGGCGCCCCTTACAGCCCTCCATAGTATACGTAAATTTATAGCCGGCATTATTCGAGTCTCTCTCTCTCTCTCTCTCTCTAACTCTCTCTGTTTCTGTCTCTCTCTCAGTCTCCCTCTTTTAAAGACAATTTTGCTTTTTTTATAGACTTCGCTGAAAATATAGTACCGTGATATTATTTCCTATGTTGTTATTGAGTCTGTGGAATTTGTCAACGGTTAAAAACGCAAAAACAATAAAAACACATTCTGACCTCGACAGAAATTCTCCCTGACCTATCCTTCCGTCTTTGACAGCTATCTCCTTACGATCTGGCGAATTTTTAAAAAAGTTATATTATTACCTAATCGTTTTCCTTATTCGTTTAGCTATAAATGTTACTAGAAAAATAAGAAAAAATTACTCCAGTTCAAAGTTTTTGTAGGGAAGCACCGTCACGAACGTGAAGTTCAGGACAATAACAATTCAAAATTCTTGAGAGAACATAAAATTTATTATTCTTTTCAAAACGTTGTTGTTGTTGTGATCTTCAGTCCTGAGACTGGTTTGATGCAGCTCTCCATAATACCCTATCCTGTGCATGTTTCTTCATCTCCCAGTACTTACTGCAACCTACATCCTTCTGAATCTGCTTAGTGTATTCATCTCTACGTCTCCCTCTACGATTTTTACCCTCCACGCTGCCCTCCAATACTAAACTGGTGATCCCTCGATGTCTCAGAACATGCCCTACCAACCGATCCCTTCTTCTAGTCATGTTGTGCCACAAGCTCCTCTTCACCCCAATTCTATTCAATACCTACTCATTAGTTATGTGATATACCCATCTAATCTTCAGTGTTTTTCTGTAGCACCACAATTCGAAAGCTTCTATTCTCTTATTGTCCAAACTATTTATCGTCCAAGTTTCACTTCCATACATGGCTACACTCCATACAAATACTTTCAGAAACGACTTCCCGGCATTTAAATCTATACTCGATGTTAACAAATTTCTCTTCTTCAGAAACGATTTCCTTGCTATTGCCAGTCTACAGTTTATATCCTCTCTACTTCGATCATCATCAGTTATTTTGCTCCCCAATTTGCAATACTCCTTTACTACTTTAAGAGTCTCATATCATTATCTAATTCCCTCAGCATGACACGACTTAATTCGACTACATTCCATTATCCTCGTTTTGCTTTTCTTGATGTCCATCTTGTATCCTCCTTTCAAGACACTGTCCATTCCGTTCAACTGCTCTCCCAACTCCTTTACTGTCTCTGACAGCATTACATTATTTAATTTTGAAGTCCAACTTTTGATCCACCAATTTGAAATGTAAATTTGTCTTCTTGGTTTTCAGTTGGGAGAAACATGAAAGCCTTGAAAATACGTCTTGCCCTACGATAGATGCAGAGTACACTTTACACTTTTCGTACGACATTTTGCTGCGGCTTTTTCAAGACTCGTGTCTGCAAGTACATTGTGCAGGATTGTGATCAGCAGTTGGGAAATGTTCATATACAGCATAACGATTATCACTGCATGGATATTTAGCAGGTGGGTTAAAGAAGTTAGACCTTTTGACCGCAGGAAATTCTTCATCTTGTTCCGTCTCACTGTCACTTAACACTCTTCTGTCCATAGGTTGAACTGCAGGCAATCCTTTTACTGCCTGGAAACATACAAAAATAGCAGATAAAATTTGTGTAAAGATAAAATAATTCGGTACTGCAACTTATCCCTTACCTCTAATTTGAAGTGTACTTAATCTTTTTGTTCTTTTCTTGAAATATTATTCCCTTTGATGCTTCTCATGTATTTGTTACATGCATTCACGACAACGAGGTCCACAAAGTGCAAAATTACTTTCCAAGTCCATTTTTTATTTCTGAGGCAGGCTCCACAACATTCCATCTGCTGCTCTCAAGTATAAATCCACTTACTTTTGATTGTATTTGCGTATCACAGAAGGACAATTGACTTCAATGTGTTACTCTCAGAAAAGACTTCCAGAACCTAAATCTATACTCTATGTTAACAAATTTCTCTTCTTCAGAAACGCTTTCCTTTCCATTGGCATTCTACATTTTATATCCTCTCTACTTCGACCATCATCAGTTATTTTACTCCCCAAATAGCAAAACTCCTTTACTACTTTAAGTGTCTCATTTCCTAATCTAATTTTCCCAGCATAACCCATTATCCTCGTTTTGCGTACGTTGATGTTCATCTTATATCCTCCTTTCAAAACACTATCCATTCCCTTCAACTGCTCTTCCAGATCCTTTGCTGTCTCTGACAGAATTACAATGTCATTGGAAAACCTCAAAGTTTTTATTTCTTCTTCATGGATTTTAATTCCTTCACCAAATTTTTCGTTTGTTTCCTTTACTGTTTACTCAATATACAGATTGAATAACATCGGGGATAGGCTATAACCCTGTCCCAATCCCTTCCCAACCGCTCCTTCCCTTTCATGCCCCTAGACTCTTATAACTGCCATGTAGTTTCTACACAAATTGTAGATAGCCTTTCGCTTCCTGTATTTGACCCCTACCACCTTTAAAATTTGAAAGATAGTATTCCAGTCAACATTGCCAAAAGCCTTTCTCTCAGTCTACAAATGCTAGAAACGTAGATATTCTGTTCCATGATCTACCTTCTAAGATAGGTCGTAGGGTCAGTACTGCCTCGCGTCTCCCGACATTTCTCTAATGGTCCTTTCACCTTTCTGCTTTCCCTTCTTTGTTTACAACTTGTGAGCGATTGATAGTGATACAGGTGGTTTTCTTTTCTCCAAATGTCTCTTTAATTTCCCTGTATGCAATATCTATCTTAACATTAATGATATATGTTTCTACATCCTTACATTTGTCCTCTAGCCCTCCCTGCTTAGCCATTTTGCTCTTCCTGTCGATCACATTTTTGAGACTTCCGCATTCCTTTTTGCTGCTTCATTTACTGCATTTTTATATTTTCTCCTTTCATCAATTAAATTCAATATTTCTTCTGCTACCCATACATTTCTACTAGCCCTCGTCTTTTTACCTACTTGATCCTCTGCTGCTTTGACTACTTCATCCCTCAAAGCTACCCATTCTTCTTCTACTGTATTTCTTTCCCCCATTCCTGTCAATTGCTCCCTTATGCTCTCCCTGAAACTCTGTACAACGTCTGGTTCTTTTAGTTTATCCATCTCTCATCTCCTTCAATTCCCACCTTTGTGCTGTTTCTTCAGTTTTAATCTACAGTTCATAACCAATAAATTGTGGTTAGAGTTCACATCTGCCCCTGGAAATATCTTACAATTTAAAACATGGTTCCTAAATCGCTGTCATACCGTTGTATAATCTGTCTGAAACCTTCCAGTGTCTCCAGGTCCATTCCGCGTATACAACCTTTTTTCGTGATTCTCAAACCAAGTGTTACCTATGAATAAGTTAAGCTGTGTGCAAAATTCTACTAGGCAGCCTCGTATTTCATTCCTTACCACCAGTCCATATTCACCTACTACTTTTCCTTCTCTTCCTTTTCCTATTCTCGAATACCAATCTCCCATGACTCCTAAGTCTTCGTCTGCCTTAACTATTTGAATTATTCGTTTTATTGCGTGATCCATTTCTTCATTCTCTTCATCATCTGCGGAGTTAGTTGGCATAATAACATACACTCCTGGAAATTGAAATAAGAACACCGTGAATTCATTGTCCCAGGAAGGGGAAACTTTATTGACACATTCCTGGGGTCAGATACATCACATGATCACACTGACAGAACCACAGGCACATAGACACAGGCAACAGAGCATGCACAATGTCGGCACTAGTACAGTGTATATCCACCTTTCGCAGCAATGCAGGCTGCTATTCTCCCATGGAGACGATCGTAGAGATGCTGGATGTAGTCCTGAGGAGCGGCTTGCCATGCCATTTCCACCTGGCGCCTCAGTAGGACCAGCGTTCGTGATGGACGTGCAGACCGCGTGAGACGACGCTTCATCCATTCCCAAACATGCTCAATGGGGGACAGATCCGGAGATCTTGCTGGCCAGGGTAGTTGACTTACACCTTCTAGAGCATGTTGGGGGGCACGGGATACATGCGGACGTGCATTGTCCTGTTGGAACAGCAAGTTTCCTTGCCGGTCTAGGAATGGTAGAACGATGGGTTCGATGACGGTTTGGATATACCGTGCACTATTCAGTGTCCCCTCGACGATCACCAGAGGTGTACGGCCAGTGTAGGAGATCGCTCCCCACACCATGATGCCGGGTGTTGGCCCTGTGTGCCTCGGTCGTATGCAGTCCTGATTGTGGCGCTCACCTGCACGTTGCCAAACACGCATACGACCATCATTGGCACCAAGGCAGAAGCGACTCTCATCGCTGAAGACGACACGTCTCCATTCGTCCCTCCATTCACGCCTGTCGCGACACCACTGGAGGCGGGCTGCACGATGTTGGGGCGTTAGCGGAAGACGGCCTAACGGTGTGCGGGACCGTAGCCCAGCTTCATGGAGACGGTTGCGAATGGTCCTCGCCGATACCCCAGGAGCAACAGTGTCCCTAATTTTCTGGGAAGTGGCGGTGCGGTCCCCTACGGCACTGCGTAGGATCCTACGGTCTTGGCGTGCATCCGTGCGTCGCTGCGGTCCGGTCCCAGGTCGACGGGCACGTGAACCTTCCGCCGACCACTGGCGACAACATCGATGTACTGTGGAGACCTCACGCCCTACGTGTTGAGCAATTCGGCGGTACGTCCACCCGGCCTCCCGCATATCCACTATACGCACTCGCTCAAAGTCCGTCAACTTCACATACGGTTCACGTCCACGCTGTCGCGGCATGGTACCAGTGTTAAAGACTGCGCTGGAGCTCTGTATGCCACGGCACACTGGCTGACACTGACGGCGGCGGTGCACAAATGCTGCGCAGCTAGCGCCATTCGACGTCCAACACCGCGGTTTCTGGTGTGTCCGCTGTGCCTTGCGTGTGATCATTGCTTGTACAGCCCTCTCGCAGTGTCCAGAGCAAGTATGGTGGGTCTGACACACCGGTGTCAATGTGTTCTTTTTTCCATTTCCAGGAGTGTATATTACTATGATAGGCGGGGGCTTCGTGTCCGTCTTGGCTACAATAATGCGTTCACTATGCCGTTCGTAGTTGATTACCCGAGCTCGAGTTTTTTTTTAATCATTATTAAACCTACTTCTGCATTACACTTATTTGTTTGTATTTACAACCCTGTATTAAACTGCCTATTACAGCGCCATCTATCACAAAGCGAAAAAAGAGGCCCAACTAAAACTTTCATATTTCTTTACTTACTACATGAATATGTAATAAAAATGGGGTTTCCTACTTTAAAAACGCATTTTATATCCGTTTGAGCTATGGCAGCGCCATCTAGCGGGTCAACCTGAGAGCCATCTGGTTTCCCCTTTCAAGCTAGATGAGTTTCGTTCTTTGTAGTTTCTTCGTTTGCTGCTTATTTCGTTAGATATCAACGGACTGACGGACATGAACAGCAGCAATTTATGGCTGTTTCCTGGTGGCGCTTTCGGGAAGTTGTCGTTGTTGATTGACTACTCCCATGTCGGAGGATACAATGCGAACTACAAGGATGCCCTAGAGTGCGAGGTCGCAAGTTCAGTCTTTAGTAAGGCTCGTTTCGCAGCGCTGTGTTAATAATTATGACATTAGTTGCTAATGATTCACCATATTCATCAGCAGGGCAACTGAAAACGAGTGTCTGGGAGGTGCAGAACTCATCCTTCTGTGGGCTGGATTGAAGAGTTTTTAGCAAACAGAACACAGCATGTTGTTCTCAATGGAGAGACGTCTACAGACGTGAAAGTAACCTCTGGCGTGCCACAGGGGAGTGTTACGGTACCATTGCTTTTTCACAATACGTATGAATGACCTATTTGATAGTGTCGGAAGTTCCATGCTGCTTTTCGCGGATGATGCTATAGTATGCAGAGAAGTTGCAGCATTAGAAAATTGTACCGGAATGCAGGAAGATCTACAACGGATAGGCACTTGGTGCAGGGAGTGGCAACTGACCCTTAACATAGACAAATGTAACGTATTGCGAATACATAGAAAGGACGATTCTTTATTGTATGATTATATGATAGCGGAACAAACAAAGCAGTTACTTCTGTAAAATATCTGGGAGTATGCGTGCGGAACGATTTGAAGTGGAATGATCATGTAAAATTAATTGTTGGTAATTCGGGTACCAGGTTGAGGTTCATTGGGAGAGTCCTTAGCAAATGTAGTCCATCAACAAAGGAGATGGCTTACAAAACACTTGTTCGACCTATACTTGAGTATTGCTCATCAGTGTGGGATCCGTAACAGGTCGGGTTGACGGAGGAGATAGAGAAGCTCCAAAGAAGAGTGGCGCGTTTCGTCACAGAGTTATTTGGTGAGCGTGATAGCTGTACGGAGATGTTTAGCAAACTCAAGTGGCAGACTCTGCAAGAGAGGCGCTCTGCACCGCGGTGTAGCTTGCTGTCCAGGTTTCGAGAGGGTGCGTTTCTGGATGAGGTATCGAATATATTGCTTCGCCCTACTTATACCTCCCGAGGAGATCACGAATGTAAAATTAGAGATATTCGAGCGTGCACGGCGGCTTTCGGCAGTCGTTCTTCCCGCGAACCATACGTGACTGGAACAGGAAAGGGAGGTAATGACAGTGGCACGTAAAGTGCCGTCCGCCACACACCTTTGGATGGCTTGCGGAGTATAATTGTGTATGTAGATGTGTATTTATATATTGCACTGCACAAAATGGACATCTCCGACTTTCAAGAAATGTTCAAAACAAACATTGACTACTGGACACAGAATGGAAAATGGTGCGGCATAGTGATTACGTAAGTTCACACTATCAACATCTAAGGCGAACACCTTGGGAGATACAAACCTCGCAGGACGCTCAGACTAGTGCCAACTCTTCAAGAGTTCATATAGAATCGTAGACGTGACGGGGTAACGAGAACTGGTAGAATATGATGGCACGCAACCGAGTGTCGTGGAACTTACGTGAAACTCGCTATCCTTTAACGCGTAGCTGTGATAATATAATTTATAGGCACGGGAAAAAACAAACGTCCTCAAGTTGAGTTTATCCAGTGGTTCCAGGTGGTATGAACTGCCATGTCTCAGACTTTTAAGGAGGGATAGTTTGCTCCAATGTCGTATGATTTTTATGAGCACACGAAAAATATAACAAAATCATGTTATTTTGACCGGCTATTGGCCAAAAACAGCGCTCATGCCATAGCTCTCTCACGCCCATTTTCTCACCCTTGCTTGTTGTGACGTAAATGTTCCCTACTGCCCTGGTAAGATCAAGCTCACAAGAATGTATTGTAGGAGGCATAGGACCTCGAACTTCTCTGAACACAATAAATAAGTTTCGAATCACTTCACTGTCCAGATTAACTGTCAGTATAATCGTATACGAATACATTAAGACATTCATGTTAGTTGATCTTGATACATCTCTATTGGTACATCTAATATCTACGGTTCCTTTCATATTCATTTCCTCTTCAGATCCTGATTGGTTGTAGTTGACAACAAATGCCTTACTGAACGGTAGGGATCAGTTTGTTTATCTCAGACGCAAATATTCGTTCCGATTCCGTGGTTTTATGTGCGTCGTCAAGTTGACGCTTTCTTTGACATTTTGTTATATTATGTCTTCCAATTCTACAGCACTCTTTGAAGTTGTGCAACCATCCACTTCTTCCCTTCAAATCACAGTAATCTATGAAGCGGGTTATTTGATGTGCATAAAGTAATAGGTGAAACGCACAGATACAAGTTTTTTTAACAAGTGCGTCTTGTCCTCCCTTGAATATCCGTAGTTTTTCTTGTGCACTGCCTGCTCATATTGCTGCGGACTTATTCAAAAACTCTTCATAATTGATTTTGTACTATGCTACGGGTGATCGTCCATGTATGTAATTATGTTTAGTACTGACACCATTGACAACGATTGTCCTTCACTAAGTTTCACTGGAGACGGGATTTGTGCCTCCATGTGTAAAAAGGACGATGAACTACATACCTCGACATACGTTTCAATATCACCTCCACTTATTAAGCATATGTCGTCATCATTGTACTTCCCACGTACATTGCGCGCACAGTCGACCGTATACGACACCACGTATTCCACTGACTCATCTTGTAGAAATGGTAATATTTCTTCTGTCACTTATGCTCACTGTAGGAAATACTTTAGGTTCCTTTCTAACGAAATGACAACATCGTCGATTTTTGTTGTAGATATAAGGCAGTGTTTGCTTTGTTTATCGTTGTCATTGCTCTGTTTTATCTCAGCACCACTTGAGTTGTAGCACTGTTGTGAGTTAATTGTCAACTAAACAGTTCAACAACGCTCTGTGGCCTCATTTTGTGCCCACCATTGGATACCTCCAGTTAGCTCTCTCTTGTCATTAGCAGTCAATAGTTGCATATTAGACAATATGTGGGAGGCCGAATGGAATAAATATCATTGGCCTTTTGCGACCTCACACTCAAGGGCTCCCTTGTTAGACGGAGTTTATAGTTGGTATGATGAATGATAGCCTGTTCTAAGAGTATAAAAACGTAAAATAATACAGATGAGTAGGAAAAGAAATACCGTAATGTTCGAATGCATATTAGTAGCCAGGTTGATTAAATTTTTAGACGTAATGTTGAATAGCGATATGAAATGGAATGAGCACGGCAGGTTGGTAGTATGGAAGATCGACTCTGTTTAATTCAGAGAATTTTTGGAAAGTGTAGTTCATCTGTAGAGGAGATGGCAACCCATTTTCGAGTACTCGTGTGTTAGGGGTCGCCACTATGTCGGATTAAAGACAGACTTCCAAGAAATGTAGAGGCGGGCTGCTAGATTTGTTACCGGTAGGTTCGATCAGACGCAGTTATTACGGAGCTGCTTCGTGAACTCAAATGGGAATCCCTGAATGGAAGGCGACGTTCTCCTCACGAAGCACTGTTGGAGAAATACAGAGAACTGGCATTTAAAGCCGACTGGAGAACGATTAGACTGGCGCCAGTGTACATCTCGCATAAGGGGCACGCATATAAGATGAGAGAAATTTCAGATCGTACGACAGCATATAGACCGTCGTCTTCCCCACCTACTCTATTTGCGAATGGAACAGGGAAGTCTATAACTAGCAGTGGTACCACAAGCCTCCGCCATGCACAGTACTGTGGATCGCTGAGTATGTATGTAGAAGTAGATGCAGATATTTACTATTACAGAAAACGTGCGCTGAACAGCCAGGCACTCTCAAATAGCTCTGCTTATCGGAGAAAACTCAGTGTGGTCCTCACTCACTGGCCGTCGTTTCATGTCCGCAGTTCCACAGTGGTACATTTCAGACCAAAGATAATCTGGATCATTCTTCTCGATTTGAAGTTCCATAGCCTTTCCTGATTTGACTGTCAAGTTCTTCAACCTGTAGTTCATTCTTCAAATTATTACCATTGCAGCAATTTGTTTGATCATTTTCCGTGGTGGAGGACAGGAGAGTTAGAAGAAAGCACAGAAAACCGCTTGAAGCTCGCATACTGCTTGCTAGCCTCTAACCTCACTGCACAATATCACTCGAGTAGAGCTGCACTGAGAATATTCCGCTTATTTTACAGAATTTTGTTCCATGAAAGAACCGCAGAACAGTCTCGTATCTGTTAGTAAAGTATTAGCTAATAAGCATGCTTTCATAGCGCAACGATGAAGGAAGCCTCTAAACTATGTTAAACTAACTATGCAATGCTTACAACCAGAAATAATGGGTCATTCTAAGACGTCTTACAACGTAGATGAGTCGTCTATTGCAAAAAAAAAGTGAGTGCCATGCAGAAGGAGACTAAACTTTGCTGCCTAACACGTGACCGTAAGAAACTTGAAAATCGAAAGAAATGACTCTCGATGTACTCAGGACTGCAGCACCTGTCTCAAAGTTTTCCGCAGCTGATACCCGCCTCGTATTGGCTGAAAGTTGGGGATGAAAGCAGTTTCTTGTTATATTACTTTTGCGTGGGGTAGAGTGTTTCCAGTGAGTTGCTCTCACATCAACTACCAATAAAGGATAAAGAAGCAAAAACAGACTGCATAAACATCAGAAACTTTAGAAATATTTACCGAATAAAAAATAATAAAATAGCGTCTTGAAGCGATGAAAGGTGATAAGCAAAGGACATGTATGTCCTCTAGCGGAGCACATGGAAATACAATACCATAGATTCTTAATACCAGCAGAAAAAAAAGTCTCACCCACCCACAGTATTGTTAAATTTGTGAGAAATTAATGTAAAACACCACTTTTATTCAAGGATGATTTAATGAAAAACCTATACTAATTCTTGTACTGTAGATAACACCTCTGTCGGAAAAAGGAGCTCCTATCTCATCTGCAGAGCTGAAAATCATAAAATATAATATTAAGTCAGTGCAACGGTAGCAAGCAACGCTCTCACCAACAATCATGAATGTCACAGCTTAGAAACGCCGACCTAAATACTGCACCTGATGCTAAGCCTGAATTAAAGACAGCTGTTGCAGTCACCGTCCTTACGAAAAAGAAACTGTATGGTCAAATACCAATACCTTGTGTTCGAAACAGCGACCTAGGAGGAAGTGTGTTCCTTCGAGTCCACATGACCCATAGGAGTTAGAATCGAAAACCCTGCACAACATGATAGACCAGCAGGGTTCTGTCGTCCAACTACAGCATGCAGACGTGTTTCACTACACAACCACAGATGTGATACCCTAGCAGACGAAAACAGTCTGCCTTTTACCAACAAAGTAACTAATAACTAGCAACTCTCGTACTGATAAATAATATGAAAGACGTTTCTAACAGTCGCTTTTAATGTTCTGTTCCAGTCAACGAGTGTCGTGGGAAGACGAGGACTGCAGAGGAAGTAATCTCCACCGCCCTCAAGTAGAGTTACGATTAAAAAGGAATGAAGCGCAGACTAATGAACTCGGTTTTTTCGGAAACTTCAAGTGCAGTTGAACTACGAAGCAGTGGGATGCTACATTTCTGCATGCAGAATACTTTCTTCGAAATCTATGAAATTAATTATAAAAAGGAGCGATTCTTTGTTTGTTTCTGCACGATCTCAAACTGCAAAGGTTACTAGTTGTTGGCACATGTACGCTACTTCCTCACGTCACCTGATTTATTTAGGCCCACAGTGGTGAATGCATCAAGAAATGAGTGCCCGTGTATAACGTTCGTGAGCAGAACTGTCGGCTTGTAGACTGCTACTGTCCGTGACTCAAAGAATACGACGTGTAATTGATATGTCACTTAGTATCAAAAACTTTTTAATATGCATTACCTCCCATTTCGACTGCTGAGACGTGGCTCTGTCAACAAATATGAGCGTGCAAGTTGTTCAGTGAGATGGAGTGGCCAACCACAGAACCTAAAAAAAAGTCTGAATCTGTTCCTCCACATTACAATAATGTGTCAGTGCAAAAACAGGCCGAGACTGAAATATAGGCGTGCGAAAAATTTCTGTTATTCAAGATCTCAGTCGCCTTTTGTAGATGTGTCGCTACATTCTTAATAAGTAAAAACTTCGCGATGAAAAAATTAAATGGCGATTACTGCGGTTATCTTCCATAGCATTATCGTACACGAAACATAAGCTGCGTATCGACGATTCCTGGGACCGCTATACTTTTAGAATGGTTTATGAATGCTTCATCACCACAATGTGCCACCGTATTCGTTGTAGAGTTTTATTTTACTACATTTAGTAACGAAATTTTTAAACCAAATTCTACTTTTTTGTGGATATAACTGAGTGAAACTGCGAGCAGCGTTTCTTCTACCCTGCTGACTCAATATGTATATTAGAGATCTGTATTGTGTTCCAAAGAAAGTCACAAGATCAAAAACACTCTTTTTCCATTACGAAATAGAAATATGAATCGACCGTGCCGTTATAAAATTATTGAAATGATTTCAAAATTTGCTAAAGGATATTCGAGGCAGGTGAAATAAAGGATTTCTTACACTGAACCTCACATTTAATCAGTTTTTATATCATCATATATCCTGCGGTTGGCATAAACACAAAATTTTTCAGGCTATATGACAGACTAAAGTGCCGCGGTAGCAAACTGAAAGGTGGAGATTAAAGAAAGTACGTGCCGTATTATTGTAAAAGGGCGGAATTAGGGCACGTGACTACACACATAAATATTAGTATAACAATTATTCTTAAGCTTTCTGGATTATGAATCCGTACTTTAAAGCTAATTAATTAATTAACATAGCGTAGTTACTTCGCAAGAAAAACCCCTCATAATACACAGAAATCCGGTCCCGCTCAAGCCGTGTAAGTATAATGTGATGAAAGTAGTTGGAGTTCTGAAGCTAATGCTACGCTAAAAAGGCCACGGGAATCATTCGCGAGGGGTGCACACGCTTATAAATTCATGTTTACAAGGACGTAAAACAGGATTGCAAGAAGCATACACAATCGCTCCTCTAAGCATGAAAGTATTTTATTTCATGAAGTCAGAGAACCAAACCTGCAGGCTATTTCAGGAACGCTCTGCGCGAGTCATCGTTCCGTTATCTGGACCTGTCTTTGTCTCTCCGTCCTTCAATTACGATGAGGTCTTCATCGGATTATGTACATATTTCTTCATCCGACTACACCGAAGATTGTATCACCATCCTGTGCAATATCTTCGCTTTGGATAGTACTAAGCAAGCAGCCAGGAGGCTACGCAATCCTTTTCTGATACCAGAAGGTAAATGCGGAGACACTATAGCCCGAATCCCACTGAAGCTATAATAGTCTATCATGAATTAATCAATACATATTTCAATGGTAAAATAAGAGTGAAGTAATGGTATTTGGAAGAGAGATAGGAATCAACAGAAATATTACATTGAATGGGAGCCCCACAAAGTGGTAGAAAGTTTCACTTATTTAGGGACTGAAATATCTAGGAATGGAAGAAAAACTAACGAAATTAATAGGTTACAGAAGGGAGGCAATTCCTACCAAACAATAAAACACCTGATTTGGAAGAAGGAATGTTCAGAGAAAAACGAAAACTCCTTATGTATAAGAATTATTATTTCCCTATTGTCAGCTATGGTGGAGAAACATGGACAATGACAGAAAGGGACGGGAGCAGACTGCAAGCAGGGGAAATGAAATTTCTCAGAGAAGTTAAGGGAAAAACAAGAATGGACAGAGTAAGGAATGTAGAGATTGGAAAGGACCTTAAACAAGAAAGTATGAGAGAAGAAACTGAAAAAAGAGATTAAGATGGTGTGGGCATGTTAACAGGATGCATTTGCAGAGACTCGCCAAAATTATGGAAGAACTAAAGATGGATGGGAAAAGACTTAGAAGACCCCAGGAACACGGTGGAAAATGGGAGTGAGAATATCTGTGGAAAGGAGAGGTGTGACCTGGCAGCAAGTGGAGGAAGAAAAGTGGTGGGAGGACCGAGCCAAATGGAGAGGACTCGTCAGCACCCAGACCCGGCAGTAGCTGGAGCGGGATTCGGATATAGATAGGTAGATAGATATTTCAATGGTGAATTTTACATTATCATGCTACGTGGAACTATGCTATTGTAATGAAACTTAAAACGTTATAAGCAGGCTACTATAAAATGTTAGATATGACTTTTGGAAAAACAAGTACATGATTGAAGTTCCAAGTTTGAATGACTACATGGATTCCTCTCAGTTACCCCAAGAATTACAAAAACAGCAATAAACTGATGGAAAGGTAAACATTTAACTCCAAAACAGAATAGATCTTTTCCATGATAGCCCAGAACAATACGAGATGCAAACCAGCGACGCTAAAACGTGCTAGATTCATGGGTGAAAAGGAGGTGAGGGTGGCAGTTGATTCTGTGACTTCGGCTGCATGTAGTCTCAGCTGACAACATCGAGCGAAGGAGTCGGTGAACTTCTTTGATTTGGCGGGAATTCGAACCAGATTCACTCTTGCCTGCTCTCTCTCTCCCTCTGTCTCTTGCTGCTTCCTATGTGTTTTTGTGTGTTTTAAATGTTCTACCTTGCTTTGCGTTGGATTTTCATACAGCTGTTTCTGATGTAAAATAATGTTTTATTGAAAGTAGCATAACATTAACTTACAGCAAAACATAAAAAAATGCATGAAATTCCTGTTTCATACGACACATAGCACTTTTTATCTATTTGGTCAATATGTAACGTTCGTTGACTGTTTTTTAGGCTAGCGGTTACAACCAGCTTTGATCCTTGCAGAAAATCGTAAATTTGTATTTCTACATATTTAAATTCGTGGAGTCTCGAAGAACTTGCTTACAAAAAATGTAAGTTACATATATTGCAAATTTTTTGTTGTTAACGAGTCAATATCTGCACTGACGAGCGTGCTGTGATTCTGGGACGTCTTTAGGTTAAACAGAATTACGTGTTTTATATTAGATAATTTCTACTTAGTTTGATGACAAAAGAGAAACTTTGGGACGAAACTCAACAGATATGGCAGTGGTACAGTGTTGTTGCCTCTGCATTAAAGATCTGTGGTTTATTTTTTTTTTTATTTTTTTGCTGTCCGGTGCCTATGTTTTTTTTATGTTCAACTTGCAGTATACAGGGTGAGACAAATAAATGTTGCCCGGACCAATGAATACGATTGGGTGTGCCAGCATTAACGGAGGAGAAAAAGCGTTGAGTTGCTTCCAACAGGATGGAACAACTGCCCATGCAGCCGGTCGAACATCAGAGCACATTTACACAATCCTCACACCTGACAGAGGTGTTAGCTGATGTTAGTCACGGTCCTAGCTGGCGACCCAGGTCACCTGATCTGTCAGTGTGCAGTTACTTTGTGTGCGGAGGGCACAAGCCTAAGGTGTATCGCGACAACACTCATAGTCTGCAAGAGCTTCAATAGAACATTTCGAATGAGACTGCAGCAATTACAGCAGTCCACCTTCCATCCGCCTTCAGCAACTTGATGACCAGGGCCAGAAAGTGTCAATATATGAATGACGGTCACTTTCAACATCTGCCATAATCAGGTTACTACAATTTTTCTTTCCCCCGCTGTGATTCTCAGTGTCCTGGAACTCTGTTCTCCAGACCACTTGTGTCCAAACATGTGATTCGTGTATACTGAAACAGTTTTCCCGAGTAAACAAAGCCTTGTCGGTCTACAGGCCCTCGACTTGAAATAAGAGGCGCGCGCCATGGGGAAAACCTGCAGATGCTAGGGCTGCCATACACCGAAGGTGGAAAGGATGGAGCTACTGATCCTGTAACACATTCCACACAGTACTATTTCTGATGCTGACGTATACAGCACGTCGTGTAGTTAAAGATGGAATGTTTTCAACATGTCGCAGAATTTCGTCTTCCATTTCTGGAATTCGCGTTGTTTGATATAATTTTTTGTTATGGAAAAGCTTTTAAGCCTCTAAAGGCTTGGAAGTGATTAAGATTTTATAATGTTCTGTTATTTGTTTTCTTTCAATACGAACGTTGTGGTTTACATTTGATGATTGTCACGTACCATTATGGCACACAACTTTGTCATACGCTGTGCTTTAGTGTTCGGTGATTTTAAGTATTTTACTGTTTTTGAGGAAAAATTAGCAGTATTAATTTTATTGTTAACTGCTACTGATATTGTAGTAATTGTTGCATTTTTGGTGACTGGAGAATACTGTAATAAGTAAAAGAGACGTTTCGTAAATCCTGATGAAGTGTCCCCTTCCCGAGGTTACCTCACGGCAGCGGGAGAAATAGTGCCAGTTGTCTGTGTGCTCTGTCAACTGTTCATTTGCGCTCTGTTATATGTAAATGTTTATCCGTTGAAAAGGTTATTATATCTTGGGAAATACCATTTCTATTATTGGTAAGTATATCTTAAAACTATACGTATTTGTTGTTGACGTGTGCTTCATAATTTCATAGCAACTGTATTGTACATGATTTGTAATTTTGGTTTTCTGTCCTGTAGGTTGATTTGATAACGGCCCCCGACCCGAAGCTAGAGAATTTACAACCTCGGCTGTTTTTGCGCTGTATTGATTAATGCAAGTCGCTGCCATGCAATTACTCCAGCTTGCTGGACGTTCGCCAAAACTTGTGATTCCGTAACATCTTCTGCCTCATTATTCATAGACACATTTTCCGGTATTAAGAAACTGGTAGTATTACTGCGCCATTTGCGGTGTCTGTATGTGGTAATTCATAGCTAGGACCAATCGTATTCACGAAACGGTACTTCACATGGAAAGACATTTCCTGTAAAGATAAATTCGAAGCCCCTCACTTGTGAGACTCTACTTTAACTGCACGAAGCTCTCAGTAAGGCCGGAAGACGACAGTCTCAAGGAAGCTACCACGAGTATCCTACAAGATGCATAGAAGCAGAGTTCCCGCTGAAATTAGCTCAAATTTTCAAAGAACTACACAGAAACTTTGTTTTACACGCCAGATGGTTTATTACCGTTAAGTGCCCCAATTCTTCGCAGAAAGTGGCCTTGTATTATTACAGTTGGAGAGGAATTCTTCGTGTTTTTTGAGAAATACCGACTTTTAGCTGTCCTTAAAAGTCTTCAATAACTTAGAAGTCTTTAATACCTTATTTGGTGTCAATGTGTGACACAAGTTGGAAATTTTCTGACTGTGTTACATTTTATGACTAAGCACTGTCGGAGTAAGCTCTGGCGACGGTCATGTTAGTGTTTCTCTCCCTAGTGTTTATTTCTTATTTTAATGTTCGACTGCAACATATCTTGGAAGATCATGCATTACGTTATGATGATTTTTGTAACTGTTTTTAAGATCTGGTTAAAACTGGATTATGTATTTACCGTCAAATATGAAACAGCGCCAGACAAATACGATGAAACACAACAAAAAATAGTATTTTCACTAACCTCTGAAGCGTTTGCAATATATGCCTCTGAGACACATACAGTCATGCATGCACGGAGACTTGCACCCACCCACCCACCCACACACACACACACACACACACACACACACACACACACACTATATCACGCTTACACATGAGAATAACTTACACTAAGTCGATTCCTGGAAATCTCATTTACAGTTAGGTGGAGAAGATGGGAGATATATTGAGCTGACTGGTTACTGATCTGAATGCGGTCGAGCCCTTTTCAGCAGAACGTATGTTGATGTCAAAAGTCTCATATGATAGACGAGTACACGCCTAAGACAGAGAGAAAGGCTTACCTATCGAGCAATAATAGTTTTGATGATTTGTTTAGTGCACTTATCGTTACAAACTTACAGGTTTCATGTGTAATCAATAGTGTCGGAAGACAGTGTCAACCAAATCAGTGTCTGTTGTGGTTGGCAGGAGAGCCAACACCGTGTTATTAGAGGAGGCCGAAATGCACGCGTTTTAGGTCACGCAGGCTGGCGTGACGTCTGGAACAGAACAAGGAAATTAGAATTTAGAAAAACGGACGTAGCTGGTGAAATACTTAACTTTAATTCATTAATGACGAACATCGCTCTTGACGGTACATGATTCAATATCAATAATAACTGATAATGGCGCCTCGCTACGTCGTAGCAAATGCGTAGCTGAAGGCTATGCTAACTATCGCATCGGCAAATGAGAACGTGAGTAGGTAGTGAACCATCGCTAGCAAAGTCGGTTGTACAATTGGGGTGAGTGCTAGGAAGTGTCTCTATACCTGCCGTGTGGCGGCGCTCGGTCTGCAATCACTGATAGTGGCGACACGCGGGTCCGACGTATACTACCGGACCGCGGCCGATTTAAAGGCTACCACCTAGCAAGTGTGGTGTCTGTCGGTGACACCACAGTGTCCACAGGAAGTTTGTGTAAGAGACTATTTTCCTGAGCAGTTTTTAGTGAGAGATAGAACGAGGTCATGGCGCGTTAACGCTTTAAACATGTCCATGATATGTGATCTTGTAGTTCATTCTGGTTAAGGAGTGAGTCTTAAGCCGTCCTTTGGCCGGCTGTGGGAACGCACTCGGATGGAGCGGCGACTTTACATCATGGAATCCACGCTGTGCTACATCTGGCACGTCGGATTGTTGCCTTGTGGAGAGAAACGATGCCAGTGGGATGCAGCATCGGTTCTACGACAGACGCATTTCGCATGGAGTTAAACTCCGTATTTGGTGTGCTTTTTTTGTTGTAGCTTAAGTGGTACAAATACAAGCTGTTTCAAACTGTTTCAATGCACCCGTACATTGAGAATCTCCCTAAAACACGTCGTCTGCTGTATTATTTGTCATGATAAAACGATACGAAACGAAATGTCGGTAGTTAAAGTTTTGCCGTATTTGGTGCGTATAGTGTTATAACAATACTAACGCGTTATAACAATACTAACGCGAATTCTTTACAGACGAATGGAAAAACTAGTAGAAGCGGACCACAGGGAAGATCAGTTTGGATTGCGTAGAAATGTTGGAACACGTGAGGCAATACTAACCTTACGAATTATCTTAGAAGAAAGATTAAGAAAAGGCAAACCTACGTTTCCAGCATTTGTAGACTTAGAGAAAGCTTTTGACAATGTTGACTGGAATACCCTCTTTCAAATTCTGAAGGTCGCAGGGGTAAAATACAGGGAGCGAAAGGGTACTTACAATTTGTACAGAAACCAGATGGCAATTATAGGAATCGAGGGGCATGAGAGGGAGGCAGCGGTTGGGAAGAGAGTGAGACAGGGTTGTAGCCTCTCCCCAATGTTATTCAATCTGTGTATAGAGCAAGCAATAAAGGAAACAAAAGAAGACTTTGGAGTAGGTATTAAAATTCATGGAGAAGAAGTAAAAACTTTGAGGTTCGCCGATGACATTGTACTTCTGTCAGAAACAGCAAAGAACTTGGAAGAGCACTTGAACGGAATGTATAGTGTCTTGAAAGGTGGATATAAGATGAACATCAACAAAAGTAAAACGAAGATAATGGAATGTAGTCAAATTAAATCGGGTGATGCTGAGAGCATTAGATTATGAAATGAGACACTTAAAGTAGTAAAGGAGTTTTGCTATTTAGGGAGTAAAATAACTGATGATGAAAACGTAGACTGGCAATAGCAAGGAAATCGTTTCTGAAAAAGAGAAATTTGTTAACATCGAGTGTAGATTTAAGTGTCAGGAAGCCGTTTCTGAAAGTATTTGTATGGAGTGTAGCCATGTATGGAAGTGAAACATGGACGATAACTAGTTTGGACAAGAAGAGAATAGAATCTTTCCAAATGTGGTGCTGCAGACGAATGCTGAAGATAAGGTGGGTAGATCACATAACTAATAAGGCGGTACTGAATAGGATTGGGGAGAAGTTTGTGGCACAACTTGACTAGAAGAAGGGATCGGTTGGTAGGACATGTTTTGAGGCATCAAGGGATCACAAATTTAGCATTGGGGGCAGTGTGGAGGGTAAAAATCATAGAGGGAGACCGAGAGATGAGTACACTAAGCAGATTCAAAAGGATGTAGGTTGCAGTAGGTACTGGGAGATGAAGAAGCTTGCACAGGATAGACTGGCATGGAGAGCTGCATCAAACCAGTCTCAGGACTGAAGACCACAACAACAACAGTGTTATAACCTGTGTGCTACACCTTCAGAGCTATGGGACAGTGATGATCAAATGCGCGAAGTTTGTAACAGAGTTTGTCACAGTGAAATATCAAATAATGAAACTTAGTAGTACAGCCTTTACACATCGTCTATCATATAACTGCGGCACTGCTGCCAAAGTTGCAGGTTCACAGCTACCTACTTCCAGTTTTTTTTCAACTTTTGCATTATAAAACATTTGGGAACTTTTTCATTAATTTAATGGCAGTATTATCTGAAAGAGTCGATAATATTCATTATGAATAACGTATTTTCTTAAATTCTTGTTGCATAGACCAAAGACTAGATCGTTTCCCCAGTGAGAGCCAATCAATGTCAAAAAGAAAAAGCAAGTTATATACAAACTGGAGATTTTGGCTATCATGAAACTTTGTGTAATATATTGGTACAATTTAGTTATTCATGTTTGTGTCTTGCTGGTAAATGTCTCTTTCAGTGGCGGAGAGCAGCTTCGAAAATGTCTTCTGTTCCATCCGAACGAAATTACGAAAGGAAACCAGATTTTCAAACCTCTATGATGAGGTGCTAACGGCAGTCAAACACAACATCGAGAATAATGATATTACGAGTACGCAAGCTGACATTAGACAGAACACTTTAACTATATTCAATTTGAAACCGAAGATAAGATGAAGAATCCAGTAAGCTAACGAATAACATCTAATGGTACGCATCTCAGATCTTTATACGGCATTATGTGGTGTTTCTCTATCAGCAATTAGCTGTTCAAGCCGTCGACGACTACAGAATCTTCTTCGCGATTTTCTCCACTCTTCTTCGACGATGCCTGACAGAGTCTACGCACCTGTTTAACTCGCGTCCGTTTGCGTAAACAGACTGTGTGATTAGTGATCAAATGCAGCCATCTACCTCTGAGAAGCACTGCGGTTCCATAAGATGCATGAGGTTATTTCAGAGCGTGCAGCAACCACGACAGACACCACATCTGGCATGCGTCACGATGAAGAAACACGTCCCAAATAAGAACGGCCTTGATTGGCTGATTGGTTGATTTGGCAGTGGGTACCAAACACCAAGGTCAACGGCTCCGTAGAATTTGGGGAGGACGGGGAGGGAAGTCGACAGTGCCCTTCTGAAGGAACCGTCCCGCCATTTTCCTTAAGCGATTTAGGGACATTACGAAAAATCTAGATCAGGATGGCCGCAAGCGGGTTTGAACCGTCGTCGTACAGAATGTGACTCCAGTGTGCTATTCACTGCGCCACCTAGCTCGGTGGGACGGCCTTAGAGAACTATAAAGCCTGATGGAAAGATAACACGGTACACGTAACAACCTAATAGGACTATTCATTTCACCACACTGAGTCTACAGTAGTAAATTCATAATCTTACCCATTCGTTATTGCTAGGGTACATTATTACGTAAAGAGGAGTTTGTGCAAGTTTAGGAAGCCATATCGCGCTCTAAATGTAATTTTGTGTTGTATCACAAATATCTGAATAACGCTGAACTTCTACTATTCAAATACGGAAGACTAGTCACATTTTGCAATAAAACGACACTTGCTACATTCCTTACACGTACATTTTTAATTGAAATAAAGCACACTCACGAACTTTTTGCTACGGTTATTAAATAATGTTAGTTTAATAAGTCACGGCTGCAAAATACTAACGCGAATTCTCTACAGACGAATGGAAAAACTAGTAGAAGCCGACCTTGAGGAAGATCAGTTTGGATTCCGTAGAAATATTGGAACACGTGAGGCAATACTGACAATGCGGCTTATCTTAGAAGCTAGATTAAGGAAAGGCAAACCTACGTTTCTAGCATTTGTAGACTTGTTTGTTGTTGTTGTTGTTGTTGTCTTCAGTCCTGAGACTGGTTTGATGCAGCTCGCCATTCTACTCAATCCTGTGCAAGCTTCTTCATCTCCCAGTACCTACTGCAACCTACATCCTTCTGAATCTGCTTAGTGTATTCATCTCTTGGTCTCCCTCTACGATTTTTCCCCTCCACGCTAACCTCCAATGCTAAATTTGAGATCCCTTCATGCCTCAGAACATCGTAAGTATTGGTCACGGAAGTCGTACCGAACTATCATGTATGCAAGCAAACATCTAGCTCATCACAAGTTGATTTGGTAAACAGTAATGAGCTGTGCAGTCGGCAGTAAGTGGGATACCTCTTTTCCTAACACTAATGTTGAATGTGAATATAACGTCAATGAGTGCACTATGTGCACCTAGATTCAGCATTTCTAGGTTAGCATTTCCTTTTACAGATTTAGAAGTTTCCCCAACCCGTCCAAACTTCTGACATTCCACACTCCGACTCGTAGAACATTACTCATTCGTTGGTTCTTTAATATTTTTGTGATGGTCACCTCCTCTTTGGCAGTCCCCTACCGGAGATGAGAATGGAGGACTAGTCCGGAATCTTCTGCCACTGAAGAGATCATCATAACACGTTTTCAATTACAGTCCAATGTCCTGTGGATGTAAGTTATGAGTTTTTAATGCAGTGGTTTCCCTTTCTGCATCTACACGCTATTAATCACTGCTGATTCTTCCACCTTTCAGGGGCAGTTTCCCACCCCAAGGGCAAGGGATTGCTCTGAAGAGCTCTCTGACGAGGCCGTTGGCTGGATGACAGTGACTTCTTGTGCCGAAATTCCGTAACCGCAGTTGCTGATGATTTTTATTCAAAACTTAAATGGTGACTAGGTTAGAACCTTGGACAGAGGACATACCGGTTCAAATGGCTCTGAGCAGTATCGGACTTAACATCTGAGGTCATCAGTCCCATAGAACTCAGAACTATTTAAACCTAACTAACCTAAGGACATCACACACCATGCCCGAGGCAGAATTTGAACCTGCGACCGTAGCGGTTGCGCGGGTCCAGACTGTAGTGCCTAGAACCGCTCGGACACTTCGGCCGGCTGAAATGAAGTAGCAAATAAATTCATTTGCCTCTGGGTACTGTTGCGAATGACCAATAATAAGAATTGTTTTCGGAGAATGATTAGGGAACATACACCCTCCACGGATATTTGAGATATTACAAGCGACACGTAGTAGTGTCAGGAACGATTGGGCAAGGTATCAACTAATGTGGGAGCAGAAGGTTCAGCGTTTGCATTTTGTCAACACGTGTTCTGTTGAATACAAAAACTGACTATCAGAACAGGTGACTTACGGGCCGGTGCTAGCTTGTCTTAGGCGCGAGGAGAAGTTCGTGGCCTTGTGTGTTCTCATGTGTGGCTCGTCCACCAAATGACCACAAAACACGTAGGGTGAGTTACAGAATAATACGTACTTCCAAACATATCGCTACGTTAATACTTCAAACACGTCGTACGGCATACGTAAATTGATAAGCTGAGGTATGGTAATCTAGGTTGTTAGAAACATTCCCAGAGAAGGAAACATTGCTGGCTCATTGTATTACGTTGCTCCAACGAAACAGTTTCTCAGTTTGACTGCCACAAACACATATTATTCGTGTCGAGTCCTGGAATCTAGACACGTCTGTAGACACCTTGGAAACCAAAGTGGGTTTCAAGTGATTTCTTTCTCTTTCAACTAGAAAACAAACGGTCTGCTGTAAGTTTTGTGTGCCAAAACGGCATACGAAGCGCTCTAAAATACTATTCTCTTCCTATCATGTGTTGGACTCTTCATACAGTGGTTCAGAGAAAGTACTGTTGCCAATAACTTGAATATTACTGTCGATGGAAGACAGAGAAATGTAAAATGTGGTGAACAGACAAGGCTGTACGAAAACGGAAGCTTGTTTGTTAAGTGAGAAGTATTCTATACGAAATTGCGTGATAAGTTAGTGACCTAATTATTAATAAACGCTTCAAAGAATTAGGGCTTCTATTTGTGCCTCGCATATGACGTTACTCATTGAGAGCAAGTTTGCTAATAGCTCCTCCAGTTTCAACGTAGTTCGGCACACAGACGCAGCGAACTTCGCCGTCTTGCGTATGAACCTCAAAGTTTTCGCTCTTGGAGAGGTCGTATGAGTCGTCCGCCCGCAGCGCCGAGTTTTAGCTATAGCTCTCAGCGTTGCCGGGATACGTGAGAGGCGAAGCCCAGAGGGTCGAGTGCCGCTTCGTGTTGATGAGGGAGGCCATAAGTCGACGACTGCGCTACAGCGGAAAGCTCCCACCCACCAACTGCACTCTACGCGGCTAGCGTCGCCAGTGAGTCCGATTCTGCAGAATAGTAAATTCTAGTAACCGCTCAATTTACGCCGTCGATAGATGAGTAGTTGTGTTTGTTGTTCTCGATATTCTAGACAGTCGCCATTATCACACCTGTCAGGATAAACGCAGACATTATGTCTCACTGAAAAACGTAAGCAATGGTTAACACTATCTCTACATCTATCAGTCGTCTACATCGTTGTACTACGCTACATTATCATAGGTTTCAAGCCGGCACACAGACGCTCAGATCTGTAATTATATATAATAATAGCGAACCTGTTAACGCTTCGCAAACGCTAAATAAGCGTAGCAATTGCCTGACGTCACATATTTTTCCCCACTCTCTCTCTCTCTCATCTTCTCCTTCGTCTCTCTACTCTTCTCCTTCCTCAGCCTCTTTCCATCTCCTTCTTCCCAATCGCTCTGTCCATCTCTTCCATCCCCCTTCCTGTGTTTGTTTCCTCCCCCTTCCCTGTCCATCTCCACCTCCCCCTTACCTCTTCCAACCTACTTTTCCTCCCTTCGTGTCTCTGTCCATCACCTCCTTTCCCTCTTACTGTCTGCCTCTCCCCCCCCCCCCCCCCCCCCACACACACACTGACACAACACACGTACTCATTCTCCCCCTTGTTTTCCCCGGTCTCTCCCTCACCTTCAGCCTTGGTACAGCGAATCAAACCTTGATTGGGAACTGAAGTCGCTTACAATGAATGAGTACATCGGTTGGGGTCATTGGTATGTGCAGTATGAAGCAGACCTCTGCAGATGATGGATTTCTAATGACAATAGCTAGTATTTAGCATAGTTTTAATAGAGAGAGAGAGAGAGAGAGAGAACAAACAGTCTGTCTGATGGTTTAGATGGTTTAAATGAACTTCTACCGTAGTTAAAACCAACTGTGTGAAAGAAAACGAAATCCCTCATTTGCACTTCTTAGCACAGCACAGTGTCGTTTAGACACAAAGCCAGTACACTTTTATTTAAAATATATATACAACCTATGTAACGTCTGAATGTATACTGAGAGTCGCGGGTAAAAATGTGAAGCATATCGGTCAAGAACTTTCCGAGATTTTTGTTAACAATGTTCCCCCTGAACATATTGTATATATTCCAATATATTAAAAATTATGTGTTCTATCTCCGTCCGAACTTTTATATAGTGTCTTGTAAAAAAAATCGGTAAGGATCTTCCCGAATATTTCCCAAAAACGTTTTTCCTTTAAATATTGCATAGGTATTTATATATTCGTATATACTCGTACATTAACAATATGTACCATATGCCAGTTTGAATGTTTTTTTCAGTAAAGTAATAAAATAGGAAGTAAATCTGTCAACAGCTTCGCAAGACGTCAGAGCAGTGTAAAAATCTAAAGTAAATCGGTCTGAAACTTTTCGAGGTTTTTGGTAATAACTTTAAGCAACGTCTTGCTTTTATACAGATTTATAAATAATGAATTTCATATGGATCTGATGAAGTTACATGCAAACGAGATTCGAATGCAACTTATATCAACGAACATCTGAAGATGAAGCATCCCATAAAAAACCGAACGTGACACTGGAAAACTAGTGTGCTGTGATCTAGACGGTTAATAAGTGTTTTGGGAAAGAGTTTCACTATCCAGGCTCAAACTTATGACAGTAAGTTCGTAAGAGCATACTGGCGGTGCATTCAATTAGTGGTACTATACTGGACTTTAGGATTAATAGCGCTAAAATACTGGAATGAGTACACTGTATGAAATCATTTTGAGTGGTTTAAAAACTTATGGATTAGGTGAAATTTGTCACATGCAGCTCCTTGTAAAAGAGACAATAAAATTAACTAATGCAATGAGATTACTGATTACATAGTATATAGCGTCGTTCATGGATATATTGTGAGTGTTGTGGTACCAGACACCCGTGAATCCCGGTGGTTTCGCTGTAATTTTGATATATTCTGTTTGTTGCCACATTTGCATTTGTTTCTCCATAAATATCTTCACGACATTGTAAAATCCAGTAATATCAGTCAGGTAAACGTAGGACAGAGAGTACAGGGTAGGGTAACGCACAGAGGCTAAAGTACTTTGGCGTTGTTGCTGTCGATGTGGAACACCTCAACATAGTATCTTGTGACTCTCTTCCATTGCATTTACGAAGTCATGGAATCCGCCTTTTGCACGGCGTAGTGCAGCAACTATACGTGGCATGGTCTCAACAAAAAGCGTTAAAACTCCCCTGTAGAAGTATTCAGCCATGCTACATCGATAGCCGTCCAGAATTGCGAAAGCGTTGTCGCTGTACGATTTTGTACACGGACTGACTACTCGATTACGTTCCATAAATTTTCGATGCGATTCATGTCGGGCGATTTGCGTGGCCAAATCATTCACTCGAAGTGCTCAGAATGTTTTTCAAATCAATCGTGAACACGCACATTGTCAACCATAAGCATTCCATCGTTGTTCGGGAACATGAAATCCATGAATAGCTGTAAATGGTCTCCAAGTAGCCGAAGATAACCATTTCAAGTCAGTGATCCGTTCAGCTGAAACAAAGGGCACAGTCCGTTCCATGTAAACATAGCCCTCAGCATTACGGAGGCACCAAAAGCTTGCACAGTACCTTGTTGACAACTTGGATCCATATCTTAGTAGGATCTGCGCCACACTCGAACCCAGACATCAGCTCTTACCAACTTGAAACGGGATTCGTATCACCAGGGCACGGTTTTCTAGACGTCCTGGGTCCAACTAATGTGGCCTCTGGCCGAGGAAAAGCGCTGCAGGCGGTGTCGTGGTGTTACCAAAGGCACTCAAGTCGATCGTCTGCTATCATAGCCCATTAACGCCAAATGTCGCAGAACTGTCCAAACAGGTAGGTTCGTCGTGCGTCTCACATAGCTTTCTGTGGTTATTTCAGGCAGTGTTGCTGGCCTGGTAGCACTGATAACTCTACGCAAACGCCCCTACTCTCGGTCGTGAAGTTAAGGCCGATGGCCACTTCGTTGTCCACGGTGGGAGATAATGCCTGAAATTTTTTATTCTCCGTACACTTTTGACACTTTAGATTTCGGAATACTGAATACACCAACGATTTCCGAAACGGAATGACCTATGCGTCTCTCTCTAACCACCATTCGCCTTCAGAGTCTGTTAGTTCCCGTCGCGCGGCGCTAATCACATCGTAAAACTTTTCACATAAATCACTTGCGCACAAATGACAGCTCTGCCAACGCACTGCCCTTTTATACCTTGTGCAAGCAGAACACCGTCATCTGTACGTGTGCATATCGCTATCGAATGAGTTTGTCACGTCGGTGTAATTATTCTATACATGAGGATTTCGGGCAGCTCTTCATCAGTAATTCTGTCCCAGCTTCTGTTATTACTAATACCGTTCAGTTGACATTGCCGGAAAAATACGCGTGCCATAACATAGCAGTGTAGTATTTAAGGTTCAGTACGCGTGAGTGAATGGAACAAGCTTCCTTTATTCAGAAAAAACACACAGCCCTTTCGGTCGATATTGGCACTGTTGTGCAGATTTTTCCAGTACGATATAGAGGCACCATAAACAGGGGTAAAAAGCAAAAGAGATTCAACTGTAGAAGTTCCAAGAGTATGTCTACACAGTTCGGGGTCACCCTGTAAAATTGTATCTCTTTAAGTAAAAACACTGATTGTTTAACACCGTTACACAGTGCGGAAATGAATGTTCATTAAATGGAATGTAGCTTAGTATAGTCATTGTTAAATGTCCTTTCTCCCGTTTGACTTGGCACATGATTACGTTTCGAACCATATCGTGAACTTACGCATCTTCAGCATATTTTCGTTCACTGTTGTTCTACGGAAAAATATCGCCAGAGCTTCTGGAATTATTCAGCAAAGTCCAAGGACATCTCTGTTAAGAACAGTATCAGCAACTAACTTGAAGAGTTCTAGAACGCAGAAATTACTGAGACAGATCCTATACAAGTTTCCATTGCTAATCCATAGCCACCATGCCCTACCTGTACGAGCTATGCGACAGAGGGCTCACTTTGCGTAACAGATTCTCACAGTGATTGATAATGAAGGATTTGATGTTGGCTGGAGCTGATTCACGAATGAAGCACCCTACCACCTGAATAATATCACGAATAAACAAAATTTGAGATATGAGGTTCCGGAAATCCCCATTTATGTGGAACGAAATCACTTAATTGTCTCGAAGTTACAGTTTGAGCTGCGGTATGGAGCAGAAACATTATTGGACCTTTATTAATTCAAGAAATGATCACTAGTAAATGTTACAATGCAACTCTGCAACAACTGGTCGTCAAGGAGGATAGACTAGGCACCTAATTGTTCATGCAACATACCAAATTGTACTGAACAGATGCTTCGGTTTCTTGTTGAATACTTTGGGAACAGAATCGCTGCGTTCGATTAATGTCAATTTATAGGTTCAGGGATGGTTCGCCTGCATATTCGCCCGATATGACACCTTTTGGCTACTTCTGTGGGCAGCGTTGAAAGACAGTCTCTAGCGGAACCATCACGCCACGATCGACAAGCTTGGCTCGGCGATCTGTGTGGCATCTGAATCCATTTCCCCTCAGACAGTGAAGGATGTGATGGCCAATTTCATTGTTCATGGTGGTCATTCGGAAACGATTAAACGTGATTGCGAAGACAGTTTGCCGAGGGCGGATGTGATACCATACGAAGTACACAGCTTACAGCGCCCTCTGTTAGCAGCTCTTCGAAAATTTCGAAACTTCTGCGTAAGTTCTTAAAATTTCTCCGTGGTGGTCTAGCGGTTCTAGCGCTCAGTCCGGAACCGCGCGCCTGCCACGGTCGCAGGTTCGAATCCTGCCTCGGGCATGGATGTGTGTGATGTCCTTAGGTTAGTTAGGTTTAAGTAGTTCTAAGTTCTAGGGGACTGATGACCACAGATGTTAAGTCCCATAGTGCTCAGAGCCATTTGAATCTTAAAATGTCTAGTCTACTGCTATGCGAGGTATCAAAAGGCGGGATAAGTGGCTTCTGGTGATTTACTATATGCTATTATTCCATAACAGATTACTGATTTCCTTCCCTGACGTCGGGCCTCGTCACCTGCTGCACATGGTTTGTCGCCTAGTAATGAATAAATTAAACGAATACAGGCAGCAGGAAAGCTATAGACAAAAGAAATTTAGTATATCCTGGTGATTATCTGTTCAGAAATGAGTACAGAAATACGTGGTAGCCCTGTCAGAAGGTGCCCAGTCTGTGTGGTCTAGCGGTTGTAGGTGCTTCAGTCTGGAACCGCGCGACCGCCACGGTCGCAGGTTCGAATCCTGCCTCGGGCATGGATGTGTGTGATGTCCTTAGGTTAGTTAGGTTAAAGTAGTTCAAAGTGCTGGGGGACTGATGACTTCTGATGTTAAGTCCCATAGTGCTCAGAGCCATTTGAAGCATTTTTAAACCTGTCAGAAGTCTTCCTTATAAGGTGAACCATGAATATTAGCCTCCTGGCGAGCAATTGCCTTGCTGTAGGAAAAGTCAGCAGTTACAAATAGTTCCATAAATAGTTTCACTTATCCAATAAACAGTTCCTAGAGAGAGTGCGAAAAGTAATTCAAACTGAAACACGATAATGGAGACAGGCAGGCATGGGTATCGAATGGTGTCACTGAGAACAGGACGATAGAGCTTACCGCGTTACGACATGTGGATTTGTAGAGCCGGTATCAGAGCGATACCAGATCTGGTGACAGTACAGTCGCCACCCCTGAAGTAGCGGTGCCCTCCCTCATGATAAACATGACGAACAGATCGCTGTTCACTGGTCACAAGATTCTTCCCGAAGTAATGGAAGGCAACACTTGTAGCAAAACGGCGATAATTACAGCATAGTGACACTTGCTATTTAGACTCGGTCAGACACTGCAACAGAATGGCTGGATAGGTGCCCTCTGAGCTATTTACAACCTCAGACGCCACACAGTCGTATGCGACAGCTGTTAAAAAATAGTTTTCCCGTAGCCAACATAACGGGGATTGGGCGACGTACCATTCCATCACCATCTCTTGATGTTCAAGTTGGGGCAACTGTTTGGCTGTGAGTTCTCGGAACGAATGATGGGAGCAGCATGCCTTCATCACCAGATGGGTCCTACTGCCATTTTAAATAAAAGGTAAAATGCCGGGTAGTTGCTGGACTTTGCATCTCGGCGTTTTCTATGTTAATTATTCTGGGAACGTCAAGATTACCCTGACCATTACAATCTATAAACCTCTATGTAGACAAGACATAGGTTGTGTCTGATATCCAGGGAAAAATAATTTAACTGTAGGAAAAGGGTAATTAATTTTGTCAAATTGTTAATTAACCCACTGACAGATCTAATTTTAGAATGAAATTACTCAAAATTTTATCACGAGTCCGAATCTGTGACTGAAATTAAAGAATTAACTACATTTCTCTCTCTCCGCTAGAGGTGGGGACCTGTCTGGAAAGTACCTGTGGCCTCGCCATGTGCAACATCTGTGCTTACCTAAATCAGTGTGTAACGCTCTGATCACTTGTGGAATATTTAGTTTCGATAACTACTTTCACAACAACTCCTGTATCTGAGTTCTCAAATAGAATATACTTGACGATGGCAGATGTATCATTAAACTGCAGTATCGACTTGATCCTGGTGCAATATTTTATTGTTCTAATTCGAGTAATGATGTACCCCATCTTCTTTTTCTGTATGTCTATGTCTCACTTCAGTTGATGGTTTTATCGAGCCAGAAGGGATGCTATTATCTAGGTTGTTTCTGTTACTCAGGAAATCAGCAACATGTCCTACTCTGGCTGTTCAATTTCAGGAACTTAATGTTCAGGTTCATCGTTGACGTTAATACTAGTTCTAGAGACAGTCTCAGAACGGACACAGACGAGTCCAAAAATTCCGAAGATTTGCTATTGGCTGAGTGTCCTAGCTGAATGTTTTCATCTGTTTTAAAATGTCTTTCAAAAATATCATGGACTCAAAATACGCGAAAATGCCTTTTTATACCGGTTGACTGGCAGCGTCAGCTGCAGAATGAGGCTACGGCACTTTGAAATACTGTTTTGAATATGCTTCTCAATTTTTTTCAATTTCCTTTTTTGCCACATCGACTGAAGTAAAAATTGAATAATTTAAGAAAGGAAGACGTCAAAATAACACAGTAATAAAAAGTTGTTACGCGTCTCTTGAAGACCTTAAAAGAACAGCACAATGTTTGTAGAGTTATGACTATTCCTCAACTTTTTTGAAAGTATTTGTGGCAAACATTCGCATTAAAAGATACAGAAAATCTAACTGCATTATTGTTACTACACTCCTGGAAATGGAAAAAAAAAACACATTGACACCGGTGTGTCAGACCCACCATACTTGCTCCGGTCACTGCGAGAGGGCTGTACAAGCAATGATCACACGCACGGCACAGCGGACACACCAGGAACCGCGGTGTTGGCCGTCGAATGGCGCTAGCTGCGCAGCATTTGGGCACCGCCGCCGTCAGTGTCAGCCAGTTTGCCGTGGCATACGGAGCTCCATCGCAGTCTTTAACACTGGTAGCATGCCGCGACAGCGTGGACGTGAACCGTATGTGCAGCTGACGGACTTTGAGCGAGGGCGTATAGTGGGCATGCGGGAGGCCGGGTGGACGTACCGCCGAATTGCTCAACACGTGGGGCGTGAGGTCTCCACAGTACATCGATGTTGTCGCCAGTGGTCGGCGGAAGGTGCACGTGCCCGTCGACCTGGGACCGGACCGCAGCGACGCACGGATGCACGCCAAGACCGTAGGATCCTACGCAGTGCCGTAGGGGACCGCACCGCCACTTCCCAGAAAATTAGGGACACTGTTGTTCCTGGGGTATCGGCGAAGACCATTCGCAACCGTCTCCATGAAGCTGGGCTACGGTCCCGCACACCGTTAGGCCGTCTTCCGCTCACGCCCCAACTTCGTGCAGCCCGCCTCCAGTGGTGTCGCGACAGGCGTGAATGAAGGGACGAATGGAGACGTGTCGTCTTCACCGATGAGAGTCGCTTCTGCCTTGGTGCCAATGATGGTCGTATGCGTGTTTGGCGCCGAGCAGGTGAGCGCCACAATCAGGACTGCATACGGACGAGGCACACAAGGCCAACACCCGGCATCATGGTGTGGGGAGCGATCTCCTACACTGGCCGTACACCTCTGGTGATAGTCGAGGGGACACTGAATAGTGCACGGTACATCCAAACCGTCATCGAATCCATCGTTCTACCTTTCCTAGACCGGCAAGGGAACTCGCTGTTCCAACAGGACAATGCACGTCCGCATGTATCCCGTGCCACCCAACGTGCTCTAGAAGGTGTAAGTCAACCCTTCTTTTTGATCGGATTATTACGTGTCACTGATGCGAAATACACTCCTGGAAATTAAAATAAGAACACCGTGAATTCATTGTCCCAGGAAGGGGAAACTTTATTGACACATTCCTGGGGTCAGATACATCACATGATCACACTGACAGAACCACAGGCACATAGACACAGGCAACAGAGCATGCACAATGTCGGCACTAGTACAGTGTATATCCACCTTTCGCAGCAATGCAGGCTGCTATTCTCCCATGGAGACGATCGTAGAGATGCTGGATGTAGTCCTGTGGAACGGCTTGCCATGCCATTTCCACCTGGCGCCTCAGTTGGCCCAGCGTTCGTGCTGGACGTGCAGACCGCGTGAGACGACGCATCATCCAGTGCCAAACATGCTCAATGGGGGACAGATCCGGAGATTTTGCTGGCCAGGGTAGTTGACTTACACCTTCTAGAGCACGTTGGGTGGCACGGGATACATGCGGACGTGCATTGTCCTGTTGGAACAGCAAGTTCCCTTGCCGGTCTAGGAATGGTAGAACGATGGATTCAATGACGGTTTGGATGTACCGTGCACTATTCAGTGTCCCCTCGACGATCACCAGAGGTGTACGGCCAGTGTAGGAGATCGCTCCTCACACCATGATGCCGGGTGTTGGCCCTGTGTGTCTCGGTCGTATGCAGTCCTGATTGTGGCGCTCACCTGACGGCGCCAAACACACATACGACCATCATTGGCACCAAGGCAGAAGCGACTCTCATCGCTGAAGACGACACGTCTCCATTCGTCCCTCCATTCACGCCTGTCGCGACACCACTGGAGGCGGGCTGCACGATGTTGGGGCGTGAGCGGAAGACGGCCTAACGGTGTGCGGGACCGTAGCCCAGCTTCATGGAGACGGTTGCGAATGGTCCTCGCCGATACCCCAGGAGCAACAGTGTCCCTAATTTGCTGGGAAGCGGCGGTGCGGTCCCCTACGACACTTCGTAGGATCCTACGGTCTTGGCGTGCATCCGTGCGTCAACGGGCACGTGCACCTTCCGCCGACCACTGGCGACAACATCGATGTATTGTGGAGACCTCACGCCCCACGTGTTGAGCAATTCGGCGGTACGTCCACCCGGCCTCCCGCATGCCCACTATACGCCCTCGCTCAAAGTCCGTTAACTGCACATACGGTTCACGTCCACGCTGTCGCGGCATGCTACCAGTGTTAAAGACTGCGATGGAGCTCCGTATGCCACGGCAAACTGGCTGACACTGACGGCGGCGGTGCACAAATGCTGCGCAGCTAGCGCCATTCGACGGCCAACACCGCGGTTCCTGGTGTGTCCGCTGTGCCGTGCGTGTGATGATTGCTTGTATAGCCCTCTCGCAGTGTCCGGAGCAAGTATGGTGGGTCTGACACACCGGTGTCAATGTGTTCTTTTTTCCATTTCCAGGAGTGTATTTATAGCGAATGTGCGTTTCTGCGCCAAAGGTAATGACGCACCTATTTGGTGAATGCCTCATCAGATATGAAATAGTAATAGAAAGACTAAACGTACCAAAACAGGTTTTTTGCCAGGATCCAGTATCAAGTGTTCATATGTTTCCCTAGGCGATGTAGCATTCCTCTGAAACATAAATTTATGAAACATTTTCCAGGAAACGCAAATATAGAGATCTCAGGCAAGAATGGTGGTAGAATTTTCAATTGTTTCTATAACGTCAAAATCTAGAATTTTACGTCAACAGATGGAAACCAAAACAGAAAATGCAATACGTATTATGGAAGCTACAACTTTATTTGACATCATCCGTCACGCTTTATCAATAAAAGAAAGTGAGATTGCATTTCTTCCAGAATTTATTGCAAAGTTTACTAAAATAGCATATGACAATTTAGAAAAGAGGTACAATATTTCATCGTGAAAGTGAAGGACAATATTAAACTATATTTTGAACAAAATCCTTGCCATAGAATGTAAACTACGGCACTTGATGAATGTTCTATATGTACTTAATTGTAGTGTTAAACATTCTGGAAAGTAAGGGAGAATTTTAAACTGGATTTTGGACAAAATACTATTCAGAGAACGTAAACAAAACTGTTTAATAGATTTGCGTTGTTTGACCATTTTGTAGTACCAGTTATTTTGGCACCTTTCCCCCGTTCATGGTACGTAACAACATTTCTGGTCACCTCTGATCAAGATTTAAGCCATTGACAGTTTCAATGGAAACCACAAACCGAGTGCACCTCGCTCGAGAACGTCAAACTAGCTACTCACATCCGCTTCGCCGCGTCGCGCGTTGCACGATGTTCCTTGCGTAAGTACTCACGTAGTACAATTTGACCGTTGGGATCTGTCCGCCGTTTCCACGCGCCCGCTTCACCGCGTCGTGTTTGCAACATTTCCCTTAAGCATGACAACGTTTTGTACCCCATGCTATCTGCACGGTCTGATGCGAACGTGGTGCGGCGCGGGAGGGAGCAAATAGGCGAGCATCCAACGCGAAGGTGGGATGTGGTTACACTCACCTACGTGCACAGCCTAGCCGTACGAAGGCTGATGTCAGTGCATGGAAGAAATAAGTTTCCTATTCTCTTGCTGCAAAAAGTACTGTATGTTAACGAAGCACGCTACATCAACTCCTGGAGTTAGTTTTTCGGTTGAGAGCACTCTTTTACTTTAAACATGTTAAAACCACATTTCTCCGTTTTACTCGTTTTATTCGCTACATAATAATTCTTATTCACTTCTGAAGAAAGTAACTGGTGCACAAAACTGAAATTTTCGTATAGTTTCATATCACAGCATGATAATGAAGCGTCTACTTTTGCGTTATTGGTCATAGTTATTGTGATAGATACTTTCGGAGTACCCTGCAACATAAAATTTCAAGGATGGTGGTCACTGGGTACTTTACGTTTGATTCATTCCAAGTGATGTATTGCTGTGTACCAAACGTAGAAAACATATCGAAATTGATTTTTAAGATGAAATGAAAGGCATATCTCATTACAGAAAGGAGGAAGTAGACGGTGAGGTATTTTACTTGAGGGCACTTGGGCAGAGCGCCAAAATGAACACGCCACGTGCAAGTGGCCTGCCGCTCTTCAGTGAGTCGTTAATGCGAGTAGACGCACGTTTCTGAAAATCAGTTACCGGGATTTATTGTTATGTGTTAAACATTCTGGAAAGTAAGGGAGAATTTTAAACTGGATTTTGGACAAAATACTATTCAGAGAACGTAAACAAAACTGTTTAATAGATGTGTGTTGTTTGACCATTTTCTAGTACCAGTTATTTTGGCACCTTTCCCCCATTCATGGTACGTAACAACATTTCTTAACACCTCTGCTCAAGATTTCATCCATTGACAGTTTCAACGGAAACCACAAACCGAGTGCACCTCGCTCGAGAACGTCAAACTAGCTTATCACATCCGCTTTGCCGCGTCGCGCTTGCTGCTCGAAGAAAATGATTAAGAAGCCGGTATTCTGCTCCAACACTTACATACTGGAAAAGTTCAAAGATATCCCATCTTCAGGACAACGATTCACGAAGGTTTCTTATCACTCGTAATTTATTAAATAACGACAAAAATTTCTGGGAGTTCTTCAGGTTAAGTATTGCCCAGTTTAACGTTGTCCGAAATCTGGTCAAATAAAATATCAGGCAGGGTTCATGACTTTGATAATAGTATCCGATAACACCTTACGAAAAACTGATCATAAAATTAAAGTAAGAAAAGGTAATATACTTTTAAGATTACTGAGATTTATTTAACATTTGTTTTGCTGTGGAACAATGAAAAACATTAACATCGAACCGAAATCTGTTGCCACATGCGGTCGTGAACCGTCAGTTACATTGAGCTGCATACAGAATACACATTTGGTGGTGATAAAAATGTGTCAGTATGAATAGTTATGAATCCTGAACATGCTGATCGAACATCACGAAGAAATTTGTTACAACTTTCCAGATCGAAAACCATCTGCAGTGACATCATTTTCACTTAGTTGAACAAGTCCGATCTCAGATATTCTTTTGAAGGGACTGAACACGGTAGTTACATTAAAAATACATGACAACTTGGACGCCACTTTCAGTAATTCTTCGTCATCCACAACCGAAGTTAAGTGGCACTTCTGTAGCAGATATCCGTTTTGTGCAGTTTCTGTTTGATAAATAAGTTGTTAATGGTTTGTCCAAGAAACATTCTGTCGTGTCTCAGGGGGCGGTCTGACTTGAAACCTCTCTGTGAGCTGGGATACTGACACTCAGCAGTGCACAGCAGAAAGCAATGCAAGTTTGCTATGTTGTTCACTGAGTATTTGATTGTTGCCCAATTGTTTTCCTTACTGTATTTTACTTGAAGATGTCATTGATTTCAAGAAGAGATACATTTTAAGGTTAGTTTTGATTGTGATCCTGTAGGGCTTCGTGTATTTGAATTTCATAGTTTTGTTGCCAAAAAGGTTAGAATGTCTTTAGATGATATTACAGGTGTACGTGTTTTGATGTTTACTACTGTTGTTTATGAGAAATTTAAAGGTTGATGGATATGCATCGTGTCATTGAAGAGACGGAGGGAGCTTTTTGATGTAAACATGTTGACAAAAGCGAAAGTGAGGTTCAGGTAACATATCACACTCTTCCTACAAAAGTGACACAACTCGAAAAATTAAGTTTATATTTTTTAATGTGACACGTTTGACGAAACGCTACCTGACCAGTCCCCAAATGTGTGTTTATGTAATTTCATTATTTGACCGCTAGAGGACAGTTGTGTCACTTTAAATGCTTGGAGTTGGATTAATTGTTTAGTGGAACCATATCGAAAGAATCTGTTGGACTGAAGTCACAAAAAAGCTACGTGATATTTTTATTCGTGTCACATTAGTCCATCACGGTAAACGTAGAACGGTTAAATAATCTGTACTGTGTCCATTTTGAAGAATCATTTCAAGAAATTTCGTGTTACGTCTGGCCTAACGAATAAACTGGAATGTTCCATTTCTGTAATTTGGAAATAAAAGATTCCTAATTTTGTAATTTAATTATTGTTAACTCTTCAAGTAAAGACGATACTTTTGACCACAGTATTAACTGTATTATCTGCGATGATATTCTGATATTACAGGAATTGTTCTCTAAACTTCTCAGTTGTGTCGGTTTTGAAGAAGTAGAATAGAATACTTTGAGTTGCGTCACTTTTCAAGACTGCACACATGCATTTCCTTTTCTCTTCTACATGGAAATGTAGAGTAACGATGTCCTTAGCATTCCTCCTGTCATAATGCACGTAAATACAGAATATGGACATTTTCTTATTTTAGAAGTCCGTGTAACAAATACAAGTGATGAGTATCCAAAGGCAGAACATATTACAATACTTCATTAGGTAAATTGTCCTAGATATTCATCATCCATCGGGAAATTCTATTATGAAACAGCATCAATTGTAACTGATAACAGTTCTGAAGAAAATAGGGGTGACATTTATGATGTTCGATGTAGGTCAGAAAGAACATTGGTTAAAGCTTATTCTAATCAATTTCTTCTGCCTTAAAACAACAAGAAAGTACTGTAATTATTAGTATAAAGATGTTCTCAGTATTTGTTGAATATCTGACCTGTTTATTAAGATTTAGTCATTTCAGTGTCTGATAATTGTTAGACTTTTCTGTGCTTAATGGTATTGTCATTTGACTTGTACGTCTGAGTCTGTGAAATGTAGTGTTAAATATATCTAATTTCCAAAAACGTAATGTGTTTGCAGGAATTAACACCAAAAACCCATTAGTCGAACTGTGTCCTAAGTAATGTGCGACTTAATAAGAAGTAAACATTAATGATAAGCATAAACTGAAAAGCAAAAGTGGTATATGTATATGCTTTACTATAGAAAAATATCAGAACTCTAAATAATCAAAAGATAAATGTCTGATCAAGACACTAAAACTGAAGTAACTGAAACAAAGGGCAGTTTTTTGGGGTAGTTGTTAGAAACGACTGAAACACCATTTGAGCCTGCTGTTACATCCATTCTCGTTATTGTTGTTTCAATTTGTTTGTCTTTATAACGTTTCACTATTGCCAAAAAATTTTATCGTCGTTCATGGCAAACCTGACATTTTTCATTATATTACATTTTTAGCAGGAGTGGGATATGCCGACGAAGGGCTACGCACTGAAAGAGTATACGAGCTATTCTTTGATATCCCATGTAATTCAAGTTTTGATGCATATGGACGAGACAGGTCTGCTAATGATGAGAGATGGGGTAACAGATTTCCTCTGCCTGTTCTGTGTTGTTAGGAAAGTTAAGATTGATTTATTGAAACACTTACCGCCATTCATAAATGTATCCGGTTGCCGTGCACTAGTTATCTGCGACAGACAACATAGCACATGTGCAATCTGCAATCCTACTAAACATGTGCATGTTCAGTGCTCACGGCGGCGCATGGCCCAGATAACACCCAGGGACGGGGCTGGGAGAACACGGGCGCCACTGTCTACATGCCGATGACGTGGGTGCCCCTGGTCGGCGGGGGAGCGCAATCACCTCCATCAGTGACAACAACAGTATCTCGGAAATGGAAAGCGAGAATGGCTCACTTACTGTAAACTCACAAAGGAATGCGAAGTCAGGTCATACCGACTACAGAGAACGGAAAATACAACCCTCAGGAAACGTTGAAAACTGCCGCAGTTCTCCTGCCGAATGTCGTACGTAAATAACGTGGACATGGACAGAAACGCTTGCGAAGATCGGGTGGCAATACGAGAAGAAGGAAAGAATAATAGGTGGTGCAGCAGTGGAAACTGAAGGTGTAAAAGTTACAGACAAACCACGTCAATTCAAGTTAGGCGCCGTCAATTACAGCACAAATCAGGACTAGGAAGACAATGGAAGAAAACTGTAACAGTCCAAGTAAATGAAAAACATCGAAGGAGGCCCGGCAGCCATCAGAACCACTTCAAACAGAAGATAATCTGAAAAAATAAAAGAAATCTTAGGTACACAGGAGTAGGCCACTAAAATAGAAGCCGAGGACGAAAATGAGGTGCTGACAACCAACGGGTCACTTGTACTGGAAATAATAACGACAGCCTTCATGGAATCAATTCTGAGTCATTGCATGGCTGGATTATAGAAAGAAATGCTCAACTTTTTTCAGATGAAAGGCTTTCGAGAAACTAACTTCGGCTGCCGGTATCCTTGCTAATAACGTAATCGTCAAAATAGGATCCGATTCAACAGAGGGATACAGGTGTAACACTGTATTTGAATTCTATGAAGATAATAAGACAGAGTTTGGCAACATCTTTAAAATAAGATTTCTTGGGAAAGGAATACGTTAAAACCGTAATAGGTTAATACTGTAATACAACTGAAGCGGGAGATAAATTCTGCTGCTGACAATACTGAAGAAAGATGAACACAAAGTACTAACGTCTTTCGTGTATGTCACAAGTGTAAAAATTGTTGTAAAAATCCATGATCTACAGGGGGTGTATATCTTATACTCGCGTTCAGCTCTTTTACGTTTTGGGAGCGATTTGACACATATTTAAATCACGCCAATTCAACAGCACATTTTTAAGGACTTTACAAGAAGAAGCTATTTATTTATATATGTCACCTTTATTTGCATATTTTTATGTCAGGGGAACATGATAGCATAATGTGTGATTATACATATTCTATTATTTATTTTATTCTGTCTTTCTAAACAAAACCAGTAAAAAATAGTTCCTTTTCATGCTGATCCAATTATTTTACGCGGAACTATTTATTTTTATTATCGTACTTATCTAACTGAAGAAGCAGTCGTTTATTTTATCAAAAAGAAATTACGATTTAAGAAGAAGCAAATAATTATGTTTATGACAATTTCTCTGCCTAATAACCAACCAGAAACAAATTTATTTTCTTGAAGAAGAACCACTTCTGTTTAACGGTGACGGATGCTACTCACAGAAGGAAGATATAGGAGACCGGTAAAAGAGATGAAGGGGAGGAAGGAGGCCCGTTAAAAAAAAAGCAGGTTCGATTCGTAAAAACAAAGCTAAAGGGCTGAGTTTCTGCCCACCGATGGTCCTGCACTTTTTTCTGTTACTGTCGCTTCTTTCACCTGTGACAATTAGAAAAGTACAAAGTCAAATCGCACCATATTTCGAAGTAGAGAACTATAGGTCTCCATCTAACTGGCTGTATAGTGGATTCATAGGTAGGAGGAAGTCAAGTGCGAGCCATTATGCTTAGTGAAATACTACAAAATATGGTTCAAATGCCTCGGACCACTATGAGACTTAATATCTGAGGTCGTCAGTCCCCTAGGACTTAGAACTACTTAAACCTAACTAACCTAAGGACATCACACGCATCCGTGCCCGAGGCAGGATTCGAACCTGCGACCGTAGCGGTCACGCGGTTCCAGGCTGAAGCGCCTAGAACCGCTCGGCCACTCTGGCTGGCTAATTGCTGCAGTGTTCGAGTCCTCATTCGGATTGAGCACAGCTTTACTTGGCTTTTAGCGTATCAAATGCAACGTAAATGTCTATTAGCATATAGACAACCGACACGGCCCAGTTCAACTCACAAGGGGAGGACGCCAATTGTGAAATTCAGATTCGATTCATACTGCGCATAATAAAAGCTCACGGCCAGAGGTGTAATGTGGCAAAGCACCAAGATGCACTTCTCAGCCGTTGTCGAGAAAATCGACAGTTAAAAGAAACCGCTGCGGCTAAATACTCTCTACGATCAATAATTTTCTACAGTGTCGTGGCGCAGCGGTAAGCGCTCGGGTTCGTAATCGGAAGGTCGCCGTATCGAATCTCGCGCCATGAATTTTTTTATTAGTATTTGTATTTTGTCATTCAAATGTATACACACACACACACACACACATATATATATATATATATATATATATATATATATATATATATATATATATATATATAAAATTCTCGGCAATCCGTTGCTACAATTATGCATATAATAAGTTTTTGAAAGTCGTTTGTCGTGGAAAAACTGGCGACTTCGAACATAATTAGGTTTTCCGCAAACAAAGCTGTATTTCACAAATGTTATTAATTGTGGTCATAATGTTTACCACGTATAGTTAACGGAAGACGTAGAAACGATATTCCGAAGCGAATACGTATAATGTAAGTCAAACGGTCGAATTAGAATAGAGACCCCACGAACACAAATTTGCTGTGGCAGGTATGAAATGTAAACTCCGTTACTCGTTCGTTACACTTGTAGGACAGATGTTGAATGCGCCGAAACGAGCTGCCGCGTAACAGCGTAGTTGCCTGCTAACTTCGAAAGAAGGTAGATGCGGTCCCTAGCGTAACTTATAACATCGTCGAAAATCTGTGCGTACGTGAGAGCTTTGGTACACCCTGTTAAACAAACGGAAGAATGGAGGCGGTACAATTGAAGAGAGATTCGGCACCTTCGCATGAAAGTGATGTGATCGAAGAAGATTCTATACACAGTGAAGTGGCGAAACAACAATTGAATGATGCGTTGGTGTATTTTGAAAGCCTCCTTCGTAACAGTAATCGCATCGCAGCAGAACTGTCATCATCAATCAACGAAGAAGCCATGGTAATTGGGGAAGAAATGTTCCAGAATACGCTGCAAATGCTCGCCTAAGAAAACCCTCGTTCATGATGAGGAACTGACAGACATTAATGAAACTGAGGATAATAATGCCTACGATGTAGTGCTGTTTTCTGCTTTCCATGTTTCTATGATAAATATCACTCTGGTTCGTGCGATACTCCAGCTACTTCTGGTCACTATTTGTTAATTATGTGCGAGTGTATACAGAACTTTTCAATAAATTGTATCCACTTGAAAATTATTTGTGATATTGTGTTTTATTTCAAGTATTATTTTTCCATGACAAACGACTTTCAACAACTTATTATATGCATAATTGTTGCAACTGATTGCCGGGAATATATATGTATTTGAATTATAAAAAACAAATAATTAAAAATGTTGCACGACGCGAGATTCTATCCGGCGACCTTCGGATTACGATCCCGAGCGCTTGCCGTTGCGCCAAGACACTTAAGAAAATTATTAATCGTAGAGAGTATTTCACCGTAACGGTTTCTTTAACTGTCGATTTTCTCGACAACGGTTGAGAAGAGCATCTTAGTGCTTTGCCACGTTACATCCCTCGCCATGAGCTTTTATTATGCGCAGTATGAATCGAATCTGAATTTCACAATTGGCGGCCTCCCCTTCTCAGTGCAGACACTTGCCAGTACTTCCCCCTTCCCCCTTCCCCCTTTTGACAAGCAGAAGTAGACTACGAAATTTAACCAAAGACGAGAATGCAGCCAACAGACACTCTCAATCTGCAACACTTTCGTGCACTGTAGACTGCAAACATTATGGGATATCGGATAAACGTGTCTCGTTGATATAATTACGCTTCTCCTTTACGTTTTCAGTGCAATAAAATGAGCGAACTAGTTGGAACTCAGTTGTTGTTAAGGATTAACATCAACAGACTTTGAATCTAAGACCGCTGGCCGAGCTAGCCGAGCGGTTCTAGGCGCTACAGTTTGGAACCGCGAGACCGCTACGGTCGCAGGTTCAAATCCTGCCTCGGGCATGGATGTGTGTGACGTCCTTAGGTTACTTAGGTTTAAGTAGTTCTAAGTTCTAGGGGACTGATGACCTTAGAAGTTAAGTCCCATATTGCTCAGAGCCATTTGAACCATTTGAATCTAAGACCTCTTAAGACTTTGTAGAATTCTGTTTTAGGGTTCGACCTAACTAAACTTTTCGTTAGAAGATGTAATGACTTTCCTAACCAACAAGTATCTTTGTAGTCACTTAGAGCTTCGAGATTGAAAATTTTCGAATTAAACATCGCATCCGAGTACATGAAAAACTGGCTAGATTTTTAATCGAGAAGTGTACAGAGACGACTGTAAGACTTTTTCGCCGCTCTACACCATCCGAAAGTATCGGAGCAATGTCTCACCTACAATTTATAACCATATAGCTAACTTTTGTTGCTGTCCAAGGCCAAGGGAGGCTTGCAACAAAATACAGACATACAATAGCCAAAGAAATTTCAAAGAAATCGTATCATGAGTCACAAATTATGTTATAAAAAGAAAATGTATTTTGTACATGATTTGGTAGGTGAAGCTACTTTTGAATCCCAACCAAGTTATTTGACAAGAACTGCAGCGGAATCATTTTCTGCTGAACAAGATTTTGATCTGAAAGTCTTATAACGTTATCCACAAATTAAGACGATTTCAGGAAATATAACGCACTGATATTCTCTTTGCACACGTAGAATGTAGTTTGGTGCATAACTATGGCAAATTTTTGAACCGAAAGCTAATGTAAAGGCAATAAGAAGTACATTTGTTCAATAAATTACGAAGAGTTAGGGAAATAAATATCATTGGCTTTCCTATTTCTATATTATTTGATGACATGCGCGAAAAACGGACTAATACTCGAATGTAAAAACTTAGAGGTAAGTGGCGCCACCTGTCGCTGGGCGGGGGAACTATCAAAATCGACATTGGTGTCACCCGTTAAGTAATATTTAGCAGTGTGACGAATGTAAGTTCCGATAGTTCCCAGCAACAGATGGCAACAATTCTCTCTAAGTTTTACATTTGAGGATTAGCCCGTTTTTCGGCGCGTACCTTCATTTATAACAAACTTTATTCATATGTAGCGAATACCTTTTTAATTCATTATACTTATTTATTTTTTTATTTATTTAATAAATCATGTCTCGAATAAATATTTTTATTTTGTTATTCAGGAACAAAAGTAATAATTCTTACCTCTGTTCATTACGCTGCTTTTGAATAAATTAAGTCCAATTTTGTTGGTAAGGAGAGCACAACACACATATGCACACTGGAAATACGTAGCTCAAATTAGTAGCGATTACATGACATCAGCGTGGCTGTGGATACGTACGCAATATCTGCATGGTTGTGGTAAAGATCACTCGGCTTTTTCATTAGAAATGGCAGCGTCGCTCGTCTTCGGTAGTTTCCGACAACTTAGTCGAAGTGTAATGGCGCTTTTTCTCACACAATGCAGCCACGTGGAGACCATTTACATGTACCAGGCACCTGCAAGGCTGAAGCGAGTACCGCGAGTACCTCGATTCTGTTAAAACCACCGCCGCCAGAGGGAACTGCTGTGAGCAACGGCGTGTAGCTAAAGAATGTCGTAGGCAGACATTGTCGAATGTAGCAATTAAAATTGCTACACCACGAAGATGACGTGCTACGGAAGCGAAATTTAACCGACAGGGAGAAGATGCTGTGATATGCAAATGATTAGCTTTTGAGAGCATTCACACAAGGTTGGCGCCAGTGGCGACGCCTACAACGTGCTGACAGGAAAGTTTCCAACCGACTTCTCATACAAAAACAGCAGTTGACCGGCGTTGCCTGGTGAAACGTTGTTGTGATGCCTCGTGTAAGGAGGAGAAATGCCTACCATCACGTTTCCGACTTTGCTGAACGTTGGATTGTAGGCTAAAGCGATTAGGGTTTATCGTATCGCGACATTGGTGCTCGCGTTGGTCGAGATCCAATGACTGTTAGCAGAATATGGAATCGGTGGGTTCAGGAGGGTAATACGGGACGCGGTGCTGGATTCCAACGGCCTCGTATCACTAGCAGTCTCGATGACAGGCATCTTATCCGCATGGCCGAAACAGGTCGTGCAGCCACGTCTCGATCCTTGACTTAAGAGATGGGGACGTTTGCAAGACAACAACCATCTGCACGAACAGTTCGACGACGTTTGCAGCAGCATGGACTATCAGCTTGGAGACCATGGCTGCGGTTACCCTTGACGCTGCATCACAGACAGAAGCGCCTGTGATGGTTTACTCAACAACGAACCTGGGTGCACGAATGGAAAAACGTCATTTTTTCGGATGAATCCAGGTTCTGTTTACAGCATCATGATAGTCGCATCCGAGTTTGCCGACATCGCAGTGAACGCACATTGGAAGCGTGTATTGGTCATCGCCATACAGGCGTATCACCCGGCGTGATGGTATGGGGTGCAATTGGTTACACGTCACGGTCACCTCTTGTTCGCACTTACGGCACTTTGAACAGTGGACGTTACATTTCAGATGTGTTACGACCCGTGGCTCTACCCTTCATTCGATCCATGCGAGACCTTACATTTCAGCAGGATAATGCACGACCGCATGTTGCAGTTCCTGTACGGGCCTTTGTGGATACAGAAAATGTTCGACTACTGCCCTGGCCAACACATTCTCCAGATCTCTCACTTATTGAAAAGGTCTAGTAAATGGTGGCCGAGCATCTGGCTCGTCACAATACGCCAGTCACTAACCTTGATGAAGTGTGATATCGTGTTGAAGCTGCATGGGCAGCTGCTCCTGTACACGCCATCTAAGCTCTGTTTGATGTTTGACTCAATGCCCAGGAATATCAAGGCCGTTATTACGGCCAGAAGTGGTTGTTCTGGGTACTGGTTTCTCAGGATCTGTGCACCCAAACTGCGTGAAAATGTAATCACATGTCAGATCTAGTATAATATATTTGTCCAATGAATACCCGTTCATCACCTGCATTTCTTCTTGGTGTAGCAATTTTAATGGCCAGTAGTGTAACACTGAGGAGAAGGTCTGCAGTTCACCAGGTGAGATTTGGGCACCTGCATCCAGTGACCAATCATATGACGCGTGACGACTGTCCTGAGATTGAGCTCCGCCTCCTGCATGTACTGGGTACAGGGACCAATTTGGGTGCATGAACACAAGTCGAGGTATTGAAAAAGATCATATTGTTTCATGTGTCGTATTCTGTGAGTGGAGTGTACCAACGTATACGGAGTATGCTGAAAACATTGAAAACTCTAGGTGATGGATACTGTTTGTCAACAGGAGACATGTGATCGTTCGTGCTCTTAGCGAAAGTATTTTCTTGTGTAAATTGTTTATATGGGACCAAATGCTCATCATGACATTTCTGACATCAGCTTTCAAAGGCAAATGGTACCAGAATCGATTGCGTGCACGTGTGCATTCTTCCATTCAGCATTTTGGCGTTTACACCGGTTATTAATGAACCAGAATTTCACATTTGCAGTGGCTTATCTTGTGTTTACATTAACCTGTATGCATGCAGCTTTAATAACTTAAATAAGTTACCTGGACAAATGTATTCTCAAAATGTCGTTACTGTATCTTAACTATTTCTATGTGCTGCGATTTTTTTGCGGCAGTGTAGTTTGGCCTCCTCAGGGAAAAAAATCAGTTAGTGTCCACTCACATACTTCCTGCTGGCACAGTTTTCTTTGTCGAGTGGATAGAGTCCGAGATGCAACATTTTAAAATTTACATAATTGTGTTTCATTTAGCGTTGTAGTCTCTTTAAATTTTTGGAGTAACAACTGTCCCTTCATTGACCGCACAGTTTTGTTGGAAAGTTTATAATTTGGATTTAGATTTTAAGCCACTATCAAGTGACTTAGATGCTGAAATATTTTTTTTGGTACCGTGTTTCAGCAGCTGAACCACATTATTGCAGTTTCATGTTGAAACTGCAATTACGGGATGTACAGTAATATATGCAGTCAATAATGAAAATATCGTTCACGAAGAATTCAAAATTATTGCTGTTTTACATCCATCCCGAAGTTTCTATGACTGTATAATATTTCTATGAATACATGGAAATCCTCAGTAATCCAATAAGCACGAAACTTCACCTTGTTACAGGCAAGTTTGAGAACCATGGTATTAGGTACACATGTGACTTCTGTTTGCGTAAATAACAGCGAATCTTCAACAGGACTGTCAAAGAAAAACGAATGTACTTTGCAGTCACCAGATGTGTTTCCATGCGGAGCGTGTTCGCTGTATATGCCGCATAGCGCGCCTTATAAACAACGCGAGCTCACTAAGCTTTGTCCTTGGAAAAATCTCAGCAGACTGGCTGGCGCACCGAGATAACCTCCAGCGTTAGATAATGTAAATATACTTGTCCCACTCGGTTCTCAGCCCGCAGTGCAGTAATGTTCGTGCGCGTTTCAAGTCTGTCTAAGCGATGCAAGGGTATGGAAAATTTGTAATCGACGTCACACACACTTCAATAAATTGCTGTAGTACATAACAAATACATTGCAGTATTCATCTTAATTCCGCCGAACATTGTTAGTGTAGCAGATTTTCTCGTAGTAATGAATTATATATTCACTACTGGACATTACCATTGCAATAACATGATGAAGGCTTGTAGAAAACGTAAAATCGGCATGACGTGTACACGTGCTTCAATTTGCAAGTGATCACTATTTCAAGGCAGCCTCACTAAGAAGGTAGGAGTGACATAGTCTACATTACGTAGACAAGGTGATTGATCTGCCCACTACCGCTGTCATTTATGTAACGTGCAATGTTATATCTGGCCTCTAAAATCCAAAAGCGAGACATATTCTCTCGCTTGCTATGCGCAAACTGTTACTCCTTCAGAAAGAAATGAATAGATCTTTTTTTGCAGAAAATTTAATACATTCAAAAATTTTACTGAGATGTGATTTCGCTGGAAGTCACGGTTTTCGAGTTATTGGAGAAAAACTCTCTAAAGTGACCTTTAAACGCACCTTCAACTCCTCGCCCCCCCCCTCCCCCCGACTCCCCTCCCCCCTTCTCCCATCAACTTGTATCCTACCGGTCATGATTTATGTTACGTTGTTCGTGGAGCTCCTTTCTGCCACTGTACAAAAATGTTCGTCTAGACGAACTATTCCAAAGCATCAATCCTTTTATTAATTTAAACATGCCTTTGAAGGTAAAGAAAGAAAAACGAGATGTAACTGTTTATTTTATGTTGTTAAAATTCACGAAATTGTCAGGTAAAATTTAAACAGACATCTATTTTACATTCTGTGAGTACTTAGCTAAGACGGTAACGTAATAAAATCCCGTCCATGAATGCCAGAAATGGTCGAATATGGGAAATAATTCTTGCAGACGCCAATTTTTGTAGAGTAATAGGAAACATACTAGATATCCTGACCGGTGGAATTGATTGTTCGAGTGGGAGTGCGTTTGAAGGTCCCTGTTGTATGTTTTTCTTTAATAACTTGCGGGCCCTGGCGAAAGTGTACCCTGGGACAACATTTATCTACAGTAACCTGCCAACAAAAAACGTACTTTTCATTATTTCTGTAGGGCTAATACACTGAGGCACAATAAGTCATGGGATAGCAACATGCTCATGTACACAAGGAGGTATATCGCGTACAGAAGATACAAAAAGGCGGTGCATTGGCGGTGCCGTCATCCGTACTTATTTAATCTATGTGAAAATGTTTCCGACGTCACTATGGCCATACAATGGGAATTAACGGTCTTTGAACCTGGAATGGTTTGAGCTAGACACATGGGACATCCCCTTCCGGAAATCGTTAAGGAATTCAGTATTATGTGATCCACAGTGTCAAGAGTGTGCCGATAATATCAAATTTTACGCACTACGTCTCACGACGGACAAGACAGTGGTCGGCGACTTTCACTTAACAAATGAGAGCAGCGGCGTTTCCGTAGAGACGTCAGTGCTAACAGACATGCAGCACTGCGTGGAATAACAGCAGAAACGAATGTGGCACGTGCGACGGACGTATACTTCAGGAAAGTGCAGCGTTAAGGCGGGGTATGGCAGCAGACGATCGACGCGAGTGCCTTTGCTACACGGCATCTCCTGCAACGCCTCTCCTGGCCTCGTGATCATATCGGCTGGATCTTGCACGACTGGAAAACCGTAGCCTCGTCAGATGCGTCTCAATGTCGTTTGGTAAGGGCTGATGTTTGGGTTCAAATGTGGCGCAGACGTTACGAAGCTATGGACATAATTTGTCAGTAAGGCTTTGTGCAAGCTGATGGTGGCTCCATGATGGTGCCGGTAGTGTTTACATGGAATGAACCGGATCCTATTGTCAAAGTGATGCTAACTTTGACTGGAAATGTTTATTATCGGCTACTGGATGATTCGAGCGAATGTTTTGTCCACCCACATCGCCCGACATGAAACCCATCGAGCGTTTATGGGACATAATCGAGAGATTAGTGAGACCTCAAGGTACAGGTTGGGATAGAAAAAGTATGACATTGAAGGTTGGGTCTACAATTTCTTCATCATTTGTGCTATGAATGATCACATTTATTTGCAATGCACACAACAGCACAGAAAGAAAAATCACCAAATACCTCTGGAAATAAGAGGTTGCTAAATAAAAATAAACTTTTTTAAGTTTTAACCACAATTTGACATGACTACCCCGTGGAATCAGTGCAAGTGTCAAATAAGAATTAAATCATAATAAAACGTCTCTTAATACGTAAGTAAAAAATAACTCTTGCACAATCTTCTTAAACAGTCACACTTACTAAGAACTGGTAATTTAGTATAAACACCCAAGAATGGCAGCACTGACAAATTTCCTTACACTGAAACCTTCCCGTCTAATATTGGATGAACGTTTGCTTGCTGACTGAACGCTGCGTCTCTTAAAATCTTTTAACTGCTGCTCTGTCAAGACTACCTGCTGATTATTACGACGAAACATAAAATGTGTTGTCGCCGTGGCCCTCAGTCGTTACCTGAAATTATTAAGACTGATTCTTACCTTTAATTATTTATACTGGATCGCCATCTGACTGCTACAGCAAACTGTGGAATGAATATACTTACTTCTCTTTAACATAATTATAAGCTGCTGGTGGAGTTTCATAATACTTTGTGACTGGAATTCTTTAAGTTGAAGTTAATTTAGATTTGATAAAAGCTGAAGCTCAGTTTAGACTTTTCTTTTAAGATAACAATAAATTCCGTAAAGCATTTACGTGAATGATTTTGGGATACAAAATTCTTAATGCATTTAATCTGGTAGAAGTTAACTATATTCTGAGAACGTTCTTGACAAACAATTACAAGGGGTATAGTTCTTTACAAAAATTCTTAAAAAGTAGCGTTGCGCTACATACCTAATTTTCCATCAAAATTACATAACTATATTCTGAGAACGATCTTGACAAACAATTACAAGGGGCATAGTTCTTTACAAAAATTCTTAAAAACTAGCATTGCGCTACATATAGCGAGTGGCTGGCGAGCACACCGCTTCTTTCAAAGTGTTAATTCATACCTCGCTTACAGCGACCTCCTCTCATGTCTCGCTAGCTACGACTGCCTCGTCTCACATCTTACTCGCAACTGCTCGCTTCCAACGCTCAATGCTACAAAAGTGCGGTCTCGCCGCCAACAATGGTTTTTGGTGCAGACAATCCCTGCTACCATTACAGATGTATTACTGCGCGCTGTTTCCCGCTCTTTCTCAAAATGTATCTATGCGCGGTTTCCCGCTCTTTCTCAATAATACACAATGCAATTTAATTAACAAAACAATTTAAATAAGAAACAGTTCAGATAATTACATGCTAAAACAGTTTAAATACGCCTATTACATAATTACATATGCCGCTACTCGGCTTTCTTAAAATTTTACTACGTTGTTGAGTCATATGGACTCAACATAAGTATAAAATTTGATTATAGAAAATAGTTTGAACAAAGTGTATACACAAATGCTGTCATACGAAATGATTTGTCTATCTCTAATAAAGAGAATATGTAAATAGAAAGGGTTTTAGTAGGAATTGTACATCAAGTAAAATTTGGTTCCCTTAAATTTAACAACAAGAATAAGAGTAAATGTGAAAATCAATATACAAATCATATGAAGCAATTGAAAGTTTACATTATGAAACATTTAATTCAAATTGGCATCTCTTAGTACCACAATTATGTCGGGATTGCGCTACACGAGGCTATGAGGCGCTGCTAACAAACACCACATATGTGAGATACAGCCTACAGAAATACAAATTACATGAATAACAATCGTCGCCTTCTTAAGAGATCACGGCTATAAGCCCAAAAAGTCCATCATATAATAAGGTAGCAAATATAACCACAAAAACCACCTAAAGTAAACAGATCTTGAATCACAGTGTAAAAATATAATAATTAACACCTTCCCAAACAATTTAGGCAAACTTTACACGAAAACTGCGCGGCCAGGTGCCTACTTGAATCAAACAATTGAAAGAAGTAAATGATTAAGCTTACCCCTCCAAGGGACTACTTAGTGACTAAGTATTACAAACAGTCTTTCCTAGAACCAGTCGCCAAGCTTGACAGTCATCTAGAACCTAGTTTCAAAACACACATATAAATACAAGGAATTCCCCTTAAAATACGACGCCACTTTATTAGTGGCAACTATTTATTTACCGCTCTTACAGAACATATACGTTTTTCAAAGTTTTACTGATCTTCAAAGTAGTCACCAGCATTGCATACAACCCGTTGCCAGCGATGTGGAAATCGTAGGATACTGTTAGTAGTGCCAATTGTGTTGACAATTCGAGCGGCGTGGTCTATTGCCAGTCAAATTTGTTGCAGTTCTGAAGCGATTAACGTGAAGTGTTTCCTTCAGTTGAGGAATCGAGTTGAACTCATGAGATCTTAGGTCAGGAGAGTGCATTATGTGGTATAGCACTTAGCAGTCCCATCACTCAAACAAATCAGTAACAGCTTGCACTGTACGTGCTTGGAAATTGCCTGCATAATGATGGTCAGGTCCTGCAGAAAGTGTCATCACTTCTGTCTCTATGCTGTTCATTTTTGGAATACAACCTATGACCAGCTTAGAGACAGAAGTGATGACACTTTCTGCGAGATCTGACCATCATTTTGCAGGACAATGCTCAAGCACGTACAGTGCAAGGTGTTACTGATTTCTTTGAGTGATGGGGCTGCTAAGTGCTATGCCACCTATTGCACTCCCCTGAGTTAAGACCTCGTGAGTTCAACTCGATTTCTGAACTGAAGGAAACACTTCGTGGCATTCGCTTCAGAACTGCTACATATTCGTCAGGCAATAGACCGCGCCGCTCGAACTGTCAACACAACTGGCACTGCTGAGAGTATCCTACGACTTCCACATGTATGGCAACGAGTCATACACAATGCTGGCGACCACTTTGAAGGTCAGGATAACTTTGAAGCACGAATCTACTTTGTACGAGCTGTAAAATAAATAGTTGCCACAGTCAAAGTTCAAACCCTCGTAATTAAAAGGTAAACTTACAAGCCTTTCAAAACGTAAAAAGTATTAAACTTAGTTAATAGGAACTATGCACCTGTTTAATGACAAAGTTAATGAAACCGAGTAAAGAGCTTAAGAAAACGATAAAACTCGAACAGCAAACCGCCGTTCACACGAGGCGAAAGTTAAGTTTCACTAGTAAACCACTGAATTTGAAATTTCTGCATAGCTTATGGCCTTGGTAATCCACAGCACGTAAGACCTCAGTGCTAAACTCTACCGCTAACGTAGGAACAGTCACTAACACCCATAATTTCCACCAATGAAATAAATGCAAAAGCACAACACGGTTGCGGCCAAGATTAATCACTACAAATTGAAATATTCCAGTGATCCATAAGGCACCAACAGCAGAGGCACAGATATCAGAGCGCGAGCAATACTGACCGCAATATTTTCCAGTTATAGTGCTTGCATACGGGGAAACGAGGAGGGCAAAACTACAGGTGTCCCGGTCCGCACAGCATGGATAAACAAGGAAGTACAAATCCACTGAAGGCCGTAGGAGAACACCGTCGATACAGCAGTGTGATTGCCACTACCCAAAGGAGTGACAAGTCGGCCAGAACTAACAGCCGAAGAGACCGTTGCCCGTGAAAACCCACGCGTGACCCCCTTACGCTGCGCGCCTCCTGTTCGTTATGTGCTCACAACCCACTCCCGGCCTATTTCAAAACTCTCAGCGATCATCGACGAAAACTGCAAGTTAAATTCGCACGACATATCGGGTCCTCAGCGAAAGAAGGCGCCGTGAAGAATGAGATATAATGAACTGAAGCCCCACGGCTAAGTAATTTCGTGCACGAATTCCTCCGCCAGGAACACTTTTCGGCTATACAGGCAGCATGGCTGAATATTTCTGCAAGAGACTTCCATATCCCACTTGATTTTTTATGACAGTGCATGACATTACTGGTTACGTAAAACGACAGCGGTAGACGCTACTGCTTCACGAAGTATGAGATAAAATTATGCTGCTGCTTACTCATTCCAAAGAGGCAGTAGAATTTTGGTTGGTTGTGAGAATATACACTCCTGGAAATGGAAAAAAGAACACATTGACACCGGTGTGTCAGACCCACCATACTTGCTCCGGACACTGCGAGAGGGCTGTACAAGCAATGATCACACGCACGGCACAGCGGACACACCAGGAACCGCGGTGTTGGCCGTCGAATGGCGCTAGCTGCGCAGCATTTGTGCACCGCCGCCGTCAGTGTCAGCCAGTTTGCCGTGGCATGCGGAGCTCCATCGCAGTCTTTAACACTGGTAGCATGCCGCGACAGCGTGGACGTGAACCGTATGTGCAGTTGACGGACTTTGAGCGAGGGCGTATAGTGGGCATGCGGGAGGTCGGGTGGACGTACCGCCGAATTGCTCAACACGTGGGGCGTGAGGTCTCCACAGTACATCGATGTTGTCGCCAGTGGTCGGCGGAAGGTGCACGTGCCCGTCGACCTGGGACCGGACCGCAGCGACGCACGGGTGCACGCCAAGACCGTAGGATCCTACGCAGTGCCGTAGGGGACCGCACCGCCACTTCCCAGCAAATTAGGGACACTGTTGCTCTTGGGGTATCGGCGAGGACCATTCGCAACCGTCTCCATGAAGCTGGGCTACGGTCCCGCACACCATTAGGCCGTCTTCCGCTCACGCCCCAACATCGTGCAGCCCGCCTCCAGTGGTGTCGCGACAGGCGTGAATGGAGGGACGAATGGAGACGTGTCGTCTTCAGCGATGAGAGTCGCTTCTGCCTTGGTGCCAATGATGGTCGTATGCGTGTTTGGCGCCGTGCAGATGAGTGCCACAATCAGGACTGCATACGACCGAGGCACACAGGGCCAACACCCGGAATCATGGTGTGGGGAGCGATCTCCTACACTGGCCGTACACCTCTGGTGATCGTCGAGGGGACACTGAATAGTGCACGGTACATCCAAACCGTCATCGAACCCATCGTTCTACCATTCCTAGACCGGCAAGCGAACTTGCTGTTCCAACAGGACAATGCACGTCCGCATGTATCCCGTGCCACCCAACGTGCTCTAGAAGGTGTAAGTCAACTACCCTGGCCAGCAAGATCTCCGGATCTGTCCCCCTTTGAGCATGTTTGGGACTGGATGAAGCGTCGTCTCACGCGGTCTGCACGTCCAGCACGAACGCTGGTCCAACTGAGGCGCCAGGTGGCAATGGCATGGCAAGCCGTTCCACAGGACTACATCCAGCATCTCTACGATCTTCTCCATGGGAGAATAGCAGCCTGCATTGCTGCGAAAGGTGGATATACACTGTACTAGTGCCAACATTGCGATTGCTCTGTTGCCTGTGTCTATGTGCCTGTGGTTCTGTCAGTGTGATCATGTGATGTATCTGACCCCAAGAATGTGTCAATATAGTTTACCCTTCCTGGGACAATGAATTCACGGTATTCTTATTTCAATTTCCAGGAGTATAGTCTTATGACTATCATTCCACGATACTGTTTCTCACGTTGGTCGGAATCCATGACTGTTATGCAAGTTATAGAATCAGTGGATACAGGAGAACCATACTGCACGACATGGAGGACAGGCACATTGTTCGCTATGCCGTGCAGGATTTCAAGCAAGCACCCATACAAAGAGTACGAAGACGTGTGCAATACCACGGGCGGTCAGCATGGCGACAATTGTTGCGGCTTCCCTTATCGCAGCAACAGAGGGAAGCGCAGTGGTGCGAACGACAATACTGGACTCTGAAGTGCGAAAAAAAAAATGGTTCTAATGGCTCTGAGCACTATGGGACTTAACTGCTCAGGTCATCAGTCCCCTAGAACTTAGGACTACTTAAACCTAACTAACCTAAGGACATCACACACATCCATGCCCGAGGCAGGATTCGAAGCTGCGACCGTAGCGGTACCGCGGTTCCAGACTGTAGCGCCTAGAACCGCTCGTCCACTTGGGACGGCCAGAAATGCGAACCCCATGCGCTTTGCAAACGAGTCCCGGTTCTGCGGTCATCATCATGATGCATATATTAAAGTATAGAGCAGTACTAACATTACTGGATTGCATTCCCGGTCGTTGGACGAATCCAGTGTCTAACTGTGAACCCTAGTATAGAAGATGACCAGCTTTGGTTCACACCGCTGACCGGCAGGCGTTAAATTTCTCACGTGCTACGGCAGACGATTACGTCTAATTCCCGATGTCTCCTTGACGTTATCTTTCAACAAGGTAGCACAAGACCGCATGTTACACGTTCTGTCTTAACCGACCTCGATGCAGAGGGTATCAATCTGTTATCCAGGTCAGCATCTACTCCTGATCCCTCACTTGCTGAAACCATCTGGCTGTGGCTTGCCGAAGGGACACAGTCAAGTCAGTAATCGCCAACACTGACAGTTGATGAATTCTCCTTTAATGTCGAATCATAATGAGGTGACGCCGCGATATTTGTCATCTAGACTGCAGCTGTGCAGTTGGCTCAGACCAATTATTGACTTCTAAAGTGATAACAGAAGGGGTTTTCCTACGATTTGTTGGCGGTCAAGCTGTGGCCTGAATATGGTGCATCGGTTAGGCCGTGATACACAACCTATGGGAAGGAAATTTCGGGGACCGTTATTACTCTCCTGTACAACTTAGTATTGCAACGTAACCTTCCAGAAACCCATATACACTGATGGGAAAAAATCACTAAACCCAAAAATAATTACGGCAGAGTAATGAAATCTCTGGAATACATTTGGCTTCGTAACATATCTAAGTTAGCAACATTACATGAGCACAAATTAATGTAAGCGTGAGCCATTGCAAATGTGAAATGCTGGTACACTAATAACCGGTGTAACCGCCAGAATATTGAATTTAGCAATCAATACAGGGCCGGTTAATGCCGTTTGTGTATGACGCTGGAGTTGTCGTCCGATGAGGTCCCATACGTGCTCGATTTGAGACGGATCTAGTGACCGAGCAGGCTAAGGCAACATTTCGGCAATCTGTAGAGCACGTTGGGTTTCAACAGCGACATGTGGGTGAGTGTTATCTTGTTGGACAATAATCCAAGATTGCCGTTCATGAATTGCAACGAACAGGTCGAATTAACAGACTGACGTTCAAATTTGCATGTGTGCTCTTGCTGTCATGCGAAATCGCACCCCAGACCAAAGCTCCAGGTGTAAGTGATGTGTGTCTAGCACTCAGACATATTGGTTGCAGGTCCTCTGCTGGCCTCCTCCTAACCAATACACGGGCATCATTGACAGCGGGGCGGAATCGTCAGGAAACAGAACAGACCTCAGTCATGCCCTCCAATGAGCTCTCGCGTCCGCTGAAGTTGTAAATGATGGTGGTTTGGGCTCAGTGAAGTACACACCACACAGCGCCTGTTTCGGAGACGTCCTTGATGCAACCTATTTGTAACGACTCATTGTGTCACCTTGGTACCAACTGCTGCTCGAGCTGTCGCTGTAGATGCAATACGATGCGCCAGAGCCGTAAGCGGAACGTGATGTACGTCCCTCTCGGTAGTGCAACGTGGCCGTCCAGAGACCAGTCTTCTTGAGAGCTTACCTTCTCGTAACTACCGCTGCCAACAATCGTGTACAATCATTATATTGCTGGTAAGTCTTTCTGCAGTGTAACAGAAGGAACATCCAACTTTTCATTACCCTGTTACACGCCTTCTTTCAGACGCTGTGAGCTGGTGATAATGGCGTCTTTGTCGCCTTAAAGGCATTCTTGACTAACATCAGCTCACCCCGTCCAGTCTCAAAGGACCATTATAGTGTTCGTTTCTAAAGGAAATCTGATTTGCATCCTCATAGTTGTGCTGCTAGAGCTACTCTCATGCGACTGGAGGGAAGTCTGAGTGGACATTATGTTTCAGGTATAGAAACACACCTGTAAACTTTCGTTGATGTCACACAGCTCCTTCTTGGCTTTGGCGTTGGAGTTGCTTAGTTGAGACTCCACAACAAGAACTAGTAATATAAATTTCAAACTCCAAGTTAGGGCAAACAAGATTTTCAATCACTATTAATTTGTAAAAGCCAGACCATGTAATGCTATGAACAATTTTTCTGGCATTGTGGAGAAATATTTCTTCTGGTAAATTGCGTATGACTTTTTTTCTCAAAAACTATGTAGATATAACTTCACGAAAGCGAAATTGATGTTCATATCTATTCATTTAATTTAACAAGCCATGGTCAGCGGTGCTTTGAGAATTTTTAATAGTTAATGATTGTTCTGTAGATTTCTTTCTTCTATTTCCCGCGTTCTGATACGATTAAGCTTAAGTATAATGAAAATTTTTAATAGTTAATGATGATTCTGTAAATTTCGTTTTTCTATTTCCCGGGTTCTGATACGATTAAGCTTAAGTATAATGACAACAGTGAGACCACCTTGAAATGAATCATGCAAATAATGTGAGAAGATGTGCGATTGTGTAGTTGCTACAACCACGCTGCTCTGCAGAACTTTAGGACGAGAGAATTAAGTAAGATTAAATATTAATTATTCCGTGGAAATGAATGAAAGTGCAAGAGAATGTAGTCGCATTGCCACATTTCTCCCAGCCGGGCACAGGAAGTTGGGCGTCACGTGCCTCGGGGCCAGTGTGACCAAAGGAACGAATATGGCTGGCCCTGCAACGCGAGACAGATGAAGAAACAGGGGAAGTTAATATGTGTCAATCAGCGAGCAAAAACAAAAAAAAAACTAACCTAAGAACGTCACACACATCCATGCCCGGGGCAGGATTCGAACCTGCGACCGTAGCGGTCGCTCGGTTCCAGACTGCAGCGCCTAGAACCGTTCGGTCACTGATGCCGGCAATCAGCGAGGAATTACTGTGGAATACGGTGGTGTTCTTCATTACAACATGGCCCGGAGACAACATCTGGACGATCTAATAAGGGAAAGAATCAACGTGAAACTGGAAGAAGCACAAAGTGTGACGAGCGTATGTAGCCCACGTGTGCGATAACGCTCACAGCATTGTTTCACTTAAGTGGGGTGCGTTCCGACCCACAAGTACTACTGCCCAAAGGAGAGGATGTGGTCAACCACGGTCAGCTACAGCATCGTGCAAGAATGAACCGACGAGACACAGCGGGAGCATTTGAAAACACACAACAGGATCATTTGACATGCAACCTAATGCTCCACAATGACACGGTGACTGCATGATGGTGGCATCTTTGTTCAACGACTAACACTTTACGTTGCGTTCACACCCGCACATCGACGACACCGTTTGCTTTGTTGCCAAGAGAACAGGGAGTGGAACAACGAGAAGTGGGATCGCGTGGTATTCTCGGATGACAGGAGATTCAGTAGTGATTTTGAGCATGCCCTTATATGGCGAAAGGTGGGAACACAATATTCACCGAAGAACACTGTCGAACATGATCGGTTGTTGGTCCAGGTGTCAAGGTGTGGAGAGGTATAATGATCTCCAAATCTTTGAACATGGTGCACTCAACGATCGACGTCACATTGACGCTGTACTCTTTCCCCACGTGCACCTTTTCCAGCTCCGACTTCATGTTTTACGGATGACAGTGCGAGACTCCATGGAACAGTACACTTAGAGGTGCTTTTGGAACAAGAGGATATTCGTCGAATGGACCGGTATGTCATCTTTCACAACTTAGGTTCCATTGAGCACATTTGGGATGCTTTGAGCAAAGGCACGTCCACAAGCACCAACGCCCATCCATCATTTGTCAACCTAGCACGTGGGTGAATGGAATGCACAGTCACAAGAATTATAGGAACAATCAGTTGCTGCTGTTGCTGTTGTTGTAGTTGTAGCTGTTGGAACTGCGGGATTAGTCGAGCGGTCTAGAGCCCGGTGGAGGTTCGAGTTCTCCCTCGGGCATGGATGTGTGTGTTTGTCCGTAGGATAAGTTGGGTTAAGTAGTGTGTAAGCTTAGCAATTGGTAACCTTAGCAGTCCACAAGATTTCACAATCACTCACACACACACACACACACACACACACAGACACACACACACGCACACACACACACACACACACACACACACACACACACACACACACACACTACACAATACTTCATCTACAACTACATCTACATGACTACTCTGCAATTCGCATTTAAATGCTTAGCAGAGGGTTCATCGAACCACAATCATACTATCTCTCTACCATTCAACTCCCTAACAGCGCGCGGGAAAAACGAACACCTAAACCTTTCTGTTCCAGCTCTGATTTCTCGTATTTTATTTTGATGATCATTACTACCTATCTAGGTTGGGCTCAACAAAATATTTTCGCATTCGCAAGAGAGAGTTGGTGACTGAAATTTCGTAAAAAGATCTCGCCGCGACGAAAACGTCTTTGCTGCACTTATCACCTTTTGACTTGTACTAGTCTCCTGCTCGTACTGCCTGTTGAAACTTTTACAGTGTCGTTACAGTCGATCTTCCTTCTTCAGAAGCCACCCTTGGATAGGACCTCGGACACAGCCTGATTTAGTGTTTTGGACTTCGATGTTTCGGCGATACAGTTGTAAAATTCTGTCGGGAACCTCTCGCGGCGGCCACATGTCTCTCGTCTTGGTTGTTATACGATCGACACAGACATTTCCGTTGTCCCATCAGAGTCAACAGTTAAAGTGAAACCTTGAGTAGTGGTTTCTTGTTTTAATATACTACTGATAGAATCTTGTTCATGGCCTTGCTAATGAGTGTTGTAAAGTTTGTAATTAAGCTGCTATCATAGCTGATCTTGTACGTAAGGTTATCGTAGAAGAAAAGTCCCCATCTTTACTGCAGTGTTTAGTGTGTTTGGTATTTTTTTTTAAATCTTACGAAGTGAATTTAGATTATCAAAACGTTTTTAGAGTCACATCTCCTTAAACTTCCACAGAATTTATTACTGTCTCGGAGTTACGTATTTTGATTTGTTTTGATATATAAATCTCATGTTTTTTAAATTTTTAATAAATTATTTGGAAATAATTGTAAAATATATTTTTTGTCCGTCAGAATTCTGTCCAGGTACACCTATAAGAATCAAAGCCGCGCGGGGTAGCCGCACGGTCTGAATCGCCTTGTCACTGTCTGTGCGACTCCCCCTCCCCCGGTCGGAGGTTCGAGCCCTCCCTCGGACATGGGTGTGTGTGTCTTGTCCACACTGTAAGTTAATTTAAGTTAGATTAAGTACTGTGTATGCTCGGGGACCGATCATCGCTGCAGTTTCGTCCCATAAGACCATATCACAAATTTTCAAAGAATCAAAATTTAAGTTCATATTTTTTTGGAAATTATCCCTCTGCACGGTTATTATGTGATCACTTGATTTTTAGGGTAATTAGCTTATTTACATTTAAGGCATCCTCATTCGGGGTAGCGCCGGCCTATATTCATTTGAATGTTATTTTGTTTTATGAAGTTTAGTAAGCTCCGCATTCCGTATTTGGGCCCAACTGAACGCTGCGTTACTCTCCGCCAGTGGCTCAACACAACATTCTGCTGGTAATGCTATTCCGTAGAAACCGTTACTATTCACTTGAGCTGCAATGGCTCTTCTAGACTTATTAATCGAAGAAAAGAAAGAATAACCTCACATAGTGGCACAGATGTTAGAAATTCGGGGCAATTTAGTTGCATTCTTTTTTTGATGCATTGGGTATTGATATCGGACACTTTTGTCGAGGTCTTCACTGAGCGTAGTGCTTACGTCGAACAGAAATTCATTATCGCACCTTTTAATATTTACCAGTTAAGGCATTAGCCTTAGAGCTTTCTCTTAAAGAGGAAAGAGCCGCTCCTCATTATATATTACACCTTTCCCACACTGCTGTAAACGTTCCAAGTCAGTAACACAGCGATAACAACGGATATATTTTACTTCTGCCTTCTTACCTCCTTAGACTGTTACCCTTCAATGATCTCACCCGTGCCTGTGACCTCCGCTGCACACAGCTCTTAATCGCTGCATAATCTGTTGTACCCTTCAGCAGGCGCTTGTGCCTGGATCGTCTCTAATGACCCCGATGTTGACGATACTCTAAACCCCAATCTTCGTTTTCTTGGCTAGCTGCCAGTGGCCCGCTTACTGCTGTGGCCGCAGCAGTCTAGTATCCGCGTGGTACGCTCCTTAGCTATTGCGCCACTGGAGAGTTGCTACATTTTTTGCAAAGTTACTTCTGAGCGTTAAACTTGCTACACAATGAGAGAGGTCTGGAACAACCGTTAAACTGACTTGAAATGTACCACATGCTTGGATCTATAAGAGATTACCTTTTCCAAAAAAAAAAAAAAAAATGTTCAAATGGCTCTGAGCTCTATGGGACTTAACAGCTGTGGTCATCAGTCCCCTAGAACTTAGAACTACTTAAACCTAACTAACCTAAGGACATCAAACACGTCCATGCCCGAGGCAGGATTCGAACCTGCGACCGAAGCAGTCGCGGGGTTTCGGACTGCGCGCCTAGAACCGCGAGACCACCGCGGCCGGCGATTACCTTTTCACCATAAATGCACATAGTAAGTAGAAGCAACACCGCCGAATTTCTAGATTTATTTAGAAATCACGTATGAATGTTGTTTGTTGACAGGAGACTGACAAACTTATACTTTAGTCATCTAGTACTGAGAATGAGACCTCTTACCGACTAATAAGAAAGTTCACACTTAATTTTAAACCTCTACGAAACATTTTCTTGATGCTAAACCCCACAAAATAATGAAATGAAAAAGCTGGTCTCTTACTATATTTTCCCTGTTCAGTAAAACTGCCGCATGAAGCATGACGTTTTAATTTACAACTTCATTACTATTAACTGTATTGACGGCACATTTTGTAGACAATATTTTCATATGTCATTAGATTTATGAACAAAATTATATCAGTGAACGGCACATAGTTCAGAAGATATGACGTCAAATACTGAGATGCGTGAAAATCTGCGGCACCATGCATGACGTTTCGCTTATTACTTCGTTACTGCTACCTCCATTCACAACACATTTCGCAAACAAAAGCCACGTATACCGCTGGATTTACCTGCACAATTACGTCATTGTACACCAAATAATACAAGAGATATTACGTCATGGACTTCATAAGCATTAAGTTGCATGTACATGAAGCTACAGGACGCAATTCGCCACAAATGTAACGTATTAAATACGTTAAATATACGTCAGATATGTTTGACATGTGCGTACGTGTGTATACGTGGACAACGTAAGTGGTAAAAGACTCCTACTAAATCCCTGGAAAGATTTCAGCCTGATTTGGTACATATTTAATTACGATCTGAAAACAGATACTGTGGGGGTAGGAACAATCAGACTCCGACTGGGGTGAGCGCGATAACGTGAAGAGATGGACAAACAGAGAGAGCGAAGGAGGAGATTTACACAGAAGGGAGAGAAGCGGACGGATAGATATGAGAGTGGGGGAGGGATGGACAGAGAAAAGAGAAAGGACGAGGGAGAGAAAGGTGAAGAGAGTAGGAGAGGGAGATGAACAGACAGAAGGAGGATATAATAGACAAAGGGAAGAGAGGGTGAGGGGAGGAGACAGACAGTGAGGGGTGAGAGGAGGAGATGGACAGTGAGAGGGTGGAGGAGGAGCTGGAGAAAGAGATGGGGGACGTGATGGAATTGGAAGGCGGAGGAGATGGATAAATGGAGAGTATCAGATTGACAAAGAGGGGAGGAACACGTCCACAGAGAGAGTGAATAGAAGGATATGGGCAGAGAGAGGGACGGGGGGAGATGCACAGACAGGGGTGCAACAGGAGGTGGATAGGGAGAAGGGCCAGGAGGAAACTAAGACAAAACTGGAATAAATACAGAAATTGAAACACGACCCACAGATGTGACACATAGGAACTGAAATATGTACGCGTACAGAGAGAAAACTGCATTATTCAGAAGGTGGCTGAGTAGTACAAAAAATATTCTGTTGGCAATTCAAAAGGCAACGCCAGGAAGAATAGTGACGGAATTTTAGTTACTCTGCGTATCTCCTACAGTTAAAGAAATACCGCACTACCAGGTACTCAGCTAGTACTTTAATAAGTGGGTTTATATCGGAGAAAATATAGAAACTGGTGACTGTGTATACAGGAAAATTAAGTAAGCAAGTGAAGAATATAAGTAGGTGAAAACACATGAAGTTAAATTTTCGTGGTTTGCAGCTGCTATCATCTGGACTTCAATCACATTAAGAGGGCTAATACACTCCTGGAAATTGAAATAAGAATACCGTGAATTCATGGTCCCAGGAAGGGTAAACTATATTGACACATTCCTGGGGTCAGATACATCACATGATCAAACTGACAGAACCACAGGCACATAGACACAGGCAACAGAGCATGCACAATGTCGGCACTAGTACAGTGTATATCCACCTTTCGCAGCAATGCAGGGCTGCTATTCTCCCATGGAGACGATCGTAGAGATGCTGGATGTAGTCCTGTGGAACGGCTTGCCATGCCATTTTCCACCTGGTGCCTCAGTTGGACCAGTGTTCGTGCTGGACGTGCAGACCGCGTGAGACGACGCTTCATCGAGTCCCAAACATGCTCAATGGGGGACAGATCTGGAGATCTTGCTGGCCAGGGTAGTTGACTTACACCTTCTAGAGCACGTTGGGTGGCACGGGATACATGCGGACGTGCATTGTCCTGTTGGAACAGCAAGTTCGCTTGCCGGTCTAGGAATGGTAGAACGATGGGTTCGATGACGGTTTGGATGTACCGTGCACTATTCAGTGTCCCCTCGACGATCACCAGAGGTGTACGGCCAGTGTAGGAGATCGCTCCCCACACCATGATTCCGGGTGTTGGCCCTGTGTGCCTCGGTCGTATGCAGTCCTGATTGTGGCACTCATCTGCACGGCGCCAAACACGCATACGACCATCATTGGCACCAAGGCAGAAGCGACTCTCATCGCTGAAGACGACACGTCTCCATTCGTCCCTCCATTCACGCCTGTCGCGACACCACTGGAGGCGGGCTGCACGATGTTGGGGCGTGAGCGGAAGACGGCCTAATGGTGTGCGGGACCGTAGCCCAGCTTCATGGAGACGGTTGCGAATGGTCCTCGCCGATACCCCAAGAGCAACAGTGTCCCTAATTTGCTGGGAAGTGGCGGTGCGGTCCCCTACGGCACTGCGTAGGATCCTACGGTCTTGGCGTGCACCCGTGCGTCGCTGCGGTCCGGTCCCAGGTCGACGGGCACGTGCACCTTCCGCCGACCACTGGCGACAACATCGATGTACTGTGGAGACCTCACGCCCCACGTGTTGAGCAATTCGGCGGTACGTCCACCCGACCTCCCGCATGCCCACTATACGCCCTCGCTCAAAGTCCGTCAACTGCACATACGGTTCACGTCCACGCTGTCGCGGCATGCTACCAGTGTTAAAGACTGCGATGGAGCTCCGTATGCCACGGCAAACTGGCTGACACTGACGGCGGCGGTGCACAAATGCTGCGCAGCTAGCGCCATTCGACGGCCAAAACCGCGGTTCCTGGTGTGTCCGCTGTGCCGTGCGTGTGATCATTGCTAGTACAGCCCTCTCGCAGTGTCCGGAGCAAGTATGGTGGGTCTGACACACCGGTGTCAATGTGTTCTTTTTTCCATTTCCAGGAGTGTATGTTCTTATCTTTTTGTAATTACTTTCTTTAACGGAAGCAGTGCATAGAAATTTAATTTGTGACACGTTCAGTTCTACTTAAATGCTTCACAGAATTTCTCCCCCATTTTCTGCAACATATAATCGTCTCTTCAGATCTGTCTGACATTTTGCAAGGAGAAATCAAATCCGTTCTGCCCTTTACCAGCGCAGTAATTAGTAGAGACGTCAGCAGATTTCCTTGTAACGGAGCCATTGGTCCTGAAATGGCTTTGAATAGGTCGCGCGTACCTACCCCTCCCGCCCTTCCGACAGCGAGTGGCTAGCCGTGTCTCGTGTCCTGTGCGACATTGCCCGGTCAGAACACTGGTGGACAATTCCCACTCTAGCCAGAGATGTACAGGGCCTGAGCGCCCTGCCGGCAATGCTGCAGAGGCCGTCACAATGCTGAGTTCTGCCATTCCCTCGTTGCCTGACAGTCTGATATATTTTGTTCTTTGTCTAGATAGTCTATAGTAGGCGTATGCGATTTACATCCTTACTGAGCCATACGTCTTGCATCATTAATGGTCGATTTGTTGTGATTAACTTTATTTCTATATTATGTCCCTCACCTTACTGCAGGCGAAACTATTTAAGAACTGAAGAATTAATTCTTCGTATGAGGGAAACTAGCAACATAACATGGGTGTTTCACTGAAACGTTGTTGGATTAATACTGGATGGGGATCACTGGGAACGACAGGACAGCATGCCATCTGAAAAGTACTGTAAGTAATAAAGACTATAATACCAAATCACCTATAAGACCTAAGCTTCAAATAATACACAGTCACGTGAACAATACACTCATGGATTGCAAAGATACAGCCTGAAAATAACTTTTACAGAAATAGAAGCAGGACCCACACTTGTGTCACGTAGGAAGCGAAATATGTACGGGCACAAAAAGGCGGCTGAATAGTACAAAAAATACTCTGCTGGCAGTTCAAAAGGCGACACCAGGAAGAATAACAACTGACGAAACTTTTATTATTCTGCATATATCCTATAGTTAGAGGAGCATATGATTAAATTTACGGTTATAAAAGGCAGATTTATTTATTTATTTATTTGTTAACACGACCAGTTGCAGGACACGTAAACCACCCTCAGATCTCTAGATAAAAATAAAATATCTAACCAATATACGTTCTACAACATACAGCATATCAAACGTACAAGAACGTACCAGGTCATATCAATTACAAGAGTAATCTGTCCAACCTATCAGCAAAACTTGACATCCTACGTCACATGGTTAAAATAACTGTACCGGCCATTGTGGTCGGGCGGTTCTAGGCGTTTCAGTCCGGAACCACGCGGCTGCTACGGTTACAGGTTAGAATCCTGCCTCGGGCATGGATATGTGTGATGTCCTTAGGTTGGTTAGTTTTGCAATGGATTGGATTGTTTGGGGGAAGAGATCAAACAGTGAAGTCATCGGTCTCATCGGATTAGGGGAGGATGGGGAAGGAAGTCGGCCGTGCCCTTTCAAAGGAACCATCCCAGCATTTGTCTGGAGCGATTTAGGGATATCACGGAAAATATAAATCAGGATGGCCGGCCGCGAGATTGAACCGTCGTCCTCCCGAATGCTTCGTTAGTTTTCAGTAGTTCTAGGGGACTGATGACCTCAGGTGTTAAGTCCCATGGCGCTTAGAGCCATTTGAACCATTTGAAAATAACTGTTTACCAATATCAATTGTATCTGTTCCTTCGGAAATGCCACCAAGAAAAAAGAAGAAAGCAGGAACGTTTTTCAGAAGGTGGCTGAGTGGCACAGACAGCACTCATATAGATTTATATGTGCCATGAAATCTAATACGATTATTCAGTGCAGAGCACTCTTCACTCGACGTCCCGTGACGAGCAGTAAAGAAGACGAAGCGCTACGGGGCGCTATTTTGGTAGTGTGCAGAATTTGGAATGATTGGGCCAGAGTGATGTGGGCCTGTACTCCGTGCCGTTGTGTTTAACAACTGTACCAATGCTTACTCAAAAAATAAAAAAAGAAGATGGCGTAGAAGGTAAACGCAACTGGCTATCAAACATGAGACCCGGTTTCGAATTCCGGCCTTTGTACAAATTTTCATTTACCGTCAATGAATTGCTTCATTGTCCGAATGCGACAGATTCGGACTTTCCTCCTTTCTGAAAATAGTTGCTTGGTAGAACCCACGTTGTTCATATAGCCGGTGAGGCAACTGCCAGCAAGTTGCGTCTGGTAAATTGCCACATTCGAATGAAGGATACATTTCTAATCTAGCTTGAGAATTACAAACTTGGGAATTATTGATAAGAACATGTGGGGTTTGGGATAAAAACATTATAAAAAGTCACATAAATATGTGATCTATATAGCCGATGGAGTCTGTATCCGCGGCATCGCTGTAGGCCGGACTACGTCACGCAGCGCGCTTCCTCTGGCGGTCGCGGTTTTGGCGCCGTGACGTGACATGGACAGTTGTCTGCTAACAGCCGACCTGCACAAAGGGCCGCTCCACCGATTTCATGCACAGTAGTCAACTTCTAGCATTTCCACCACACACCTTCTCTATCGCCTTGGACATCCATATGACCAACGTTCGTGACACAGCGCTTTAATGTTGCCTGTGCCCAAGTTCCTCCTCTACTGCCCTAAATACTGTTAACTGCGGTCGTTGCAATTAATACTACACACTTCTGAATGCCGCAATCTATTTTCACTACTGACAGGTCGAGGAAAGGAGAACACGTTGCCATCTCTTATTATTGCCCTCTGATTAAAATTTACAATTACTTAGCGGAACGGATAATTACGTCAACAAGTATGTGTCGTCCGGGGAAGATAAGAGGATTCTCCCAAGAATCATTCCCTAATTACTCTTTAATTTGAAACATTTCAGCACATACGTAACAGTTAATCTTGCGTTAACACTCTTGATCTAGTCACGCAGGATTGCACGAGTGATGGGAATGTTTATGTTGCTGTGGTCTTCAGTCTGAAGACTGCCTTGGTGCAGCTCTCCATGCTACTTCATCCTGTGTGATCATCTTCATTTCCGAATAACTACTGCATCTTACATCTTTCTCAATCTGCTTACTGTAATCGTCTCTTTACCTCCTTCTACGATTTTTACCCCCCACACTACCCCCCAATTCAATCTTTGGCGTCTCTGACAGAATTACTATGTCATCGGCAAACCACAAAGCTTTTAATTCTGCTCCCAGAACTTTAATTCCTTTATCGCTTGTTCAATGTACGTACTGAATAGCATCAAGGATAGGTTACGAACATGTGTCACTAGCTTTTCAACTACTGCCTCCATTTCATACCTCTCGACACTTATAATTGGCGTCTGGTTTCTGTACAAGTTGTAAATAGCCTTTCGCTCCCTGTTTTTTACTCCAGCTACCTTCATAATTCAAACAGAGCATTCAACTCAACAATGTCAAAAACTTTCTCTAAGCCTACAAATCCTATAAACGTACGTTTAAGTTATGCTCTGTGCGAAATTCTACCAGAAGGCTTCCTCTTTCATTCCTTTCCCTCATTTGATATTCACTTTCTATTTTTCTTTCCCTTCCTTTTCACCATAACAATTAGAATGTCATTTCCTTTAACCATCTAATTAATTTCTTTTACCTCATCATATATTTATTTAATGTCTTCATTATCTGTGGATGGGATTATGTAGCATCAAAGGAATACTTTTTTTTTTTTGGTAGTAAAGGCAGACCACTGGGTGCAATGGATTTTATAGTCGAATTGACCATGGTTTCGACTCCTAAACTAAGGGAGTCTTCATGTCAATTCGACTATAAAATCCGTTGCAACCAGTAGCCTGTCTCTACTGCAAAAAATATTTTTCACGGTTCCTCCACACAGCTATGATTAAAGTTGAAAGCAATATCTATTAAGAGAAAAATTTTTCAGATCACGAATGGAGAGTATTTATTGTATAAATACATGGAAAAAAAGGAGAAAAAGACATGTTTGTTATATAATTAAACACTATCTTCTGACCTGAATTAAACACTTGCACAGGTCCCCAAATCGGAATCAGAAAGTGTTTAGTGAAGACATTGTCTCCATTGGGAGTGAGGTCAGTCACATTCTTAAGATGGCGCAATGACACAGCGAGGGAAAAGGTTCATTCAATCCGCGTGTACACATGCACAGGGAGCGGGCAACTTCTCCTTCTACAAACACATATCATGGTAGCACTCATACAATAAACAGAGAGAGCAGAAAACCAGCAATGGATCCACGACTCTAGGCTGCAAGAATTCCATTAAATTCGGGAAACTGAAGAACGAAATGAAATTTTCAAGTGTACAATTATTTGTTAGGTGCGATATTTTGCAGTCTGTGACATGTCCAGCCAATACCCCTTGTGAAACAGTAGTGATCTGTTGAAAAAGGCTGTGAAATCATACACAAAGACTACACACACAAAAAAACGCTAATTGAAAATAGGCTTCAAGATACGGGATGAAAAAGATAACAATATTAAATGCGTAAACAAATGCCAGTTGAGAACCTCACACATCGAATAAAACTCACACCTGGCGTTCGTTCTGAGCAAAACGTGCCCTATCAGATTACACTCATCACGTGAAATTCAGCAAAACGAACTACAAGAAGATATTGAGTATTACATTCCTAAGTAAAGTATAGCTTAAATATAGATTAAATACTTGTAGATTAAATACTTGTAGATTAAATACTCATTCTGATACCGATACCATCCTATCCTAATCATACTGCCTGCAAGAGCACGTCTGCCTAGTTACTTCTTCACAACGGAACTACCCTTTATCTTTGACAATTAACACTGCTGCCTAATCTTTGCTGTCTCCTTCCTCCAAGTTAAGGTGGAAAGATGAACCTCCACATTACCTAGTCCGGGTAGCCAGCGGTCACACTTGAAATGTAGTCATTCATCCACTCATTCATTGCAATGGAGGGTAGTGGCAGGTCTCCCACAAATGCAGTAAATATACAGGTAGGCTCATCCCTTTCCCAGAGACTTATCGTACAGTTTGCCTTAAAGATACATTGTGTGAGCCCGATGTTCTAATACCCTTAAAATACACAACCTTCCAACCTTATCTAGACCTTGAACTATGCCATAGGTCAATCTGTCATCGCAACCAACATTTGAAGGTGGGACTGATGGACGGATCAATATCACGCTCTAGCAAGTCTTTAGCACTTAATACACAGCAGAAAGTGTTGCGGTTTGGGATATCTTAAACAAGATGATAATGGACTTTCCATTGTTCATTCACAACGTAGTTCACATTTATTTATCATACCTTTCAAATCACATAATGACTTCAATGGACAGTGAACCTGTACTAATTTTGCACACTTATGTTATCAACTGTGGCTACTTTATGCTGCGTGTTCTCCATCATTTTCATGAATATCTCTTCCAGATGTAGAGGGATACACAAAGCAGGCAGTAATCGAAATGGGAACTGCGTCTGAAAAACGATGAGGATTATTAAACTTTTATACTGCTACTAATTACTAGAAATATAATTCACACTATAAATCTACTAATATTTATGGTAAATAAAGCAGTTGAGTACGGGGGAAAGGGTTTCACACTTTGATAATGTTCATTCACAAACTTAGGAACTAACCTTACTTCCAAAGAAGACGCTGTAAAGACGCTGTGGCAACTTTTCCAGTTATTTTATTAATGATTTATCGCTATATCCAGTGACTGACAATGTGGTTCAGATGCCTGTGAACGTAAAAACGTGCTTGAAGTCTGTATTCTAAACATGAACTCTTATGGTACTGTGTGGTAATTTGTGTTATGATTCTCAACATCACACTATCAATATTTTTTCTCTTGTTCCATTAATACAAAATTATAGCCAAAGGAAGAACATAAGTAAAATATAAGGAAGAACATAAGTAAAATATAAGGAAGAACATAAGTAAAATATACTTGCTACTGACTGTTTTGTTGATACGAAGTTATGGCGTTGGGCAAGCGTACCTTTCGCATATCACGTAACAGCTGAGGAAGAACCCTTGGAAATATTAGTAATACCATTTCACGTAACTTTTTGTCAGTTGGGTTATTGAAAACAAACCTTAGGTCCTGACAAATAATCGCATAAACATGCGAGAACATATTTCTTGATTGTATTTGCACAGTTCACTTCATACTTCTACATCTACATCTACATGACTACTCTGCAATTCACATTTAAGTGCTTGGCAGAGGGCTCATCGAACCACAATCTCTCTACTATTCCACTCCCGAACAGCGAGCGGGAAAAACGAACACCTAAACCTTTCTGTTCGAGCTCTGATTTTATTTTGATGATCATTCCTACCTATGTAGGTTGGGCTCAACAAAATATTTTCGCATTCGGAAGAGAAAGTTGGTGACTGAAATTTCGTAAAAAGTTCTCGCCGCGACGAAAAACGTCTATGCTGTAATGACTTCCATCCCAACTCGTGTATCATATCTGCCACACTCTCTCCCCTATAACGTGATAATACAAAACGAGCTGCCCTTTTTTGCACCCTTTCGATGTCCTCCGTCAATCCCACCTGGTAAGGATCCCACACCGCGCAGCAATATTCTAACAGAGGACGAACGAGTGTAGTGTAAGCTGTCTCTTTAGTGGACTTGTTGCATCTTCTAAGTGTCCTGCCAATGAAACGTAACCTTTGGCTCGCCTTCCCGACAATATTATCTATGTGGTCCTTCCAACTGAAGTTGTTCGTAATTTTAACACCCAGGTACTTAGTTGAATTGACAGCCTTGAGAATTGTACTATTTATGGAGTAATCGAATTCCAACGGATTTCTTTTGGAACTCATGTGGATCATCTCACACTTTTCGTTATTTAGCGTCAACTGCCACCTGACACACCATACAGCAATCTTTTCTAAATCGCTTTGCAACTGATACTGATCTTCGGATGACCTTACTAGACGGTAAATTACAGCATCATCTGCGAACAGTCAGAGAACTGCTCAGATTGTCACCCAGGTCATTTATATAGATCAGGAACAGTAGAGGTCCCAGGACGCTTCCCTGGGGAACACCTGATATCACTTCAGTTTTACTCGATGATTTGCCGTCTATTACTACGAACTGCGACCTTCCTGACAGGAAATCACGAATCCAGTCGCACAACTGAGACGATACCCCATAGCTCCGCAGCTTGATTAGAAGTCGCTTGTGAGGAACGGTGTCAAAAGCTTTCCGGAAATCTAGAAATACGGAATCAACTTGAGATCCCCTGTCGATAGCGGCCATTACTTCGTGCGAATAAAGAGCTAGCTGCGTCGCACAAGAGCGATGTTTTCTGAAGCCATGCTGATTACGTGTCAATAGATCGTTCCCTTCGAGGTGATTCATAATGTTTGAATACAGTATATGCTCCAAAACCCTACTGCAAACCGACGTCAATGATATAGGTCTGTAGTTAAATGGATTACTCCTACTAACCTTCTTGAACACTGGTGCGACCTGCGCAATTTTCCAATCTGTAGGTACAGATCTATCGGTGAGCGAGCGGTTGTATATGAGTGCTAAGTAGGGAGCTATAGTATCAGCGTAATCTGAAAGGAACCTAATCGGTATACAATCTGGACCTGAAGAATTGCCCGTATCAAGCGATTTGAGTTGCTTCGCAACCCCTAAGGTATCTACTTCTAAGAGACTCATGCTAGCAGATGTTCGTGTTTCAAATTCTGGAATATTCCATTCGTCTTCCCTGGTGAAGGAATTTCAGAAAACTGCGTTCAATAACTCCGCTTTAGCGGCACAGTCGTCGATAACAGTACCATCGGCACTTCGCAGCGAAGGTATTGACTGCGTCTTGCCGCTTGTGTACTTTACATACGACCAAATTTCTTCGGATTTTCTACCAAATTTCGAGACAATGTTTCGTTGTGGAACCTATTAAAGGCATCTCGCATCGAAGTAGGTGCCAAATTTCGCGCGTCTGTAAATTTTAGCCCATCTTCGGGATTTGGCATTCTTCTGAACTTCGCATGCTTTTTCCGTTGCCTCTGCCACAGCGTTCAGACCTTTTTTGTGTACCACGGGGGATCCGTTCCATCTCTTACCAATTTATGAGGTATGAATATCTCAATTGCTGTTGCTACTATATCTTTGAATTTGAGCCACATCTCGTCTACATTCGCATAGTCAGTTCGGAAGGAATGGAAATTGTCTTTTAGGAAGGCTTCTAGTGGCACTTTATCCGCTTTTTTAAATAAAATTATTTTGCGTTTGTTTCTGATGGATTTGGAAGAAATGGTATTGAGCCTAGCTACAATGACCTTGTCATCACTAATCCCTGTATCAGTCATGATGCTCTCTATCAGCTCTGGATTGTTTGTGGCTAAGAGGTCAAGTGTGTTTTCGCAACCATTTACAATTCGCGTGGGTTCGTGGACTAACTGCTCGAAATAATTTTTGGAGAAAGCATTTAGGACAATCTCTGAAGACGTTTTCTGCCTACCACCGGTTTTGAACAAGTATTTTTGCCAACATACCGAGGGTAGGTTGAAGTCCCCACCAACTATAACCGTATGAGTGGGGTATTTATTTGTTACGAGACTCAAACTTTCTCTGAACTGTTCCGCAACTGTATCATCGGAGTCTGGGGGTCGGTAGAAGGAGCCAATTATTAACTGTTAAGTATAACCTCCACCCACACCAATTCGCACGGAGTATCTACTTCGACTTCACTACAAGATAAACCACTACTGACAGACACAAACACTCCACCACCAATTCTGCCTAATCTATCTTTCCTGAACACCGTCTGAGATTTCGTAAAAATTTCTGCAGAACTTATTTCAGGCCTTAGCCAGCTTTCTGTACCTATAACGATATCAGCTTCTGTGCTTTCTATTAGCGCTTGAAGCTCAGGGACTTTTCCAGCGCAACTACAACAATTTACAACTATAATTCCGACTGTTCCTTGATCCAAGCACGTCCTGTAATTGCCAAGCACCCTTTGACATTGCAGCCCATCCCGCACTTTCCCGAGGCCTTCTAACCTAAAAAACCGCCCAGTCCACGCCACACAGCCTCCGCTACCCGTGTAGCCGCCAGCTGAGTGTAGTGAACTCCTGACCTATTCAGCGGAACCCGAAACCCCACCACCCTATGGCGCAAGTCAAGGAATCTGCAGTCAATACGGTCGCAAAACAGTCTGAGCCTCTGATTCAGACTCTCCACCCGGCTCTGCACCAAAGGTCCGCAGTCGGCTCTGCCTTCATCTCGTAAGCAAGACCGTCAGCCTTCACCAAATCAGATAGCCGCTGGAATCCAGAGAGAATTTCCTCAGATCCAAAGCGACACACGTCATTAGTGCCGACATGTGCAACCACCTGCAGCTGGCTGCACCCTGTGCTCTTCATGGCATCCGGAAGGACCCTTTCCACATCAGTAACGACTCCTCCCGGAATGCACACGGAGTGCACACTGGATTTCTTCCCCTCCTTAGCCGCCGTATCCCTAAGGGCCCCATTACACGCCTAACATTGGAGCTCCCAACTACCAGTAAGCCCACCCTCTGCGATTGCCCGGACCTTGAAGGCTGAGAATGATCCTCTGAAACAGGACAGGCAGCTGCATCTGGCTCAGCCAGAGACAGTGCCTGAAACCGGTTTGTCAGACGCACCGGGGAGGCTTTCTGATCAGCCTCCGGGGACGCCTTTCGCTGCCTGCCACGCCTTGGAACGACCTCCCAATCAACCACAGGCGAGGGCTCAGCCCCACTGCGGGCAGCAACCGGGGCAACCACAGCGACAGACCGATCTGGGGACAGACGGGACGAGGTTGACATCCCCGTGATACCCAAGTCCGGCTCCCCACAGTGGTGCCCATTGGCAACAGCCTCAAGCTGCGCGACCGAAGTCAGCGCCGATTGCAGCTGTGAGCGAAGGGATGCCAAGTCAGCCCTCATCCGAACACAGCAATCGCAGTCCCTGTCCATTCTAATCGATGTTGAACAACATTTACTGAAACGCGAGTCCGTGCCTAGATAACGCAAGCGAAACACGCAAAGAATGTATCAACTAACCTGTACAAATGCCTAACGACTGCGCTACAATCTGCTGAATTTACGATTACAGTAACTAAAACTCGAAATTGCACCTCCTATACGTAACTCACACGCAATTTAAATAAGAATCTACGAAGTAAACACTAAAGCGCGATGCTACAACTGTCAAATAGTATAATACGCCCGAAATATATGAATTAAACAATGCAAGTACCCAAAAACACGCAAAGAAATTAATTAAACTATCTAACAAATGAGTAAGCTAGCGTTATACGACTTGCTGCTGCAGCTGCTTATCCAACGGCGGCAGGGAGCACAATGGCTGTGACCAACCGACACTGGCTCTTCAAAACAAAAACAGAAGACAGACGACTACGCGCATTTACACTATTCAGGTACTAAGGCGCGATGCTACAACCCTCAAATACTATAATACGCCCGAAATATATGAATTATACAATGCAAGTACCCAAAAACACGCAAAGAATTTAATTAAACTATAACAAATAAGTAAGCTAGGGTTATGCGACTTGCTGCTGCAACTGCTTATCCAACGGCGGCAGGGAGAACTTGCGACTAATGACAGTGTAACGTCTATACTCCGTTCATCATAAGAATAAACGTGGTGTAAGCAAACACAATCGCGGTGATTGGTCAGAAGCCGTAGCACACGTAGACTGTATCGTTATTCTCTTGGAAGTTAGCCATTCGTATGTACTATATATATTGTTACTAAGTTATGTTGAATGAAATTTTATGATATTCAAATCTATTAATAGCCAACAATGTTTCTCTTAGTCACGCTTTAGCTGTGTAGTTTTTATTTCGAAAATTGTGTACAGTCACAGTCTCCGCACTGTAGTGCTCTGTTTGTCGCGCTGTTTATGTGCAGTATGAAAATTGCTGAGGCAGCGTCCTGCTCCGTAATGAAACCATGCGTATGGAACACCGTTAAAAAGTGACGAAAAACGGACTGTTCTTAATGTTTTTCATAAATTTACAGAGATAGTCGGCTTTGAAGTTTTTCTAGGGTCTGTATTAGAGTCAGTTGAAATACTTACACCTACAGAATGCATAGCGGAATCTGTAGCGTAATGGATCGTGGTTCGCTGGTTCAAATCTCGTATTCGTTATTGTTTTTCCTCGTTCAATTTTAAATACCTCCTACTCGAAATTGAAAAATTTATTATCATTTTTTTCATGAATTACGTACTGCATGCTAAATTCTTGTTTTCATTTCAAACATACATTCTTAACTAACGATATTTGATGAAAGACTGTTAATAAAAGTTGCTTCAATTAAGTAAACATAACAATTTAACTTTAAAACCAAAAATAAAAAACCATATACTCTTTACTTTGACTATGTCCATCGTTTTATACCATAGATGTAGATAAGCGTCGCAAAAACATGAAAAACAACCATTTTCACAGCGTCGAACACAGGCAAATGCCGCATTTTTGTATTTACCACCGATGATCTCAACGGTCTGGAGCCAAGTTACTAGATTTGGGTCGAGAAGTAAAAAGACTGCTAAGCTGCCATACGTACTGGAACTAACGTATCACTGCCGAACGCTGGCGGGATATAGAACGGATCAACATAAAAGAAGTAGATTCTGTTGTTGATAGGCTCGTTATCAACGAAGCAGGTGACACTTCCAGAACTGAAATGTATTTTTCCGATTCGGATAAGGAAGAAGCTGAGAGATTACCAGACGACTGATGTAATTAATACTCTCAGTGGCTTCAACACTCAACAGTACGGTGAAATCCCTACAGTATGCGTTTGCGTCACACACAGTTCACTGAGAAAAATTAACCTGTCTTTAAGTTAGACATTTTCATCACTCTTCCTTATAATTAGAATATTACGTCAGGTGAGAAAGAGAGCATTTCATGCTTTCCGTCTGGTGATCTTAGAAGAGCGCAGTAGTGCTGGATTTTTGCCGGATATTATGTAGTTCTCTTTAAAAATGAAATGACATTAGAAGCTACATTGTTTCTTTGCTCGTCTCTTTTTACGCCTGGACAGAAACTGCTCGTATCATTACAGGTTAGTTGGACCGCCTGCTGATCAGTGCTGTCTCAAGTTTAATGCGCGGGTAGAGCTGTTGTCTCGCATTATCGCTCAGTCTATGTGCGTGTAACAGAGCGTAAAATGTGTCCTCATGATCGTACTTGGCTGTATTGGCTCCCACTCCACGTGAAACGAAATCCAATAAGACTGAAACAATCGCGGAAGAATACATGGCATAATGTTTACATCTGATCTGTTATTATGATGAAAACAGTATAACAATGATAAATCGCAGTGATCGTGTAAAGCCCAGGAATCGCAGGAGTCACAGAAATCGCGTAAATCTCAGAAGAAATGAAAATCGCAGAAGTGGCGGAAATAGCATTAGTGGACTCCAAGGAATACAAGTTGTGAATTCGATAACTGCCATTCTTGACTGCGACAGATCGCAGTTAAAGAGCCGCAGTTACCGAGAAGTGGCATTCACAGAAATCTCTGATATCGGAAAAACGCAGTTTAGCGCATCCCTAGAAGTAGGTATACAAAGATGGCGATATCGTAACCATAACAGTGTCAAAGACTTCCACTCTCAGAGGTATTTCGCTATATACAACAGGAATTTACAAATTAGTAGTGTTCCAATACTTACAATTTGTATTAAAAGAGAACTTATTAAAAAGAAGGTAAACAAATGAAGTAGCCAGTTTTTTTATAAAGTGTTATTGCAGTGTTATGGTGTACACTGGAACCAAAGAAAATGATAAGGAATAGGTGTACATAAATAAATGTTACATCTTTCGATATATTATGTAAATATTATGGCATACATCAGAAGCAAAGTAAATGATTTGGGATGGATGTACATGAATAAATACAACAGTGGACACTACATTTATTTATTTATTTATTTATTTTGGACATAGGTAGTTGGAGATACTTTATGAGAAAGGGAGCTGTTACATATTATTCACCATTTCATGTTAGGTTAATGTGTGCATCTTCTTATTGTTAAAAGGAGTAGTGTTTATTTTAAATTGAAAAGCAGATGAATGATATTTTGAAAGAAAGCTACTTTGGCTAGCTTGGTCTGTCCACTGAGGAAATTTTGTGGTGACTTGCTTTTATGTACATATATTTCAATTTCTCCAAGCAACTTCATAAAGCTACCTTTCTCAACTTGGTGCTTTACTTGTATGTGGTCTTCAGTGCTCTTTATTCCATGATTGTTAGTAGATGTGTGCTTGACAAATGTGGATTTTGATACGGTATTTAAACGTATAGCATCTATATGCTCCTTGAACTGAGTCTCAATGCTTCTCCCAGTTTGTTCTATATAGTACGAGAGGTAAGTCTGACAGCTGAATTTGTATATGCATGAATTTTTGTATCGGGTTTATTTTTTAAAATTGTGAATTGCTGCCTGCTGAAGTTGTTTGTTTGTATGTAAGCTTACCTTGATGTTTGTGTATTATCCTCTAAGAAAGATAGTGAAACGTATTTTCTGCTGTTTTCTACTGCGTCGTTGGTTAACTGTGGTTGTCTGAGGGGCAGGTTTTCGTCTGATGGTTTTTGGCCTTTGTGTGATAGTTTCTCAATCATGTGAAGTCTATACCCATTGTTTGAGGATATGGTTTTAATGATATTGATTTCTTTTTCTTTTTGAATTGGTTTAGATGGAAATTTATATAGGCGATTGAATGCGGATTTAAAATATGCTATCTTATGGTGGTTTGAATGACAAGATGAATTGTTGACATGTATATCAGTGCATGTTAGTTATCTATAAATCTCAGAATGGTGTACATGGCTTTTGTTGGCGATTTTTTGTGTCTAAGAAGTTGATGGTGTTGTTTGTCTCATATTCAATGGCGAATTTAATATTTTTGTTCTTGCTGCTCAGATTTGTTGCTGATGTGTCTGTTTACTTATCGGTGCCATCAAAAACTATCGTGAACATATCTTTTGTACTAGAAGATTTTGCTGTTAATATGACTGCTATCTTCAAAAAATGTCTGCTACAAGTAATTTATGTAAATATCTGATAACATACCAGCTATGCTGCTACCCATTGCCAACCCATCTTTCTGTTTGTGTATTTCGTTATTAAAACAGAAGTAACTCTATGACAGTGCCAAGGTGAGTAACTTAATAAACTCACAGTTCTCTACCATGTTTAGTTTCTTGTGTTTGAGTAGACTGTTTCTGATTATGTTTATGGTGTGCTCTATAGGTACGTTAATATAAAGGTTTACTATGTCAAGTCATGCAAATCTGTCTGTCAGTGGAATGTTATCACCTTTATATTTTGACAATCATTTCAGATGTGTTCTTAATGGAGAAATTGTTGTCAAAAGTATGGTAGGTGTTAAGCAGAGCAAGTAGTTTGTCTTATAACCTGTATGAAGGGCTTTTCCAAGAGTTAGCAACTGGCCTGATAAGACAATTTTCTTTATAGGTCTTTGGTTGTGACTGGAACCAAGGTATAGTGGGGCTCATGGAAATGGAGTCACGCACATCCCATTTAGTTAGAAGGAGCTTGTAATTCTTCTTTCCTTAAATTTGGCCTCATTTAGAAGTAGGATCAAATTCTAATTCTGTTATATTTTTACTATTAAATGGTTTTGTCAATGCAGCCATTTTCATACATTTTCTAACAATTTATTTCGGATCACGAAGCAGAATTTGATGCACCTGTTGCCTTCTGCTTCAAGAACATATGACCATGGCTTTCGGGCTCCTTATAATCACCTGTACAACGACGTGGAAACATGGCTGGAACTAGCTTCGACATAATGAATTAGGTTATTAGTTCCCACGTATTTAATGAAACTTTTTAGGACAAAAACTGAACTTTTCCTTTCATAATCGATGCTGTATGCAAATTTAAAGCTTGAGTTTTTACTTCAGTGACGTATTAGATGAACAAAAGCTGGAAGAACTTTTTCATTGTCATCACTGTTTATAGACTCGAAAATATGTGGAGATAAAAACGTTTACTCTCTTCACCAGTCGTTTAAAGATTTTTGTCGGTTCTGCTTAGCTTGGAATCTGGATATGTAGCGTGACTTTGAATGCTTGGAGTTCCAACCTCTCTGCAACCAACGTCACACTTTCACTTTCATTAAAGAAGTTTATGGCATGTCGTATTGTAAATCCACTCCCTGATGTTAGCTGCTGCTTTCGGGGAAAAAAATTATTTCTCTGTCTACAGGTTTTCCCGAAATACCACGAATTTTAAAGTGCCTCATTCATTATTAACTCGTTACAGACCCATTAGCTCAAACAGGAACCTAACTACTCACTCCTTATTAAACTTTCCAATCGTACAGATCTATAATTACTCCCGCCGTGAACCCCAGACCTTTGCCGCGGTGGGGTGGCTCGCACGCCTCAACGATACAGATAGCCGTACCACTCCTGTAACGACAACGGAAGAGTATCAGCCGACAGGCCAGACAAACGTCTGGTTCCTGAAGAGGGACAACAGCCTTTTCAGTAATTGCAGAGGCAGTAGTCTGGATGATTGACTGAACTTGTCTGTACAGGTACTGTGAATGGTTGAAAGCAAGGGGAAACTACAGCCGTTATTTCCCCCATGGGTACGTAGCCATACTATATGGTTAAATAATGACAGCATCTCCTTATTCCAAAAGTGAAGTAGTCCCCAATTCGGACCTCTGTGCGGAGATCTCTCAGCATGATGTCAACAGCAGGAGAAACAAAATTGGAATTCTACAGATCAAAGCGTGAACTATTAGTTTCTTCAACAGCATAAGTAGATTAGAAAATTTAAAAATGGGAAATGGATAGATTGAAGACAGATATAATGGGAATTGTGAAGTCTGATAGGAGGATCACTACTTCTGACGAATAAATATGGGGTCATAAATATAAACCAAATAGAGGTAATGAATGAGTAAGTCTGATAACGAATACGACAATAATAATGCAGGTAAGCTACTATCAACAGCATAGTGAATGCAATATCAAAGCCATGGCACATACGAAGCCAACACCCACTACAGCAGTGCAAGTTTAGACGGCAACTGGCCTGCAAATTATGAAGAAATTGAAAGAATTTATGATGCGATACAATATGTTACTGAGATAAATGAGAGAGAGAAAATGTAATTGTGATGAGAGACTCGTGTTCCATACTAGGAGACTGGAGAAAAGGATAAGTAGTAGCAGAATATGGACTGCGGGGGAATGAAAAAGGAAGCCGCCTGGTAGAATTTTGCACTTGGTTTAAGAAGCATGAAGAAGGTTGTATACGTATAAGGGGCCTGGAGACACCGGCATATTTCAGATTAATTATATAAACATGAAAGAGAGATTTCTGAAAGAGTTTTCAAACTGTCAGACATTTCCGTAAGACTTATCCATAGAAATATTGGAACACGTGAGGCAATACTGACCCTACGACTTATCTTAGAAGCTGCATTACGGAAAGGCAAACCTACGTTTCTAGCATTTGTAGACTTAGAGAAAGCTTTTGACAATGTTGATTGGAATAGTCTCTTTCAAATTATGAAGGTGGTAGGGGTAAAATACAGGGAGCGAAAGGCTATTTACAATTTGTACAAAAACCACATGGCAATTATAAGAGTCGAGGGACATGAAAGGGAGGCAGTGGTTGGGAAGGGAGACAGGGTTGTAGCCTCTCCCGGATGTTATTCAATCTGTATATTGAGCAAGCAGTGAGGGAAACAAAAGAAAAATTCGGAGTAGGTATTAAAATCCATGGAGAAGAAATAAAAACTTTGAGGTTCGCCGATGACATCTTAATTCTGTCAGAGACAGCAAAGGACTTGGAGGAGCAGTTGAACGGAATGTATAGTGTCTTGAAAGGAGGATATAAGATAAACATCAACAAAAGTGAAACGAGGATAATGGAATGTAGTCGAATTAAGTGGGGTGATGCTGAAGGAAATAGATTAGGAAATGAGACACTTAAAGCAGTGAAGGAGTTTTGCTATTTGGGGAGCAAAATAACTGATGATGGTCGAAGTAGAGAGGATATAAAATGTAGACCGGCAATAGCAAGGACAACATTTCTGAAGAAGAAAAATTTGTTATCATCGAGTATAAATTTAAGTGTTAAGAAGTCATTACTGAAAGTATTTGTGTGGAGTATAGCCACGTATGGAAGTGAAACATGGACGATAACTAGTTTTGGCAAGAAGCTTTCGAAAATTGGTGCTACAGAAGAATGCTGAAGATTAGATGGATAGATCACATAACAAATGAGGATTCTTGAACAGGACTATGGAAAAAGAGAAGTTTGTGGCACAAATTGACTAGAAGAAGGGATCGGTTGGTAGGACATGTCCTGAGGCATCAACGGATCACCAATTTAGTATTGGAGGGCAGCGTGGAGGGTAAAAATCGTAGAGGGAGACCGAGAGATGAATACACTAAACAGATACAGAAGGATGTAGGTTGCAGTAGGTACTGTGAGATGAGGAAGCTTGCACAGGATAGAGTAGCATGGAGAGCTGCATCAAACCAGTCTCAGGACTGAATACCACAACAACAACAAAGACTTTTCAAGGACTGACGTGGACTCCGCGAGCACAGTTTGTGGTTATATACTGTAGAATAAAACTTCAGAATTTGTAAAACAAAAAAAAACAAAAAACAAAAAAGAATAGAAAAGAAAATATATTAAAAGCGGCCTGGATAAGATGAAAGAACCAGAGATTGTTGAGAGTTTCAGTGTGCGTATTAAGCAACGGCTGACTGAATGACGCGAAAGGAATACAGTAGAAGGCCAGTTGGTAACTTTAAGAGATTAAATTATGAACGCAGCAGAAAATCGAATAGGTAAAAAGAAAAGGCCATTGAAAATCATTGGATATCAAGGAGGTATTAAATTTGATTGCCAAAAGGATGAAATATAAAAATAACAGCAGGCAAAACTCTTAAAAAAGAGACTGACAGGAAGTGCTGAATGGCTAAGCAGAAATGGGTAGAGGACAAATGCAGGTCATGAAAACATGCAGCTAGAGAAAATATAGATACCGTCAACAGAAAAATAAAACAGGGCTTTGGAGAAAAGAGAAAACATCTGTATGAATATCAATAGCTCAGATGGAAACGAAGTACTATGCCAAAAAAGGAAAGGTGCTTCGTGGAAGGTATATATAAAGAGACTATATACGGAAAATGAAAGCAAAGGGGAGATGATGTAAATGAAGATAAGATGGGAAATGTGATACCGCGAGAAGAACTTGACAGAGAATTGAGACAGCTAAGTCGATACAAGGCCACTGCAGCAGATGACATTCCCTCAGAACTACTGATATCCTTGAAAGAGTCATCCATGACATTATTATTCCACCTGATGTGCACACTGTACCAGAGAGGCGAAATACCCTAATATTTCAAGAAAAGAGTAATAATTAAAATGCCAAACATGATTGGTACTGACAAATGTGAATATTAGCGACTCATTAGTTTCATAAATCATGGTTGCAAAATATTGACACGTCTTATTTACCGAAGAAATGTAGGAATACTGTATCGTGTAACATGTGAGGCACTATTCTATTGTTAATTCTATCTCCAATCACATATTTACCACTCGTCAATATTCTTTTGTATCTTTCGTTTGCTTTCAATCCACATTCTGCACTCAGTAGACAACTCTTTCCATTCAGCAGATACTGCAATTGTTCCTCGCTTTCACGGGCAATAGCAATGGCTTCATCGAATCCCCGGTAGTCGTAAATAACCAGTTCTATTCCAGTAGCATCAAGAGAGCCGCAGATCCTCACATTGCCCTCTAACAAACTGGTTACCATCCAAAGTGTCACACGCCATGCACAACATGATAATGCTGTCAAATTTGGAATTTAACTCTCGACATTGGCACATAATCTGCTGCTCTTGAAATTAAAGCTATCATTTTCGCTAACCTCCTCCCCCACCCTTTCAATATTATAGTAGTGAAAATTCCATCCACCACCATCAATCGAACAGACCTTCCTCTGAGTCAAGTGTCATGCCTGAGCGTTGGCGACCTCGGCTATGGAGACGGATCTTTTAAGTTAGTTACGCTTATAGTAGCCGCTTGTCAACAAAGCGATAGATTTTTGTCGAAACCAAGTTGTGTTACACTCAATTTTGATACAGTAGGTGAATCGATACTTCAGGAAGAGGATAGTACACAGCGAAATGAGCCTGCAACATCCGTAACAAAATACCTTAGGAGACAGTGTGACGGAATAAGTCGTACAAAACTCTAATTGAGGGATAGCAAAACTTCCAAGCAAAGAACACTTCATCTTGCGCCATCAGAGGGAGAAATACTTTTACCTTAGAGCTGCAGAGAGCGAGTCCTAAAGCTGTTCATAGATGTCAGGGGTTAACTTGTAACTCCCAGCTATCACTGCAGCCGTTCTCTGCGCCTGGACCTTAGAGCGACCGTAAGAATAAGCCACATTTGTACGAGTCATGGTGAGTGGGCCACGAACCTCTCAGCTGCAAGTTAGTCATGGTTTGCTAATTTAATTCACACAGGCTGCAAGTTAAGCTCAGCATGTGCTTAAGCGAAGGTATTGTTTTGTGGTTTCTTTTCGTTGGTCTGCTGACTAATACTACAATCATTGAGGATTTCAAATGGTTCAAATGGCTCTAAGCACTATGAGGCTTAACATCTGAGGTCATCAGTCCCCTAGACTTTGACTTACTTAAACCTAACTAACCTGAGGACATCATACACGTCCATGCCCGAGGCAAGGTTCGAACCAGCGACCGTGGCAGCAGCGCTGTTCCGGACTGAAGCGCCTAGAACCGCTCGGCCACAGTGGCTGGAATTGAGGATTTATTGTGGACATAGGTAACTGTATCATTCCATTTCCATATCCACTCTTCTGTGACAAGGTCTTACCGTGTTCATTTTAATTGATCTGAATCATGGTGCGCTCGCTTTGTCAATTGGAATCAAGTCATTGAATTTTAATAAGAAACAAAATTTTATTGTGACCTCTGGTTTCATTACGTAGTTTGATGAAACCCGTTTCTCATTATACCTACATGAGTTATGGTACCGAGATTTCATTATTAATTCGGCCACGTCTTTTCATATTCAGATGCTCATTCATTTTCGTTGGGGGACTTCATTCTCAATATTTCACATGATCTTGTGGGAAGCGGTCTGTTCAGTGTATATGTCATCGGGTTCAGTCCTCGTTAGTGTCTTAGGGGTATGCTAAACGCTCAACTATAGTCTCAGAGAAGTATGTTTTTTATGTTGTTTGGCGCTCATTGCACACATACTAACATTATGTTGGTGCACAAATAAATTATAAAATGCCTAATGAAATAAAATTATAACATCTGTTCCAGCATTACAATACATTACTCGGCTTAGTATGCCACTGCCGTCCTCCAACCTTTGAAATGACTTCCCAGCAAGTTGTAGGGAGATCTACCGTTTAATGTTGTCTCCAAACCACGGCAAAATTCTGCATTTTCTACAAACATTTCCAGAGGTGAAAGACTCGTATGTGATAGTTAAAATTCCTAAACCGATAGGGAATCGAGACGGAAACCTTTGAACATGTTTTCTGGCACTTTATTACTGAGTTACAGATAGACATAGGCACCAATAATATATGATAATATCATAATAATATGCCATGTAAACTGACTACGTACTCATTTCTTTTACACTATTGAGGAAAGTAACTTAAAGAATAGTAGCAGTAAACTGGTTCTGCTATGTAATTGCTGGGTTTCCTATTATTCTTCTGCACATCACCCACTCCCTATTCAGATGCTATAGCGCAATTTACTATTGTTCATTAGAGTTAGAAATATAGTAAATATCAGATTAAAAATGAGAGAATGTCTGTCTTTGAACCGACAGAAAAAGGAAGTGAAGCACGTTTTTTCGTACGTTTGTTCCAGCTGTGCGGTAAGTGTGCGTCTCCGGCGTTTCCTACTCAAATTATAAGATACGCGGTGTTAAATAGTTTGTTAGTGGAATTTAGAGTTTAACAGACAGTTTATCAGTCTGTAAATATTTATAAGTTTAGAAGACTTGCTGTAATTTTCAACAAAAGGAGGACCAGAATGTACTACATTCCAGAAAGAATACTCGCTCTACAGCGGAATGTGCCCTAAAACGAAACATTCTGGCAGATTCTGACAGGTAGGAGATGAGGCACTGGTGGAAGTACAGACGTAAGGAGAGGCTGTGAGCCGTGCTCGGGGAGCTAAGCTGTCTGACCACTTGCCCGCGAGGCATTAGCCGTCTGGCAAGCAGTAGTAATCTGCCATGATGTTACAAGTACTCCGATATTGTATGGTGGCAGTGGTAACAAAAGAAAGAGCAATCAAATAGGTAAAACTTCTTTGATGCAACTCTAAGAAGAAACGTTCTCTCCATGGAGATCCGAGGAAAAGTGTATATCCGCTAGCGTACTCAAAAATTTCTCTAGTTCTGCCAGCACAGTATTCTCTTCCGCCAATGGCTGTAAATATTCTGAGTTCCTATGAATGAAAAAGTAATAACGACAACAAAATTCCCTTTCTTTACAACAATATGCCATCCAGTACTGCAGGACTGCGTTTTACAGTGAGGAAAAACGGAACTTTCCTCCCACAATGAGAGTGGATTTACATTTTAGACAATGACATGGGCTGCACGTGTGCACTCGCGAGTCTTCGCCTCCCCATAAGAAAAATAATTTTTGTGAACCAACCCGGCCCATCTAACAAAATTAAACAACAGTTCCTGCAGACCTCCTTTGTATCTAGCCAGTTTCTCTTGTCATTAGAGTGTCATGTTTCCAATCCCCTTGCAAATCCACATCTTTATCAACAGTATTCTTTCCTTTACTTTTCAGAATGGCAGTCAGAGTCTGGGAAACGTAGTAGCCTTCAGGTCTCCGTAAGGCTTTTATATGCGTCTGGGCCTTGCCTCTGACGGTGCATGTGGGCCCAGAATATCTGTATTAGGAGCCAGCATTTCAGCTAGAAATATTATTACTGCGCGCTAGGTGTTGGGCGGCTGTGCCCCTCACTTTCCCACAGTCTGCCTGCGGGACTTCACTTTCAGAAAGAAAAATGGCTCTGAGCACTATGGGACTTAACATCTATGGTCATCAGTCCCCTAGAACTTAGAACTACTTAAACCTAACTAACCTAAGGACATCACACAACACCCATTCATCACGAGCCAGAGAAAATCCCTGACCCCGCCGGGAATCGAACGCGGGAACCCGGGCGCGGGAAGCGAGAACGCTACCTCACGACCACGCGCTGCGGACTTTTCAGAAAGAAACCTCACATATGTCTTCCATGGAATCGAATGAAACTGACATCTACTAATACTGGTATTGTTTTATTAACATTCACTTTTTCTGCATCCGTGATACTTTGAATTTAATAAGGAACAGAGGCTAGTAGATAGGTTGGGGTGCAGTTAAAAAAAAAAGTCCTTCCTGAAATATTTTGAATACCAGAGGAGCAAATTATTGTATATACATTTCCCAATAACGTATGATTGAGAATTGGAAAGCAGAAAACACTGGAAATCATCATCGACACGATCATCATTGCTTTATTACGGTCTTCTACGGACTAACCCATTTGACACGCGTTAGAGCCAAACGTATCCAGGTTGGTGGTACTTAATGTTTTGAAACTTCCTGTATCTACCCCATTAGATGATACACTGATCAGGCAGTACATTATGGCAGTCTACCTAATAGACGGTACCTCCACCTTTGGTACAGAAAACAGCGACGACGCGTCCTGGCATGGAAGCAATGAAGCTGTGCTAAATCGCTGGAGGGAGTTTGCATTACATCTGCACAAACAAGTTACATAATTCTTGTAAATTCCAGGGAGAGGGGCTATGACCCCACCTTCAATCACACCCCACATGTGTTCGATCTGGATCAGATCTGCCGAGTAGGAGAGGCCAGCGCATCAATGGGAACCATTCCATCACATTCATGGCCTTGTGACAGGGTGTACCATCGTGCTGATAACTTCCACTTCCGATGAGGAACTTGATCGACATTAAAGGATTTACGTTGCCTGTAACCAGTGTAAGATACTCCACATGACCTAGTGGACCCATAGGTGGCCATGTGAAAGTTCCCCAGAGCATAATGGAGCAGCCGCCAGCTTGGCTCCATCCCTCAGTGTAGGTGTCAAGGAGCTGCTCCGCTGGAAGACGATGGATTCGGGCCCTCCCATCGGCATGATGAGGAAGGTATCGGGATTCATGGGACCATTCAACGCACTGCCATTGGACCAATATCCAGTGTCAATGGTCACATGCCAATTTCAGTCGTAGTTGACAATATCGTGGTGTCAATATTGGCACATACGTGAGTCGTCACCTGCAGGGGCCCATCGTTAGGAGTGTTCGGTGCTCTGTGTGTTCAAACACCTTGTACTCTACCCATCATTGGAGTCTGATTTTAGTTCACCACCTTTCCTGTTTCACGAGTCTGCCCAGCCAACGTCTGACACCTGTAATGAAAAAGGCGGCCCAACCCCAAGACGTCTGGACGTGGTTTCACCTTCGTTTGCCATGTGTTGAAGACACTCATTACTGCACTGCTTGAACACCTGGCAAGTCGTCCATTTTCTGAAATGCTTGCGTCGAGAGCCGTGCGGGGTAGCCGCACTGTCTAGGGGCGTCTTGCCACGGTTCGTACGGCTCTCTCCGTCGTAGGTTCAACTCCTCCCTCGGGCATGGGTGTGTGCGTTGCCCTTAGAGTAAGTTAGTTTAAGTTACAGTAAGTAGTGTGTAAGGCTAGGGAGCGATGACCTCCGTAGTTTGGTCCCACAGAACGTACCACAAATTTCCAAATTCTCGCTTCCAGACTCCGGGTAATCACATTTTGGCCTCGGTCGGACTCATATTGATCGCGCTCTTTTCCCGGTCTACACACTGCAATTGACACTACACGCAGCGTGAGTGTTTCTGACTAACAGTCATTCCTCACATGGTGATGGTGCCATCACCAGGTCAGGTTTATATCGGTAGTAGGTTGGTGGTCATCATGTTCTGGCTGATCAGTGTGTCATGGTCATTTCTTTACAACGAAATACGTGGACCATCTATTATTCTCTCGACACACGTCCCGGCAACGTCAGCTGTATTTTCATTGCAGTTGGCGACCATGTCTTCTGCTCCTGCTTATTCCTTGATCCATTTGTCTTCCTCTGTTTCCTAGTAATTCCCTACATACGTTCAGTGTGCGTTGAACACGATGCAGATTTTCAATAGTTATCCTGTTATCGCGTTCGAAAACTGTGCCTCTCAGTTTTTATGTTTTCTGTTTATTTCTCTCAATGTCAATCTATTTTATCGCCAGCAATCCTAAATCAAAATTTATTACGTGGTTCTATTTCTCTGTTGTTATTCTGTATTATGTTCGAGTCAGTTGGTTGTATATACATTGTTGTAGCGTTACTGTATTTTCCTTTCATACGTTGCTTGAAATTTTCCTTATGAATGTATTCCAGTCTTTGTTAAAGTATGTCTGCACTAATGGTAATACACCGGAAAAGAGTACGGTAGGCCTTTTCGATGTCTTCAACAAATACATATTTTGTGCACGTGACTCACATGTCTGAAGTATATGAAATCCATCACGTTTCAACTTCCAGGATCTGCTAATAAATAATACTTTATTCACAAACGGTTTCGGCCTTCAGATAATCTTTAGGTATCTTAAATTTATTTCTAACAGCACACGTGGCAATATTAAAGCTACGGCTCCAAGAAACATGAATATCAGTTAGTGTAGCACCAGACTAGGAGTTGAAACTTCATTGTAACACGTTGTGTGAGGCGGCGTTCGCTCTTACTGCGCCTCATAATTAACCGGCAATCACTTTCGTACAACTTGACGTCAGTCTGATTAGGAAAAGCCGCACTACAATACCTGTAATGTCGGCCCCTTCATAAGCAAAGGCGTCTTCAGTGTAGCGGTACCTAAGTGCAAGGTGAAGAAGCACATAACAAATGGTAGGGACAGTCAACGGCAGAGTTGTAACATTCCTACAAGCATTACATGTGCGTAAGGACTTCTGACCGTAAGTTGCAGATGTCATTCCATGCTAAGTTCACACTGCAATAAGAGTGGCACTTTGACAGAAGATAGAATCATATTTCGGGTTTCTTGCCGTCATAGTGTGCCACTGAAATTGAGCGGCAACTGGAAACGTTCTCCAACGGTGATGTACGTGTGGCCGATCCATTCTTATCAGCAAAGCATCTAAATCGCACACAGATCCGCGGTGAACTGCTGACAGTGTGTGGACCAAATGCAATGTCCGTCCTGCCGTAGTGAAATGATGCTACCAATGTGGCCAGGGCCGCACAAACGTGAGTGAGTCTGTAGGGTAGGAATACCATCGACACTGACCAGAGACAGTGTTCTAACAATCGGGGAACTGATTCGCAGCATTCACAGAATGACAATCGTGGGACATGTCTCAGTAAATGCGCATTTCTTAAGGCAGAGCTCATTTCATCGTCAGAGACGTCTGCAGAACCCATAGCTTACGGCAAAGGGCACAATACTAATTCCGATTCGTACTACGCAACCATGACATCGATGCGTAGTGTCAAAAGGAACATAAGTAGTGTAAAAAGATGCAAAGACATTGTTCTCTAGCTCGACAATATGGCGCACACAACACAAGTCGTGCTTTAACGTTTTCGATGTACACCTTCGTAGCAACCTCATCTTGTTGCATCAGATTTTCATCTTTCCTGGCAGCTAAAAGAACATTAGTTTCCAATGATGAGGAGATTCGCAGGACGGTTCTCGAGTGGCCAAGGAGCAGTATAACGCTACAACCGTTGTTTATACACACTTGATGATTATCTAGAAGATCGTGTCCCGTAAATTTGACGCTTTGAAGTGTAGTGCTGAATGAAATAACAGGTACTGGGTCTACCATAATGATTTGAAGTTCACTTTTTGATGTCCCTTCGTACAGGGTATCTCTATTATTGATTGAAATTTATGTTGTCTGATGTCACATATCGTCATCTGCTTAAAAGCTTGCAGGCAACTGCCTTGCCGCCGTGTATACACCGGTTCCCGTCAGATCACCGAAGTTAAGCGCTGTCGGCAGTGGTTGGCATTTGGATGGGTGACCATGCGAGCCGCCATGTGCTATTGCCATTTTTCGGGGTGCACCCAACCTCGTGATGCCAACTGAGGAGCTACTCGACCGACTAGTAGCGGCTCCGGTCAAAGAAAACCATCATAACGACCGGGTGAGAGGTGTTCTAACCACACGCCCCTCCTATCCGCATCCTCAGCTGAGGATGATGCGGCCGTCGGATGGTCCCGATGTACAACTTGTGGCCTGAAGGCGGTGTGCGGCTGTTGCTGCTTAAAAGCTTCCGGGTAAACTAATTCCCAGCCGCGTATTGTGGACGCGTCATACACAACACGAGCTGCGTTTCCACTATGCGATACAATGGCTGAAGAACTGTTAAAAGTAATACTATGCAAATCTCTTAAAAAAAGTCTGCGTCCATGATCCACTGGCACTATTAATGGTGCCAGTTCTGAAACCTTCACTACAGGTCATCATATATTCGGTTAACACTTCGCCCCAGAAAGTGTAGCTCAGACAACATACCGAGCGAGGTGGCGCAGTGGTCAGCACACTGGACTCGCATTCGGGAGGACGACGGTTCAATCCCGTCTCCGGCCATCCTGATTTAGATTTCCCGTGTTTTCCCTAAATCGCTTCAGGCAAATGCCGGGATGGTTCCTTTCAAAGGGCACGGCCGATTTCCTTCCCCATCCTTCTCTCACCCGAGCTTGCGCTCCGTCTCTAATGACCTCGTTGTCGACGGGACGTTAAACACTAATCTCCTCCTCCTCCTCTCTCTCAGACAACATGTCTTATCTCTCGATAAATCAAATGATGCAGTACCGCACCGTACTGTAGTTTCATTGTTGAGTGCTTGTCTGTCACGTTAAAATCACGTTGGCTGAGCACCGGGCAAAATGAAGCAGTCAGTAGGAGACCATGCCCGCATTCAGCAGGAACCAGCGTCACAACTCCGTTTGGCCGTGATTCTTAAGTATCTCTGGGATTCCCTAAGTGATTTTCTGAGAACAACGGGTTGGTTGGTTATTATTAAACACAATTTCGTTTCTTTTTTTTCAGCAGTATTTGAAACGTTCTCTTGTGATTCAGATCACAGTTGAGAGAAGAGGTCCCCACAGAATGTGCAAGAAAATAGCAGTGTATTTCCTTTACAACTACTTCCAACTAAGTAAAAACAAAACATTTTTCTATCCTTGCTCATTTTTAGGCAAGAGCAAAATATATCTCTGGCTTCTGCTGTAAGCAAAAATATCGTTGTCTTGGTGGTCCTTAGCTTTTGACGTGCTGGACGCTTTAGTGCACGCGAGGCTGGTGTTGGGGTGCAGCGACACTAGTGGCAAGCCCTGTGAGGCGGAGAGAGCGCCACTGTCTCCTCTCACCTCATTCTGACGCCACTGCCGCAGGCTGGCGACTCGTCTAGGCGCTTAACGCCGCTCTGCCAACAAGTTCTCTCATCTCACAGTGGGTGCCCTCCACAGAGGCTACTCTAGCGACTCCTGTCCGCGGGTCCCACCTCCCAAACTTCGTCCCTTTGTCCCCAGCCTAAGGCGGTACCATGGCAATAAGGAGGAAGCCTTGTGTCGTGGCGGTAAGAGACTGAGAGTCTTACGACAAAAATGTTCTAATTTTGAGTCTTAGTTTCTCTTGATCCCAATGCATTTCTGGCCTGCGATTTTCTTGTCGGCAGATCCCGTCCCAGAGATGTTATCAGAAGTCTGCAAATTACCCGTGTACGAGTCTTAAACGAACTGAAATAAAATTCAGGTGTCAGTTTGATTGTATGGGAGGGAGAAGGTGGAGTGGAGGTTGTTGGAGAAGGGTATGAGGAGACAGGGTGACAAACATGATGAACAAGGGAATATGTACATAACATTCTGTGTCCGAAAGGGGGAGATCTCAGTGAGTTTCGATTCATTGAACTTACGTAGACTTTTAATCCGAAAGCATTCAGAAATAAATTTTTCCGAGTGAGGTTCATTTAAAGAATCTAGGGGAGACACAGTAAGTCAAACAAGTGGATTTGGAAACCAACTGCAGTAAAAGCAGCAGTTTTCAGTAGCAAAACTTAGAATAAGACTGCTGGTGCGTGTAGCCAGGCGAAAGGCTCGTAGGTAGACCAAAGAATTTATTTGCTGGTTTCCGTGACATTAAAAGTTATGTTTATCTAATGCTGTTTCAAAGTTAATTTTTCGTACAATTTGTAACTTTCATTATGTTAAAATTGTGATTTTCAATTTGTCATTGTAACATTTTGTGACGCACAGTAAATTTTTCTTCTGTAAACTTCATAATTTTTTACTTGTTCTTCCTAGTATTTCCTAAGGCAAATGAATAATAAATAATGTAGTGTCAGTGAGCGATATCAGAAAACATTCGTAAGCATCATTGATGATAATGGCTGAAGACAGCATTGGATAGAGAAGACCAGATGAGACCTTCATCAAGCTACGGAAGCTGTACGTTTTTCTGATCACGAATAGACAAAGTTCCTTCTTCCACAACATTAGACTTTGACGCCTGGTCCTGTGTTTCGTTACTAATCGATACAATGCAAAAAGTACTATGCTGTGAAAAGAAGACGAGTAAAAATTCCCTTGTATCATATGTGTATAGCGCCATAACCTTTTAATACAAACCATTACTCTGAGATGAGGCGACGTTCCTGTGAGACTCTGACTCATTAGAGGCCCATAATAGCACATGACATCGTATTTAAGTTTTGTCTGCCATACTTCAAAGCAATGCGCTTTATCCACGAAATATACGTCAGTATACAAGTATCATAGTACAGTACAAGAATGTCTTCTTTTCTTCCTCTCAGCTTTCCTCGTCAGGTCGGTAGCCTAGCACATTTACACCTTAGACTACTCCCTCTTTAGCCCAAGCCAATCTTCAGCTGGAACGTGCCACTCGAAGCTGAGAGACTGCCCCTGCTCCACATACTTTAAAAAGTATGCCGTGTCTTTTGCTAAAAACGTGACCTGAATGGAACCGCAGCCCTCCATTAAACGATCGGTATCTCCTCTGTTGCGCCCACTTCGAACTTTCTAAAGAACGGCCATAAACTAGCTAAAAGCCTCATGCCTTCACAAATATGTTTTGTAGCAGTCTGGGCGTCTGGGCGCCACTGACCTGCCCCACAGAAATTTGCAAAAACACACAGACGTCTCATCGGCTTCCTGCCTAACAAGGGCCCGTCCTTTGCTTAATTGCTGGTCATCAATGCTCTGGACATAGTAACGGCGACTCTTTGGCGCTAGCCAGCCTACCTGGGCATGGCCACCGACCGACCAGCGTCATCCAACGTGTCTGCAGAATGAGACCGAGGAACTCGGCAGTCGTCAACGTTTTCACCTATGTTGCACAGGAAAAACGCTCCCCTCAGGCCTCAGTCGCTGTACACTTTTACTGCAGTTGTTTAAATCGGCACCCTCTTCGTTTGAACGCAAGTAAAGCTTATTGCTATTCCTTCATTAGAGCACACAAACTAGAACGTTAACTACTGACAACCGTTTCATCATATGAATGAGGTCAGATCGTATCCAGGTACAGCAACCAAGTAATATAGACCAACTTCCGTAAGAACATTACGCAGCATAACACCGAATCAGAAGGGAGAGTGTCCTGCAGTCTCTCGTGCTCGGTACACTTTCAGTAAGGTGTCTGAATGGATATGGAGGCAAGGGTAGCCCACTCTTCCTCAAAAGCCGAAATCAGAGAAGGCAGTGAGGTTCCAACTCACTGTGTAGGTGTTTCAGTAGGTTCAGTTCGGGACTCTTCGCAGGCCAACTCGTTTCAGGAACGTTATTGTTTACAGAGAAATGCTTTACAGCTGTTGCTTTATAACTGGGAGCATTGTCATGCTGAGACAAACAGTCATCATCGTAGTACACAATGCTGGAAAGTGTCTTCATATCGTTCCGCATCTATCATCATCTTAAGTGCAATAAGGGGACCACACAATAACCACGAAGTACAGCATCATATCATAACATCGTCTCATCTGTACTTTACTGTTGACATTACCCACGTTGACAACATTCTCCAGGTATTTCCCAAGCCCAAAACCTTCCATTGCCAAAGGGTAGAGCTGATTCACAACTTCAAGTCATTTATTTCCAGTCATTCATTGTCCAGGTGGGTCGCTCTGGGTCACTTGGATCTGATTACCTAAATGCTTATAAGGAGCTACTCGACCATCGTACCTTACTCGCTTTTACTCCGTACACACAGTCATTATGCTACCTAGCTGGATTTCTGATACCACTTTCTAAGCCTTGCATCAATCCTTTCACTAATTTCTAGCGATTTTTTACAACCACCCTCCACACTGCTCGATGATCTCTGTCTGTCAATGCATGAGGTCTGCTTGGCCTCGTTTTAGCTGTGGTTGTCACCCCAGATTTCTTTTCACTATCACATCACCAACAGTCGGATTGGGCAGCCTTAGAATCGATAGCCCTGACGGATATATTTCTCAGGTGCGATCCCGTGATTAATCCACGTTAAAGGTTAGTGAACTCTCCTGACCGACCCGTTCTACAGTTCTTGCTTCTCTACAGACAACACAATACTTTCTGCCTCCTGTTATACGGGCGAACTCACCTCTCGTCACATGTAGTAGTAAAATTTTGGAACACGTATTATGTTAGAGTAAAATGACTTTTCTGGAGACTAGAAATCTACTCTGTACGAATCAGCATGGGTTTCGAAAAAGACGATAGTGTGAAACCCAGCTTGCGCCATTCGACCACGAGACTCAGATGGCCATAGACAGGGGTTCCCAGGTAGATGCCGTGTTTCTTGACTTCCGCAAGGCGTTCGATACAGTTCCAACAGTCGTTTAATGAACAAAGTAATAGCATATGGACTATCAGACCAAGTTTGTGAGTGCATTGAAGAGTTCCTAGATAATAGAACGCAGCATGTCATTCTCAATGGAGAGAAGTCTTCCGAAGTAAGAGTGATTTCAGGTGTGCCGCAGGGGAGTTTCGTAGGAGCGTTGCTATTCACAGTATACATAAATGACCTTGTGGATGACATCGGAAGTTCACTGAGGCTTTTTGCGGATTATGCTGTGGTATATTGAGAAGTTGTAACAATGGAAAATTGCACTGTAATTCAGGAGGATCTGCAGCGAATTGACGCATAGTGCAGGGAATAGCAATCGAACCTGAATGTAGACAAGTGTAATGAGCTGCGAATACATAGAAAGAAAGATCCCTTATCATTTAGCTACAATATACCAGGTCAGCAATTTGAAGCAGTTAATTCCATAAATTATCTGGCAGTAGGCATTAGGAGTGATTTAAAATGGAATGATCATGTAAAGTTGATCGTCGGTAAAGACTGAGATTGAGATTCATTGGAAGAATCCTAAGGAGATGCAATCCGAAAACAAAGGTAGTAGGTTACAGTATGCTTGTTCGCCCACTGCTTGAATACTGCTCAACAGTGTGGGATCCGTACCAGATAGGGTTGATAGAAGAGATAGAGAAGATCCAACGGAGAGCAGCGCGCTTCGTTACAGGATCATTTAGTAATCGCGCAAGCGTTACGGAGATAATAGATAAACTCCAGTGGAAGACTCTGCAGGAGAGGCGCTCAGTAGCTCGGTACGGGCTTTTGTTCAAGTTTCGAGAACATACCTTCACCGAGGAGTCAAGCAGTATATTGCTCCCTACTACGCATATCTCGCGGAGAGACCATGAGGATAAAATCAGAGAGATTAGAGCCCACACAGAGGCATACAGGCAATGTTTCTTTCCACGAACAATTCGAGACTGGAATAGAAGGGAGGACCGATAGAGGTACTCAAAGTACCCTCCGCCACACACCGTCGAGTGGCTTGCGGAGTACGCATGTAGATGTAGATGCAGATTTCCACATTACATAGTGGTGTCCGGATGCTTCTATCAGATACCGTGTGTATGTTGTAGAGAAGGGCTTAGGAAACAGTATGAAATTAAGGGAATGGCTCACTGGATAGACTACGAGGGAATTTTAGTTACAGATAAAGTGTCAGTGTGTCCACCAATTACAACCTGATGTATGGTGTCTTGATACGGTCTGAAATAACTGTTACAGGAAAATATGACGTGTTCCTTAGAGCTGAGCACCTCGAAACGCAAAAATTGTAGGTACGGCAATTTTTGACAAAATTTTTACGAAAGAACAATTGAATGTTAATGTTGTTAAATTTTTTTAAAGTTTAGATTTATTCAGGAGACTCAGCCGGCAGATCTGTTTCATTGCATTTCATGTTCCTCTTTTACACTCTAGCTTTAGCATAACTTACGGCCATAAGTAACGAAAAAATATGTCACTATCATATTGTTATACTACAGATTGTTTTTCAAAAACAGTTTTTGTACTTTCAGTCCCAATAACCTCATTTACGATTCGTGTATTCCCCTAAATACCACCAATAATTCAAAAATGGTGCAAATGGCTCTGAGCACCATGGGACTTGACATCTGAGGTCATCAGTCTCCTAGAACTTAGAAATACTTAAACCTAACTAACCTAATGATATCACACACTTTCATGCCCGAGACAGGATTCGAACCTGCGACCGTAGCAGTCCCGCGGTTCGGGACTGCAGCGCCTAGAACTGCACGGCCACAGAGGCCGCCACCAATAATTCGTTCAAGCCCGCTCATCATCAGCGTATGCGCTATCCGTCCACAGGCAAGCTGTGTACTTTCCTGTCGTCAGTGCGATAAGAGCATGCGGCCGCGTCCCCTGTTCGCGAGGGCTGAGTGAGGTTTGCAGATACTGTTTTTGCGTCAATAGCTATGACGGATTTGGTCCAAGTAGAATATCCCTCAGTTTTGTGGCAACCACTTCTTGGCCATACATTTAGCCCAAAATTAGATCTAAGTAGTTTTCATTTATTTTCTCCTTACCAATGGGTCGACATGGTATGATTTGTTTAGGACCCACCCACTATATTGGAATCCGACTGTTTTATTCTACGACGTACCGACTATTAGCGGTGTTTTGTTCTGTCTGGCAATGAATGAAAGCTAAAAATGTTCGATCTATTCTCATCTAATGTTTTTGTCGTGTGAGATCTGACACATTGATGTTCTCATGTAAAAGTTTATATTCAAAAAAAATTAAACCTTAGAATAATTTATCATACCAGTGTATATGTCAGGATTGTTTTCCTTCTGGATTTATTGTTATACAGAGGTTCACATGCTGGCCCCTTGGCCAAGCGGTTCTAGACGCTTCATTCTGGAACCGCGTGACCTCTACGGTCGCAGATTCGAATCCATGGCATGGATATGTGTGATGTCCTTAGGTTAGTTAGGTTTAAATAGTTCTAAGATTTATGGACTGATGTCCTCAGATGTTAAGTCCCATAGTGCTCAGAGTCTGTTTTTCTTTTGGGTCCACTGAACATATGGCATTCAGTGCCACGAGACTGGTAGCAATCCAATAACCAAAGGACTAACTGCAGCTGAAGCAGTTTATTAATACCCAAGATGACTATAGAGAGTGATGTTTCCGAGCCACTTACCCTAATCAGCTAAAACTGGAGCACTCAGCTCATGTTGTTAGTCACCTTCGACTGTAAAGGCAGTGTAATGGTTCCCTGGTAATCGGGAAGAAACATACTATAGTTCCGAAGTTTGGGCAGAGCAGGCAGTGGCTATACATCAAAATTTGGAACTTATCTTAATCCTTAAAAATAACCAAAAACAAAGAAGAAATAGTGCATTCAGGGCTTCCAATGTCTGTAAAACTTACATACTCGCCTGCCTCGTCTAACTACTTCAAGTACATGGCAATCTGACACTAGGCGTACTTTACTTAGTATTACTGAAGCGAAACATATCAGATAAGTTTTCTGGTATATCACGATGTTTATTTCGTCTGCGAATGTTAGTAAACTCAGTATTTGCAATGGGGTCATGAAAGTTCCATTTGAAATTGTCATTGTTGAGGATGTCCTTCTTATAAATTGGATAATTCTCCGAAAAACAGTTTTATTGCACGAACTGTCTGACCTCACAAACACACGTACTTCGCACAATGGATATTCTTTGGCATCTGCAATGATTTACTATTGATTACAGATGATTAATTTTCTCATTACGGATCCTACCGCTATATTCCGTAAGCAATCTCTACTTTTCACCTAAACAGCAGGAAATACAAATAACAAATCATGAACTCAGTCGTAAATATATAAGACTTGGTTGTTGAGAGTTGGTAACGTAAGGTAACGCTATCGCAAAACATTATCAGAATGACGAAGGAGCTACTGTTCTCGAGTTCTGGAGGTAAAGGTGCCTTCTGTGGTCCGAAAATAATTTACTGAATTAATGAAAAGCCTCGATGGGTCACACTATGTGTACAAAGTGAAAAATGGTTATCACCGAACTAATGGGTAAAATGAAGATATAAAACCGTTTCCAAGGCATTACTGCAAGGTTTCGTGGTTATTCACTACTATTGCTGTTGAAAACTTATAGTTCATTAAAATAAACCGATGAAATGAACTAAATATCTTTATTTAGTTATTTAGATTTTCGTTATCTTTGCATTTATTGTTGGTTCCCAAGAATACAAATTTTTTGAACACAGCAATTTCATTTACGTTAACCGACTTACGTGGTGCTCTTGGCACAGTCATACAGAGACTTTCTGAGTAATGTAGATTTGAAAATCATGTAAAGTATAGAAACTTTTTGGTGAATATAATAACAGCTTGCTTAACTCGATCACGAAGCAAACATAGTTAGTCGTAACTACACAAAATCATACCGCTACACATTCAACCTCATTGCCTATGAAATCTCAGGTTCCAAAATAGCTCGTCCTGCATATACAAAATTAGTACTGCATGTAGAAAATTTGTATCGTGTGTTCCAGAGCAGACACGCAGGAAAGAGCTGTAAGTAACTGTGGTTATTAGTTAAATACAATCCTGTAGCTGCTTTCGTACATAGATCTTCCTCTTCTTGGTGATAATTCAGTGCAGCTACGCTCATTCTCAAACCATATCACTCCTTCTCTCAAGAACAGTCTCGAACGGAGTAGAACTGAAGGCGAAAGTTTTTCTCCCCCTTTCAAATCTCTCCAGCCACGTAGAGCGCCTTAAAGCTCTCATTGGCTGCGACTGCACTACCTTCAAAGATATTACGCAGACAAATCATTGTAGCTGAAATAGCTATGGATCTATGGAAATCGGTCACTGGGAGCATATAAGAGAGCAATGCTCGCCTACGTATAGCAGTGCTTTAATAAACGTAGTACATGGAAGATGACAAATAAGACAATTTCTGTTGTCGTGTAGGTGGGCTATAATAAGCGTAGTACATGTAAGATGACAAACCACAGGTAATTTCGGTTGTAAAAGTTCACTTCTCCCCCCAATCAGATGTGAAGCCTAGATACCTCCAAAGAAGAGAATACCATTTAATATGACTTAAATTGGTATATGTCAGAGAAAGTGATGAGCAGGATATCGTCTCAACATTTAGCCTACAGAGTTACCAGAAAAAGAAAGTGTGTTTGGGACGTGTACCAGGTTGGTTTAAAGGAAGACATCGAAGTTATTCAAAGATTGGTTGTAAGATCTTTTACCGGTAGGTTCGAAGGACGCACATTCGTTACGGAGATGCTTCTGGAAGTCAGATGGGAATCCGTGGAGGGAAGGAGCCATTATTTTCGAGAAACACTGTTGAGAAAACTTAAGAACCGGCATTTGAAGCTGACTGCAAGACGCTTCTTTCACCTGCAACATACACTTCGCATAAGGACCACGAAGATAAGATACGAGAAATTAGGGATCATACAGAGTCACAGAGACAGTCGCTTTCCCTCGTTCTATTTGGGAGTGGAACAGGAAAGGGAATGACTAGTAGTGTTACGGGATACCCTCCGCCACGCGCCCTAAGGTGAATTCTGGAGTATCCATGTAGCTGTAGATTTAAAAATATGTTTTCAGCCAGTGTCAAACTTTTTACAAACAATACTCACTGATGATTTAGTGTTATGCCGCATCGTTTCTTCAGTGACTCGTGCTTCGTTAGTCCTTAAAACATCGATTATGCACAGCAGCAGTATTTTATACAAAAATGACCTTTCTGGGTGGTAGAAGAGACACAGCTCCATATCTGGAAACCATTTGTGTTACGTTTAGCTGTAGCGAGATCTCTGAAGTGCGTTTAAAAGAACTCAGGTAAACAGCATTTGGAATATGCTGTTACGAGACATGGTGTCCATTGGCAAGGAATTATTGCACTATTTGATTAGTTGAAAGGAGTTAGTGCTTCATTTTACAAATGCATTTTGTGGTATGTGCCTTCTTCGTGGCTGACCTTGTCGTGACACAATAATTAACACTAGTTACCATTACACTAGGCTTTCGTGGGTACATAATCAATGTGAAATAACTACCTAGGGCATACCTTCGTAGTCTGAATACAGAAAAATGTCCGAAGGTGCTACATGCTTTATGCGAGATGTCTTTTCTAATAAGAATTTGAAGCCCAGGTGATACAAATACTCCCACAAGATGTACACCTTGTTGTTTGTGTGACGAACCTCTAAGTAAGCGTTAATATAGCTGTTCAAAGCACTCTTCTTTGTTTTTTAATGGCGAACTGACACCTCCGTCTAAGATGCAACAAGATAGAGCAGGATAGACCCTAGATCGTCGGTAGGAATATACTCTGCCGCTTTCAAGAACGCGTGGCAAGAGGTGATGCCGTCTTCATTGTTTATCCAGTGTTTCCACATTGTATTCTAGACTTGTCGACTATAAAAGAGCTATAGACTAATAGATAAGGATCCAGTCCTCGTCCGAGTACCTTGATACTCTACTTCTTTATTCGACAAAAACTTGTAAGGAAACGCTATTCAGAATAATTCAATAATTTACAGCAAGTGTTACAGATACTGTTTGAGGTATCTTATACTTAAGGTTCTTACGTTTTACTGAGTCGTATAGAAAGATAATGGCTGGAAACGGCAATAAAATCAGGGAATATTGATTCAGGGCAGAATGTGTTCGTTCTGTCCTGGCCACAACGTGATAACGTGACTGACGGACACGCACTGATAGCCACATATCAGTGATGCGTGAATGAATATGTCCATCTCTGAGCTTCGTTGCAAAACACATAAAAATACTACCATGTCTGGATATAACTTGAACATAATAGTAACAAGCAACTTGAGATATCACACCACTTACCTGCTAGCACAATGGGGATACCGTTCAAACCTTTGCTACAATGTAATTCCAATCAATAAATTTCATTTGCTAACAGTAGAACAGAATTATTCATAGTTGTTATTAAATAAAGAGTTAGTGAATTACAAAACACAGCAGAGTTAAATTGAAGCTTAGCAGTCTGTAACATTAAATACGTCGGATAACGAACTGCTCATTTAATACTCGGACACACGAGACAACTTTATTTCCGACAGCATGAAGTGCGTATGGAAGAAGCGTAATCAAATCCAGAAAACTGATTCTCATTCCATAGCTGAAAGAGATTGATTATCGGGTATCACTTCATTTATTTGGATTGGTTTCATATATTACTTCTGTCACTTTTACACCCTTTGTATGTGAAACAGTTAAAACATCGACCTATTTCGTAGTTTACATGTGCGGACATAATTTTATTCCTTACATTAAAAGATGTTCTTTTTTATTTAATTTGTATGTTGCAGTTTAACTTAGATTAGCAACACCAAAGTGGTTTCACTGTAAAGTGTGAAGTAAAGATATTTTAGTAACACAAGTAACACAAGTGAAGTAATTTCCTATAGCGACGTCTTTGCCTTTGGATATAAATCGTTCCATAAGACGCATCACTACAAAATCGGGAAACCTTTACCACTAAGATCATGTAATATGCTCAACAATGTAAGGGAAACTATTGATAATACACTTGCCATCAACAACTTCAGCTAGTTTGTAATATTGTCCATACTTGTCAGGCTCAGCTATCATTATGTCAGTTTCGGGTTTGTGATATGTGGAGCAGTTTTCTATGAATTTGATCCAAACAGTATAAACTAATGCAAATTTATCAGTCCGTAAATGTGAAGAGTGTAGAGACTTCTAGCCGAACCTCAGGAATCTCATAATTACACAATATCTTTTTGTACTCGTTGTTTGTACACAAAATAGCATGCCCCAAAAGTGATACTATAAACTGTGGAGATCTCCACTTCTGTAGTCACTCACACGACGAGCATAAATAATTGTATTAAACGCTTCCAAATCCTTGACGGTCACTGGCAGGATGTCATTTCTCAGTACTCAATTTGCCTCTCTCGTATCAATTTCAGTGTATATTTGATTATATAGTTGTCTATGAGCAAATACGAAGCACTTGATACTCCACTGAGGTCCATTCACAGCACAATAATATGAACTAAGGTTAATTGTTCCAACAGAAAGCAAAGTACCTGAAGTTTCGGAGGGAATGAAGTAAACATTAGACATACCAATAAATAAAATTATAGTACTATCTTATAGGGATCAGTATGAACAATCTTGGTACTAATGGTGAAACCTGCAATAAATCATAATCATTTGCGCAAAATCCACTGGTTTTCAATATATTGATAGTACCTTGCACAAAACATACAAAACGAAACTTTTCTCTTATGATTCTGTGGAACGAAGCTATCATTTCAAGACGGGATAGGGTCATTTTGAACCCTTGGGCGTTGTAGTGCAACGGCAAATCTGATCGACCGTTCTCCCGTCTTCCACTGAGACTTGATTGGGTTCAAATGGCTCTGAGCACTAAGGGACTTAACATCTGAGGTCATCAGTCCCCTAGACTCAGAACTACGTAAGCCTAACTAACCTAAGGACATCACACACACCCATGCCCGAGGCAGGGTTCGAACCTGCGACTGTAGCAGCAGCGCGGTTCGGGATTGAAACAACTAGAATCTCTCGTCCACAACGGCCGGCAGACTTGATTGGGACGTAATTGCTTTCAGCAATGGCTTTCATGCTTTAACTTCCTTCGTAATAGGAAAAATGTCAGTTTATTGTGTTATGCTCATCACTGCCGATCTCAGTGAAATGGCATGAACTGTTTCATGGTCGACAACGAGGCTACTAACTACTCTCAATCATTATATTAGCTGAGCAACCGCAGAACTTTACATCCACATTCCTGTAAAGAAAACTCTAGGTGCTAGGAAACATAAATATCAGTGAACATTCAACATAGCATTTGGCCATGTTTATTCTCATGGTTTATATACGCCTACAGTTTTTATGCTCCTTATCAACGAGCTCTTCTATGTTCGAACTTGATCACGACTCATACTAAAATACATCATTTCGAGTGATGGTGAGGGTCCGTGTTGGCAGAATGTGTTCATATTCCTCACTAATAAAACATGCCATATAAAATGGAAAAAGTGTACCATTCGTCTTAGACACTGAAAGTGGAACTTCAGATTCTGAGGTCTCTTCTGAATGACAAACGGCTTGGTTAGGGACACCGTCTTGAGATGCACGACCCACAGTTAAGCAATAGCGCGGGTTTCTTTCCATTTCGTGCAGGTGGTGGTGATAACGGAGCACGTGTCAAAAATCGATCGACATGCAGGAAGCGGACAAAAGGCGGTGCGCTGTGAGACGAGATCTCCTTCCCTCCTCCCCCTCCCACCAACCTCATCCTGCACTGCCCCCCTACTCACAACTCTCTCTTTCTCTCTCTCTCTCTCTCTCTCTCTCTTGGTGCACTTCCGTTATTTTCAAGTAATTTCGGTGCATAATTTGATGCTCTGCAAATTTTATTTCGTCGATGCTTTTACGCTACTTTATTTATGTAATATAATAGGATAAACACTCATGAATTGGTAATTTATACAAAGCAAACGAGGAAACATTCCATTTTTAAAATTCATTAACAAAACGAGTCTGCTAAGACGGGCCACCCGAAATACATCCATAACGAGCAAATACATCGAAATGCGATATTATTTATTTTATTGCGGAGAACGCTGCGAATTTTATGATGCACCCAAGTACATGTTAGCATTCATGGCTGACGAATTATATTACAGAATTTATTTCTTAAACGGAAGTATGTTTATTTTTTGAGTGGTATTGCAAAGATTGTGCGAAGAAGACTACGACGTAACATGTATGCAAATTGATCAGTCAGGAACCAAATGATAGCGACACAAGCCACAGTCACACGATTAGAAGAAGTTGCACGTATGTCTGCCGTTCTCTAAGAAATGAAAAGAGACACAAAACTGAGGTACAGTTCGTATGTTTATTACACTGCTGGCCATTAAAATTGCTACACCACGAAGATAACGTGCTACAGATGCGAAATTAACCTACAGGAAGATGATGCTGTAATACGGAAATGATTAGCTTTTCAGAGGATTCACACAAGGTTGGCGCCGGTGGCGACACCTACGACGTGCTGACATGAAGAAGGTCTCCAACTGATTTCTCATACACAAAAAACAGTTGACCGGCGTTGCCTGGTGAAACGTTGTTGTAATGCCTCGTGTAAGGATGAGAAATGCGTACCATATTCTATAAAAAAAATCACTGCAACCGAAAAATGCAGCTCATAAAGGGAGGATTATTTATGATGTAGCCAACTTCACCTTCTTAATATGGAACTCTAACACTGACATCACACATCCATATCCAGGGAGCCCCTTCCAAACCCCGATTCACACAGACATTCACGCTCTATATATGGCCCGGGCACGTGAGCCAAATATGGAGCAGTTTATTCTTTACAAACAGAGTTGGAGTGGTCCCCAATTAAATGCCCAAGATGTTACAACCATTTCAATCATTAAAATAACCTGAAATCAATCACATGTTATAATATTTAAGTTAATAATCTCTTTGTGAGCTTTCAGAATCTAATTAAAACCTCCGATTCATTCTGTCTCCCTGCAGCAAGAATAACCTTCACAAAATGTTCCCAGAACTGATGGTACCCTTGAACGGATGGTCCATTCACAATGACGGTGGTAGTATCTGCTTCAGTTTATGGGGACTTCGGGCACACTGTCTGCATACACCCAACAAAAAATACAGAATACAAATAAAACATGGTCTAGAGAACAATACAGTAATTTGTAATTTGTGTGCCCTACTCTATGACTTACATAAGAATTACAGTGCAAATTCACAAACACGTACATGGTATAACATACTTGGGTATTAATCATTAAAAAAAGTAGAGAAAATTTTTTGAGTATTTCTATTAAGAATACCGTTTGCGTATCAGTGATTCACAGGAAAGATCCGAGGCTAAGGGTCGCCATTTTATGCGAGGTGCCGGGGCTAGCAGTGTATTTAACACTAAATTCTTCTCGAATCTTCATATGGAAATGATGCTCTAAGCCCCCCTTTTCTAACTCCTACTTTTGCATTTCCACTTGGATTAAGAAGAAACGTGAACTGACCGTAATCGACCCTGCAAGTGGAGTAGAAAAGAGTTTGGCACCTGCAATAATTTAATTTGATAGACATTAATTAAATAAAGGTAAGTTTCAGTAATGTAGTGAGAAATGAAAGGATTGCGCTACCGATTAACAGAATGAAAGTTCTGTCCAAAGTAACAATTTGATTTATTATGACTAAACTCAAAATCATAAACAAAACACATGAAACATTTACAATACATCAAAATGGACCAAATTGGATACTCAAATAAATGCTATGATGGTGAAGTTGTCCATAAACTAGATTGTGACATTTATGACGAAGTGGTATGTGGAGCCAATCCCTTGCAACTCTAATCTTAAGAGAAACACACAACCAACCGAACATTAATTGCTGCTACATTAGTGAGAACTCAGACAGTGAACACCCAAGACAGAACAAAGTTGGAAATGGTCAACAGGCGCGCTCTGCTGAGTCTGATTACCACCTAGCAAAATTGCCTGCTTTGTCGGTGCTGCGGACGTACATTACCAAGCTGTCTTCTTAACTGCAAGGACACGATCTGGCGTACCGGAGGCGATGGCTGGTTGCTTCGACGCTCCGTCGTGGTGATGATAATGTCGCGAGTATAGCCCGAAACATTTTATCCTGGTCTGGTTGTTCCAGATTAAAGACTTCCTAGCAATACAAATGCGCCTTCGAGGGAGACAAAGAAGGCTCGCCACACAATGACTGACGGTACAGTGATTGATTTTAACAAGCGAAGTCACACAGTAACTCCGATACAGTCAACTTTAGCCAAAACTGCTCAAGACAGACAACATAGGCCTCTTCTACGCAGAACGCTCAATTGCCAACTGTACTCGGAAAGTTACGTTGAAGTCGAAACTTCAGCAACTTCGTCAAACAGTTACAAATAAAAGTGTATTTGACAGCCAACGGAAGGCAGGCTGTCCACAGCAGCGAGAGCTCAGTCACCTACTCTGACCGAAAGGCGAGAGCCGACTACCACAAGGACACCCGTACAAACCGAACACAGAACATTCCCTCCCCCACGACAGTGGCCGTGGTTAAACGTTGCAATCCTCGAAAATCGGTGGAAAATTCCACTCGATTGCCGAAGCACTACCATTCCACCAATGGAGATTCCTAGCGCTAATTTCTGCGCCGATTATGCTACGTCACGGAGCTATGCGTTGAGCAAGCCCATAACAGTTACGATTTTGCACAAATCGCGGGAATTTACCCCCAAGACTGCTTGGGAAAACACGTCATTCCCACGCTTCACTGGTAGCCCGCCAAAGTAACGGAATCTCTAGCCCAGCCGCGCCTTCAGGCCCTTGTGGGCGTGTCTCCGCCGCTATTATGAACTGTCGGCGTCTGGAAAGCATTCACTCGACCCTCTCACACACGTCGGCTTAACCATTTCAAGACAAGCAGAGCCCGCCTGTCACCGGACTACACGGGTGCCGAGAGACGCTGCGTGGGTAGTCCGCGTGTGAAGGAATAGCAACATTTCACCGCATGCAGTTAGAGAGGAAAATCGAATTACTCAGAGTAAGATAGAAATATGAGAGGGTGCTTCTGCCACCTCTCACCATCACGTTTCCGACTTTGATAAAGGTCGGATTGTAGCCTATCACGATTGTGGTTTATCGTATCGCGACATTGCTGCTAGTGTTGGTCGAGGTCCAATGATTGTTAGCAGAATATGGAATCGGTGGGTTCAGGAGGGTAACACGGAACGCCGTGCTGGATCCCGACGTCCTCGTATCACTGGCAGTCGAGATGACATGCATCTCATCCGCATGGCTGTAACGGTTGGAGCAGCCACGTCTCGAACCCTGTGTCAACAGATGGGGACGTTTTCAAGACAACAACCATCTGAACGAACAGTTCGACGACTTTTGCAGCAGCATGGTCTATCAGCTCGGAGACCATGACTGTGGTTACCCCTGACGCTGCATCACAGACAGGAGCACCTGCAATGGTGTACTCAACGACGAACCTGGGTGCACGAATGGCAAAACGTCACTTTTTCGGATGAATCCAGGTTCTGTTTACAGCTTCATGATGGTCGCATCTGTTTTTGGCGACATCGCGGTGACCGCACATTGGAAAGTGTATTGACCATCGCCATACTGGCGTATCACCCGGCGTGATGGTATGGGGTGCCATTGGTTACACGTCTTGGTCACTTCTTGCTCGCATTGACGGCACTTTGAACAGTGGACCTTACATTTCAGATTTGTTACGACCCGTGGCGCTGCCTTCCATTAGATCCCTGCTAAACCCTACATTTGAGCAGGATAATGCACGACCGCATGTTGCAGGCCCTGTACGGGCCTTTCTGGATACAGAAAATGTTCGACTGCTGCCCTGACCAGCACAATCTCCACATCTCTCACCAATTGAAAACGTCTGGTCAATGGTGGCCGAGCAACTGGCTCGTCACAATATTCCAATCACTACTCTTGATGAACTCTGGTATCGTGTTGAAGCTGCATGGGCAGCTGTACCTGTACAGGCCATCCAAGCTCTGTTTGACTCAATGCCGAGGCATATCATGGCCATTATTATGGCCAGAGGTGGTTGTTTTGGGTACTGATTTCTCAGGATCTATGCACCCAAATTGAGTGAAAACGTAATCACATGTCAGTTCTAATGTAATATATGTGTCCAATGAATACCTGTTTATCATCAGCATTTCTTCGTGGTGTAGCAATTTCAATGGCCAGTAGTGTAGGTAATGTCAATTCTCAAAGTGTTGACCTCGAGCAATCGTACATAGTGTAAAGCGATTTTACGTCTACATCTGCATGACTACTGTGCAGTTCACCTTTAAGGGCCTTGCAGAGGCTTCATCGCACCACCTTCACATTAATTCTCCACCGTTTGTGTCTCGGAGATCACTTGAGAAAAGCAAACTCAAACCTTACCGTGAGAGCCCTGATCTTCATTATGTTTTCACAGAGATCATTCTCCCTATGACGAAAGTGCAATTCCGACATCGGGTGCAATCGGGCACTGAAATTAATCCAATGGCGACAACTGAAAATTGATGCCGAACCGTGATTCCAACCCGTATTTCCCGCTTATCTCGAACGGTCGCCTTAACCACTTCGGTTGTCCAAGCACGCTTCCCATATACCTAAAATTCCCATATATCACACACTACGTACGTGCTCTGCCAGCCGAAGTGATTTAGACGAGCCTCGAGATAAGCGGGAAATCTCAGTTCCATTCCCGCTCCGGTAAAAATTTTCACTTGTCAGCATTGGATTTATTTCGAAGACCGATTGCAGCTTATGTCGAAATTTCTGCTTCGTTGCATGTACACGGCTGCAGGAAAGAACAGAAATTACACATATAAATTTCTCCGCATGCAGGCAGGTTTCAACAAAATATTTTCGAATGCGAAGGAGATGGTTCGTGGCTGAAATTTCCTGAAAACATCTCGCCATAACTAAAATCGTCTTTTTCTTGATGTTCGTCACCACAGTCATATAAGATTCGTCAAACCCTCTCCTTGATTTCACCATAATACAGAACGATCTGTCCTTCGCTGAACTTTTTCTATGTCTTATCCTCTCTCATACGGATCCTGTACCGCGCAGCAATACTCCACAATGATGAAATATGGAAGTGATTCAGAGGAAAGTGCGTGAGGATGTAGTCAAAAATGAGCAGTGCCGCAGATAACGTTTTTGAGAGTATCTGTCGGTTTGCATTTCGTATGGTACATCAATCATCCGCGCCGTGTTCGGCCTCTCAGACTGAACTAATATCAATCAGCAATATAGTTTATCACAGAAGAGACTATTCAAGTGCCAGTGTCTTGTAGCGAGCGTGAGAACGTGCGTTCGATCATCGCGTTCCGCATCATCAACAATCAGCCGCACCGCGAATGTTACACGAACGCTCGCACAAGTGAGAACTGAAAATTTAACCTTATGAACAATGTTATATTATTACTAGTGTCAAGGAGGAGTGGTAACAGATAGCTGTGTATGAGTGACGAACGTAAGAACTTTCGTTCGATTATTTGTCTTCCGCATCATCAACAATCTCCCGCGCCGTCTTCGGTTACGTGTACGCTCGTCCAAGTGATATTGTGGACAGATAATCATCAAGAATGTTAATAGGGATAAGCAGTTATAACTTTGAATGTAAACAGTAAGATGTGAGTTCTTACCGTCTCACATACCAGACGTAGGACAGTGTAGTGCTTACCTTTGAGTGGGTCCCTTAAACCAACTTGCATATTTAAATACATAATTTCAGGCAAGCCAGCAGCAGTGTGGCGCAGAACAAGTACGTGGTGTGGACATGGCGCACGGTCAAGAAGCGGCAAGCGAAAACAGTTTAAGGGTCCTCCACCATTTGTACCCCCGGGCGTATTACAATATTAAGATCTCGGTGGAAATGAACGAAAGTGTGGGAACACGTTGCCAGAAGTTTCCCAGTCGTGCACAAAAACCTGGACGTCACCTGACATGAGGTCAGCGTGAGTATAGCAATAAATAGGATTGGCCCACAGTACGAGGCAACTGAAGGAAAGAAAAAACAGACAGTCTGTGTCAATCTGCTAGCACTTATGGTGCCATGTGATGGGGTTCTTCATCAAAACATAGAGCAGAGACAATATATCTATGATGATCGAGAAACTGAAAAAAGGAGAAGTCTGACGCGTAAGGCCCAAGAGGTTGGTGTTGCTGACAGTATTGTTTCACGCGCATGGAGAGAGATCCGAACCCCAAGCGCTGTGCCCAAAGGAGAGGAGGTGGTTGACCACGATCACCTCCCAGGTTCCCGGGTTCGATTCCTGGCGGGATCAGCGATTTCCTCTGCCTCGTGATGACTGGGTGTTGTGTGATGTCCTTAGGTTAGTTAGATTTAAGTAGTTCTAAGTTCTAGGGGACTGATGACCATAGATGTTCAGTCCCATAGTGCTCAGCGCCATTTGAACCAGTTCTGAACGATCAGGTACAGCGTCAGAGACCCTCTATATTGTGCCGTAGGCAGGAAGGGACCCGTGTCATCCGGCGGATACATTTGCAACCACAATTAGGATTACGAGGCACGCGGTCTCAGTCTGAACAGTGGCACGGCGACTACATGCGAGTGGAGTCTTTGCCTGTCTACCAGCACCTATTCCGATTGTTCGAAGATCATAGCGTCTGGACCAAAGAGGAGTGGAGCCTCATACCCTTTAGTGTGAGTAGTGATTGGACGTATAGCGAGAAGTGGGAACACACAGTGCACCCGGATCATTGTAGAATATAATTGGTTTGGTGATCCATGTGATATGGTGTGCGGAAGCATGATACTGAATGGGCGTACTGAGCTCCAGATCTTTCAACTAGGTGCACTCACACTGTACTCGTCCGCCACCTGTATTTTTTTCAGATGTGCATTCGAGTATGAAATCAAGTTTATGGATGACAGTGTGCGACCGCATCGAACAGCGCAGTGGAGGTACTCTGAGAACGAGAGGATATTCGGCGATAGGACTGGCCTGCCCGTTCCTCCGATTTAAAACCTATCAATCACGTTTCGGCTGCGTTTGTCAAACTACCGCAGCACGTGCAGATCCACCAGCGATCATCCAGAAGTCGTCAACGACGCTGGTGGAGGAATGGGACGCGACGTCAGAAGCTCTCCTCGCCAGTCTCGTGGGCAGTATTGGTGCAGGTTGAAGAGCTTGCATTGCTATTCGCGACTGTCACACCGTGTCAAGAATCATGCACCATCTCTTGGAACATCCACGGGACCGCCTTTACCCGCGGTGACTTCAGTGTAACTATTGTCTTAGAATAAATTTTTTTCGTCTCATTGTTCGTATATCTTTCAGTTACCTTCTGCATGTCGCAGATATTTCTGTATAATTATTAGTATCAATGAAGTTCGCCAACAGCTGCGCAACTGAAATGTTACTTTAAATTTAACTGCGAGTTTCGGCATTCCACTACGCCATCTTCAGGCCCCATATTCATCTATCAAAATAAACGATATTGTCATACAGTGCCATATATTTCTGGACGTCTTCGATTTTAGCACTTGTGAAAAGGTTTGAATTCACGACATCCAGGAATAAATGGCACTATATGACATATCGTTTATCTTGAGAGATGCATATGGGGTCTGAAGAGGGCGTAGTGGAATGCCGAAACTGGTAGTTAAAATAAAATAAAATAACGTCTCAGTTACACTACTTTTGGTGAACTCAAGTGATATTGATAATTATTTGACCATCTGATGTCCCTTGTCCAGATTTTCTATATATGGTCAAGGTTCTTCGAGCTATGTTACTTAATGGTGCCACATCATGCGAAAGTTATTTTCGTCCTTAAGTTTTGCACATCAAAGTAGCTTTTCGTTTAGATAACTGACAAGGTGAGGTCACTACATTCAGATCACGGATTTACTTCAGACTTGGTCGTTTTTAATAGTCCTTTAGGAGAACGTAATGTGCAATCAGTAAGACGTATTGCTTGGATGATTTCGGGAATATCACAAGAGAAGCTTCACGAGTCAGTGATACGCTGGCGCGTTGCGACCGTAAGTAAGGGCTGGAGCGGTCGTGTGTTTAATGTTAAACCTCCGTAATCTGTGGACCACTGGATCGAATATCGCGCCTCCTCTCTTTTAATTTATATGTTTATCAGCAATAGTCACGTTATTTCGCACGTATTACGTTTTAAAGGTAGTCTGACGAAAAGACAGTTTTATTTGCATGAAATTTTGTTGAATTTCGTATGTTATTCCCCTCTTTACTAATTTTTATTATTACTACAAACATTATGCGACTTTCATTTCTATAGGCAAGTTAGAAACTTTATTAAGCGTCTTGAAACCTCTTTATATTTCAATGACAACGAACGACGCACTGTTTCTCATGAAAGTACTATTACGATACATTCAGTGATACATCGCCAGTTTTCGGCAGCGATATTTACGAAATGATGCGCTACGCATGTTGGCATCCTGTCAGAAGAAAAAAAAATTGAAAATGTGAACGAGCTTTGTTTTTCTTTAGCAGCTCTGAAGATTCCTTACGCAAACGGGAAAACGGCGTTCATTCATACTTGTAGATGCCGTTTTACATTATGTTTTCCCTGTCATTCTCCAACATGTAATGTCGGAATGCGCGTCCGACGATTAATCTATGTTACCCTCATATTGCGGAATATTGTAACTCATTGTGATGTTGAATAAAGTTACTTACACCTTCATTTATCGATGTTCGACTTGGGCTTTCAAAGTCTGTCCCTCGTCATTAAAACCTGTGTCTGCAAATAGAAGAGTCCAGGTAGCTTACCCGACTGCAGGTATAAGAGCTTTTGGAAATCATGACAGACATATATTTTCAGAAAACTTCATGCGTTTCGTCGTTTACTTGTCCATGCTTAGAAAGATAATATTTGTTGTAATAGCAAAAAATAGCAAACAACAATATAACATTGGAAATTCTATGAATGTTCGATCCAGCGGTCCACCATTTACGGAACCTGAACGCTGACCACGTGACAGTGGCAGGCCCCCGAACAAGAACGGAACGTACGGATACATCACTGACGCGTATGACTTCTCTTGGATTTTCTCGAAATCGCCTTAGCAGTACGCATTATAAATTACACTTTATGTTGTCCCAATGGACTACTCAAAATGTCAAAATTTGAAGAAAATCCGTGACTCAATCGTCGTGGGCTCCCTTGTAAGTAACGTATTTTCCGGGGTGCATAGTCTATTAGAATCTACTGAAGACATTCAGTCGTGGCAGGCTGTTACAGCAACTGTTTGAGGACAAAAACAGTGTCGGTTGCAAAATTATTTAATGCCAGTGACGCGTTTCGTCCTTTCGGGGCACCATCTACAAAAAGTTTTCATGTCGGATGGATTATTTACCCGGTTACCTTGATGTCTATTTTACATTACATGTGGTTTTAGGACTGATGGGTCACTTATCCACCTGCTTTTACTATTTTACATCATATGAAGTTATATGACTATATATCCAGCTACATTTAAGTAGGTTTTTATTACTTTTAGTTCACGTTGTCTGCGTAGCCGTTCAAGATAGGACCATCCATTTTTCACTCATTTGTGTCTAATTTTTTATTCCTTCTTTCTGTAGACAATCTGATGAGTCCCCGAAGGGCGAAACGTGTCGTCGACAATAAATAATTTCGCAACCGAGATCAAGGGTTTTGCAATGTCCAGAAATCAGCCTCCGTAGAAATTCGTTCGAACTTCATGCATTCTATGTACAATTAAATGAAGCGAATAAAATTCACACAGTTATTTTATTTTGGGTTCACTTTTGACCTGCTCTCTACGACCACACGTCCGCAGCTTTGTGGGCGGACACAGGGCGAGTGGTCAGGACGGGAGCAGTTTCGTACCGTTTCTGCGGACACTATCCTCAGCGTCGCAGCCCTCGCCGCCGGCGGAGTGCGCCTCATTAGAAGGCTTGTTGCAGCCGCGGCGGCCGCCCCCCTGCGCCTCCCAGCCGCCGGAGATTTAATTAGCCAACTTGGCGAAACTGATTCCCCCAGGCCGCCCTAATAGCTGGCCGCCTTATGCGCACAGTGGCTGGGCGGCCATTTCCGGCTTAGCGGAGGCGATACGTTGAGCCCCCGCGGGAGCCACTGCGCACGGACGCACCAGAGGACGCTGCTGCGGTCCGCGTGAAGCTGCGCCACCAGCTGCAACCGATCATTCACCTCATCCCGAAGCGAAAATACGTCTAACATTTTCACATATTCTATTTTTCTGTACTGTATCTGCACACTGTAGTCCATTCTGTGCAAGCCTCTTCATCCCCGCATAGTTTCTGCAACTTACATCTACTCTGGTTATTGTTGTCAGGGCTTAGTCTCCCTCTATAATTTTTGGCCATAACATGTCTCCCCCGTACCAAACGTTCCACTCCGTGATGCCTCGGAATGTACCGCCTACCATTACCGTCCTTTACCTAAATATCTACATTTACATCTACATCCATACTTCGCAATCCACCTGACGGTGTGTGGTGGAGGGTACCCTGAGTACCTCTATCGGTTCCCCATTCTATTCCAGTCTAGTATTGTTCGTGGAAAGAAAGACTGTCGGTATGCCTCTGTGTGGGCTCTAATCTCTCTAATTTTATCCTCATGGTGTCTTCGCGAGATATACGTAGGAGGGAGCATTCTACTGCTTGATTCTTCGGTGAAGGTACGTTCTCGAAACTTCAACAAAAGGCCGTACCGAGCTACTGAGCATCTCTCCAGCAGAGTCTTCCACTACAGTTTTTCTATCATCTCCATAACACTTTCGCGATTACTAAATGATCCTGTGAGGAAGCGCGCTGCTCTCAGTTGCATCTTCTCTATCTCATCTATCAATCCTATCTGGTACGGATCCCACACTGGTGAGCAGTATTCAAGCAGTGGGCGATAAAGCATACTGTAACCTACTTCCTTTGTTTTCGGACTGCATTTCCTTAGGATTCTACCAATGAATCTCAGTCTGGCATCTGCTTTACCGACGATCAACTTTTTATGATCATTCCATTTTAAATAAATCCTAATGCCTACTCCCAGATAATTTATGGAATTAACTGCTTCCAGTTGCTGGCCTGCTATATTGTAGCTAAATGATGAAGGATTTTTCTTTCTATGTATTTGCAGCACATTACACTTGTCTACATTGAGATTCAGTTTCATTCCCTACACGATGCGTCAATTCGTTGCAGATCCTCCTGCGTTTCAGTACAATTTTCCATTGTTACAACCTATCGAAATACTACAGCATCATCCGAAAAAAGCCTCAGTGAACTTCCGATGTTATCCACAAGGTCATTTATGCAAATTGTGATTAGCAAAGGTGCTATATTGTTTCTTTGAATGGTTCGCACGATGACACTTGTTGATGGCCCAGCACTGAAATATGCAGAAAACTGCGAAAGGGTTGCAGTTCTGCCTTGTTGAACGATTCTCTTCAGTCATCGTTCGTCCTGTTCTTGCAGGATCTTTTTTCCGGCCGTAGCGATGTCGGAGATTTGATGTTTTACCAGATTCCTGATATTCACGGTACACTCGCAAATTGTCGAACAGGAAAATCCCCTCTTCATCGCAACCTCGGAGATACTGTGTCCCATCGCTCGTGCACCGATTATAGCATCACTTTCAAACTCACTTAAATCTCGATAACCTGCCATTGTAGCAGCATTAACCGATCTAACAACTGCGAGAGACACTTGCTGTCTTATTTAAACGTTGTCGACCGTAGCGCCGAATTCTGCCTGTTTATATATCGCTGAATTTGAATACGCATGCCTATACCAGTTTCTTTGGCGCTTCAATGTGGTTACGTTACACACCGCCATGTTACGCGCTACAGTACAGAGCCCTCTAGCGGCAGAGTGTTTCTAATATGTAAACATGGAGAATAAATATGTATAACGTTAATAACGTTTGCTTTATTTAAAAAGCTGTCAGAGTCTTCACCTAAAAATTCGGATCCATTACTTTTCAGCACGCTCTTGTATCTTTATTATGTCAATTCTTTTACATCTACATCTAATTTTACACTCCGCAATCCACCCAACGGTGTGTGGTGGAGGTTAATTTACGTGCCACTGTCAATACCTCCCTTTCCTGTTCCAGTCGCGTATGGTTCGCGGGAAGAACGATTGCCGGAAAGCCTCGGTGCGCGCTCGAATCTCTCTAATTTTACATTCGTGATCTCCTCTGGAGGTATAAGTAGGGGGAAGCAATATATTCGATACCTCATCCAGAAACGCACCCTCTCGAAACCTGGACAGCAAGCTAAACCGCGATGCAGAGCGCCTCTCTTGCATAGTCTGCCACTTGAGTTTGCTAAACATCTCCGTAACGCTATCACGCTTACCAAATATCCCTGTGACGAAACGCGTCGCTCCTCTTTGGATCTTCTCTGTCTCCTCTATCAACCCGACCTGGTACGGATCTCACACTGATAAGGAATACTCAGGTATAGGCCGAACGAGTGTCTTGTAACCCACCTCCTTTGTTGATGGGCTACATTTTCTAATCATTTCTTTCAGAATCCCCTAGCTTTATTGAACTACATTTCTTTATTCTTATCTTACTTTAGTCGATATTCATCTTACAACTTATTTTGAAGACGCTATCCGTTCAATGCATTCCTTTGCTATCTATGACACAACTGAAATTTCATCACCCACCATCAAAGTATTTATCTCTTCTTTCTGAAAATTAATTCTCCCTCCGATTTTCTCTTCAGTTCCCGTTGCTACGTGCTCGCTTAATTGGTTGAATAACATTAGCGATAGCCTAAAATGTTGTCTCAAACCCTTCTCTTCTATTGCTTCTCTATAATGTGTTTTGACTCTTATAAAAGCAGTGTGGTTTCTGTTCAATCCGTGTAATCAATCGCTACATGTATTTTGTCCTGGCTCCTTTCACCATTTCATATGGTATATCTCACTCTAAATTATTAAGGACTTTCTCTAAAACTACAAATGCTTCTTTTTCTGCAATCTAAGATAATTCGTAGTGTCTGTATAGCCTCGTACGATGCTTCATTTCTCCTGAACTCAAAATGGTGTTGCTCGAGGCCAGTTTGTACTAGTCCTCCTCTTGTTCTGCAGAAAATTCGTCGCTCTATTTTGCAACAATGACATACTGAATTGACGCATCTACGTTATTAACACATGTAACCACAGGCTTTCGTTGCAATTTGTACTATCACATTATTCTTGATGTCTGAGGCCTATATATCTTGCATACCAGAAGGAATATATTTCTCAGGGCGCATTCTTTCAAGGATCTCAACATTTCCGAAGACTGCCGTCCACATCAGGTGCATTATTTCTACTTAAGTCAAATGTTTTGCAGTAGAAGCATGCTGACTGCCGAGAAGCCCACAAGTAATACAATTTATCAACTTCTCGGACAGTAAAGTTATTTCAATCAAGTGCAAAATGAGAAAGAGATAGAGGGATAGAGAAGGAGAGAGAGAGAGAGAGAGAGAGAGAGAGAGAGAGAGAGAGAGAGAGAGAGAGAAATGAATCAACACACAAATTCTTGAAGTTACTTGCAAATCCAGTGTTATTGACAACCAATGTTTCCACCCAATAGGTTCCACCACCAGCACCAAAACTATTATTCTTGTTTTTTTTAAATTCTTTACATATTCTGAACATGCACGACAAATTTGATAACCACGCTAACAATAGCGATCTCCTTTGTAAATGAAATTCATTCATTCACAGAACACATCTACATTTATATTTCGCACTCAAAGACTTATGGGTGCGGTATGCTTCAGGTATCATCTTCTCCCCCCTCCTCCAACTCCTTTACTGTTCCTTTCGCGGAAGATGTGATATATATTCAGCAGCCCTTACCTATGGGTTTTATGCAACATCTTCAAATACTACGTCAAAATATTCATATTCTGTTCCTCGCTACATGCAAACTATTTGTCGCACAGAAAAAACATACCGGACATTTTTGTAGGAAATTTAATAACCACAAATTCTGTACTGGGACACGTTCAGGCTGCAATTTTTGAATTATTCAACGAAAATGTACAAAAGTAACCCTCAAACGTGATTTTCTTGAATACCTCGAAAGCCGTATCTCAGAATGAAATTTAAATAAATCAATGTTACTAAAGAAACTTCCTTTTCTGTAGGACTGATAGTATGAGAGAGAATATGCAAATTTCGCGCATTGTTTTTTGAAGGGTTGTGGGTTGCATAAAATCCATATGTACGGGTAGCTGAATCATCCCATACATACGTCCACTTTTGGTGAAATTGGACATTCTGGAATGAGTGGATTCTGCGTATGTAAGAATTCAGCAAAGGGAAATATGTCTATAGGAAAAAAATAAAAATCCTCTGTGAAATGGAAATACGGAATCCATATACATTTTAAATCAGAGTAATTTTGTGTTACTTCAGGAGAGTTTATTATTTTAATTGTTGGCCAGCTTGGATTTTTTAAAATTGCTGGATAGGTAGGCATTGGTGTGGCTTACACTATTTATGTAATGTGAAATTACATTATTGTTCAATGAAGTTTATGTTACTGGTGTGTAGAGATGCAGTTTACTTTTCGGCATGGAAACAAATAATAAAAATGTTTCAAATTTTCACCACAATATAACAAAGAAAAGACCTGGACATGGCAGACTTCATGACGCGAGTAAACGAGTCATGTTCTTAGTGAAGATTGCAAATGTAGAAAACAGTTATGAATAATACGCCTCGATTGCGAAAATTCCCGGTGTTTACCCAGGTTTCAACGTGGATAACCACGCCTTCTTCAGAACAAAATAAAAAACAGCTTGCCTAAATGGGCATAGTCAATTTCTAAAATGAACACCCACAACGGCAGGTACCTGGGTAACACCGGGAATTTTCGCAATCGAGGCGGATTATTCATAATTTATTAATTACGATTGCTGACGCGCTGCAATGTTGAAAGTAGAAAACAGTCTTTTAGGAAAACTTCAAAATATGAACGTGATGTATTAATCCGTGAATTCAATTCACTTTGAAATAATAGTACACAGAGTGCACACTTGTATTCACTAATTTCAGTTTTGCCTTTGAAACGTAGAAGATCACGGAAACCAGAAGAACATAGCAACATGAAAGACCATTCTTACTCCTACAATGTATGTGTAACCAATGGAAAAGGCCTTAATATGAAAAAGAGATTTCTAAGACTGCACATTTGGGGTACAGCATTTCACAGTAGTGAAATATAGACTTTCGGAAAACTGAAACAGTAGAGAACTGAAGCATCTGAGATGTGTGGTACAGACGAATTTGGAAAATTAGGCCGACTGATAAGGTGAGGAATGAAGAGGCTTTGTACATAAACGGAGAGGAAAGTACTATATGGAAAACACTGATAAAAAGGAACGACAGGCTTATAGGATACCTGTTAAGACACTAGGGAATAACTTCCATTTTACTGGAGGGTGCTGTAAAGGGCAAAAGCTCTCCAGGAAGACAGAGATTGGAATACATCCAACATGTAATTGAGGATATAGGTTACTACTAGTGCTACTCTGAGATGAAGAGGTTGAAGAGATTGGCGCAGGAGAAGAATTAGTGGCGAGCCGCATCAAACCAGTCTGAAGACTAATGACTAAAAAAAATGATTTCTTTTCATGAAGATTTTGTATATTTCAGGGAGATGTCTATTGGGCTAGTCCGTAAGTGGGCGTGTGTTGATAGCTGTCATCAGGTATCTTTATATGGCTCACTGTTACTGTACTGAGTGATTATTTGTTGCTTAGTGACTGACTGTATGTGGCAATCATCTGATTTTGGGGGCCATCCCGATTACAACCAGACAATGTCTCTTCAGGTGTGAAAATTGTTCTTCGTTTCGTTGTGGTTGTAGCATTCTCGTCCCACTTTAAGTATAGTAGTCTCAGAAAACGCGTGATTCTTATCATCCATCATGGCGTCATGGTCTCAGCTTCACCAAACTCAGATAACTCTTTCGCATCCATTTCTATTACTCACTGCTTCTTCTCATGTCCCATCACTGTGGACTGCAAAGTGATATGACGTCTTATTACTAGTAAGATGGTGGTAGTGGATTCGGGGGAAGGGACCAAACAGTGAGGTCATCAGTCCCATTGGATGAGGGAATTTGGGGAAGAAAGTCGACCGTGCCATGTCCAAAACAAAACAAACAAAAAAAGATATCGGCTTTTGCCTGAAGCAATTTTGAGAAATGATGATAACGGAAGACCTAAATCAGGATGGCCGGACATGGATTTTAGCCGTCGTCTTCCCGAATGCGAGTCTAGCGCCCTAACCACTTCGCCACCTCGCTCGGTCAAGTAAGATGTAACCACACTGCTGATATCACTTCTTAGTACACTGCGGCAAGGTCGTTGCTATATATACACTCCTGGAAATGGAAAAAAGAACACATTGACACCGGTGTGTCAGACCCACCATACTTGCTCCGGACACTGCGAGAGGGCTGTACAAGCAATGATCACACGCACGGCACAGCGGACACACCAGGCGGTGTTGGCCGTCGAATGGCGCTAGCTGCGCAGCATTTGTGCACCGCCCCCGTCAGTGTCAGCCAGTTTGCCGTGGCATACGGAGCTCCATCGTAGTCTTTAACACTGGTAGCATGCCGCGACAGCGTGGACGTGAATCGTATGTGCAGTTGACGGACTTGGAGCGAGGGCGTATAGTGGGCATGCGGGAGGCCGGGTGGACGTACCGCCGAATTGCTCAACACGTGGGGCGTGAGGTCTCCGCAGTACATCGATGTTGTCGCCAGTGGTCGGCGGAAGGTGCACGTGCCCGTCGACCTGGGACCGGACCGCAGCGCCGCACGGATGCACGCCAAGACCGTAGGATCCTACGCAGTGCCGTAGGGGACCGCACCGCCACTTCCCAGCAAATTAGGGACACTGTTGCTCCTGGGGTATCGGCGAGGACCATTCGCAACCATCTCCATGAAGCTGGGCTACGGTCCGGCACACCGTTAGGCCGTCTTCCACTCACGCCCCAACATCGTGCAGCCCGCCTCCAGTGGTGTCGCGACAGGCGTGAATGGTTGGACGAATGGAGACGTGTCGTCTTCAGCGATGAGAGTCGCTTCTGCCTTGGTGCCAATGATGGTCGTATGCGTGTTTGGCGCCGTGCAGGTGAGCGCCACAATGAGGACTGCATACGACCAAGGCACACAGGGCCAACACCCGGCATCATGGTGTGGGGAGCGATCTCCTACACTGGCCGTACACCTCTGGTGATCGTCGAGGGGACACTGAATAGTTTACGGTACATCCAAACCGTCAGCGAACCCATCGTTCTACCATTCCTAGACCGGCAAGGGAACTTGCTGTTCCAACAGGACAATGCACGTCCGCATGTATCCCGTGCCACCCAACGTGCTCTAGAAGGTGTAAGTCAACTACCCTGGCCAGCAAGATCTCCGGATCTGTCCCCCATTGAGCATGTTTGGGACTGGATGAAGCGTCGTCTCACGCGGTCTGCACGTCCAGCACGAACGCTGGTCCAACTGAGGCGCCAGGTGGAAATGGCATGGCTAGCCGTTCCACAGGACTACATCCAGCATCTCTACGATCGTCTCCAAGGGAGAATAGCAGCCTGCATTGCTGCGAAAGGTGGATATACACTGTACTAGTGCCGACATTGTGCATGCTCTGTTGCCTGTGTCTATGTGCCTGTGGTTCTGTCAGTGTGATCATGTGATGTATCTGACCCCAGGAATGTGTCAATATAGTTTCCGCTTCCTGGGACAATGAATTCACGGTGTTCTTATTTCAATTTCCAGGAGCGTATGTATATTACCGCTCATTAATTTCAATATTCCCAATAAATGACATATAGTTCTCTGTAGACTAATTTTAATACCGTGGGTACGGTTGAGGAAGCAAAGGAATAGTACAACAGTTGTACTCATGATTTATGGTCATCTAGATACAACAGTATCCAATAAACAATGTCTTGTACATAAACGTTATGTATCTATCTGATATGTTTGTTTACCTATTTGCCGACGGGCGCCGCATTTTGTGCAGCTGTGTTGTTTCCTGTAGTGATGTGATGTTCGCAGGGAATGGCAAGCATTGCTACAATACATAACATGCGGTTCTTGCACGTCGGTTGCTGCGTGGCACTGAAGTGTGCACGTCGCTAGTATGGTTCCAAGAGTGGGGATATCCACTGAAAATTGTTGCAATTGTAGCACCTAGCCAAGCAGGTTTATCTATTGGCCAAATTGCGAAATAGTGTAGTGTGTCAATAGGGGGAGTGCAATACACCATTCACGGCCAGAAGACAGCAGGTAGCAATGAGGACGTTCTACGACCAGCGCGATCTCGTAAAACAGCTAAAACTGATGAAAAATAAATCAGAATTGCCAGTAACAGAAACAGATTCAAAACAACGCCCAAAATTCGTGCGGAATTGGTAGGAATAAACACGGCAACAATATCTGCAGCAGGAATAAAAAGGAGACTGACTGAAGCCTGCTAGAAAGGATGTGTCACAGCAAGAAAACCCTTTCTAAGGCCCATGAGTAAAAAGAAGAGACTTGAATGGGCTAGAAAACATCGTAATTTGACATCAAGAGTGGACGAATGTGTTATCACCGATGAATGATGACGCACTTTTGCTCTCATTGGCTAACTTGACGCTTTGTACGTAATGTGACATCGTCCACCGTTCAAACGATAGACAAATAGTGCACGTTTTTAAAGTAAATTAAGGAATCGACACGTCAGAAAATAACGAAACCAAATTTTAGTTTCAGTATCAGTCTGTTACTCTTGAGCAGAATGTCCGGTGTTTTCAAACTTCGTGCTAGGTTAAAACTTTTCAGCGTATACGGACTCGATCCCAGGACTTCGGCTGACAAACGCTATTATCAACTTCCGGTTTATTGTTTTTTTAACACTAAGGCCACTTTTTTAACATTCAATGAACAAATCAGTCAATGACCTTGGTTAATTATCGCATGAAAACAAACGTTCGCAGTTACTGCTTGCCGTAACATACAGTTACATTAACTAGAGTAATTAAAGCTTAAAGTTTTTGTAACTGCAAAACAATTGTTTGCTGTTCTTGTACTAAGTGATATTTGTTTATCTTTGTCTCTAGTTGCTGTAAACGATGGTAGTCTTCTCCTGTGTCTTGCATAGATAAAAGCAAACAGTTCGTGATTTTCAAATAATTTATCTTCATGTAGTTTCTTATTAAAAATAAAATAATTGTAATTAAATGAAGATGTAATATGTGTCAGTTATACAATTTTTTTCTTCAAAACGTCTTCACGTGAGTGACTTATAATAAGTCACCCAATTCCATGTTTTTCAAATAATATTGATAACATATTTCCAAAGTCTTTTCTGTAGGCTTTTGAGCTGTTTCCTTTGCCAGTACGCTGTTTCAGTTTAATCAGAAATGTGTTGATGTTACCTCTCCATTTCTGTTTTGATGCTCACACAATGTCCAACAACCCACATCACGGTGTTGGTTTTCGTTCCTGTGTAGTTTTCTAAGTTAGGACGGAGGAGTATGCTGGTTTAATAATTCGCTTCCGAGATTGTCCTAAGCAACGCTGATTTCTTCCTCTCTCACCTCCAGTTCATTAACCAACTCAACTAAAAGACCCATGTCACAGTGTAGCTACTAGATCACATTTAAGGCACTTGTCAATACCACTCAGCCCAACATGGTTTCGTTTCTCATTAGTTGCAAGACTATTGCTTATAAGTAAAGCTGTGAGTACCGGACGTGAGTCGTGCTTCGGTAGCTCAGTTGGTAGAGCACTTGCCAGCGAAAGGCAAAGGTCCCGAGTTCGAGTCTCGGTCGGGCACACAGTTTTAATCTGCCAGGAAGTTTCTATTGCTTATAACTTTGTATAAACATGAAACCATTTCTGAGTTTTCAATTTTCATACCAACATTACCCCATTCTATTTTCCATGTGGTGTTTTGGTGCTTCAGATCGTTGGGGTTTGGGTTATACGTCTCCTTCCACCCCTCAAGCTTGGTCTTTGTCGTCAACATTTTTTTTCGTAGAATGCAGTTACCGAGGCAACCTTCTTCCAGGTAAAGTTTTTCTGATATGATTCAATTTAAAATTTATTTTGATTTTGTCAGTTTGTTGTTTCAGATTTGGCGGATGCATAGTTTTCTACTACTTCGTTCCGATAGCATTTGGCTCCTTGTTAACAGTGATTGTGGTTCGATTTCGTACAGTGCGTTCCCTTTAGTACTGATATCTCTTAATTCCGAGGCTTCCACCAGTCCTGATATTGTGGTCGTACTGTAATTTGGCTTGAAAATATGGCCTCACCACACGTACCTGCTGGACTGTTCCATTATCTTCTATACTTGCATGGGAATGAGGACACCGGAGACATATAGTGTGCTTTTCTGAATATGCTGGTATCCAAACTACTTTTTTTAAAGTTAAATGTGTAGACTGGCAGCCCATTTTCTATTACGGCACCTTTTATTTTGTGCATTGTGTGCTTCTAATGTTTGGCTGTGACTTTTAATGCGTACGTGTCCATTATGATTAGTACTGTTCTGTGGTAGTCGACAGTCTGCACGGACGGTACCTCCACAGCTCCTGAACCTCGCATCAGGATTAGCAGAATGATTCCACCTATTTAATGTTAATGTATTTAACAATGGATTTGGAATCACCTTCACAACAATAATCCAATGATGCCGACACTGAATTTTTTACATTCTCCCTCGTTTATATTTACTCCAGACGCTGCACTGCACTTGTCAATATTAGCTTTCATTATTTCTAGCCGGCAGGTGTGGCCGTGCGGTTCTAGGCGCTTCAGTCTGGAACCGCGTGACCGCTACGCTCGCAGGTTCGAATCCTGACTCGGGCATGGATGTGTGTGATGTTCTTAGGTTAATTAGGTTTAATTAGTTCTAAGTTCTAGGCGACTGATGACTACATAAGTTAAGTCACATAGTGCTCAGAGCCGTTTGAACCATTATTTCTACATCGTCCTGTTCTCGTATCACGACCTTGACCTCACCTGTGCAGGCTCTTGCCGTATGGTTCGCACCAGAAATAGTCAGACCGGTTAGTTTTCCATTTCGTCTTCCGAGTAGTGAGTCCAACGACTACACAAAAAGCGACACTGATAACGTGCTGCCTTGAGCTATATGAATAAACTATGTAATTGGTCCGTTGATGGTTATCTTGCAGTGATACCTGTTATGATATTCCGTAGAACATCTACATTCTTTTACAATCGTTGGCAGTCCGGTTTGTTTCAGTACCTCTTCTAGATAGTTGCAATTAACACGTTCGAAAGCCTTACAGAAGTCAACGGAGAGTAAACCATTTTTTAGTTAGTTTTGGAAGATGTTCAAATAACATTGCGACATTCGAAAATTGGGGTCAGGATTGACATACCTGGAGGGCAGTCTTGATGTGCTATCACTACGCTTTCAAGGAGGGGCGCCATTCTGCTATTAATTGCTCTGGCAATAGATTTATAATCGAAGTTGAATCAGGTTATCTGACGGAAATTGTCTATTCTGTTGAGATGTTCTCTCTTCGGCACTAAAAACATTTCAGTCAATTACAACTCTGCTGTAAAAGGGCCTTCCCTCATAATTTTCAATAGAAATTCAGCAGAAGCTGGTTATAGTATATTACAGAAATTAAGACAAAATGTCTTTTGGTAGGCCGTCTCGTCTGGATGTTTTGCATGGCATCGACTACCATCATAAACCCTGATATGTCTTCCGTGGTAAAATAAAATAAGAATGCACATCTTGCATAATCTTACTGTTAGAAACACGAACCATTTCTCTTGTAGAAGCTTCGTCTCTGTCATCGAGGTACATTTTTGGAAAATTTTGTTGAATGTGCTGGACAGTGAGTGTGATTTTAGTTTGCTAGGAAGCTATTGCAAATATTATTTTTCTGTTTCCAAGCGTTCCGTTAAATGCTTCTACGGTTTAGCTGCTGTCTGATTAAATGGTACATCGAAATCACATATCATTCCTCTGCAAGAGATTTGTGTTTTCATTATATTTTGATACGTTCTATTTGTTTTCGTTTCACGCTCACAAGTTTGGCTTCTAGCTATTCTATTTCTTGAATGTGTGTGGTTGTTACACTGGATATATCATAAAACTCTCTTAGTGCACTGTAGTAGAACTGAAAAGTCTGCTTGTTGTTTCTTGCTTTTGAGTTTCATAATAAATTACGATTTGCCTAAGTTTTCTTTTGACTAAACTTGTCCACCATTCTGCTCTAGACGAAAGTTTATTGACTAAGCGTACATAAGTATGACAGGTGTTGCTTATAACATCGACTATTTCGATTTCTTGTGTACCATTTGCCAGGCTGTTTGTCTAAGTTTAGAGTCACTGAAAGAACGCCGGGATCGGAAAAATAATGTGGAATCACCTCAACTGCAAGGACTCCACCACTTACATTTTCAGCTACACGCGCTCCGTCTAGCCGCAGTGCAAAAATGAGGCGAAGAACGCCTATTTGACTATGGTGGGATGCTTCAGTTCCCAAGTGTCTTCCAGTTTAAGTTTTAGAACCAGCTAATGTAACTCTTTGCAACAGTTGAAACTCAGTAACTGGCCTTTTTCTTTGAGAAAACAGCTAAAGTCACCGTTGTGGGGGCTTCCTCGTAACTAATAAATAATATGTTCTTTACAAATGGTAACTCGGTCTTTCTGTTTGCTGGCAGTGTGTATAGCAGAGCAATGTTACTTGTGTGTGTGTGTGTGTGTGTGTGTGTGTGTGTGTGTGTGTGTTTGTGTGTGTGTCGTGCGCGCGCGGCGCGCCTTTGTCGGACACTACGTCAGTTGATGTTCAATATATTGTCATAGAGTAGAAATAGTAATTTTGGGGTACATCGATCACATACAGTATTATAGCTCCATTATAAAACAGTCCAAGGAGATATACACTGCGGAAAACCTTTATTACAGCGACAGGAGTCATCAATTGTTTAATGTTTCGAATCACGTCATTTGCCTATCTGCTGCTTGCGTACACGAAAAAGCGGACGTCTGTAGGGCGGGTGAGATTCTCACTCCCCCATTGGTGGCGCTGCCGGAGCTGCTGTCACTTTCCCTGAAGATATTAACTGACATTCCTATAGGATTTCTTCTGACATTTTCCCTCTGTAATTACAGCGTCATCACACTTTACTTGCGAAGAATGTCGCGGTAATATTATTGCGAGCTGCCCGAGGAACACCAGGTCATTGTACCGAGTCCTCTGGCAGTTGCCTTTGCGAGTGCCGTCTGAAACACGATTAACTTCGTGACCTTTGTTATGGAGGACCGCTTCGAATGTATGTAATTTGTTCTCGCTGTAATGCTGATTTCGAAGAAAAGTTCAGGAGCGAAACATGCCGTCCTCTCGACTCGTAGGGCGTCTGTATTCTGTCGTCGCCGGCTGACCTTCCTCACAGTTCCTACAGATGTCGTCACTCTCGAAGCAACAGCTTTATGACCGTACCTACCAGGTATTTTGCAGTTTACACCTGAAAAGCTGTGTCTTCCAGTTTTATTTGGAACATCAAAAAATTTCATTTTCATTACAGCACAATCAAAGAGCCGTTTGGAATCTGTGATGTCGTAGTAATTATTTTTCGGTTTATGAATGGATTCGTTGCAGGTACTAAAATAACTGTTGTTGCTAGATATACGCTTAATTCACTAGCGTATCATGGCCTTACTGTTGTTGTCTTTTTCAAAGCTTCCCGTATAAAGGGAAACAAGCTGAGATTTTTCACATGAAGTACTTCTATCTTACGTCATAATAAACCTGTTAGCAAATAACTGTTTTCAACTTGATAAATTGTCGCAAGAGAGTCATACAGTAATGCTCACCATTCTTTGTTTTGAAGCCTAATCAATGTTTTATGGAACTTAATTCTCATTTGTTGCAGAAGAGAAAAATAATTTCAGGTGAACAAAGCATTTAAATTTGACAGGTCTTTATTCTTTTGTGTCGGGCTGATTAAAATGATGAGAGAAACTCTGTGCATAGGAACTCTGAGATTAGCCGGGAACCATCAAGTGACAATGAGAATTTGTGTTAGCCCACGGACTATATTCGAATTCCGTATGGTTTAAGCCAAGTGCTCAGAAAAAGCAGATGGTTCAAACAAGAGCGCCCCCTCTAGCTCCAGTTTTCATACTTTTCTCTATACCTGTAGTTACAAATGTGGTTCACTCGTATAAACAGTTTTATAGAATAAAAACAATCCTTGACACTTTTATTTCTTAACTTCTGCAGGTCTTCTCAAATTTTACGTCAGGCAGTTTTTACTTTTAGGCTACATAAAGATTAGATAAACAACAAAATAACTCTCTATGTACCCACTAACTACTTTTGGTCTAGTAACAAAAAAGGAAAACACTGTATTAATAGTACTATTTACTGTGCACCGCCATTGATAAGGATTGTGAACAAAGACAGTGAAACGTACTTAGTGGTGAGCTGCAAAGAGAAATAGGCTCTTACAGGTGCGGACAGCTCGTTCATATTCGTCGAGATACTTTCACCACTAAACAAATCTCTCCCCAACCCTTTAAACATACAGATTCACAGTCGTATGTTGTGGGTAGCAACATTTAAAAACTTCCTTAGCCCAGGTCTCATGTGAAGTAGTAAATAATGAATAAAGTAGTAAGACGGATGTAATGTTATAAAAAAGATGGCTCTAAGCAAAATTATGTTAATTATATAATGTAGCATTTTCTTCGACGAATGAAATTCATAGTATCAATGTAAATGATGGGGTGGTGAGAGAAGGGTCGCACTTTGAGTCTGTGTTTTGGCGCCTTCTCTCTAAAATTTCTCTGATATTATATAATACCGAACAGCTGACGGCTACTTTTTCCTCTCTTTCAGCTGGGGCAGTGTAAGTTTTCCCCGTGTACGTGAAATGAATGTTAAGAGTACTATGCTTCATTACTGACTGCGCTTTATCGTTCTTATTGTGTTATTGTTTTTAACATCTTTGGGATCTTCTCGAATTATTAATTGCAATCTGTCGATTAGTTTTCTTGTTTATGTGGGTAGTTACAACTTCTCTGTTATTTTCATCTACATTATTTGAGATTGAGCAATTTGTACTGATAGACTTTTCCACAAAATTATGTACCTTCTGAATGCTAATTCTTTTTAGAGAAGTGAATATTAATTTTGCAATTGAAAGTTATTACTACCTTATAACATAATTATAGCAAAGAACTAATTTCCAAGTCAGATAATTGAGACAGTGAGAGATTCCTCTACCATACCAAATTATGCAGATACGAATGAATTTGATGTAACTAAAGACATTATAATGGTGCTAATAGTACCATAATATTGAACTTAATTTGACAGTGCTTTTTCCAGTCAGTAAGATAACAAGTTTACACATATACTGGTTTGTTAAAACCAGTAGCTGCAATTAATCTTATCGAAACTGCAAGAAACAGAACAACCAAAACATTACATGAATACTAGCGAACAAGGAACAAAAGACTCCGGTAATGTGTGACGTTAGTTGCACAGACTTTACAAAAGACAAAAAATTAAAAAAAACTTCATGAGGAGATAACGAATGCAGAGGGATAAAGTGAGTAAAGAGAGCAGAAGAGAGAATAAAATCATTATAGGGCAGCGAGCGATCTCTTTATAACAAAATGTTCTACAGTTCCACATTTAATACAATGGTTTACATATGAGATACTATTTCTTACCTTACAATTACTGAAAGGTGATGGATATTCCTCGAAAGATTAAACTTAATTTCGGAGTACCACCCGAGAAAAATGATAATAGAGATCACTGTACTGATGAATCAGCCTCAAAAGTAATAGTGATTTGTTTACAGAATGAAGGAAATATTGTGTACAGAATGTCGGTAATCTAGAAGGGATATTGGAAAGTTTGAAACTCGCAAGCCCGAGCTGTGTTATTTCAAACATATTATTCACGAAGTTAAGATTATTTCAAGACATGGTGCTACTTCGAGTTACAGGAAAGTAAAATTAGAATTTAATGTTCGATCCTCGATGAAAACGTGTATGAGAGAAATAATTTAGGGGAACAATGAACGTGAAACTAAAATCTGAAAATGCAGGTGGGAGTCTGAAGCCTATTTCTTCCAAGAGTGAGTCTACTGCCTTTACCGAACGAGGTGACGCACGGGGCACGCGTTCGGTAGAACGACTGTGCAAACGCTCTCAGGTGAGAAAAGTCGTGGGAAGTTTCCTAATATGACGTCAAACCTTCTTTTACTCGGCTTAGTGCAGCAACTAGACGTGACGTGGATTACACAAGTCGTTGGAAGTCCCCAAAAGAATGTTGAAATGTGTGTAAAATCTTATGGGACTTAACTGCTAACGTCATCAGTCCATAAGCTTACACACTACTTTACCTAAATTATCCTAGGCATAAACACACACACCCATGCCCGAGGGAGCACTCTAACCTCCACCAGGACCAGCTGCACAGTCCATGACTACATTGGAAGTTCCCTTCAGAAATACTGACCCATGATGCCTCTACAGCCTTCCGTAATTACGAACGTGTTGCTGGTGCAGGATTTTGTGCACTAACTGACCTTACGATTATGTTGCATATATTTCCGAAGGGTGGCCAAATCATCAGCTCGGGTTGCCCAGAAGTTTCTTCAAACCAGTTGCCAACGATTGTAGACCGCTGACATGGCTCATGGTCATACATGAAAATTCATATCGTTGATTGGGAACGTGAAGTCCATGAATGGCTGAAAATGGTCTTCAAGTAGCAAAATCTAACCATTTCCAGTCAGTGATTGGTTCATTTGGACTAGAGGAGCCAGTCCATTCCCTGTAAACACATCACAAGCCATTACGGAGCCACCACTAACCTGCACAGAGCCTTGATGACAGGTTAGATCCACAGCTTCGTGGGGTCAGCGCCACACTCGAACCCTATCATCAGCTCTTACAAACCGAAATCGGGACTCATCTAACCAGGCCACGGTTTCACAGTGGTGTAGAGTCAAATCGATATGATCACGAGCCCAGGAAAGGCACTGCAGTCGATATCGAGCTGTTAGCAAAGGTACTTGCGTCAGTAGTCTGATACGTAGCCCATTAACGTCAGTTTTCGCCGCACACTCATAACGGATACATTCGTCATACGTCTCACATTTATTCCTACTTTATTCCGTTTAGTGTTGGTTGTATGTTAGCACTGGCAACTCCACGTAGACTTAGCTGCTTTCTTTCGTTAAGTGGAGGCCGTCGACCATTGCGTTGTCCGTGTTCAGAGGCAGTCCCTTAGATATGGTATTTTTTGACACACTCTTGACGCTGCGGATCACGGAATACTGAATTCCCTTACGATTTCCCAAACGGTACATCCCATGGCTCTACCTCCAACTACCATTCTGCGTTCAAAGTCTGTTAATTCCCCTAGGCGCTGCTGCTACGGTCACAGGATCGGATCCTGCCTCGGGCGTGGATGTGTGTGATGTCCTTAGGTTAGTTAGGTTTAAGTAGTTCTAAGTCTAGGGGACTGATGACCTCAAATGTGAAGTCCCATAGTGCTTAGAGCCATTTGAACCATTTTTTTAATTCCCCTAGTGTGGCCATAATCAAGTCGGTAACATGTCCACCTGGATCTCTTGAGTACAAATGACAGCTCCACCACTGCACTGACCTTTTACACCTTGTATACGCGATAATACCCCTAGATGTATTTCACTGTTCCAAGACTTTTGTTAGCTCATAGTATGTTTCTATACAGTGGCACACCTTGTGCTCCGAGTAGCGTCTTCACGCTAGCAGGAAGCTGTGGTCCACTATGTGCCAAGTACTGCAGGAAAAAAAACATTATGGTACTCTTCGACAAAAATATCAGTTCTGTTGGCAGGACACATCATGAGGCACCAGTTAATATTAATGTGTCGGACGACGGGAAGTACGTTTGTCGGTGGGGGTAAGCTTGTAAATGAAGAACAAGGATTGACTATAGTAATCAGATTCATATGGAAGCTGGATGCAGCAGTTGTGGAGAGGACTGCGCAGGAGAGACTGTGGTGGAGGCTTCATAATGAACACTGCCGTAACAGCAGTTATGGCTGCACTTGTATGTTGTGTACTGACGTAATTCCCGTGGACAACAGCTAGCGAGTCACCTAATGACTCCTTTGTCGCAGTGATATGTCTTAATTTATCTTGCCAGGGTCTATACAGGGGCGATGTTCCTGAGGACAATATTATGGAAATAGAAGAGGATGTACATGAAGATGAAATGGGAGATACGATACTGCGTGAAGAGTTCGACAGGGCACTGAAAGTCCTGCGTCGAAACAAGGCCCCGGGAGTAGACAACATTCCATTAGAACTACTGAGAGCCTTGGGAGAGCCAGTCATGACAAAACTCTACCACCTAGTGAGAAAGATGTCTGAGACAGGCGAAATTCCCTCAGACATCAAGAAAAATATAATAATCCCAATCCCAAAAAAAGCAGGCGTTGACAGATGTGAAAATTACCGAACTATCAGTTTAATAAGTCACAGCTGCAAAATACTAACGCGAATTCTTTACAGACGAATGGAAAAGCTGGTAGAAGCCGACCTCGGGGAAGATCAGTTTGGATTCCGTAGAAATGTTGGAACACATGAGGCAATACTGACCCTACGACTTATTTTAGAAGAAAGATTAACGAAAGGCAATTCAACCTTTCTAGCATTTGTAGACTTACAGAAAGCTTTTGACAATGTTGACTGAAATCCTCTCTTTCAAATTATGAAGGGAGCCAAAGCCTATTGACAATTTGTACAGAAAGCAGATGGCAGTTATAAGAGTCAAGGGACATGAAAGGGAAGCAGTATTCAATCTGTATATTGAACAAGCAGTAAAGGAAACAAAAAAAAGTTCGGAATAGGTATTAAAATCCATGGAGAAGATATAAAAACTTTGAGGTTCGCCGATGACATTGTAATTCTGTCAGAGACAGCGAAGGACTTGGAAGAGCAGTTGAACGGAATGGACAGTGTCTTGAAAGGAGGATATAAGATGAACATCAACAAAAGCAAAACGATCATAATGGAATGTAGTCAAATTAAGTCGGGTGATGCTGGAGGAATTAGATTAGGAAATGACACACTTAAAATAGTAATGGAGTTTTGTTATTAGGAAGAAAAATAACTAATGATGGTCGAAGTAGAGAGGATATAACATTTAATCTGGCAATGGCAAGGAAGGCGTTCCTGAAGAAGAGAAATTTGTTAACATCGAGTATAGATTTATAGATTTAAGAGTCAGGAAGTCGTTTCTGAAAGTATTTGTACGGAGTGTAGCCATGCATGGAAGTGAAACATGGACGATAAATAGTTTGGACAAGAAGAGAATAGAAGCTTTCGAAATGTGGTGCTACAGAAGAATGCTGAAGATTAGATGGGTAGATCACATAACCTAATGAGGAGGTATTGAATAGAATTGGGGAGGAGTTTGTGGCACAACTTGACAAGAAGAAGGGACCGGTTGGTAGGACATGTTCTGGGGCATCAAGTGATCACACATGCACCATTGGAGGACAGTATGGAGGATAAAAATCGTAGAGGGAGACCAAGAGAGGCTTGCACAGGATACAGTAGGATGGAAAGCTGCATCAAACCAGTCTCAGGACTGAAGGCCACAACAACAACAACAACAAAAATGATTTAAAAGACTCTGAGTACTATGGGACTTAACATCTGTGGTCGTCAGTCCCCTAGAACTTAGAACTACTTAAACCTAACTAACCTAAGGACATCACGCACATCCATCCCCGAGGTAGGATTCGAACCTGCGACCGTAGCAGTCGCGCGGTTCCGGACTGAGCGCCTAGAACCGCTAAACAACAACAACAGTTCTAATGATTGGTTTTTGCTCTGATGTAACTGAACTATTTGCTTAAAGGATGAAGTGAACTTGATCTTATTACGATGCTTCATAACGTTTCCTATCTTCGGCCATTATTTCTGATACAGAGCCACTTGGAAGGGAACTGAAGTCGTTAAAAACATGTGTTTTATTAAAGTTAGATTGCCTACACAGTATTCTTACTATCGGTAGATCACTAAGATCATTCGCACACCATGATCACGACACTCACGCATGTGTACACGAAAGTAATAATAAAACACAAAATACAGAATAATGTCGAATTATTTACCCACACAATTAAACATTACCAGAAAGTAACAATAAGCTGTTACTCCTGGGTGAGGAGAGTGGAGGAGAGGAGAACCGCGAACTAGTACAGTCGATGGAAGAAAATTCCTGACAGTTGCCTTGCGCTTGGCGCGGCTTCTTCGCGCGTCTACCTCAACTAATCAAGTAACACAATTTGGTATTCGTCTCTATAGCAAAGACGCAGTGTCGTCACAGTTCCTTAGACGACTGTTGTTCTCGCACGCTGCCGTTAGCAGTTCGCTTTAAAGCTGCCATTTATCACGTTTCTTCTTTCGACGACTCTGCATTAACTAACTGATTCATCCGCAACACTCGCGGCCTTATCTCAGTATAGATATTGTTGATGGCATGCTGCATGAGGTTCATCCTTGGCCGCCGCTGCATGTTACGTCGATCGCTAAAAGCCGAGGCCCACGAGAAAGACAGGGCGTGGCGCGTACGTCACAAAGGTAGTCCTGAATTTGCTCTCAAGCTCAGCTCAGCAGACAAAATGCGTTTCTAAACCTATTAACTCGCAGTTGGTCGTGGAAGTACTAACGAGAATTGCATCTTCCAGTGGAAACTGCTATTATAAAGTTTTACTGATTAACAGTACTGCAGCAAAATTTAATTTAAGATCAATATTCCACATAAATGGTATAACGGCTTGTTTATAGCATGCAATATCTCCTACTTAACATTATTCATTACATGCTGGAAGTGGTGCCTTATGCAACTGATAATCATCTTAGCATGATTTCATTTCATTGTACGCGGGTACAGCCGTATCAAATTATAAGTAGGCCCAGAGACTTCCCATCATTATAGGACTAATAACAGTAAGATTCCATAATAGCGGTTTCCAGTAGAAGATTCAGTTTTCATTTGTTCGGACACACCTAGTTACGAGTTAACAGGCGTAGAAACGTAGTTTGTCAGCTGATATGAGCGAGCGAGGGAGAGCTGGACTACCTTCGTGGCGTACGCGCCGCGGTCTTTCCCGTAGGCCTCGCTAAAAGCACGCTCATCACTCAGAGCTGAAGACATGATCGTAGATGACGGGTGATTTTATTTCACTATGGACCAAAGTTTGTTAATTGACATAAATGAATAACGTTTCATTGCACAACATGAAGTTACCTTCCTGATGAGTTTATTCAAGTGTCTTGTAGGGACAGACCAGACACATCATATGCATGAGTGCCCATCGATGTCTGTGAAAGCTGCTCGATTCTGTTCCCTCTTCAAATTGATATGTCGGATGATTGTTGGCAGGCAACAAGTTACAGAAAACAGTGGAAGAGGGGTCTAAAATTTGGGACGTCTCCTGATTGTCGAACGTTGTCAGTGTTTTTGAATCATCAGTCTTCTGACTGGTTGGATGCGGAACATTATTTAAAGTCTTTGAGCTATACAACAGTTTTTAGGCTCTACCGTTCCCTCTACCACGGTGGTTATTCTCCGATGCCTTATCACATATCCTATCCTACGGTCCATTTTTCTTGTCAGTGTTTCCACATGTACTTTCTTCGCCCATTGTGCGAAGAATCTCCTCATTCCTTATATTTCGAGTCCACCTGACTTTTTACATTCTTCTGTAGCACCACATCTCAAACCCTTCTATTCTCTTCCGTTCCAATACGGCCGCTGTCGACCATTCACTGCCATACAATGCTGTGCTCCAGATGTACATTCTAGAGAACATCTTCCCCAAAATAAGGGCTGTTTTTCCTACTAGTAGAATCCCCTTCGGCAGGAATGCACTCTTTATCTGTGTTAGTCGGTTTTTCATTCTCTACTTGTTTCGTTCGTCACAGATTATTTTACTTCCACGACAGCAGAATTCCTTGACTTCGTCTTCTTCATGACCATTAACTTTGATGTCTCGTATCTCGCAAGTCTCGTTTCTGCTACTCGTAATACGAGTAGCATTTTTATAACCACGATCTACTCTCAGTTCTTATTTGGCACTCATTGGACTGTTTACCCATTCAACACAATCTGTAACTCTTCTTCGCTAGGACTGAGGGTAGCAAAGTCATCAGCGAATCTTATCACTGATATCCCTCCACCCTCAAACGGAATCCCGCTCTGTAACCTTTCATTTATTTCCATCAATGTTTACATTGATCGTTAGGAATTCGTGCTGGTCTTACACCCTCTTTACCCGGAGCATCTCGTTCTTGGTGTTCCGATCCTATTGTTCCCCCATTCCCACAACTGACTCATATTTTCCTCAAAAGCTCGATCGTCTTGCACCATTTCAAACCGTCAACGCTTTTTAAAGATCGACAGAGCGTACCTTGACTAACCTTCAGTCTTTCTTTCGTTATCAAGCTCAAAATCAGAATTGCTTCTCTGGCGTCTTTAACGTTCCTAAAACGAAACTAACCATCAGCTATCAGATCTTCAGATTTATTTTCAGAACTCCTGTACATTTTTCTTGTAAACAAAATGTATGCTTGAGACGTTAAGCTTATTTTGTGGTAGTTTTCTTAGTTATCTATCCATGTTATCTTCGGAACTGTGTGCACGACATTTTTCTGGAAGTCTGAGGGCACGTAAGCCAGTCTCACAGGTTTTACACATTTCAGTTCTCTGACCCCCCACTATATCTGAAATGAGGCTTTGCATTTCTCTTTTCAGATTTTCTGGCTTTCCTACACATTCACACTTGAACATTTCATGATCCGACTCGTAGAATGTAATCTCTTCGCTGATTATTCCATCTTTTTCTCATAGTCACTTCCCTCTTGGCGTCCGCACTCACCCCCCAGAAATCCGAATGGGGGACTAATCTATAATCTTTTCCCAACGGAGAGAACATCATAATATCTTTCCAATTACAGACCGTATGTCTTGTGGATACACCTTAGGTTTCATTAATGCACTGGATTCCACTGCCTCTTGCATCCTCATGCCGTTGATTATTACTGATACCTCCGCCTTTTAGGAGAAATTTCCCACCTTAAGGTTAAGAGAGTGTCCTGAACCTCTGCCCGTGTTGCTTTGCCCACGTTGGCAGGGCGTGGGTGACTTACTATGCCGAAAGTCTTCGCCCGCCATTGCTGATGAGTTTTGTTCAAACTTTCAGCACTGGCTAGGTTCGAACCGGGAACCCATGTCGTTTTGATTACTAGTCGAAGATGCTACCCCCATGCCAGAGGTTCACCCAGTATTGAATATTCAGTGAAATTACATATCTTTGTATCAAACGCATGCTCCCAGATGCTTTGCATCAACATAATTATATCAGATGTCAAAGGAGCTGTGAACGTCCAGCGACTTATTGACTGTCGGCGCTGTGGCATAGTGCAAAACCTGCAGGTGTCTTACGATAACTAACGCGAAGACTTGAAATTCCACAGATGCGCGAGAGACCGTGAAAATGGCAATTTCCCCGCCATTTGTTTACTAACGTATGATGACGTACGGAGATCTGAAATACTCTCTGATACTTAAAATTATTTCTTTGGTTCACGTAAGGGTATCAACTTGTCATCGTATTATTACCCAAGTGTTACATCGAGGAAACGTTCGCTATCAAATACTATCAACGATTTTCTTTGCGGAAGGACTAAAACGGCGTTCACTGAACTTCTTGAAACCAAACAAGCAGCTAGTTCAGGAAGTACACTGTACGGTTTGGTAATCCAAGACTTATGAATATAGTATTAGCTTAGTAACGTTATGCTACTCCAATACCATTGTCCAACAATGTCTTCTGAAGTACTGGTTACTCAGTACGTTTCGTAAAAAGATACCGAATGAATACCTTCGCTGCGCAGTGCCGATGGTACTGTTATCGACGACTGTGCCGCTAAAGCGGAGTTATTGAACGCAGTTTTCCGAAATTCCTTCACCAGGGAAGACGAATGGAATATTCCAGAATTTGAAACACGAACATCCGCTAGCATGAGTTTCTTAGAAGTAGATACCTTAGGGGTTGCGAAGCAACTCAAATCGCTTGATACGGGCAAGTCTTCAGGTCCAGATTGTATACCGATTAGGTTCCTTTCAGATTACGCTGATACTATAGCTCCCTACTTAGCACTCATATACAACCGCTCGCTCACCGATAGATCTGTACCTACAGATTGGAAAATTGCGCAGGTCGCACCAGTGTTCAAGAAGGGTAGTAGGAGTAATCCATTTAACTACAGACCTATATCATTGACGTCGGTTTGCAGTAGGGTTTTGGAGCATATACTGTATTCAAACATTATGAATCACCTCGAAGGGAACGATCTATTGACACGTAATCAGCATGGCTTCAGAAAACATCGCTCTTGTGCAACGCAGCTAGCTCTTTATTCGCACGAAGTAATGGCCGCTATCGACAGGGGATCTCAAGTTGATTCCGTATTTCTAGATTTCCGGAAAGCTTTTGACACCGTTCCTCACAAGCGACTTCTAATCAAGCTGCGGAGCTATGGGGTATCGTCTCAGTTGTGCGACTGGATTCGTGATTTCCTGTCAGGAAGGTCGCAGTTCGTAGTAATAGACGGCAAATCATCGAGTAAAACTGAAGTGATATCAGGTGTTCCCCAGGGAAGCGTCCTGGGACCTCTACTGTTCCTGATCTATATAAATGACCTGGGTGACAATCTGAGCAGTTCTCTGACTGTTCGCAGATGATGCTGTAATTTACCGTCTAGTAAGGTCATCCGAAGACCAGTATCAGCTGCAAAGCGATTTAGAAAGTATTGCTGTATGGTGTGTCAGGTGGCAGTTGACGCTAAATAACGAAAAGTGTGCGATGATCCACATGAGTTCCAAAAGAAATCCGTTGGAATTCGATTACTCGATAAATAGTACAATTCTCAAGGCTGTCAATTCAACTAAGTACCTGGGTGTTAAAATTACGAACAACTTCAGTTGGAAGGACCACATAGATAATATTGTCGGGAAGGCGAGCCAAAGGTTGCGTTTCATTGGCCGGACACTTAGAAGATGCAACAAGTCCACTAAAGAGACAGCTTACACTACACTCGTTCGTCCTCTGTTAGAATATTGCTGCGCGGTGTGGGATCCTTACCAGGTGGGATTGACGGAGGACATCGAGAGGGTGCAAAGAAGGGCAGCTCGTTTTGTATTATCGCGTTATAGGGGAGAGAGTGTGGCAGATATGATACACGAGTTGGGATCGAAGTCATTACAGCATAGACGTTTTTCGTCGCGGCGAGACCTTTTTACGAAATTTCAGTCACCAACTTTCTCTTCCGAATGCGAAAATATTTTGTTGAGCCCAACCTACATAGGTAGGAATGATCATCAAAATAAAATAAGAGAAATCAGAGCTCGAACAGAAAGGTTTAGGTGTTCGTTTTTCCCGCTCGCTGTTCGGGAGTGGAATAGTAGAGAGATAGTATGATTGTGGTTCGATGAACCCTCTGCCAAGCACTTAAATGTGAATTGCAGAGTAGTCATGTAGAAGTATCACAATGGTTAACGCATTGGAATTGTGTTCCCAGTTGCGGGATTCAAATTTCCGTCTCACCTTTAGATCCAGTTTCACTCCGATTTACGTCAAGGCTACTGATAAGATCGGTCCTTAAACAATCCTACTCGCAGTTTCCTACATCCATCCTTCCCTCTGGTGCCGGTAATCTCAGTGGCTCGAAGGCATCGACTATAGTACAGGGTGCCACAGAAAAAGGGGAACATTTCCGAAATAGAATAAAACTAGAAGTGATGAAGGAAAGAAATTGCATTCATAGTTACTCAAACCTTACAACTTTGCCATTTGCGAAACATTGATGGCATTTATCATTTTTTATATGTCCGCCCCCGTTAGCTGCATGGTCAGCGCGACGGAATGTCAACCCTAAGGGCCCGGGTTCGATTCCCGGCTGGGTCGGAGATTTACTCCGCTCAGGGAATGGGTGTTGTGTTGTCCTAATCATCATTTCATCCCCATCGGCGCGCTATTCGCCGAAGTGGCGTCAGATCGATAGACTTGCACCAGGCGAACGGTCAACGCGACGGGAGGCCCTGGCCACTCGACATATTTTTTTTTAGACGGCGTCCTCCTGTACGAATACATTCGTGAAATCTGCTGTTGAAATTCCTCTTTGACCGCCACAACATCTCAGCTGGGATACTGTGAACTGCATTCCGAATTCTCTGTATTAACTCATCCAGGGCTCTTGGTAGAGTCGTGTAGACTTTGCTCTTGAGGTAGCCCCACAAGAAGAAAATCACAAACGGATAAATCTGCCGATCCATGGGGAAAGGGAATGTTACCAAATCGTGAGATCACACGGTTGTTAAAAAATTCACGCACATATGCCATCGATTGCTGTGCAGAGTGTGATGTCGCTCCATCCTGTTGAAAGCAGGCTTCTTGAACGTTTGGAAAGTTGTTCAATGCACGTGTGAGGAAAGTTCGCAACATCTCCACGTAACGTTCGGCATTGACAGTTATTGGGTTTCCCTGTTCATTTGCGTAAAAATACGGTCCCAAAATCCCACGTGATGAAACAGCACACCATACTGTTACTTTACTAGCGTATAAAGGACGCTCATGAACGTCAGGAATTGTGTTTGCCCAGTAACGGTAGTTCTGCTTATTCACATAACCTGTGAGATGAAAATGTGCCTTATCTGACATCCACAACTTGTTTAGAAATTCATCGACATTGTTTATTTTTGTAATCATTTGTTGACAGAATTCTAATAGTAACAGGTAATCGTTGTCTTTCAATTGTTGCACCATCTGTAGTTTGTACGGATTAAAATTTAAATCAATATGAAGAATTCTGTTAACACACTCCCGGGACATTCCAACCACTGCTGCTCGCTTACGAATTGAATGCCGTGAGACAATCTCGTGAACAACATCAATGGTCGCTAAGGAACGCATATTTTTTGGTCGTCCTGTTGGTTTCTTCTTGAGAACAGAACCAGTCTCTTCAAAGTTATTAATCCAACATTTCATTGCGTGTTTCGATGAAACGGCATCATGATGTCACAAATTATACACAACAAAAAAAGTTTTGCATGACACCGGTTCCCAGAACTCCTGAAGATAGACGTTGACTATGTATACTGTATCACAGACACAGTTCCTCAGACTGTTCAGAGATGCCATTAAACCAGCCAAAGAAGATGTAAACAACGACGCTTGAACAGCGCTTATTAGACGGAGAGGGTCCGACAGCCGATCAGTTTGCCATTCCAGCAGGAAGGAGGTACATGGCTCGTGTTGACTGTACGTCAACCTTGTCTAGACGGTCAATACCGTGGTTCGACCGCTTTCGCATTGTTGATTTTCGCCAGGAAGGGCTCACAAAAGGTAAGTGCCCAGGCGTCTCGGAGTGAACCAAAGCAATGTTGTTGGGATATGAGATATAGAGATACAGGACCTGTCGAGGGCTGCTACTGCAGTAGACAGCTACCTTCGGGCTGTCGCTCCGAGGAACCCTGACAGAAACGCCACCATGTTGAATAAAGCTTCTCGTGCAGCCACAGGACGTCGTGTTATGACTCAGACTGTGCGCAATAGGCTGTTCGACGAGCCACTTTACTCCCGACGTCCATGACGAGGTCCATCTTTGCAACCACGACACCATGCAGCGCGGTACAGATGGAGCCAACAACATGCCGAATGGACCGTTCAGGTTTGGCATCACGTTCTCTTCACCGATTAGAGTCTCATATGTCTTCAAGCAGACAATCGTCGCACACATGTGTGGAGGCAACAAGGTCGGTCTGAACGCCTTGGACACTCTCTCCAGCGAGTGTAGAAAGGTGGGGTGGCATTTTGTGGGGCCGACTTACGCCGCTGGTAGTCACGGAAGGCGCCGTAACGGCTGTACGATACGTGAATGCCATACTCCAACGTATAGTGCAGACATATCAGCAGCATATTGGGGAGTCATTTGTCTTTATGGACGACAATTCAAGCCCGAATCGTGCACATCTTGTGAATGACTTCCTTCAGGATAAAGACATCGCTGGACTAGAGTGGCGAGCATGTTCTCTAGACATGAATCCTATCGACCATGCCTCGCATAGATTGAAAAGGGCTGTTGGTGGACGGCGTGACCCACCAACCGCTCTGAGGGATCTACGCCGAATCTCCGTTGAGGAGTGGGCCAATCTGGACCAACAGTGCGCCGGCCGGAGTGGTCGTGCGGTTCTAGGCGCCACAGTCTGGAACTTCGTGAACGCTACGGTCGCTGGTTCGAATCCTGCCTTGGGCATGGATGTGCGTGATGTCCTTAGATTAGTTAGGTTTAAGTAGTTCTAAGTTCTATGGGGCTCATGACCTCAGAAGTTAAGTTCCATAGAGCTCAGAGACATTTGAAGCATCTGGACCAACAGTGCCTTAATGAAATTATGAATAGTATGCCACAACGAATACAGGCACGCATCAATGCAAGCGGACGTGCTACTGGGTATTAGAGGTACCTGTGTGTAGAGCAATCTGCACCACCTCCTATGAAGGTCTCGCTGTATGGTGGTACAACACGCAATGTGTGGTTTCCATGAGCAATAAAAAGGGCGGAAATGACGTTTATGTTGATCTCTATTCCAGTTTTCTGAGCAGGTTCCGGAACTCTCGGAACCAAAGTTTGGCAAAACTTTTTTGATGTGTGTAAAAAACATCAAAACTCTCCCTGCGACGCTACTAAAGTATCACTGTTTTCATAAAACAATTTTATGGTTAACGCACGCTATTGTCGGTTCCACTGATCCATGATCACTCAAATGGCGGACTATTTACTCGCTAACTGTCACAAACCAGCAGTGCTGCCATCTGCCCATGGCTGCCACTTCTCATATCAAACATTCCCTTTATTCTGTGTCACCCTGTAGAAAAAGCGCTGGTAGTTTTCTCTGAAAAACCAGCAGCGATTTCTAATTAAGGATTAGAAATGCTAATGAAAACCAGGAGCTAGGAGCAACGTCGTGTAGCTAGATAGTCAATACATGTTCACGCCTGGCTTATCCCTGCTTGTCACTACCATTGGAAGCCATTATAGTACCACTCAAACGTTTTATTCGCTGCAGGGATCTCGTGAAATTTACCAAGAGGCAAGGTTTCACACTATAGCCAAAGGAAGAAAATCATAAAATTCTTAATTTGTAATTGTATTATACGAAATTTTTTTACCGTTTGCTATGAAACTATCTGTCCACCCGACTGTTAAGACTCCTTTTTCTGAGGAACGGGTAGATTTTTCAAGATGAAATCTGTGTCATATAATGAGGTCTATAGCCCTCTGGTGGTGAAGAAATGTTGAGCTTTTACATCAAGCTTGTCAAAAGTTACGGCGATTTACGTTACAAATTGTGATAGCCGCTAAGTAACTCATTAAAATCTATAACGTACTTGGACTTGAAGTAGAATCACGAAATTTCCGAAGAAGAAAGATTTTACAGGACAAGTAAAGTAAAATATCAGAAAACTCTTAATTTATATTAGTAACAAGTAAGTAATATATTTTTTTGTCATTCGTTTTCTGACTTCCAACTTGAAATTAAAAGATTCTCGAACGTCTTCGAATCCCTGGGACAGATATATTGCCTGTGTCAATTTCTATAACGTAAATGGATGAACTGTCTACATAGGTAATTAAGTTCCTAAGTAACCCTCAACGCGTGCGTCTGATTCGTACCTGGCTAATTGTTAAAATTTTATCGTGATATCCGTGTTACTGTTTATGATTTAATCACTGAATAACACAAGTTTTTCCCATTAAAAAATGTTAATTTTATTGACCTTTAAAATAAGTAAGTTATTTCATCAAAGCACCAAGATTCTGAAAATGTTCCGTCACAAGAAAATATTGGGAACCCTTGACATCGGGGCAGATTCTCCCACACGCAGGAAGCGGCGCTTTAGAGGAGAGTGCTGAATATGAGCTCGTCTGAAAATAAGCACGGGTAGGCCATGTTCTCCAAAAAAAAATCGTCTGCTGTTTCACAACATTATTTGTCTGAACTTTTATCCAGAGATGTGCAAGATGCATCAATCTGTAACCTTTCTCACGCTGAATGCCGTTATCGTAAACTGACGTCAGTGACTAAGGGGACGTTTCACCTGGACTTGCTGTAATGAACAAAAGGCCCGTCCAGTGCCGATTCGTGCCTATGGGACAGTATGAAGACTGTGTTGGATTGGCGAGTGGAGATGCAAAATGAACCAGTTCATCCAGAGTTACAGTTTAATTACTTCAGGATACTGAAGTTTAATATTCTGTTTGACTTAACAGAGCTGGCATTTCATTCGAGTGAAAATCAGCAGTTACCCTGAGAGGAGCTTAAGCGTATTCTGACTGTCAAACAGCCGCAGTGCCTTAACTCTCGCTTATGGACCAGGGGTAAACGTCGTTGGCAATTCCGCTCGGAGTTTACTACTGTTTATCCTCATAATACCGCGGGAGATGATTACAAATTCAGCAGTGGTCGCTCGCCGGACCACTAGGAGCGGCCGATGCCGGGGAAACCGGGCGAGCAGTTCTCCGGTTACGACTCGCCTTGTGGAGTGCAGCCGCCTTTTTATGGCCCACACCAGCACCGACTTGACCCGCAAGTAGCATCGTTTCTTCTGCTTCGCTACCTACGCACTGTACAGTTACTACAGGTTTTTCGAGAACGTTGATAGTACTGTTATTTGTGATCGCTTTCCTGCAAATTTATTGTCGTATCCATCTGTCGCGGCTGCGCCCCCGTCCCAACAGTCGTGCGAGTTTGCACGTAGCTTCCTGGATTCGGGAAGTCGCGTCGACCCCGGATGGAATCCGCGCGGCCGATTAACGACGAGGGCCTGGATTCGATTTGGTTTTAGGCGTTTTCTCACATCCGGCTAGATGAATGCCGGGCTGTTGTAGACGTACCACCTCGGTTAAAGAATCTGCAAATATTTCGAGAAAGCGTTCGCACACTTTCACATTGGCTAACACTATAAGTACACAAATTCTTCTCTGAGGAGGGGGGGAGGGGGGTGATATGGTGACAGGGTGGGCATCCAGCCACCCTCTACAACTAACACACTAATATAGCCAGATTAAGATTAACATTCTGACCCCATGAAGATACAGAACAAGGCAAAGAAGAAAGAGAAGAGAATTCCTCGAGAGTGGGACAGTATAAAAAGAAGTAAGTGCCTTAAAGGACAGGAAAGTAACAATTTTTTGTAATCACATCAAATATTTGTTCGAATGTAAGTGGAGTGTTCCCTGAATCCTCACATAGTCAATAAATTTTAAGAAGGCTCTAACTATTCTTGAAAAAACGTTATTTACGCGACAGATGTATTTCAGAAAGCCGGCCGGGTGGCCAAACGGTTCTAGGCGCTACAGTCTGTAACTGCGTGACCGCTACGGTCGGAGGTTCGAATCCTGCTCGGGCATGGATGTGTGTGATATCCTTAGGTTAGTTAGGTTTAAGTAGTTATAAGTTCTAGGGGACTGATGACCTTAGCGGTTAAGTTCCATAGTGCTCAGAGCCATTTGAACCATTTATTTTAGAAAAAAACATTGTTGCTTTAGTCTGTAGTCGCCTTTTTATAGTTTCGGTACCAGGTACCATCGTCAGATCATCTTATGATTAAAAACGCCACAGAACTTAGTTATAAGATTCTTTAGGAAACATTTGCAAAATATTTTCCTATGTGATAGCAATGTACGGTAGAATGTTGAACATTAAAATGTAGACAATGCCTTAACCCTTCAATCGTCAAGCACACTTATCCAAAGAGATGAGTCATACACTAAATATAATGGTCCATGTTAAACAGCTGAAAATTGTGGACAGATGTGATAACGAGTGTGCCTCTCTGTACCTGTCTTGTTTGGTTCGTAATGTAAACGATCTGTAACTCAAAGTAGCATAAAATACAGAATGTGAGAAGATATAATAATGAAACGTAATGGATTAATCGATCACCATGTAACAAAACATTAAAGGTACAATACCTATCTAGTTGCTACCTTTCGTATAGAGTGGCGCATTCCACCGCCTAGCATTTATATGACCATGAATCATTCTAATAATTGCAGTAGTATTAAACTAATTAAACTAAGTGAGAAAATCATTTATGTTCAAGAGATATACAGCATTCAGAGTGAACAGTGGCGCAGTGTGGCTGTATAGAACTGTGAAACTGTAATTTGTGGATTTTTGGCTGCATTATGAGTTTCCTTTTATGCTGGCAGTGACCCTGTGTACGACTGAGCTCTAACCGGCGCGGTTCCCACAGCCGTGGTAACCACTCCTCATATGCAACGTGCAGTCGAAAGAAGCTTCGACGATGAGCCTTGGTATCAGTAAAAAATCGTAAAAGGCCGACAATACTGAATCATACAACCATTTCGTGATCTGTATGTTATCCTGTTGGGGCATTTTAATTGAACACTCACGTCCAAACACGTACGGCTTTACATCCATAACTTCCTTTTACAATGACCAGCTTCAAATAACAAGTCGAGTGCATTTAAAATACCACGGTACTTCAAACTCGGATTTCTGTTATGTTTAAATCAATCCTTATGTCAATCATTTAAAACATATTTGACAATGGAGTGTCTTACAGTAAATACCATGCTTTTACGTATCGTAATTTGGTATGGGGTGAGATAAGAGAAAGGGGTAGAGGGAAGGAAGAGGAGATGCACAGTGAGATGAGTGGGGAAAACAGTAGTTCGTTTATCTTGTATGCAGTTCTAGAAATTGTTTTCCCCTCAACTCTATTTGATCACACACTAACTTATCCAATTCTTTTCATGTGACTGTAAATTTCCATTTGTCCTGTTCTTCATGTTTATCCGTGGGCCGTTAAAGGAAATATGTCAAATTTCAAGAATATTTCCATTTCTTGCATAGTAAGTTTACTTTCAATAAGATGATTATCTAAGTTAGATTTTTCCTTCGCTGGTCCGGCAGTATTCCCTTCAATCCTTGACAAAACATTGTGCCCTACTTACCCAATATATATATTTCTTACTCCTATATCTTGATTAAACTTGCTTAACAATGTATCACGTAAGCGGCAAATTTCCTTAATCCTATGGCCGCTATTATCTGCTACAAAATGCTCACGTCCTTTCTCATTGAAATCCATGTGCGTGTTTACTGCAGTGTTAAATTGTAAAATATTTGAAGTGATAAAATACGAAACCAACTTACCACCTTTGTCTGGGCAGAGTCTAATTATCTGCGGACTGGATGCTTCCGCATATAGTATTTCTAGCGGTATCAGAAGACCGCCGAGGTCATATTTATTGGAATTTTGTTGTCCTTAAAGCACCACAAGTCGATGTTCGGAGAGAGGGAGAGTGTATGCGACCAACTATTTACGGGATACACGTTGTGTTGCCAATTAACAGCACTTATCGAGTCAGCGACGACCTTCCAGGGATCGTGTTTTCGTCCAGTTAGCTTCGGAGTGGTAGCAGGTCCTAGGGTCCAGCAAGGTCTACCAGCAACGCAGTATGGTTTTTACCTTCCTGTGCAATCCGAAAGTATGTCCATATGTTTCTTTCGTATAACTAACTGTTAGAAGTTTACACGAGAAGACTTCAAGGTATATGTTACACTTTACTATGATAGGCCAAGTAACATTTATTGAATGCTGCACTACACTTCCAAGTGATTTAGTCACCAAGTCACAATACAAAAACAGTGGAAACGTTCGACCAATTGTTGAGTTCATTGACGGTAGAAGTCCACTCCTTGCTCGCGGAGCTAATCGACGACCTCGCTGATGAAAGTCTGCGATTGCGGAGAAACATTTCCTCGAGTCTTGGATATTCTCCATAGCTGACGTCAGTGACGTCGTTCCCGATGTGCATCACCCATGTCTGTATGCCCTTGGTCAAACTGTTGGCACCGTTTCGCTATGGCTCTAAGCGGCATTGCATTTGGTCCATATGCACTGAAGCGCCAAAGAAATTGGTGTAGGCATGCGCATTCAAATACAGAGATATGTAAACAGGCAGAATACGACGCTGCGGCCGCCAACGCCTATATAAGACAACAAGCGTCTCGTGCAGTTGTTAGATGGGTTACCTCTGCTACAATGGCATGTTATCAAGATTTACGTGAGATTGAACGTGATGTTATAGTCGACACATGAACGATGGGACACACCATCTCCGAGATAGGGATGAAGTGGGGATTTTCCCGCATGACCATTTCATGAGTGCACCGTGACTTCCATGAATCCTCGAACAACATATCTCCGACATCGCTGCGGCCGGAAAAAGATCCTACAAGAAGCGTCCTACGATGACTGAAGTGAATCGTTCAACGTGACAGAAGTACAAACTTTCTACAAACTGCTGCAGATTTCAGTGCTGGGCCATAAGTGTCAGCGTGCGCACCATTAAACAAAACATTGCCGATATGGCCTTTCGGAGCCGAAGGCCCACTCGTGTACCTTTGATGACTGCACGACACAAAGCTTTTCCGCCTCTCCTGAGCCCGTCAACCTCGACGTTGGACTGTTGATAGCTGCAAACATGTCGCTTGGTTGGACGAGTCTCGTTTCAGATTGTAGCGAGCGGATGGACGTGTACGGTTATGGAGACAACCTCTTCAATTTATGGAACCTGCATGTTAGCAGGGAACTCTTCGAGCTGGTGAAGGCTCTGTAATGGTGTGGGGCGCGTGCAGTTGGACTGATATGGAACACCTGATACGCGTAGATATGACTGTGACAGGTGACACGCACGTAAGCATCCTGTCTGACCGCCTCAACCATTCATGTCCATTGTGCATTCCGACGGACTTGGAAATTCCAGCAGGACAATGTGACACCCCACACGTCCAGAAAGCGCATGCCTATACCAGCGTCTTTGCCGCTTTAGTGTATTTTAGTGAATGAAGTTGGTGACAATGATTCTGGTGAAAGGATTTTGACGTCCATTTAAAATGTCGTAACGGATTCTCAGTGACCGTTCATGTAACAGTGGTACAAGTGTGCTGTATAGCCGGCCGCGGCGCTTCAGTCTGGAACTGTGGGATCACTACGGTCGCGGGTTCGAATCCTGTTTCCGGCATGGATGTGTGTGATGTCCTTAGGTTAGTTAGGTTTCAGTAGTTCTAAGTTCTAGGGGACTGATGACCTCAGATGTTAAGTCCCATAGTGCTCAGAGCCATTTGAACCATCGTTGTGCCGTATAATTAAAAGATAAGCTTTAAAATGTCAAATTATACCTCACGCAATGACCATTAAGAAACTGTATTGAAATGAAGATTTTTACTTGCTGTATCTAAAAGTGAATTCTTGTAGACCAATTGAAAATAGATTCGCCCTCGTTTCATGAATATTTTGAAGACGCTGCAACTGCTCTAAATCGTGAAAAATTTCACTAACACAGATGTCGTGAAACTCGTTTCATTTGTTCACAAGACTCTTTAACCTTGCAAATAGCGGAAATCGTTGTAATGCCGTAGTTCTCGAGCTCCAGACAATCTGCGATACCATTTCACACCACCGTAGGAAACAGAATAATGGACTGATGAGATAACTTATTATAATGAAGCATATTTATCCAACAGATGTCAACGTGTCATTCTGAATTTAACATAGCGCTAGTTGTACTGTGGATAAGATTATTATGACAGTCACTACGTACCTTTCATGTTCTTCGTATAGTCACTGCTTATCCACTTGGACCAAATCATGAAGAGATAGAATAGCAAATTTCTACTTTCAGAGGAGGAATTATTGGTCGAAAATTAATATTAAGCTATTTACTAAGAGAAACAAATTACTCTTTTTTACAACAACATAACCTCATCGCGACCTTCACAATGTAGTACCTAGTAGATAGTGTCGGAAGTTCCATGAGGCTTTTCGAAGATGATGATGCTGTAGTATACAGAGAAGTTGCAGCATTAGAAAATTGTAGCGAAATGCAGGAAGATCTGCAGCGGATAGGCACTTGGTGCAGGGAGTGGCAACTGATCCTTAAAATAGGCAAATGTAATGTATTGAGAATAGATAGAAAGAAGGATCCTTTATTGTATGATTATATGATAGCGGAACAAACACTGGTAGCAGTTACTTCTGTAAAATATCTGGGAGAACGATTTGAAGTGGAATGATCATATAAAATTAATTGTTGGTAAGGCGGGTACCAGGTTGAGACTCATTGGGAGAGTCCTTAGAAAATGTAATCCTTCAACAAAGGAGGTGGCTTACAAAACACTCGTTCGACATATACTTGAGTATTGCTCATCAGTGAAGGATCCGTACCAGATTGGGTTGACGAAGGAGATAGAGAAGATCCAAAGACGAGCGGCGCGTTTCGTCACAGGGTTATTTGGTAACCGTGATAGCGTTACGGAGTTGTTTAGTAAACTCAAGTGGCAGACTCTGCAAGAGAGGCGCTCTGTTTCGCGGTGTAGCTTGCTCGCCAGGTTTCGAGAGTGTGCGTTTCTGGATGAGGTATCGAATATATTGCTTCCCCCTACTTATACCTACCGAGGAGATCACGAATTTAAATTAGAGAGATTAGAGCGCGCAAGGAGGCATTGAGACAGTCGTTCTTCCCGCGAACCATACTCGACTGGAACAGGAAAGGGAGGTAATGACAGTGGCACATAAAGTGCCCTCCGCCACACACCGTTTGGTGGCTGGCGAAGTATAGATGTATATGTAGATGTAGATGAAGACAGAAATATTGCTATTTATTCTAAAATAGCCTCTTTACTCTTATACAAACACACAGCGAGGTAGGGCCATGACAACCAGCTTTCTATTAGTTTCTTCTGGAGTTCCCGCTTGATGCGTTAACTGCTTCTGCCAGCTTCACAACAAACAATCCACTGTGAACACATAACAGACGACTGTGTATTTGTTTCCTAGGTAGAGTCTCCGCCGGAGATCCAGCAATACGGACAGTTCGCAAACTCGTACGACAAACGCACTGTTCATTCAAAGCGTCTAAAAAACTGAAATATCTATTTTCAGCCATTCGGAATTGTAATGACAGTGGCACATAAAGTGCCCTCCGCCACACACCGTTTGGTGGCTGGCGAAGTATAGATGTATATGTAGATGTAGATGAAGACAGAAATATTGCTATTTATTCTAAAATAGCCTCTTTACTCTTATACAAACACACAGCGAGGTAGGGCCATGACAACCAGCTTTCTATTAGTTTCTTCTGGAGTTCCCGCTTGATGCGTTAACTGCTTCTGGCAGCTTCACAACAAACAATCCACTGTGAACACATAACAGACGACTGTGTATTTGTTTCCTAGGTAGAGTCTCCGCCGGAGATCCAGCAATACGGACAGTTCGCAAACTCGTACGACAAACGCACTGTTCATTCAAAGCGTCTAAAAAACTGAAATATCTATTTTCAGCCATTCGGAATTCATTTCAGTTTGAAATACTATACTGCCTTCAGCATATTGACCCTAAAAATGTGTAACAAGTCGCATGTAACACGGCAAAAATTGCTAACAATTCGTGTATGACATGGCAGGTGGCACCACCAGCTCTCTGAGGCTATTTGTGAAGGACGTAGTTGTAGTACACTGAGAGATTGTACCATTATGAAGTTGTTGCGGAGCACAGAAAGAGTTCCGCACAAATTCTAGGAACAGTACTGCGACATGAGTAACTATAGTCTGTCGCTGACAAGTAGCCTACTCGTTCTGTTGTTGTACAGTTTCTCGAATTAATCAGAGTTGTCAAATGTCTACCGATTTGAGGGGGAGGCAGGCGCCAAGTAGAGATTCAGTTAAAAAAGTGCCACGGACCTTCACTCACAAAAACGTTTCTCTGCCTATTCGTGACATTTGTTTGTCAGTTTAAGAATCTTAGTATCAGTAACGGGAGAGAAGGTTAAAGTTCCAACAAGGCTGCCCGATTTTTCAGTGATTTATTTATCCACAAGAGAGCGTCACAGAAACGCACAACGCCGCTTTCTTGTAAACGCGTAAAATATACGTCTTGCGCTACAACCATTACGCATTAATTTCTGTTAATAGATGCTTATCTCTAATTTAATTTGCCGTTTATTTTTATCTCATAGCCTACAAATTATTGATTTACGATGTTATGCAGCCACGGTCTTCAACGCTAGTGTACTGAACGAGTTCTCCTTTAATAGTACCATTAGTCATCCTGTAAGACTTTTATTTTTGCACAGCCTTAGGATGATGCACCTCAACAATTTTCAACGTGTTAGTTAAACTCGCTAATGCACGAAAGCCAGAGGTCTGACGTTTCCCACAACAGACAGAGCCGCGCCATTACTGTTGTTCCGCGGGTCGGAAACCACCTCTAAAAGCCTTCGTTCCCTGGGGACACACTCTCTGCTTGCTCTAAAGCTGTTACCGTGCCCGCAGCTGTCGGCGCTTTCTCACAAATTAGAGGAGGATCATCTGTCCACAGCAGGGTACTCCACTTCGGGCAGCCCACCATCCAACCGGTCCCGCCATTGGAAACTAGTTCAGTTAAAATAAGAAGGTACTATTAGGCATCATCGGCGTAACATTCCGCTTCCCCTCTTTTATCATTTAACCATATTTAAACAGTCAACATAATCTGAAAGTGCAACACAAATCTTTTCTTCATCCTTGAAACGTTGAAACATTACATTTCAGTTCATATTTTTCGCGATTCAAGCTTTACCATCAGTGATCTGACAACTTTAATGTCGTGGTATCTGAAGTAATGATATCGGAGTCAGTGACCAACACGTCGCATCAGTGATAATAACGTGATAGGAGGTTAGTGCAGAGTTTGCACAACTGAGAAGGCTTGTCTGATATCTGACAATGACTTCCTCTTGGCAATGCGTTTTTGCTTCATTGGAGAAGACGGACCCTTATTATGTCTCATTTCATGTACATACAAGTCAACGTAAATAGGATTCGTGCAGAGTGCTCTTACCAAGTGAGGAATGATATTGCTAATGTAATTCCTGGAACGAGGAAGCAGTTCAGTAACTAATTTTTTCACACAAACATATACCTGAACTTATAATATTCATAACGAGGTATTAGTATACCGTTTAGGTAATATTAAACGTAATTTTCCTATTAAATAAGGATAACAGAATGAAACTTAAATTTCATATACTCTGTACCACTAACGCAGCAGCTTTTCGAAACTAAATATTGATCTTTTAAGCATATACGACATATAGTGTCAGACATCACTGATTGCAAACGTGTAATGAGAAGGATAGACTGTACTCTGCAAGATATTGTGTAGTACGCTGCGTAGTTCACTTTGAACTATGAGATTTGAGTTATTGCACAATTTACCTCGGCTTTAGATTATCTAAGTCTATATTTCGCCACAACAGTATCTGTGTTCTACTACGATTGCTATTTATGTGCTCTGATGCTGGGGAACACTGCATATGAGCTAAGGGCTTCAAATAGCCTACACATCGGCTGTGACGATCCTACCAGAACATAACCTAATTTCTTCGCTGACTTGATAATGGCACAAAAGACTTTCGATTGTGTTCTCACGGGAGAAGGAATCTACTAGGTATAACAACATGACAGTACTCCTCCCAGAATCCATATGATTTCGTGGTTGTACTGAAGGTTAGTAGACGCTGCAGGATCTGAACACTAGATTATTCCATTTCCTGGCAATGGGATGGTCACTTTTACCTCAGGTTGGTCAAAGTGTCGTTGGAGTGAAAAATAAAATTTGGCTCATAGTGTAATTCCGTGCCCATGAAGAAGCAACATTTACTGCCCGCCCACAACAAAAAGAAAAGAAAATGTGTGTTAATCTTGCGCCATTTTTGATTAGTGGTGAGATCGACCAGAGGGCAGCGTTCCTGGGAATCAGCTTCGATGACGAATTAGAACTAGAACAATGAATTATACTTCTCTGGAAGAGTAAAAGTCATGGTGCGCCGTCACAGGTAAATAAGTGCACGCAAAACGATGCGGATGAAGCAGGGTTAGTGGCGTATTAGTTGGTAAGCGACAGCACGATCAGAAACATGCAAATATTTATTTTGAAGTATTCGATTGTTTCAGCGATCTCGCCGCTTACGAGTTAGATGACATGTGGCTAATAGACAAATCGCGTACAACGTAGTGTACAAAATTTCTACGTTATACAACGCTGCTACCATATATGGCTGCATTTAACTTTCTAGATTATCCTGCCACGTGGGATCCTTTGCACAGAACTCATGCACGCAGACAATGATTGATTACATTATGATGTAAATAATTCCAAATGCTTTCCCACATTAAGTGAGTACTTGTTTAGACTTTTCCTGTCCCGCCACACACACAATCGCCCCATCCAATCCTAACAATTCTACAAAGAAAGACTAAGTAAGAACTTTTCTCTACCTGATGATGAGTCGCTCGGCAACGTTCAACCTGCAGTCGTAAAATAAAAAACAATCCACCATAACAAAAAACGACTGATTATGTCTCCCACATGTAATGGATAATTATTTCTTACAGTAATTTTTTCTTATCGAGGGTTAGCCCTACACAGACATTCTTCGAGTTCTAACCTGTACTCCACAAGAGGTCAGACTGGCGCCTCTTCTACAACTGTCTTAATGGGTGCATTATACTCTTTCAGAATTTCAAATCCACGTGTTCCTGTCATCTTCCCTACAACGTATTTGGGGTACTAGCTTTTCTTATATCATTATTAGCTTTTCTTATGTCAGTTCGTAGTGTTAGTTGTAGATTTTTGTATTTGTGGCAGTCAAGGTATTCGGACTCGGTAACTGTTACTTTGGAATCGCTTCGTATACTTAAATCGAATCGCAGAGAGATAGAGTTTTACAATACTACCGTGGAGGAGAGCAGGTGATTCAGAGCTAAAACTGAAGCAGCACGATGTTGTTTTGATATCTGAAACTACAGCGTAGTGTGAGAACAATAGACAAGAGCTACGGTAAAATCAGCTACCAAGATTTTGATCAGCCGTCTTTCAGTAATTGGTCACCTAAACTGCGCAAACGGTATTCAGTCACAATTACTGTGTATTGCATTAACGAACTGCGCTCCTACAAGAACTAAAGCTAACATCGATGGCAAATTGAAGAATGATTGTTGAAGTTAATCTGTCGAACGATCGCTTGGTACTAGAAACTAATAAGAAAGAAACATTGAAGAACTCAGAAAATTTTAATGTCTCTATTCAGACTCTAATATTCTCAGGTTCACGTTAATAAATTCTCAGTGAAGCAAAAATTTTATTTAAAACGAAGTTGGTCGCACTTCTTTTCATCGTCAAATCAAACAGAAATTGCTTTGACATCTTTAACATCGTCCCCTTTGAGTGTTTTGATTGATTACAAACACCATGGGCGCTAATATCATCACCAAACTGTGTATTCCACATTCAAAAGGTGGTGCTGTTCATTCATTAACACATCTGAAATGCAGAATTAGTAGTTCTGCCTTTTGTTTTGTGTCTTCTATTTCGGTTCCCGGTCAATAGGGAGAACAAATGGAAGGATTCTGTGGGTTCATCGATTTTACATAGGGTAAGAATTTTATCCCCCCCCCTCCCCCCCCCCCCCCATGAACCATGGGCCTTTCCGTTGGTGGGGAGGCTTGCGTGTCTCAGCGATACAGATAGCCGTACCGTAGGTGCAACCACAACGGAGGGGTATCTGTTGAGAGGCCAGACAAACGTGTGGTTCCTGAAGAGGGGCAGCAGCCTTTTCAGTAGTTGCAAGGGCAACAGTCTGGATGATTGACTGATCTGGCCTTGTAACAATAACCAAAACGGCTTTGCTGTGCTGGTACTGCGAATCGCTGAAAGCAAGGGGAAACTACGGCCGTAATTTTTCTCGATGGAAGGCAGCTTTACTGTATGATTAAATGATGATGGCGTCCTCTTGAGTAAAATATTCCGGATGTAAAATAGTCTCCCATTCGGATCTCCGGGCGGGGACTACTCAAGAGGATGTCGTTATCAGGAGAAAGAAAACTGGCGTTCTACGGATCGGAGCGTGGAATGTCAGATCCCTTAATCTGGCGGGTAGGTTAGAAAATTTAAAAAGGGAAATGGATAGGTCAAAGTTAGATATAGTGGGAATTAGTGAAGTTCGGTGGCAGGAGGAACAAGACTTCTGGTCAGGTGACTACAGGGTTATAAACACAAAATCAAATAGGGGTAATCCAGGAGTCGGTTTAATAATGAATAGGAAAATAGGAATGCGAGTAAGCTACTACAAACAGCATAGTGAACGCATTATTGTGGCCAAGGTAGATACGAAGCCCACATCTACTACAGTAGTACAAGTTTATATGCCAACTAGCTCTGCAGTTGACGAAGAAATTGAAGAAATGTATGATGAAATAAAAGAAATTATTCAGATAGTGAAGGGAGACGAAAATTTAATAGTCATAGGTGACTGGAATTCGAGTGTAGGAAAAGGGAGAGAAGGAAAGATAGCAGGTGAATATGGATTGGGGCTAAGAAACGAAAGAGGATGCCGCCTGGTAGAATTTTGCACAGAGCACAACTTAATCATAGCTAACACTTGGTTTAAGAATCATGACAGAAGGTTGCATACATGAAAGAACCCTGGAGATACTAAAAGGTATCAGATAGATTATATAATGGTAAGACATAGATTTAGGAACCAGGTTTTAAATTGTAAGGCATTTCCAGGGGCAGATGAAGACTCTGGCCACAATCTATTGGTTATTACCTGTAGATTAAAACTGAAGAAACTGCAAAAATGTGGAAAGTTAAGGAGAAGGGACCTGGATAATCTGAAAGAACCAGAGGTTGTACAGAGTTTCAGGGAGAGCATAAGGGAACAATTGACTGGAATGGGGGAAAGAAATACAGTAGAAGAAGAATGGGTAGCTTTGAGGGATGAAGTAGTGAAGGTAGAAGAGGATCAAGTAGGTAAAAAGACGAGGGCTAGTAGAAATCCTTGGGTATCAGAAGAAATAATGAATTTAATTGATAAAAGGAGAAAATATAAATATGCAGTAAATGAAGCAGGTAAAAAGGAATACAAATGTCTCAAAATGAGATCGACAGGAAGTGCAAAATGGCTAGATGACAAATGTAAGGATGTAGAGGCTTATTTCACTAGGGGTGAGGTAGATACTGCCTACAGGAAAATTAAAGAGACCTTTGGAGGTAAGAGAACCACTTGTATGAATATCAAGAGCTCAGATGGAAACCCAGTTCTAAGCAAAGAAGGGAAAGCAGAAAGGTGGAAGGTGTATATAGAGGGTCTATACAAGGGCGATGCACTTGAGGACAATATTATGGAAATGGAAGAGGATGTAGATGAAGATGAAATGGGAGATATGATATTGTGTGAAGAGTTTGACAGAGCACTGAAAGACCTGGGTCGAAACAAGGCCCCCGGAGTAGACAACATTCCACTGGAACTACTGACGGCCTTGGGAGAGCCAGTCCTGACAAAACTCTACCATCTGGTGAGCAAGATGTTTGAAACAGGCGAAATACCCTCAGACTTCAAGAAGAATATAATAATTCCAATCCCAAAGAAAGCAGGTGTTGACAGATGTGGAAATTAGCGAACAGTCAATTTAATAAGCCACAGCTGCAAAATACTAACAGGAATTCTTTACAGACGAATGGAAAAACTAGTAGAAGCTGACCTCGGCGAAGATCAGTTTGGATTCCGTAGAAATGTTGGACACGTGAGGCAATACTGACCCTACGACTTATCTTAGAAGAAATATTAAGGAAATGCCAACCTACGTTTCTAGCATTTGTAGACTTAGAGAAAGGTTTGACTGGAAAATCTCTTTCAAATTCTGAAGGTGACAGGGGTAAAATACAGGGAGCGAATGGCTATTTACTATTTGTACAGGAACCAGATGTCAGTTATAAGAGTCGAGGGACATGAAAGGGAAGCAGTGGTCGGGAAGGGAGTAAGACAGGGTTGTAACCCCGATGTTATGCAGTCTGTATATTGAACAAGCAGTAAAGGAAACAAAATAAAAATTCGGAGTAGGTATTAAAATCCACGGAGAAGAAATAAAAACGTTGAGGCTCGCCGATGACATTGTAATTCTTTCCGAGAGAGTAAAGGACTTGTAAGAACAGTTGAATGGAATGGACAGCGTCTTGAAGGGAGGATATAAGATGAACATCAACAAAAGCAAAAAGAGGATAATGGAATGTAGTCGAATTAAGTCGGGTGATGCTGAGGGAATTAGATTAGGAAATGAGACACTTAAAGTAGTAGAGGAATTTTGCTGTTTGGGGAGCAAAATAACTGGTAATGGTCGAATTAGAGAGGATATAAAATGTAAACTGTCATTGGTAAGGAAAGCGTTTCTGAAGAACAGAAATTTGTTAACATCGAGTATAGATTTAAGTGTCAGGAAGTCATTTCTGAAAGTATTTGTATGGAAGTGAAGAATGGGCGATAAATAGTTTGGACAAGAAGAGAATAGAAGCTTTCGAAATGTGGTGCTACATAAGAATGCTGAAGATTAGATGGGTAGATAACATAACTAATGAGGAAGTATTGAATAGGATTGGAAGAAGAGATGTTTGTGGCACAACTTGACCAGAAGAAGTGATCGGTTGGTAGGGCATGTTCTGAGGCATCAAGGGACCACCAATTTGGTATTGTAGGGCGAAGTGGAGGGTAAAAATCGTAGAGGGAGACCAAGAGATGAATACACTAAGCAGATTCAGAAGGATGTAGGTTGCAGTACGTACTGGGAGATAAAGACGCTTGCACAGGATAGAGTAGCATGGAGAGCTGCATCAAACCAGTCTCAGGACTGAGGACCGCAACAACAACAAGAATTTTATAGGCTGAGACATACGCTAGAGCGAATAAAAGAAGATGTTTTATTAGCCTGTGTTTCGAAAAACTGTTTCTATACATGTTGCTACCACTGGGCCACCTCATTTGGTATCATGCTGAAGTACTTACATTCATAGATAAGTTAAGAACGCAAGCCGAATTGACGTTCATTGTCGTCCTTATGAGTCACACGTCGTCTCTCGACGCAGAGACCATCAAGGCATCCTAATTCAAGTTTCCGAAGTTTCGCTAAATCCCTCATTACAGTCAGCGGGACGATTAATAACGATTTGCTCATCGAACGTACATTGAACAGTCATCTTAGTTACTTTACGTCTTGGCTGTGAGTGGCCGTGCCATAACATGAAGTAAAAATTAAACGCATGGTCTTCTGTTGACGGTGTCGTCATCTTCATACCTTTCAGGTATTGGATATTGTTTCACTTAGGCTGACACTCTTTGATGACGGTTTAGTGTCGATATTATATGGGTTTATCGTAATGCTTTTTTGTAGTTTGAAAGCTTGAAATAGTTTTTGCCGTGTTACTGTGTGACGATACAGAATATTAAAGGAACTAAAAGAAAAAATAAAGGTTGTATTACTCTGAAACCTCGTTGGCAACTCTTTCTGTTTTTCTTTTGAGTTATCAAGAAACTAATTCACATTTAACTTCTCTGTACATATGCTGCCAACCACACTGAGGAACGTAAGAAGAGTAAATGAACTCTGAAATCAGATTTCATTTGCAAGAAAGAAATTTTATGTCATCGTCAGCATATGCCATTTCGCATCAAACACAGCATAATGGTATTTTCAACTGCTCCATACAGTTCGACTTGTAGCTCCATCCGTCCTTCTTGCTCCTGTACATTTTTTATTGTCATCAGTCCACCTTCCCATTCAGTCTTCGTTTCACTCTTTTTCACCTCTTGGAGTCGTGCTCCATCTACCATTCATGTGCTTAAAAAGTTATTTGCCACTACCTACAAGAAATTTTCAGTATGGTCGTAATTTGTTTTCCATTCTAACCTGTTACGCGATCCTTTTATTTTATGGCTTTTTTTTCTTGTCTCTCCGCTGCTCACTGACTACTTCCTACGTTTTTGAATGTTTTTCGCATTAAAGGTGCACATGTCACAGTCATAACTCAAAACTTGTGGAACACGTTGGTTATAAAGTTTTGCTTTCACGTGGGTAGCTTGGTTTTGAAACTCCAGTTCAGTTTACAGAAAGCACTCAATACCTTTTTAATCTTTACTTAATTGAACTTAATTTTTTGTTGGCATCAATTTCCCTAAATACAAAAAATCGTCAACTGATTACTTGACTTTCTTCGTACTTCCATCTTTCGCTGTTAGTGCAATCACCTTTGTTAAATAACTGCTTCTCTATATTCATGTGATCCTTATTTTCAAATAAACTTAACGAATTACTTGATTTAATCTCTCGTATCGTCTTATTGTTAAATACTTTTACGTAATCTACATTACTTATGTCCTGTTTTTACTCTTTCAGAAGGTAAAAATGTGTGATAAATACAAAGCTGAGTTAACAATAACATGGTACTGAAAGCCTTCCAGTAAGTAATTTGTACATAACGTGTTGATTCTGGGCGACTTGAAATTTTTAAAGTGATCCTAAATAAGTAAAATTAGGAGTTAAAATTGATAAAGATTTATAATAAAAGAGATTGGGCTAAAATGTTGGTAGATACATACTAATTGAAACTTCCATATATATCTTTAAATATTACCGTTGGATGTGCAAAGTATTTCACCTGAGAAAGAGCTCGGATCTTGTCATACATATAATTAAAGACGACCTTCGAACTCTACATTGATATTCGCTCTTAGTGACAGACACTTGATGTAGGTTGGTTTGATGATTGGTTTGTAGATTAAAGGAACTAAACTGCAAGGTTATCACCCTCTTTTTCCGTAGTCATGCATGTTTTGGATGAAAACGATACCCCAAGGGAATTCTACCGCCTGAGATCCGGAGAAGGAACAAAAAGAGTAGAATTATATGTGTAAACACACTGAAGTAGAAAACGAAATTATCAAGCCAAAATTGAAAACATTAACTAAACGGAAAAAGCTGTAAATGGTGTTAAGACAATATAGCAGACAGCCTTGGCTGGCTGATCGCAAGAATAAAAAAGGATGAGCCAGCCAGTCTGCAACACACTAAAACCTTCAGCCTAACCACACAAGGCAAGAGAAATGCAGATAGTGGAAAGACGAACACCAAGTCGAAAGACAGCATTAGAGGGAGTGAGGAAGAGTTAAAATACAGATGTGGTGAGGGCTTTAAAGATGAAGCTAGGTTGCCCACTCTTCAGTATAATGTTAAAACTACGTTAGCGGTTGAGGCATTGTCACCTAAAATTGAAGGAAGCGCGTCAGGCGGATTAAAAGTCGACTACAGAGCGGTTGAATTTGGGCAGTCAACTAGATGTGGACCACTGTCAAACGTAAACCACAGTGACACTGAGGCCGCTCCTCTCGACGTAGGAGGTGACCGTAAGTCAGCCAAGTATGGCCGGTGCGGAGACGGCAAAGGACAATGGAGTCCTAGCGAGAAACTCGCATGGAGGACCTCCTTACAATCGCCGTCTCCTTTATCATGCGTAATATATGCAGCAAAGTCGGGGAGCGCCATTCTGCATTCTAGAGCCTAAAAACTTTGCGGCGTAATGCCGACCGAGGATCAGTTTCCAGTATTCCGATCTCCAGACTCAGTTTACGATTAGCTTCCTTGGCTACCCTGTCGGCAAATTCATTCCCCAGGATTCAGACGTGTCCCGGAGTCCGTAAAAAACTACTGATCATCCACTTTAAGGATTCTTGGATGGCCATTATCAAAAGATGGCGAGCATAGCAGTGATTGAGAGCTTGTAAGACGCTAAAAATAAGGAAGGAGTCCCCTGTGCAGGAATGCGTATGCTCCAGAGCTCAGGAGATAGCTACCACCTGTCCAGTGGAAACACTACAGCCATCTGGCAAGGAGCGCAAGTCGATATGTCCTGCAGACGTATAAGCGAACCCAACCATCGAGACATCTGTGTAAACTACCCCTCAACCCTGGGACATATCAAGAATAGAGAGAAGTAAGTGATGGAGGGTCGCAGGATGAACTCAGTCCTTTGGGACCTTTGATAGGCCAAGACGAAGCTGAGGTCAAGGTATACATCATGGAGGCGTACATGAGTAGATCCATAGGAGAGGTTCTAGAAGGAAAGATAGGAGGTCAGTGGAAGGGACTGGACACAGACTGATATTTTAGTTCCCAGTCTGGGCTGCCATTGTGGGTGATGGGTCGCCTTTTTAGGGAAAAGGAAACAGTGATTCGGATGTTTAAATGAGCTGTGAATGGGTCAGTTCCATTGGTAAGCAGTTGTTGTCACCTGATCAGCAATGAAGGAACCGCAGCTTCCGCAAGTGGGTTGTTCACAGGATTTGGTCGGCAAGCTCGTATTGCAAGTCAGACTCTGCGGCGGTGTATAGGGTCCAGCATCTGCAAAGGCGAGTGCGATACTGAGCCACTCGAGGCTCCCATGGTGCCACCAGCAAAAGACGACTTGGTCCGCTTCATTACCGGTCATCTGTACTGATGCCGCCCACTCCAACCAGGAGCTCTCCACACGGTCGCTACCCAGCCACAGTGAAGGCCACCTGGCGCAATGGTCGTTGCCGGGAGTCGTGATGCCCCAAGAAGGTGGGCATGAACTCCTTGGTACACATTGAGAATTTGCTGCTCAGGCATCAGCAGTGCGATCCGTTTGTTGTCAGGGGGCCACAGCCAAGAGAGTACATGGCGACCCCTCCACGAAAGACTGCTACTACACTGGCTACTGAGTGCGTAAAGATCCATTATTTTGATGGGTACAGAAGGTGACCGCAGACAGGGGATTTAGATTACGCACCCCGTAAGGTGCCCTCGCCCAAACAGTTGGACGTGGGTGGAGTTGCTGAGCCCTGACAATATCAGGTGCAGAAGGTCTCCCCACACTTCCGAGAAATTAGGAAAATGGGCAGGCAGGTCAAGCCCTAAAAGGAAGGCTGAAAAGTAGGAGACGCCTTTCGGTCGCCTCTTACGACAGGCCGGAATACCTTGGGCGTACTCTAATCTTCAAACTCTCAGGGTAACACTAGGTGTGTGTGCTTGAATTTTTATCAATGCAGTCAGATCAAACATTAAATTTTAAATGTAATCTCTTTCAGTTATATATTTCAGATCAGCAGTTTCCGGATCAGACCTCTCTCTCAGCTTAAAACATTGGGCGTTTTTCAAGGGTCCTTAAATTAGTATAATCATTACGAAAACACATCGTATATCGTCACAAGGAGCAATTTTACCGAGTGTCGCGTAGGTTATTGTCATGTGGTGTACATGAATTGTATGAGTGTTCAACATTTACTTTATTTTATTAAACTACGTAATGATATATTGGTTAAAGAGGTACCTTTAATACAATATTATCGTCGCTGGTACGCCCTAGTGGTGTACTGAACGCCATTTCACATTTCTTTCATTGGCCAAGGAAGTACGATAGGATGAATGTTCCATCGACTGCTATATAATTTATGGATCTGAGTTCTTGCTTCGTGTGGAAGGAGGTGGGAAGGAATCGATTGTAAAATGTGTAAGGTAACATAGCAGCATTCTGACGAAATTGTTTCGTTGAAGTAGGAAAACCTGAGAAAGGGGTGACATGCATAAATAATCCAAGATGAGCTATGCTGTTAAGCCAAAAACTTTATGACCACCTGATTAATAACCTGTTTGTCCATCACTGGAACGAAATGTATCACTAATTCTGCTTATCAGCATCCGACAGTTCCTTGGTAGGTATGTGGAGGTGTGTGCCGTTAGATACCCAATTCGCGTAAATAACAGGTCGATGATTTGCGTGCACGTTGATGGCACGAGACAGCGATCCAGGTGGGTCATATCGGGCGAATTTGATAGCAGAAACGTCAACATAAGTTCACTATAATGTTCCTTAAGGCCCAGTAGCATGGTTCTGACTCGGAGGCACGAACAATTATACTGTTGGAAGATGACATCGTCGTCAGGAAAGACATCAACCATGGAGGGATGCAGGTGGTTTGCAGCTGTCATCGTGTCTTCGATTACTACCACAGGTCCCATGAGAATGCCTCCCATAGCTTAACAATCCTCCGACAAATCTGCCTCCGTGGCGCGCTACACGTTTCTAGCCGCCGTTCATCTCAATGAGGGCGTTTGTGGAGACGACCATCGACCTAGTGTAGCAAAAATTTGATTCATCCGGTAAACCGACACGTTTCCATTGATCGATGGTTGATTCACGATGGTTTTGTGCCCACTGCCATCGTAGCAGACGGAGTCGTTGGGTCAACATGTGACCACGTACGGCTGGTCTGCTACGGAACTTCATGTTCAATAGTGAACAATGAATGGTGCGCTCCGAAACACTTGTGCGTCCACCAGCGTTGTCCTCTTTCGGCAGAGACGCCATTGATCACCATATATACTATTTTAAGGAATACACAAGCCCCCGAACCTCACGTTCTGTGAAGAGTCGTGGACGTCCAACCATTTATCGCCTAATGGTAGTTTCTGTGCCCTTCTTCCCTTTTCCGTAGAAGCTCAGTAGGCTTACATACTTTTGTTATCGCGACACGTGCCCGCAAGGCCACCAGGTGGCATCCAAAGTCGCGGTGGACAGTGATCATAATGTTTTTGTTTATGAGTGTATATTGTCATCGGTTCATGGTTTTATTGCAACTACAAAAATGCGTGATTTTTTTTCACCACATTCTTTTCACTTCATTGAGGTAAAGCATTATCAGTGGTCTGTAAATAAATTCTTTACATAAAAAGAAAAAAAAATTGTTCAAATGACTCTCAGTCATCAGTCCCCTATAACTTAGAACTACTTAAACCTAACTAACCTAAGGACATTACAAAAATCCATGCCCGAGGCAGAATTCAAACGTGCGACCATAGCGGTCGTGCGGTTCCAGACTGTAGCGCCTAGAACCGCACGGTCACATTGGCGGGCTGTAATAACATATAACTGTGACGAATATTGTGTTGCCTTCCACTGATGACATCAATTACATACACTCCTGGAAATGGAAAAAAGAACACATTGACACCAGTGTGTCAGACCCACCATACTTGCTCCGGACACTGCGAGAGGGCTGTACAAGCAATGATCACACGCACGGCACAGCGGACACATTCAGGAACCGTGGTGTTGGCCGTCGAATGGCGCTAGCTGCGCAGCGTTTGTGCACCGCCGCCGTCAGTGTCAGCCAGTTTGCCGTGGCATACGGAGCTCCATCGCAGTCTTTAACACTGGTAGCATGCCGCGACAGCGTGGATGTGAACCGTATGTGCAGTTGACGGACTTTGAGCGAGGGCGTATAGTGGGCATGCGGGAAGCCGGGTGGACGTACCGCCGAATTGCTCAACATGTGGGGCGTGAGGTCTCCACAGTACATCGATGTTGTCGCCAGTGGTCGGCGGAAGGTGCACATGCCCGTCGACCTGGGACTGGACCGCAGCGACGCACGGATGCACGCCAAGACCGTAGGATCCTACGCAGTGCCGTAGGGGACCGCACCGCCACTTCCCAGCAAATTAGGGACACTGTTGCTCCTGGGGTATCGGCTAGGACCATTCGCAACCGTCTCCATGAAGCTGGGCTACGGTCCCGCACACCGTTAGGCCGTCTTCCGCTCACGCCCCAACATCGTAGCTTCCGTAGCTTCCGTAGACGCCATGGATCGAAGTCTTGCTGGCGGAGCCATGGTGCCGGACACGCCCACGGAAAATGTCTCACACGCTTGTCCTGTGATCCGGCCCTGTTGTTTGGGCGCCATGGACGTTCAGTCACTTTGTCTTTCATTCCGTCTGACACAGACACCAAACGAGTCTTAATTCCTTGTGAGAGGCTTTCTTAAAACCCAGGAAAAGGTTGTTACCTGATTTCCGGTCTGCTGGACTTCCAAATCTTTACCGTCCCGTCTTCAGAATGAAACTTCTCCATAAGACGCCTCTGCTGTTGCATATCACCTTTGTTCTAATCCTGATCATTTCCAGTATTGAAAACTTGATGGTCTCATCAGTAACAAGTTTAACTAACTAACTGACCGCAGCGATCCAAAATATTAAAATGATTCCAACATTCACAGAGCAATGTAACAAAGGACATTGAAAATGCAAATGCTTTTTCAAAAAATAGTGAAACTTAAAGGCATTTGACACATACAAATTCAGCCATTAATTGACATCGAAATTTGAGTCAGAATACGTTGATTCCAATTATACAGTTAGTGCACTGAAGTAAATGAGGAACGAAACATATCATTTTTCAGTTGGTAATAGCAAGTGTGTTGGTACCGGAACAACTGGCATTAGTTACGTAATTCCAACTTCACTTATGAATGGGTAAATAAAATGTCTCACTGATGCCTCTGATTTCCTGAGTGCAGCGAGATAAAAGAGCGGCCTTGCTCCTCTGGGTCTTTTGTTAGAAAAGACCCCGGGACCATCTTCTGCTCTCTTTCCCCTCAGAAGATGAGCAGCGTTGATCTGCCATTTTTATCCAGCCATAAGGGTAGAACAAGTTGCGTACATAACGTCAGCTGAGTCCAGTATTTCTAAGCTTCTTATTGCCAGCGGAAAACAGTAAGTCTCCTATCATATACTCCATTGAATAGCTGCAGCAACGAAAATGGCGTCAGTATTTAATAGTGGCACACGAAGAGGCACTGTACGTTCATCGTTTAAGACAGGTTAAAAGGTTTAGATTGATTAAATAATGAATATAATCAGAACGATGGTCCTTGGAACAGGGGATTCCTTCCCTACAACCAAAGTGCCAACAATAGAAGTGACAGATGCAACAACAACGCCCTCCATAGCACCCAAGAAAATGGAAGGGGGTGCCAACAGACCGAACCCATTGTGGAATATGACAGACAAGAACTGAAGTTCGAAACATGGCTGCTTAGTTAAAAACCATTTACAAATCAAAGTTAAAGCAATTACAGCCCTCGAAATTTAAGTCTTCTGACCAGGTTTCGACACTTCTACGAGTGTCTTCATCAGAAATTAAATATTCAAATTGGTCTTTAACATAAGTACAAAATTATGGGAATTTTTTTGTATAATACTTTAAGTACTGGCTAACAGTACAACAAAGAAAAGTACTTACATCGCCACTACCGAGAGCTGTAATTGCTTTAACTCTAATTTGTAAACGGTCGTTGACGGCGCACTCATGCCCAAGCATCTAAGGCTGTCCCAAATATAAGGATCTAAAAAAGATACTACTAAGTACAGGTATGGCCGTTCAGTCTAATAAGCAATGTAAAGAAGGGGACTAGTCCATGATTATGTGAAGTAAAATGTCGTGCCCATCTTGTCAGACAAGAATGTAATAGTAAAACTGTTTGTCGACCTAAAATTGGTCTTGGTTGAAAAAAAAATAGATAATTCATGTAAAACTAGAATTGCTTATGATGTAGCTAACATTATCAGTAAAAACACAGCCTCTCTACACAATGTAATATATAACGATAGAAAATTGGTTAAATCTATTAAAAATAAATTTAAAGAATCTGATGCTTTAGTAACTAAGCCTAAGAAAGGTTGCTCTTTAGTTATTGCCAACAATTCTGAATATATTTCCAAAATCTTAGGTTTTTTAACGAAAATAATATTTCGGAACTGCATGAGGATCCGACACCAGAATTATAAAAAGGAGTCAGGTCAGCCATCAATAACGCAAAAAGTCTGATCAAACCTTTTCAGAAGAAATTGCTTATCAACGTGGACCCTCAGCCCCAAAAACTTTGGTGTCAATATAAAAATTCACAAACCAATCCATACGATACGGCCGATTTCTAATACTATGAACAGCGCGTACCATGATTTAGCCAGATTTCTGCATGAAACTTCGAAAAAATCATTCTTTTTCTAAAGCAGTTATTGCATCCCCGATGGTAACGCCTTATTCCATTAAATAAAATATTTAGAATGCAGTTGAGATACCAAACTGCTTTCATTACACACCAAACATCTTTATACTAACGTTCACGTACAAGAAACGCTTACAATAGTGGAAAAAAATTTACGATATTTTCAAAAAGAGCTTTAAGATGAACAGATCACTGACTTAATGAATCTCATCGCAGCCGTAGTCAAATACAACTATTTCGAATTTAATGAACACCAGCAATCCGACGGTCTCGCTATGGGAAATCCGTTAGCTGTTATTCTTGCTGATATCTTCATTAACTCTCTAGAAGACAAGTGTTTCAACTGTTTTTCAGTTTCAGCAATAGGCATTCTCTCCTATTTCAGATACGTTGATGATATTTTAGTCATCTACAACGGACCTTCTGATAGCATTGACCGTATTTCCAATCTCTTTAATGAACTTCATGCTTACTGTAGAGGAAAATAAAATCTCCTTCAATGTCTTTCGTAAAGAAACATGCACTGTTCACATCGTACCTGCGTCTTCCAAGCATCCACAATCTCATTCTTAAAAGGGAAACTGTTAAGAGTGACTACATGTGACATCTCTATCAGTGAATCTAATCCAAAAAAATATTTTTCTATTTCCTTCTTGGGGCCAATCTTCTATCAGCTTCAACATCTTCTTCGTAATAAATACAGCTGTATCGTTGCATTTTCTACCAATAATAATTTTTAAAAAAACTTTATTCACAATTTAAAATCGACTCGTTCCCCTTTGGGAAATACTGGCATCTATAAGATTTTCTGCAACACCTGCTCTTCTTACTACATAGAACAAATAGAACAAACAGGAAGTGCCTTTACAACCACCTACAAAGAACATCTTTTAAGAAAAAATTGCACCAGCACCAGAATTCGTCTTTTGCCGACCACCTACTGATTACAGGTCACGCGACTAAAGCTGTTCACGATATCAACATTTTGCGCACCGAGAATAAAGGGCATATATTAGATATTCTCGTAGAATTAGAAATTTTTAAACATCTTTCTCAATGAGCAGCTACAATTACGTAATAAAAAGTTCTTCAACAGCATAAAATATTTTTTCCATCTAACTCAGCTCATAATTTTTCATTTATTAAATGGTTTATATTGGCTGCTTTCATGTTATATCATTGTTCTACACGCTGTGTCATTCATCCCCCTTTGTATTTTCTATAATGGTGTTTCCATCCATCTACACTCCTGGAAATGGAAAAAAGAACACATTGACACCGGTGTGTCAGACCCACCATACTTGCTCCGGACGCTGCGAGAGGGCTGTACAAGCAATGATCACACGCACGGCTCAGCGGACACACCAGGAACCGCAGTGTTGGCCTTCGAATGGCGCTAACTGCGCAGCATTTGTGCACCGCCGCCGTCAGTGTCAGCCAGTTTGCCGTGGCATACGTAGCTCCATCGCAGTCTTTAACACTGGTAGCATGCCGCGACAGTGTGGACGTGAACCGTATGTGCAGTTGACGGACTTTGAGCGAGGGCGTATAGTGGGCATGCGGGGGGCCGGGTGGACGTACCGCCGAATTGCTCAACACGTGGGGGCGTGAGGTCTCCACAGTACATCGATGTTGTCGCCAGTAGTCGGCGGAAGGTGCACGTGCCCGTCGACCTGGGACCGGACCGCAGCGACACACGGATGCACGCCAAGACCGTAGGATCCTACGCAGTGCCGTAGGGGACCGCACCGCCACTTTCCAGCAAATTAGGGACACTGTTTCTCCTGGGGTATCGGCGAGGACCATTCGCAACCGTCTCCATGAAGCTGGGCTACGGTCCCGCACACCGTTAGGCCGTCTTCCGCTCACGCCCCAACATCGTGCAGCCCGCCTCGAGTGGTGTCGCGACAGGCGTGAATGGAGGGACGAATGGAGACGTGTCGTCTTCAGCGATGAGAGTCGCTTCTGCCTTGGTGCCAATGATGGCCGTCTGCGTGTTTGGCGACATGCAGGTGAGCGCCACAATCAGGACTGCATACGACCGAGGCACACAGGGCCAACACCCGGCATCATGGTGTGGGGAGCGATCTCCTACACTGGCCGTACACCTCTGGTGATCGTCGAGGGGACACTGAATAGTGCACGGTACATCCAAACCGTCATCGAACCCATCGTTCTACCATTCCTAGACCGGCAAGGGAACTTGCTGTTCCAACAGGACAATGCACGTCCGCATGTATCCCGTGCCACCCAACGTGCTCTAGAAGGTGTAAGTCAACTACCCTGGCCAGCAAGATCTCCGGATCTGTCCCCCATTGAGCATGTTTGGGACTGGATGAAGCGTCGTCTCACGCGGTCTGCAGGTCCAGCACGAACGCTGGTCCAACTGAGGCGCCAGGTGGAAATGGCATGGCAAGCCGTTCCACAGGACTACATCCAGCATCTCTACGATCGTCTCCATGGGAGAATAGCAGCCTGCATTGCTGCGAAAGGTGGATATACACTGTACTAGTGCCGGCATTGTGCATGCTCTGTTGCCTGTGTCTATGTGCCTGTGGTTCTGTCAGTGTGATCATGTGATGTATCTGACCCCAGGAATGTGTCAATAAAGTTTCCCCTTCCTGGGACAATGAATTCACGGTGTTCTTATTTCAATTTCCAGGAGTGTATTTATGAGCAGCCCCTTGGTGGCTCGCCTTCCATGTATTCTTTTCAGATTTTTGTGACTAAAGCCTTTATCGCTTGATATTTATCTTATACGTGACATGTAAGTACTGTTTCTTTCTTGCAGTGTTAGTCAATACTTACACTCTCATATAAATTTTTTTGCCATGATTTCGTACTTATGTTATAGGCCAGTTTGAATATTTAATTTCTGATGAATGCACTCATAGTAGTGTCAAAACCTGGTCAAAAGACTTAAATTTTGTGACCGAGAGCTGTAATTGCTTTGACTTTAATTTGTAAACGGTCGCTGGCTACGCAGCCATGTTTAAAAATTTGTTATCGAAAGCCATATAATCCCTGAGACTGATAACTTGCAAGTATCAACGCCGATTACAGGCAAAAATCGTCAAGGTCTTCGATTCTCGGACGGATGAACTTCCCATGTACATAATTAAGGCTGCACGGAAACCTGAGTGGTCGAGAATTACTCCCACCTGGCCAGTACTTTGCGTTAGATATTTATTCGGAAGAGAAAATACAGCAAACATGTGGCCTCATCTTTTCTAGATTCACGGTTTACTCTGTGTGTGTGAATGTTAACGCTTCAAAATGAAGTCTTATGGGCCTGTCGAAAATTTACGGTTGTTATATTTCAAGCAGCGTAAAGCGGCGATCAGCGACCAGTCTGGGCCGGCCGATAACGTTTTGTTATTTATGGCTGTGTACGCAACGGGTAGGCAATTAGTGGAGCCTCTTCCTCACAGGGGATTACCGGAACGAGGACCACTTACCTTCCTCGCTGCAGAGTTTCTATTTCGGGAACTGTTTTTCGGCTGCACGAAATCAGAGCAGTAAGACAAGGGAATCAAAAGTCTAAAGCTCTTCAGTGTATCAACATGGTAATTGTCTGTGCTGCGTTGTTATTGTTATTCGATACAGTTATCACCCATGTTATCTTCATGACTTTAAAATTTTTGAAACCAATATAAATTTGAGGCGCAAATTTGTGAATGTTCAGCCTTTTCATCATTCGCAAGTGCTGCCAACTGTTCGGCATCACACCAAACTGTCTCATGTACTCGTAATACCCAACAGCTCGTGACCACCATAACAAACGGATGTGATTGGTTCGCTGCATAATTGAATATTATTATCGTTATTTTGAATGGTAATTATTGAATGATTACTTTACTAGTTATTACAATAGAGAATATTTGATAATTAGTTATTTTAGCCAAGTGTTCAAAGTATGTTTTGAGAACAGGTACATGTTTTGGGTAAATTTTGCATTGAAAATAATTAAGAAAGCAGCTAAGAGTAATACGACATAAAGAGGAAGGAGGAGAATGCAGTGAAAGTCATAATCGTTCTATCACGGGACGTCATCAATCTTAGAAACGCTACGCTAAAATTTTGAATTTTAAGAATCACGTCGTATAGTAAATGAAATATAAAGCTGAAAGAAGGTAGGTAATGTGAATGACAACAGTAGTAAATGTCACTTACATGTATCTGTGTCAACGTGGTATTTGTCTGTGCTGGGCTCTTTCTGTTCGTCGATACAGTTATTACGCATGTAATCCTCGCAACCTTAAAAATTTTGAAACGAAGAGAGATCTGTTTACATAAGTTCATTCAACGTTCTGCAGTTTATGTCGTACCGTAAATGCTTAATATACAGGTTCCCCATTCAGAGATGAAACTGAAGTTTCAGGCATTAACGGTCTGAATCTGAATACGGCATAATGCAGAAACTGAATCTCATTCCGTTTTTTTTGTTGTACGTAAGAAAATATGTTTGCAAAACAGTACTAAGAATGCAGCTAAGAACACATCTGCTCCATCAAGTGACGCTACAAATCCCAGAAACGTAAATGTAAAAGACTGAATTTGAATAATCGCACCCTATAATAGATGAGAGATTAAACAGAAAGAATGAATGGAATGTGACTAACAAGAGCGGTGAAAGTCACTTAGATATAGGCATATCACGAAGAGGAAAGTACAGTTAAGAGAGCAATGTGTATAAAACAAGGTTACAACCATTGGTGACGTCTTATGTAGACTATAAATTCTGGCTTAATGGAAGATTTATACAACCATACGTTCTGATATAAGAGCATCTTGATGTCCCCTAAACTTTTATAAATAATCTCAAGATCAAGAAAGATCGCTGATAGAAAGACATGTTATTGAAAGATGATTCTCGAATTAATTCGGTTTCACTACGGAATACTCTCCCTCAGTGTGCACCGAGAGCGGAACACACATCTTACGCACTCTTGTTGTAGAGGAACTTCGAAGCTTATCCCTGCACCTTGACACAGCGAACAACTCTGACCACCGGTAGAGTTTTTGACGATCACAATCCAACTGGCATTTTACGCACTGGGACGATGTTAAGAACTGTTGCATTGAATATATACTACGTATGCTGTAAAGTACAATGCATTATCTTTTTCTCTAGTTACTCACAATTCATCAGTTATCTAATTCGTAGAGTTTCATTTTCATCCTCAGGACGTTTCAAAACGGTATAAAATTTTATTCAACATTTGTAAGTACTTTGAATCTGTTTTCTATTTAATATTTTTTGTACTTTAAAACAACGTAGACCGAGTCAGATAATCACCAGTGAAGCCGTGAAACAATCTTAAATCTCCGCCCGACGTTTGTAATGTCCTCTCGCTCTCTAAAAACACCTGCTTCGTCAGCAACGTCGTTAAGGTTGTTAATTTTAACTTTGTCCTCAGACTGAGAAAAAGAGACTTTTGTAAACGTTGTGCCAAACCTCTTTATGGTTCCGTTCAGAAGTGGACGCCCTTATAAGCAAAATATTTTCCTAGTAAGAAAGTGACACAAACAAACCGACTGACGTGCCAAATCATGTAGAAAACGTTTTTCTCCTTGACAGATCACATGTGTCCTATACTGAATTCGTTCGTGTCGACTTCACCTACACCACTGTGTTACGTTGTAGCGTTCTATCCTGTGCGACGACTTGACGTAAAAGGAAGAGGCAGTGTATTTCTTGTCTGATTCTAGAATGTGGGCACACGAAATTTTGAGAGTATTGAGTAAGATTCTCGGCGATCAATGTAGTCTCTCTCGCAGCGCTTCGTAGCGCTTTCTTCCGATGTACTATCACGCTAGCAAACATGCGACGAATCGTGCAAGCTTTTGCGTTTTTTTTTTTTTTTTTTGTACCTTCTTTTAATTCAACTTGGAATGAATGATGAACATACCTGAGGGATTGCTTTAACAAAGTTCTTGTAAGCGATCACTTTTGTATTTGAATTGCAGTTCGTCAGGATATCTTCACTAATCTCTGTCTAGTATGTACCTTCTTCTTTTCATTACTCACTTTCTTCAAATTAGGATTAGCTCATAAACTACATTGTATGACTGAACTACGTCTATCATATTCGGCATGCATGTTTCACTGTGTTTAGGGTTTACCGCGACCGCATGTGGGAGAATTCTACTTTTCAGTACAAAAGAATATGTGGGACAATATTCAGTATCTTCAGTAGCTACATCACTTACACCACTACAGCTGTAAGTTTGACGACTTTTTTCCATAATGATGACATCCTTACAGATTAATGCTCTACTTACTATTTCATGGCATGCATCGCAAATAGTATTTCGTGACTCTGCTCTTCTCAGCTGTCGTAATGGTAACGCAGGACTCTCCATCAATAACTTGTCGTAACAGCCTCACCGCCTGCCATAATCAACGCACATCAGACACGTGGCAAGAGGCATATCTGTGACTCTAATCACTTCTGACGCCGTCCAGTAAGCCTTCAGTAATGCAGACTGAAATTGGGCGTAGTGTTCCAGCAAATTCAGCTCAATTCATAGTCACATTTGAACAATCAGATTCCCGAGATTAATATCGATGGATCCACGTTACAATCGTCTCAGTCAAACAGTGCTAACCATGTAGCTCTCTCGGAAGCGCGTGATGAGGATAGCCTGAGCAAAGCGCCAGATAATACAGCGTGGAATACAATGGCCCCACATCAAACGCCTGAGAGTGATATTACTGTACGTATTTGCCGGATAAGCCGTTCACTGCACTTCGCAATAATTTGAAACTCTCCACCACAGATACGAGTACTGCAGATCACAAAGGTTCTAAATAGCAGTCTGGGTCTCTTGCTTGAAACGAACTTGCGCTTTGGTCTTCGGTGTGTCCTGTATGAAGCAGTTTCTTTAACTAATTTTATTAAGGCAGCTATCTGAAACATGCAATATCGATACACCAGAAGTGTTGTATGATCGATTTGCGTGCAATGTATTTGCTAAATGACAGACGTCAGCTCCAAGAGTTACATGATACCACTTTTGACCTTTTTTTTATTAACTCTGTGTGTAGCAGACATAATACAGCTTGATTAAGAAAGAAACACTACATTTAAGTTGTTTGTTACAAATTATGAAACTTATAAAAACAGTGCGCACGTCACTGGGTAGAGGAAGGTTCAAAGTCTTATGTTTGCAAAAGACACTGTGTCGCACACTCCACATGATCACCTTGCGTTGTTCGAGAAACATCGAAACGACAGTCCTTTTTATTTCACAAACGAATCGATAGGTCCCCGTTTATTGAATCGACAGCTCAACAATTCTAGTTCCCATCTCCTGAACAGTAGGCATCCATCGGTGGGACAAAGGATCTGTCTTTTATGTACCCCAACAGACAAAATGGCAAAGTGTGGGGGTCTAGTAAACTGGGAGGCCAAAAGCAATGCACAAGGTCTTCTTGTCCTCCTCTTCCAATCCAACGTTGTGGGTTGCTGGTGTTAAGATAAAGCCCCACCTTAAGGTGAAAGTGTGAAAGTAGGCCGGGACCCCAGCACGCATAAAAATGAAACCATTGGAACCTTCCTGAAGTTGAGGAAACACCCAGTTTTTCAGCATGTACGTGCGTGACATTCCTATCACAGTTTTCCAGGTAAGAAGGAAAGGTTTATAAACTTTGTGAACGGAAACGGCACAAAATACTTTCAGTTTCGGTTAATGTCATTCATGTTCGAAGACGATGCCAGGACTTTGTGACCCCCAAATTCTTACACTGCGTGAGTGATGAAACGCCGATTCGTCCGAAAAAAATGAGTCGCTCGTACAAAGTGGAGGTCTAAAATGCAAAATTTTTACCTTCTGTTATTGTCACGGTGGCGCAATTGCTGCAGTAACTGCAATTCGTAAGGCTTCGTATGCTAGCATCGTTTAATAACACTACACACTTTTGTTTGAGGAAGTTGAAGTTCCTGATTTGTACGTCTTGTGGACTTCCGAAGATTTCCGTCTGAATGCATCTCAGATACATTCGACATTTTCATGAGACGTGCGGGGCTTACCAGTGCTCTTCACTTCGCATATGAAACTAACTACATAGAATTTTGTGTGTCAGTCATAAATCTGATTGTGCTGCATCGAAAACACGTTGCACTTCAATGGATTGACTTCAGAGGAAATTCTAACATACAAAATTACTTCTCTCGCGGTGTAGTCGTCATGTTGCTACAAACAAACTAGAGCGCAGCAGTGTCGAAACCTTCAACCTTTATCTGTCCAGTGACATTTGCAAGACGTAAACAACTGAAATCTGTTCTTCCTTTTTGAATCACCACATAAGATACGCGACAATAATGTTTGAAAACCTATTAACACATGTTTTCACACGAACAAAATAAATGATTTATTCCAACAAGCATCTAAATTCAGTTTCAGTGTCGTATTCAACATAATTCTAAAATGTTTTCCTCCGTAACAGTATGACTAAGGAATCGCGGTCATAATTTTCCAAATTTGTATTACTTGATTAATTTTTTGAACATAAATATTGTACTGTGCTGTGGGTTATGGTAGAAAATTTGCATTTTCTTCAATAAGTTTCAGTTCAGTTTTTGTATATGCACGACGTTTTTGTAGCCACTGACATCGTATAAAGAACATAATTACAGGGTTGGCAAACATTTAATGAACTGTCCAGTATGCGACGATCAGTACAGACAGATTTCGTTGAGTGAGGTTCCCATAAGGACCTACAGTGTAATGAACAGCTTTCTAGAAGCATTTCCTCATTTTTACCCAACTAATGTACTTCATTGTGATATTTCTAAATCGTTCTCGGTCATTTGTGTTTCGATGTTTGTGAATGAATAAAGAAGAGTGACTCTTGAAGCTATTTCACTACAAACTGATTTGGATTTCCTGCAGTTGCCTCACTTTAGAAAAAGATTCGTTGTTGCAATAAGAAACTGTGTGCCATGCTTGTATTTGAGAATAAACTGTAGTAATCATATTTAACTGTTCGCAAATATGTGTATTTATAAAGTTATCCGAATTATTAGCTGTTGCATTCTTTTGCTATGTGAAGTCTCATAATGAAGTTGGATGTATCTTGTACATCATATGTCATGGACAAAGAGTGTAACACTGCTACCTTACATACAGTGGTGTCCCGTCTTCATTAATTTGGTTCAAATGGCCCTGAGCACTACGGGACTTAACATCTGAGGTCATCAGTCCATTAGAAGTTAGAATCACTTAAACCTAACTAACCTAAGGACATCAGACACATCCACGCCCGAGGCAGAATTCGAACCTGCGACCGTAGCGGTCGCGCGGTTCCAGACTGAAGCGCCTAGAACACCTCGGTCACAGCGGCCGGCCTCACTAATTTATTATTTAGGTCAAACCAGTATACGACAGCCAGTAAGTTCTGTAATGTGAACATGCAGGTCAGTTACTGTAAAATTAGCAACCAGTGTGTTTTGATCCCGAGCCGTTCAAGACATCTGTAATATAGGGTGAACTATGGCAGTCCAATCTGAAGGTAACGCTAGAGTCAGATTGTGGGACGCCATGAGTTGATGTGAGGAGAACGAAGCCACTTCGATGGTTCTTTTAGTAACTGCTTCGGCTTTTACGCATGTAGTTTAGGAAGTTAGAAAAAAAAAGATATACGGAAATGTGAAAATAACACCAATGACAAGGGATGAAATTTTTCTGGCACGAGTTACCTCTCTTTCTACCATGCGGAATACGGAGGAAAAAAGGGAGCTTGCAACATTTATCGACTCATTACAATGAATTTTGCATATCTGGAAAAATAATTTAGGAAATATTATAAGGTAAATGGCAATTTTGTTATTACTACTATAATTTTCGTGTAACGCACACCATATTACAAAACCGCACACTGTGAGTTTTTCGTTGGAAAGAATACACAAAGCTATCAGTATCTGAAATATTTTTCCCGACAATATCACATGTTTTGCTGGTTTGAGGATTCCATGTTTTCTTTAATCTAAAACGTCACAGGTAAAATAGATTTAGAATAATAAGACAGAGAGATAATAAAACGCTGACACTCATTAGCTGTTACTTTGAAATGAGTAGCATGTACATTCCTATGGGACCAAACTGCTGAGGTCATTGGTCCCTAGGCTTACATACTACATAATCTAAGTTAAACTAACTTACGCTAAGGACAACACACACACTATGGCCGGTGGAGGACTCGAACCTCCAATGGGGGGGGGAGGGGTAGGGGAAAGAGGGGTAGCAGCTCGAACCGTAGCAAGGCGACTCAGACCATGCGGCTATATCACATGGCTAAACATTACTGAAATTTCACGACTTTATTACACGTATAACTCTAATTTCCTTTTACAACACAAATATTATAAAAATTCTTAATGTACATAGGCACAGTGGGCTAAGGTCTGCTGAACGGATTTTCCTCTTCAACTGCTGGGTTTCTTTGTATTACCGTCAGTAGGCTTCCGTAGGCATCAGCGACAGGATGTCTCACCTGAGCAACAGCTAGGAGCTGCTTGTTGGGCAGCTTGCTACACCATGTCCTTGTAAGCACTTAAACACCCGTCTCTGATACATTCATTTCGTACATTCAGTAATTTACCCAGTTTTTTCTTGTTTGGTGTATAAATTTCTAGCCCCTCCCGTGCCTCCTAAACTGATAATCTGAAAGGACAATGTGATTGTCTCGAACAAAATTTCATACTGAGGTCAGCGGCTACTTAACGACCACACAGATGATATCATTTTGCTAGAGGCTCATACTTAATACAAAGTTTCGACTTCTGTTGTCATATCCTTTTATCCCTCTCAGATACGCTATTAATTATGATACACCCTACATAATAATAATAATATTAATAATAATAATAATAATAATAATAATAATAAATTAAATAATACAGTGCTGTTCTGAGTATACTCAAACGACATGCAAAATTTTTGTTCTTATGTCACACAACGGGAAAGCTCGGTCACATCAATGGACTTATGACCGTTTTCTTTAATTTGTGAGATAATTAAAATGTGCACTTGCGTAAAATGCTAAGCTTATTATAAACACAAAGATTGCAAATATCCAGATATTAAACAGTTTTTATCACTTTGCTGATGCCAGTGTCCGCTGGTTAAATATGTACTTATTTCTATACGATGCTCCTTGAATACGTTCTCACTTTTTTTGTAGGACACTGGTTAAATATGTATTTTCTTTTTATAGGTTTTAGAATCAGATAATAATCAAGCACATTTCTAGGTACATATCATCGGATTTAAAATCATTAATCTTTTATTAGAACTTTTGATCGCTTTGCTTAAATGTATTCAATCCTTTTGTCTCAAAGAGAAAAACACACACAGAGAGAGAATTTCTTTCAGAACGTCGAAGATTAATTTATTCATTTTTGCTACACAGATTTCCGATTACCTAATGACCCAGTTGTGGCCACATACAGAGTGTGTGGTTGCTGTGTGTAGAATCCAGTGCCTCATGAACAGCGTCTGTCAGAAGTGTTCAGGACAGACAGTCCACCTACGTAAGCAGCATAAATCTTCTTAACCATGTGCGACGTCCTCTTCTGTCCCTAGTGAAACATTCGTCGACTGGACGTTCTAATCTTCCTGATTCCATCCATTCCTATGACCGCAATACAGCAGTGGTAAGACACTGGACTGGCACTGAAATTACAACCAGGTCATTGAGATCTACGTTCCCCACATTTCCCCTAACCACGTAACGCAAATAGCGGGATGATCTCTCTGGAAACAACACCGCCAATTACCTTCCCTAGCCGTTCCTATTACGAGCTTGTGCTCCAGAGATCTCTTCGTTGACGGATCATTAAATCCTGATGTTATTTACTTTGTACCTTCCTTTCGAAGTACTCTCATTTCGTAATTTTAAGCTTTCCCGACTTATGATTACATAGAAATGTCTGTTATTCAGCTGGGTCGCGTCCCCCAAATGGACCGATATTTCGGTAAATTGATTTATTGCCTTCTCCACGAGGTCCTGAAGATGGCAACAAGTGAGTTTGTTTTGTGAAGTGTTAAATTTTGCAGAAATATCGCAACTTTTGCACGGCAGAATACCGGCGACCATTTGAAAATCCTCTCATTCTCAAGCTCTTGGTGCAAGCTAGTTCAACAACCTTTTAAATATTTTGATTGTGAAGTCCGATTACAGATTTAGTTCTCCTGCTCCAGTCTGGGATTTGAGCCCTCCTACTCATAAGATCAACTGCATAAACACCCCTTTTATCCTCATGATAGTTACGTTCAACAATAGTGTCATATTTCTTACGTTTATCGCTTGAGACACACTATGTACAATCTGAGATCTTGCATATAACATATACATTTCTACATCGAGGCTGTCATTCGTGGTTGTAGCTCTGTACAGAGGCATTACTAAATACGAAATGAAATTTGCGATACCTCAAAAAAATCTCTCCCTCCCTCCTCCTCTCCCTCATACACACACACACACTCACACACACAGACACACACTCACACACACACACACACACACACACACACACACACACACACACACACACATTAGGCGTGTTAATGTGCTTGAAGAGATGTGGCAGAAACCTTGTGGTGTCAAATGTATTGGGGGGCAGTATGAGGAGTGTCACAGTGTCATTGAATCTACCGCAGCACTGACGTTTCCCTTCTCAGAACATGGTTAGAACGGATGGGTCAATTCTGATACAATGTCTGTCTTGTACCTGAACGATTTTTATCATTCGGGTTCCCCTTTTCTCTTACTAACCTTTTTAGAACGTTTAAGACATCTGCATCTGGCACTCCTATTTGTTGTTTATTTTCCAGGATTACCGCAGTGTCCATTACCCAGTGTATGGAAACAGTATTAGTACCATGGTCGTGATGTCGTATGTGACTGAATGATCGTTTTTTGCACCGCAGAGACATCTCAATAATTAAAACACTGATCTCATCACGTTTCTCAGCGTACAGGACTTGTTGTGTAGCCACACTCTCATAATTGTGATTTCCGTAGAGGAAATACCAGTAAACTCACTAACATCCGACTTGATTCTTCGAAACGTCGTCGATGAAATGAGGCTTGTGCTTTTAGGATTGTAGAGATATCATTTTGAAATGCAGTCATTTGGATATTCCTACTCATAGTCTAGGTCGAAATAGTCCAGGTCCAACCTGAGCGAGGGTGTGTGTTGCAGAAAATTTCTCCATAGTCTTGACAAGAAACTACGTCATCCTGTGCACAAATCTGGCGTCGGCAGGTTGTGCCTTTCGTGTTAGTGTCTCGTTCTGCTGCGGGTTGAGATATACAGCTCTGATAGCAAATCCTTCCGTGACTTTTAAAGTGGACGGGCTGTTCTCTTAGTCCTGAAATCAATATCCACATCGCGACTTGGCACGTCACTCCGCGCTCTGTGGTCGACAGCGCTCATTGGGCCCGCATCGTTCCTCAGCCTTTGAAACGTTTTTGTCGATACTGCACATAGGTACTGGCTGTTTGCAAAAATATTCGGCCCCGTCTCTTTGCTTTCACAAGTCCTTTTTGTTTACCTGTGTCCGGAAAATAATGACTGAAATAGAATACGTTCTTCTTTTGTGTACTGAGACGGAGTTGAAGCAGAGAAAACATGAAACATTTTCTCTCCTCCCCACCGCCCCACCCACTTAAAAAAAAACCATAGAGTATGTTTCAGAAATCTCGCAGATCTAACATAACGAGAAATAGTAACTGAAAATCAATCTGTACATTTTTCGTATGAACGCCATTTCTTCCCCCCATCGAAATATTGAATGTACTATGTGTGTTTAACATCAGTATCTTCTCTTTTTCTTACTTTCTTCTTCACGCAGCGGTTTATACTACCTGACGCCTTAGAGAGATGCTCCACTCTGTCGGTTAGTACTTCCCGCTCGCAGTCTCCTAAAGCAATAAGGAGTGATCTTATGAAAGTCTTTATCTGATCCTAATGTCGAGTTGTTATCTAATTCATTTGTGAAAAAAATTGGATGAACAGTTTGTTGAGACCATGGGAGAGGACCTTATCCGCTTCCGGAGCAGCAGAGTTGGGTTTTGCCTCTAAAAATATATGACATTGACGGGACGTTAAACTCTAATTTTGGTGATAATGACAGCGGAACAAATTAGTTTTATCATCATTTTTTCACTTTGGTTCCCCGAACTATATGAAGTCGAATTATAAGGAACAGTTAAATGAAAACGAGACAAATAGGTAAAAAGTAACCTTTTTATTATTCCAAAAGAAATCGCCAGAAATTCTCATACATTTATCCAACTGTGAGAGAAGACGGTCAGTGCTTTCGTGGAAAAATGTTTGTGGTTACTTACGGAGCCACGAGTGTACACAGGCGTGCACTTCTCTGTCCGCTGCTCACTGACTCTTTTGATCACGGCGCCATAATTAACGCACAGCAGTACGGGGACGGTTTGCAAAAATAGTAGCGCACCATCAAGTCCAAATGAACAGGAATGTTGACGGACGCCATCAGTCTGCGGCAGGATAATGCCCGTCCACATGTCGCCAGTGTTGTTTAAGTTACGCTGCAAAAGTTTCGATGTGAAGGAGCCATCGATATGATTTGGACAAAGAATGTAACGCCTGTGTACAGTCATCTGTCATAGCACAACGTGTCGTGGAGAAATTCACGGTAGTCTGAGAGGGTTTCTTGATGATGCTGTACACAAAAGTTTTAAAACCGACATATGGACTACAATGTGCTGTTGTCGAGACTTTTCTGTGAATACACCAAAGTAGACACACACCACCGTCTATCGTGTGGGTGCTTTATTCGCAGCTGTGTCAATAGTTACAAATGAAATTTGAAAAATGACAAAGAAGATATTAATGAGATCATGAGAATAATCGTAACAAACTGAATGCTTCTGAGTCAAAGTTAAAAACCATGAAACTGTGCGCTACATAGCCAGCGGAATCAAAACACATTAGTATCCGACGACTCGAATCTGGCGATAATGCGGTTTTAAAATTTCTAATTACACTGACGGCTTCCATCAGCAAGCCGATTACAGGTTCTCCGCCAAGTTGCAAGGAAAGATTCTGTCATCTGAAGGTTCCGACGAAGCGATCACAATTCGCGTTCACGCTTTATTAGTCTAGAAGTTCCAAACACTCCACCGACAGTTCTTCCGCAGCATACGAAAAAACGTATTCTAAGACTTGGTGCACGGTACTACGGTACCAGTGCGTGTGCTCGACTTAACACATTAGATATGGCAGGACCATGGGGGGCGGGAGTGGTAAGGAATTGAGCATTGTTTGTTTAAAACTTTTTTAAATTATTGTTACGAAAGAAAATTGAGCACCAGAATATTATTGTGAATTAAAGTGATTTCAACTATGGAAACACAATTTCCTTAGAAATAGCATGAAACACAACCATTAAAATTTAGGAGACAGGTAACAGATTAGGGTGCCCCTATAGATTCCCATAAGTTTTATCCATATGTGCTAATAAAGAGGTTTAACATTGTCATCTGGTAGAATCGGGTGTACTGCCGGTGGTCCCCGTCTTCCCAACACGATATTTCGACGTCGTAGCTTTGTTCTTCGTGAGGCGTTCTCTGAGACAGGTTGACGAGCTGACCTTCTCCCATATTTATTCCAGGGCGGTGTGTGGCGCTCCATACGCCATCCGCTCACACTGTGGCCATTTCTGGAGGTGGTATCAGTCTCTAGGCGCTTCATCTTCAGTACGCGCCCATTGCGGCTCTCTTCTGAGATAGCGGCTATCCCAAGGCGTTCCCTATTCGGTCCGCCCCCGATAGGTGCGATCCTGGCCCTATCATGTCTCTGTTGAAGTTCCTTATGCTGTCCGCGACCACGCCGAGTTTCTCTCGTGGCCCAGAAATTCTCCTGGCCTTCTGAAGCGAGTATGCGCCTGTGAGGTGAGCTTCCTGCGGCACCCGGCCGCTGTCGGAGCTGCATATTATGAAGGCCATCCTCGAAGGAGCTTTCTGCCACCCGGTATCGCGTATGCCGTTCTGTTCCGTTACTTATGCTCCTCGTCAACCAGTCTCAGAGAAGACCTGATGAAGACACCGAGCTACGACGTCGAAATATCGTGTTGGGGAGAAGCGGATCACCGGCAGTACACCCGATTCTACGAGATGACAACAAAATGTCTCTGAGCACTATGGGACTTAACATCTGTGGTCATCAGTCCCCTAGAACTTAGAACTACTTAAACCTAACTAACCTAAGGACGTCACCCACATCCATGCCCGAGGCAGAATTCGAACCTGCGACCGTAGCGGTCACGCGGTTCCAGACTGAAGCGCCTAGAACAGCACGGCCACAACGGCCGGCGGATGACAACAAATCGCCGGGAAAAATCTTAGAAAATAGGTTTATTCTTTAGTTGAGAAAAAAATAAACGCACATACCATAACGAACTTTTCAAACGGTAAAAGATAAAAATACCTAACGTAAGATTCTTTAGCTAAGAAAAAATGAATACAACAACAACAGTAAACTTGCAACAAGAGAACAGAATAAAATATAAACGCCTGGCAATAGAAGCCAAAAGCGAAAACAAATTGCACGCTTCTTCGACAAGTTACACAAAAGGCTGAATAAATAACCGATAAGGTTACGCGTCGAAACAAACAAGAAAGTGATGCAGCATACCAGGGTAAAAGGGCAAGCTACCGAATAATATTCCAAGAACTGTGCTACACACTCCACTGAGCCGATCTGAGGAAAAACACCAACGCATTAGGATAATTATGGCACTCATCAAATCTTAATAGTCCAGGAGCAGTAAGACTTCGTCCTTCGCATAAACCTGTACCAACAGCGAGATATGCAAGACACAAGTTACCATCGTCTTCTATTCACGGAGCGACCGCATAGCAGGAACGTTCTGCTTGGCCTGTCAACGCTCCCTGTCCTTTCTCGCCCAGGGAGCTAAAAGAGTCCTTTCGTACCAAGAGACTCGTAGCCAAAACTGACCGCCAGCGACCTCTTCCACCTGAAGAAACACTCCATCTCCCGCTGCCCCAGCCTGCTCTGTCCCAAGCAAAGAGAGCCTCACATCGCAGCACCACAGACATACTCCCAAGTCGAGCACTAGGTATCGAGCTTGCAGCATGGCTTACCACTGTGTGAGATACATTATCAGCACAGCATAAGTTTGCTGACATTTCTCGATGTTCCGAATCATTTTCAAAGCGGCAGCATATTGCAGCAAACTGCGTGCCACAGGCACAGAAGAGCCACTAGTTTCGGTTCGTGGCCATCCATACAGCGGTTGCAACACAGCCTGATATGAAGTTACATAAGCTTAGACTTATCGCGCGTCATGTGACACCATGCAGGTCATTTTCCTGGCAGTTATGACGATATGAAGACATGGACAACACAACACCCGCTCTCCAATAGGAGAAATCCAGGTCATGTTGACGACGTAAAAATACTATCCCTTTCCAGTACTACACCCGATTTGTCTTTGTCACGACTTTTCATAGACTAATAAGCGCGTTTGAACACACATGCGTGCCTTTAGGGATGACATGTACGAGAGAACTTTCTGAAAACGTATAAACGATGTCAATGGGCGTGATACACACCAGTGCCTTTAGATGTCACTATAGCCATGGACCTAAAACATGAACGTCAGGTGAATGGCGAGACCACCACGCAGAACATCCGCGACAAATACAGCTTTCGTTGAACATTTGTACTAGATACTGCCATACGAGGGGCAGAAAATAGAGTGGTTCCCTGTCATGCGTAAACTTCGTCCCTCTAATTTTGAGAAGATAACGTCCTTCTGCAACACGGTTAACCTTCGAGAAAACTATTAATTTGTCCTGTAAGGTGTACGGTCGTTTACTGTTACATTTCATGTACACTTATTAATAACTAAGCATATTTGATTCTTTGCATGGATGATCGCTAGAGGATCTGTATATGTCTGGATAATTTTGTGATCCGCTCAGTGTGAAAGCATTCCCAACCGCAGAAAAAAAGCTATGGAGTGCAGACCCTCAGCTTTCCATCTCACAGAATTCAAGAATCCATGGGCATACTTCTAATCTGCCACAGTGGTCATGTGGCTCACACTATAAGGAATATGGATAAAGTAAGAGCTCGTGCTGAAATCAACAGAGAATACCGCAGATCTTGCTTTCAGTAGCTCCATCTGTTCGCATACTGGCTTGAGGGACTTACACTGGTGGCAAATCTCGCTCCTCCACCGCATACGGCGTTCCAAATGTGCGTGGTCTACCATGATTCGTTTTGCCTACTGTGAATGACAGGTGCTTCCAAATCACTGGAACAACATGCTGAATATTTTTTTTCTACGTGCACCGTGCGTGTACCTCACTAGCAGTCGTTCCTCGACAGATGACGCTGCTATCGCCCGGACGGGTTTACGTCGTTGCCAACGTAACAGAAGAATACCACGCGGAATACGAGGATTCCATTTCCTGCCAACGTTTTTCACAGTTAACTCAAGCACTAGTTACGTTCTGATTGCAGCAGAATTTCAAAATGAGACTAACGGAATAGCTGTTATAGAAGATACTCGTACGTGCTAAGAGACATTCGTAAAACACTTAGCACCTATGAGGCCACAAGAAAAATTACCCATATCTCAACAAGTATTTCTTTCCGGATATACATTTAGATGATTTTCATCCAATTATTACGAAAACTATCTTCTGTAACACTACTGAATGCTTTTTAAACTCTTAAAATAGTAGGCTACGTGCTGAGGCTTGTACAAGTGATCGTATCGCTTCTGCGAGGCTTTTGCATATGCGAAGATTGCTTCTCGAAGCCGTATAAGTCACGATGGTATTGTGAAATGTGTTTGAAGGATACTAAGAATGAAGAAGTTTACTGATAATTCTTTGTGTGTCTATCCTTTTGATTGGAGGTCATTGGGACCACGGTCGTTCACTATTGTAAGTAACTGAAACGCCTACAGTCATCCTTATGATCTTATTTATTGTTTGGCTACCAGTTTCGGCGCTTCACAACGACACCTGCAGGCCGTAGTCTATGCTGAGGGGTTTATCAGGATCCATATACACACCGAATCATGGCCAGCATCACTGGCTTACGCAGACTATCTGTGAACTTTGGTGACAACACTCCAATTATCAAGTGCCAACAGTTGAGCTGAATCACCGAAAGATAAGAAAGTCGAGTGCAGATGTTTCATTTTCTTACTTTTCTAATAAGTGTGGAAAAGAATAATTAAACTGGTCAGACAAAACATTATGACTGCCGACTAATATCGATATATACTTACATGGATATGGTGTCCGAAAGAACAGACACCATATTCATATAAGTGTATAGTTCTCGCAATACCGGCCATGACCTCTTCTTGTGTGCACATATATTCCTCGAACTCTTACGGGACTTGGTAAGAATGCCTTCCACGAGTAGTGAGTGTGTTGGGGTGGGACTGTACGAATGTAGTGTGTGGAGATACAAGGTGAGAATGTGCGTCTCACGGCAGGCGTGCGCGAAATAGTCCCTGCAGTTACACTGTCCTCTGCGCCTTCGGTGGCTCAGATACATAGAGCGTCTGCCATGTAAGCAGGAGGTCCCGGGTTCGAGTCCCGGTGGGGGCACACATTTCACCCGTCTCCGTTGATAGATATCAACTCCTGTCAGCAGCTGAAGGTATTAATATAATTCTAATATCAATATAAGCCCATCCAGAATGTGGCTGGTGTTTAAGTGGAGTGTGAACAACGTCTGCAGTGAAATGGAATCGTATTATTTCGCGTGCAAAATAGCAGACGAGGGATTCTTCTCTCATGTAGGAAACGATACATACGGTTCCAGGCGACAGCAGCATCACCTGGCGGGGAATGACTGCTAGGTACACGCACGGTGCGTGTAGTATCAGGGAACCTGCTCTCCGTGTGTAGAATGGGGAACGCGCGCGATCTGACTGAGTTTGACCGAGGGAAGACTGTGATGGCCCGGAGGCTCGGTACGAAAATTTCGAAAACTGCAGGACTTGTCGGATGTTCGAGGAATGCTGTATTGCGTGTCTTGAACAAGTGGCGGAACAGAGGTGAAACCACGTTCGGACGCCATGGGGCTGCGCAGCCACCGTTCATTATAGGTATCAGACGTCGTAGGCTGGGCTGATACGTAAAGCAGGAGAGGCGACAAACTTACATCAGAATTTAATCCTCATCAGCGTACAAGTGTATCTGAACACAAAGTGCACCCAACACTCCTAGCGACTGGCCTCTGCAGCCGACGACCCATCCATGTGCCAATGTTAACGAAACTGCATCGCCAACTATGCCTGAAATCGGCGCGCGACCATCGGCGCTGGACTTTGGCACAGTGGCAGAACGTTGCATGATCTGATGAATCCCGATACCTTCTTCATCATGCTGGCGGCGGCTCAGTTACTCTCTGGGAACATTAACATGGGCATGCATGTGTTCAGTGGAGCTCGTGAAAGGCTCCATGACAGTCAAGGAGTATCGTACACTGGTTGCAGATTACGTACAGCCCTATGTGACGATGTTTCCCGACACCAGTGGCATTTGTCAACAAGCACCACGTTACGAGGCCACGTGTGAGACGGTGTGCTTTAAGGGACACAGGGGCGACTTCCAATTCATGTGCTGACGTCCCAACTCGCAAGAAACCGATTTAACACAACTGTGATGTGATTGAAAGTGGCGTCAGCGCCCGTCGTCTGCCTCTCCGGAATTCACGGGAATTAGGTGATTCTTGTGTGTGCAGATGTAGTGCCAACTTCCATCACAGACCTACTAAGGCATCACTGCTACCATCTCACGATGCGTCGCCGCTGTTATCTTTGCCAAAAGTTGGCTCCGTATGTTAGTTAAGAGATCATAATATTCTGGTTGATCAGTGCACTTCATCTATGCGTTAATGCAAGTTCTAACGTATCTGTCATTGGCGTAAATCAATAAAGTGACGATGATGTCCAGTTATTCGCATGAAAACGGAAGGTTTATCTTGATGGTGACCTTACAGCATTGTCATACTTCATCCGGCAACAAGGATTCATGGTTATCCAGACTTTCCGGTCAACAACATGGCTCTGAACACTATGGGACTTAACATGAGGTCATGAGGTCATGAGTCCCCTATAACTTAGAACTAATTAAAACTAACTAACCTAAGCACATCACACACATCCATGCCCGAGGCAGGATTCGAACCAGCGACCGTAGCGGTCACGCGGTTCCCGACTGAAGCGCCTAGAACCGCTCGGACACAACGGCCGGCTTTCCGGTCAACAGTCGAACAAGAATATTAGGAATATTTTCATGGAATGCCTTTTTTCTAAATTGGTGACTAAAACGAATGTCATGGTAACAGAGAAAATACAGTTGTGATACCACCAACAAAACATTCAGCGGCACACACGGGGAGATGTTTTAACCTAAGAAATGCCTTTGCGTCTCATTACTCTGAATTCAAAGGTAATATTAGTCTGCTATTTTAGCCAAGAATGGCTAGGCATACTACAGTTTTTCAAGTCTGTTTCATTCCAGTTCAGATTTAGCTGCTGCAAAGTGAGGTTCGTTTGCTAATTCGTGCAGTCATCCTCATTCCGTCGTAGTGTTCACATGTGGTGCACATAAGCTTTGCTATAATGTAGTGTTCTGTATAAATCTATGATATTTCATTAAGTTTACCTGTTAAACTGAGTTCAACAACCTGGAAACGAAACACACCAAAGTTCAAAGTTCATATGGCTCTTAGCACTATGGGATTTAACATCTCTGGTCATCAGTCCCCTAGAACTTAGAACTACTTAAACCTAACTAACCCAAGGACATCACACACATCCATGCCCGAGGAAGGATTCGAACCTGCGACCGTAGCAGCCGGCGTTTCCGGACTGAGCGCCTAGAACCGCTAGACCACCGCTGCCGGCGAAACACACCAAATCGATCTCGTATTTAATGAGAAAATCGAGCACTTGCAAGACTTCAGAACCAGCAATCGATCCCACGCGAATATCTGGGCAGTATTTCTGATAGCATGCAGCTATGACGTTCTGTATGTACAGCATTTAAACTTTGGCACGCACCGTTTGTTTGTTACTCACTCCGCCTTGCCGCTACCTCTTACTGTCCCAGCACGAAGTACTCTACAGCACAGCGAGTAAGAGGTCTGCGAAGTACTATTTTGACATAAGTAGCGCTCTTGTGCCCAAGTGCGCGATCTGTAGTCTGTATTAGCGGTGAGGCAACTGTATGGGAGTTAGGTGCGGTCTGGGGTGGGATGGGGGAGGAATAGCATGGTAGGGGTGGGGGACGGTATAAAGTGCTGCTGGGAGTGTGCAGAGATGAGGTGGAGTGTAGAGCAGCTACGTGCCATCAGGAGGCTAGACGGAGGGCGAGGGAGAGAGAGTGGTAGCAAAAAGAGAAGTAAAAATATTGGGTGCATTAGTGGAAGCAGGGCTGTGTAGTGCTGTAACGGGAATAGGGAAGGGGCTACATAGGTAAGGACAATGAGTAACGAAGGTTCAGGCGAGGAGAAGGGTTATGGGAACACAGCGCATATTTTCAATTACTTCTTTTTTGCAATGTGTAGCTAGAGTAAGCACAAATCGGCGATAGTCAAACACTTTTACCTGTCGTCCACTTCTCTACAAGTAGTAAAATTTTCTAACCACCCACCAGTTCCACAGTAATCGTGATTTATAACGTAGTTGAGTAACTTTACTTCATAAAATTCATAAATTAGACTTACAGCAATTTAAAGCATACAACAGTAATTACTCTCGAAATACATTATGTCAATATTTTATGAAAATCTAATTATAATGCCTCCTACGGCTCACAATGAAAGCTGGAACATCCGAAAGTGGGCGGTTTGGAGCAGGTTGACTACCACTGGCCCAAATGAAAACTGATCACCACGAGATTCATGCAGCGCCCACAGTCAACGGAGAACCTCGCTGTTTCCCGTGACAGACGAAATCACTGTTGAAGCGTAATTTCACATACTCACATATTAAGAGAGGCAATGATATACGAATAATAACCAGTTTTCCACCAAGGGACTGAGTAGCAATGATGCATGGAGGTACTAGCCATGTGTTGGCCAGGGAAATGCTGTCGCTCCTAGAATATTGGCTATTCTTCGTGCATTCAAAAGCACAAGAATGTTGAACGAAAACCCATTTTCTTGGTATCATATACATCTACATAGTATTTCTACTGGTATAGCCTCTAGAAGAGCCCGTAGCACTTAAGTATGAATTTTTACGTGTTACGAACTGACTGAAGAAAGACTTACGCAGTCTTCTATAAACCAGAAACATGCTGCCTCACCCAGTGCGATCTGTCAGCGGTCCAATAACGCATATTTCTTAAATTCAGCTATCCGCACTTTTTAAATGTTGCTTCAGTGGTAGAGAGAACCGTTTGTAGAAAGCAGCTATTGTGCATGCAATGCATCAGTGATGATTGAAAAAATTTCATGGGTTTTCTTCAGTTTCACTTGTTAATCTGCTGATGGTGTGACATATGATGCGTAAGGGAAGCTATTTGCAAAGCAGAGCTTCAACATTTTCTTGGTTTACGAAGCATCCTTCGTTTTCAGTATAAGCAACAGTCGGTACATATAACACACGTGTAATATGTGGATGGAACAGTGAAACGTCCCCTTAGAAAAATTATACAAGACTGTGGTTAAACTGACACACAATATCTTTAGCGCAACGCAATCTGACTTCCAAAAATCCCTACGAAAGAATGGCCCTGACTAACATTAACCTACACGTTTCACAAATCACTTACCTCACAAAAATCTTCGTTACTCAAGCTACTGCAATACAGCGAGCGCCACTACTGCCAGCTAAATAAAAGATTCAAACTACTGAAGGCACTAACTACTGATAGGCATAGTTAGCAAATGAAAGATTTTAATACAGAACAAACAATGTATTTACCTTAATAGTCATAATATATATATCAGTTCGTGACACCAATTCTTACAAATTTCAAAACTCCGCCATCTCACTCCCCACGTCCACCACTGCTGGCGGCTCACCTCCAACTGCGCAACGCTACGCGCTGTTAACATCCAGGTGCCCAACACTACAATGGCAGACAACAATGCAAACTAGCCACAGACTGCGCACAGCACAGCCAGTGATTTTTCATACATTGCGCTACGTGGCGTTACCAATAAGAAAATGTAAACAGCCTACTTACAACAGAAAGCAACATTTCGTCTGTGAGGCTTTTATATCTGCATGTTAAACATTTTTCCTTCTTGTCTGACCTATTACCTTGTTACGATATCGTTTTTCCGCCATCCGATTTTATAAAATGAACCCTACACGGTCCCCAAACCTATACTCAACTGCTGAAACGCCATGAAAACAGGTCTAGTAATTTTGGACATCGCCGTGTTCAAACAGACAGATAGAGATGAAAGTTTTAGTGAAACTTTAAATCAGGGAATTTCTTTCCGCGATACGATTTTCACGAACTAAATCCTATACGCTGTTCCAAATTACGCTCAAGTTACCTGCGAAAACCACATGGATATTCGTCTATTACTTTTGGATATTAGTGTATCAGAGACACACAGACAGACAGAAGTTTTACAGATTCATTGCTAGTACATATGTCAAAAGAACTATGGATCTTTGAGGCACTTCCAGCTTCACAAAAGGCATTAATTGCAAATTGTGCAAAGAGTATTAAAACAAGAAGTTTGGTTGGAGATAATTGTGTAAAAGTACTGGATACTGATGGAGGTGGAGGCAGGGAAAGGAAGCTGTTACCCATACATATGATTTTCCGAGAACGATGCGAAGTGGGTCCAAAACTCTTATTCGAAGCCATTCACCTGTCAACTTGTGAATTCGTTAATTTGCTTCGTTTCGAATGATACCAACAGATACCAAGCGGTAAGGCTATAGAAGCTTCATTTAAAAATATGAGGCTTGTTCTAAATACGAAAAGGAAAAAAGATTATTTGAGTTCAACTACTCGTCGATGAAAAAGTTGGAACATTAGCTGTGATTTCCCACACTCAGGCAAGGACTTCGGCAGCAAGGAGCGCGACATTCGTCATAACTGATGCCAGGAAACTGTGGAGAAATTAAATTTATGTGGCCTGACGGGACTTTAACTCGGGTCCCACTGAACGCCAATTCATTGGATTACTCAACCGAGCAAGGTGGCAAAGTTGTTAGCACACTGGACTCGCATTCGGGAAGACGTTGGTCCAAACCGGAGTCTGGTCATCCTAACTTAGGTTTTCCGTCGTTTCTCTAAATCGCTTCAGGCAAATGCCGGCAAGGTTCCTTTGGAAAAGGGCACGGCTGACTTACTTCCCTAATCCGATGGGACCGATGACTTCCGTGTTTGGTCCCTTCCCACGAATCAACCTACCACTGGCTTATTCACTTCGACACCTCTCTCCGTCGTTCTGGCAATATGTATACTTTGTTGGTCAGCTTCCTGTTTGAAACAGAACCGTCAGTGATATGTAGAGAAAAATCATATTTTGGATGGGTTTCACAGGCTCGCTCTTGCAACGAACAACGGGAATTCGAATCATTGAAAAGCGAGATAGTACAGTATTATGCGAAAATCAGGACACGATTTTTATAAGTCACTATAGATGAGCTCTGAGATTATTTAATGAACGATGAATCCATCTGTTTATTGTTTAGTAGAATATCAAAAATACCTTTTCAGATATTATACTATCTCACGCTCTTAGATCAGTTAAAATGCTGGTTTAGGCAAAAGAGGAAGGCACTGGGTTACAGATCGTCAGTTATATAAGGTAACAATCAACGAGGCAATAAAATTCAGCGAAGTGAGCGAACTTCGCTGAGGATCGCGATGATTCTCAGAAGTTACTCTCTTTCAGATAACAAGATCATTTCACAACTTCACTTAAATTTGTAGTTTGGTCTAAATTAGACACGTCTAGTACAAACATTTCGTAATCTCTGTGTTTGCTTTAGCAACTGCGGTTGCAGTTATTCAGGTCGTAAATTCGCTGTTTCGCTTGTTGGGCTACAGTATCTGCCTTGCACCTGCGCAGAATAACAAAAGGTAGTAAATATTTTGTGACAACTGACCGTTATCTCAGTAAAAAATATTCGACATAAAATTTCACGCGTTATAAAGCAATTGCATGGAACTGCAACCCATGAATAAAATATTTGCGAATCCGACCGTGACTCTTTAACCAAATGGCGTTAATGTGTCTGCGGAGTAATATATGGAGACTTTATGGATACATGAATGTGATACAAAAACATCAAAATGAAAGTAGGCCGTAAAAGTTGTTAATAAGCAAGCTTCATTACAAAATGCTCAGTTATGAGAGCTGTAAAATTTAACTTCGTTTCTTAATTAAAAATATTATAACTTCCGCGTCATCATCGAAAGGGTTTTTGTGGTAACATTATTTACGTTGTTAACATTACAGAAGACTTCGTTACTACTCTGATTTTGTGAGAGCCAGTAATTAGAGCTATTGCAATTTTCAATTCATTAAAAACCAATTAGTAAGCACTTCTTATTATGAACAACATGTGGTTTGACTTCAGTCCTTGTACTACGAAAATTACAGCATCTACCTCATTCGGAAATGATGCACAGATGAATCATATTTTACTTAAGAGTTCATAAGTGACGTGCAATAACGAATCATCGATAAACATTTCATGTCTAATTTCAACATCCTCAGAATCGTTTCCCTGGAATTCTTTCCCAATACACTTGCTGTGAACGAAGAGCGACATATCAGGTACAATATCCATTAAGAAATTATAAATTAAAGAAGGAAACGTGTTGACAACATATAAACGAATGTACATTCAATAGGATAATATTTTCCTTAGAGATGATAGTTAAGCAGTGAGAAGAAATTGTTTCCATAAACCAATACAACTACTCAGAGTCGGCCATTGTGGCAGAGATGTTCTAGGCGCTATAGTCTGGAACCGCGAGACCGCTACTGTCGCAGGTTCTAATCCTACCTCGGGCATGGATGTGTGTGATGTCCTTAGGTTAGTTAGGTTTAAGTAGTTCTTAGTTTTAGGGGACTGATTACCTCAGATGTTAAGTCCCATAGTGCTCAGAGCCATTTGAACTATTTTTTGTTTGCTAGGAACTGTTCACTTCAGGCAAACAGCTGGTCTGAGATTCAGTACGCTAGTATTTTATTCATTAGACGGCAATGCGGAAGTGCATCGAACTGCTCACAGAAGCCAAGGAACACGGCTTCCACCCCGGCGCGTGTATCCACTGCTTGTAGACGAACAAGGCGACATGGGTTTCACACGATCGTCGTTTTCGCAGACAGTGGCGGGCGAAATTTTATATCAGAGTCCACAGGTAAATCTTTATTTCAATGCTGTTTGTGATAAAGAGGTAATTCTGTCATGTATATTTCCATTCTGAAATTTGCTAAGTGAATTTGTATAGATCATTACAAGTATATCCATTAAATGTTGCAATTTATGATGAAAAAGCTGTTGCAGCTTCCCACTTTTCAACGATTGTGTTTTCCGTGGTTACCCAAAAGTGACTTGAAGAGTAAGCGCTCCAGTTACTAAAATATTATTATTTTAGTCCGAGACAAGATTCAGGTTTTATATTGAACCCATTTTCAGATTACTGTAGAATGTGGTTGTTGTACAAAAGCGGAAACAAGTCTTGGAGTAAAACAAACTACTGTTTACCAACTGGGGCAGTTGTTCATGAATTCAGAACACAGTTGCAACGTCAGCGTTCTATAAACACATGGAAACTGGTTCTCAGCCTAAAATACACGAGGGAAACGATTGGACAGTCTCCTATTAAAGTCTCAAACTATTTCTTTTTCCTGACTGCCGACTGAGCTGGTTTTTCATTTATAATAACGATGTAGTTGATAACACTTTAAACTCCAGTACTATTTCGTTTCCCTTGCTTGAATGATAATAAGCATGTATGAAGAAGGAAACGGAAATATAGCGAAAATAAAAAATTTAATGGAACTCAAATGGACCTTTAATTTCTTGTTATACAAGTCCACACCCTCGACGAAATTTATGAGTGATTAAACCATTTAGAAACGCCACCGCAGCCTTTTTTTTAATTCTATTGTGCAAGACCATATACACTGACTGAAAAAATCGTAACACCATAAAATATTTAATGTAGAGTAATGAAATTTCGGAAATGAATACAAGTGATTGACATTGCCAGATCACAGGTGAACGTAACTTCGAAATACGCCGTTGTAAGTGTGAAATGCAGGTATTTCAGTAATTGGTGTAACCGCCAGAATGTTGAAGGCAAGCATTCAGACGAGCGTACATTGTGTTGTAGAAGTTCCACCTGTCAGTTTGTGGGATGGAATTCGAGATGTTGCACTAGCTCGGTCAATACAGGGACAGTTAATTTTGGTTGTGGGTGACGTTGGAGTTGTCGTCGGATCATGCCCCATGTGTGCTGGACTGGAGACATATCTGGTGATCCAGCTGGCAACTGCTACATGTCGACACTCTGTAGAGCAAATTGGGTTACAACAGTGGCACGTAGGCGAGCGTTATCCTGCTGGGAAATACCGACTGGAATGCTGTTCAGCAAAGGCAGGAACAAGAAGTCGAGTCACCAAACTGCGAACAAACAAAATTCGCAGCAATGGTTAGTGGGATGACCACGAGAGTGTTGCTGATTTCCTACGATATCGCGCCCCAGACGGTAACCCTTAAGTGTAGAAGTTGATTGAAAGCCTCAACTGGCCTCCTCCTAACCATCACACGACCATCGCTGGCACCGAGGCAGAACCACCTTTTATCAGAAAACACAAAAGACCTACACCCAGCCCTCCAACGAGCTGTCTCTTGACACCGCTGAAGTCAAAAATGGCGATGGTATGAAGTCAGCTACAGGGAGTCTAACTTGGAACTGTCCTTGAAGTAACCATTTTGTAACAGTCCGTTGTGTCACTGTGGTGCAAATTGCTGCTCCAATGGCTGCTGCAGATGCCAGAGTCACACTCCAAACACGATGGTCTTTCCTCTCAGTACTGCCACGTTGCCGTCCAGAGCCGGACTTCTTGCAACCGTGCATTCTCGTGATAACCGCAGGCAACAGTCATGTACACTGGTTACACTCTTGCGAAGTCTTTCTTAAGTACTGCAGCAGTAACATCCATTTTCTTGTTGCCGTAATGCACTACCTCGTTGAAACACAATGAGATGTTGATAATTACATCTTCGTCACGTTAAGGATATACTTGACTGACAATAAGTCACTAGTCCAATCTCAAAGGTAACTAACTCTCACGACCGTTACAGCGTATTTTTAAAGCGCTACTAGCACCGCTCTTACACGACTGGCGCGAAATTTGAATAGACATGTTTCAGATGTAGAAACACGCCTCCCAATTTTCGTTTATGTCACACAACTCCTTCTCGGGGTTGCGATTTTTTTCCATCAGTGTAGATTCATCAATCCGTAACGCACCTGATGATGGTAGCATACTTTCGAAAAGCATCGTGCTAATAAATATTAATAATAAGTAATCTGAACAGTATACTCATTTCATAAATTCATAAATACTAAAATTTCGTTATTTACTGTCCCCGCTGTCCAGTCTTCACATAAGCTCTCGAGCTGCGTGCACGCTACTGAGTGCGTTGCTCTAGATTATGATGTCATATTGTCACCTGATCTGTGTCATATGAATTACAAATAAATTACGTAACTGTAAGCACTCTGGCAGAATTGTTAATCCCACAGCTCTACAATCGATTATGTTGCGCAGCCCGTTAGAACAGAAACTAGCGCGTATAGCCCACATAAAATGAAACGGGAAAGACAGGAGACACCGACGGGCGTGGAACGTAGAGACATTTCGCATTTATGGACCGGCGTTTGGGTAAACATGGCGAATGAATTCGTCTGCGTCGATTTCAGCCTCGGTAGCCAAAGCGACCAGCCGCAGCACACTGCACGCGTTACGTGACATTTGCAGCGCATCGGTGAGGCTGATGGCGAGGTCGCGTCACAGAGGACACCGCGCTGCGTCTCCCCAGCGACGCGGTAGCGAAATAAAAGCAATAGGCCCGTGCGTAGACCCTGGGAGCCAGCCGAGTGCAGCGAACGATGCATCGGAACGGGTATCCGAGCTCTCCGTCACGCGGAATGGCCACCCTGTTACTATTTCCCCCCAATCAGCACACACTGTAGCTCTCCTAATACTATATATTTCTTCACTACGGGGATCACGTTGTTAGTCGACGAGAGCGCAGGTCACATAGTGCTAAATTGAAAACAGAGGGCTCTGGAAGGCAGGACTGTTTTATTCCACTGCAGGTAGCGTGGTAATGCTTCATTTTCTCCTAGCCAATGTGTCCTTGTCTGACGGGGATGGTTTTAGCTGCCCAAAGACAGACGAAAATTATTAGACGTGTTTTGTGTTTAAGGGATGGAGCTGCAAGTTTCCGATATTGTCCGAAATCTTTTGTGGTTCTTCAATATTTCTTCACCCAGACGGTGTGGTCAAGAACCAAAATAACGAAAATTGTCTAGTACGAGGGCGTGCTGAAAATAAAGCATCCCAATTTTTATTTTAAAAGGCTTAAAAGCTCGCAAATAAAAGAAATTTTATTAACATTCTTCATCTTTATTCTTCTTGCCACCATTTTTATTTTCCAACAGAGTCATCCTGACGACGAACACATTTCTCCCAAGCAGAGGCCAGTTTGCTGATACCGTCGCTGAAAAATGTTTGACTTTGTTAGCGGAGCCACACTTTCACCTCTCCTTGCACCATTTCATCACTAACAAAGTGAAGACATCGAAGTCTTTATGTTTTGGAAATAGATAAAAATCCGATCGGACCCAGTAGGGGTTTTATGGAGGACAACGAACGATGAAAATGATCCTAGGCGTCGGAATGTTGCAGCGCTGGTCTGACATCGCCACGATGAAGGTGAGGGTGTACTCGATGTGTGGACCAACTTTTGGAATTCGAAACTTGATTACAGCACGAGGTTTCTCACGCATCGACATAGTTGTGATACACGTCGCCATTTCTACGCCACAATTCGGAGCCCTCTAGCGGCAGAGGCCTACGAATGCTAAGTATGAATAATGGCTAACAACGTTTGTGATATTTAAAAGGCTTTAAAAGTTTTCACATTAAAAAATTATGAGGATTCACTTCCCAGCACGCTCTCGTAGTTGTGTTCCAATATTCAAGTTTCAATTGTTGGTATAAAAGCGACCATGTTTAACAGTTGTACTCTAACTATGGCACGTTGCTAACAGTAGTTCATTTAATCAATATATTGGACAGCACAATTCTTCCGATATTTAATACATTCTAACATTCTGAAAACACCCCGTGGTGACCACTGCCAATATTGACTACATGAAACGTGATTAGTCCAACAGCATTACCGATATTTTTATCTTATACTCAACATTGTCTTAAATACGTCGTTCCGATAGGAATACTGCTGTAGAACTTCATTCATTACTCAGATCGGCAACATAAAAAATTTCGTCGAAAGAAAGAAAGACATTCATAAAGCCACCTGAACCCACTCAAACGACGATGACAAATGTGACAAAGAAATGTCGTACACGATTTCATTACTTGCAACAGCACTACCCGACTAGTTATTTTGTGGTGAGATGATAGAGGTTTCTCAAATTTCTCTGCCGCGAGATCCCATTGAAGGACCTTCGCAGAACACATGAAGGATAATCATAATTTCCTAACAGCCATCTGGATTTATGGTTTTCCTTGTTTCCGTAACCACCTGTGACGAATGCCGGAACCGTTTCTTGCGAAAGGCAGCTGTCAATTTTTGGTCTTACCAATCTCGTGTTTCCGTAGTCTTGTAGAATTGTCCACACATTTAACTGCCAATAATAATTCAATTTCCCTTTGATAGGTATTTAGCATTAATGAGAATCTGGTAATTACATAATATACGATATGACTGTTCTCTCTATGGGTTCACTCCACAACTACATCACCACACCACAAAATGAAATCAACATTTTTAGAAACACTATGGCAAGGATGTGGACCGGCTCTTTTTATGTGAATATAGTCTACCTGGATGGCCTGGATACTTTTAACGCTAAACTTCAATCTCAGATAGCAGATCCTGCCAATCACCATACTCGTCGTCTTCAATTACGAATTGAATGTCACTTACCTGTGCGCCACTGTATTCATAAAAACCAGCCAATGTACCCTTATGCTGTTGGTCACTGGTGTTTCTTTCATCGATAGGGACAGGTTCCCACCAAGTGGCCGAGAGCGTGGCAACAGCCTTTACACACACATTTCTTGCTTCCGGACCTAAGCACCATGAATGAGACTAAGGCACCAAATTAGGTGAAATTTGTTCAATCTCCTGTTAGTGTTCGAGATTTCATTTGGTCCTTCAGAGTTAGTGGACGGAAGCGGTAATCGTTTTCGAAGCAAGTATATAATATTCCAAGAAACGGAGTACGTATAAGGGGCAACCAAATGAAAAGGAGACAGGTGGAACAAACGTAGTAATCTGTTTATTATTTCAAAAGTAATCGCCACACCTGTTAATATATTTATCCTCAGTGAAAGAAGATAGTCATTTCGTCCATGTAAAAATGTTTGTGGTTGCCTACGGAATTATGGTTGTATCCAGGCAGGTTGCTCTTCGTTCGAAGCAAATAGACAGCCACGAACGTCTTTCTTTTGAGCACCAAAATATAAAATCGCGAGGGGAGATATCGTGATTGTATGGAGAATGTAAAATGACTTGCAAGAGAAACTTCTGCAACTTAGTCGAGACAACGCTGCAGCAGAAAGATACTGTCTGTCTACATTCCTGGCCGTTTGGACTTGACGGCGCGCTTCAATTCCTCGAAAGTGTCCACGTACCGCTGTACATTAATCATCACGCAGAAAGTCAATATGCAGCGGGCCCTTGCAATCTCAGTAATAGTTCATCATGACTTTCTCTGGTGTGCCTATTGTTTCGACTACGATGTAGAATTTTCGGTGGGAAGGCCCTACACGTCCTCCATACAGCCCCGATCGCTCCCCTTGCGATTTCCATATTTTTTCAAGTCCACTGGAAAGACTTAAGACACTGACCACCTTTTCTCACGCTAGGATAAACGTATACTGAGGGGACGATAAAGTCAGGGAATACCTCAAAATATTGTGTCAGACATCCTTTTGCTCATAGTAGTGCAGCGTCTCGACGTAACATGGACTCAACAACTCGTTGGAAGTTCTCTGTAAAAACATTGATCCATGCTGCCTCGAAAGTCGTCCATAAGTGCGAAAGTGTTGCCAGTGCACGCTGCTGTGCACGAACTGAATTCTGGATTATGTTTCATATATGTTCGATGGGATTCATGTCGGGCGATCTAGATGGCCAAAAGATTCGATCAAACTGTCCAGAATGTACTCAAAACCAATCGCAAACAGTTGTGGCCGAGTAAGCTGGGTCACTGTCATCCATAAAAACTTCATCGTACTTAGGGAACGTGAAGGCCTTAAATGACTACATATGGTCTCCAAGTAGCCGAATGCCACCATTTAGAGTCAACAATCTGTTCAGTTGGACCAGAGGACCCATTCTATTTCACAGACGACAGCACGTACCGTTATGGAGCCACTATCAGCATGCACAGTGCCTTGTCGACAGCTTGGGTCCATAGCTTGGTGGGGTCTGCGCCTCACGCTAACCCTACCACCAGCTCTTATCAACTGAAATCGGTACTCGTCTTGGGTGCAACCAGTATAGTCACGAGCCGAGGAGAGGCGCTGCTGACTATGGTGTGCTGCTAGCAAAGGGTCTCGCGTCCATCGTCTGCCGCCATAGCCCGTTAAACTCTAGATTCCCCGCACGTCCTAAGTCATACGTTCGTCGTACGTCCTACACTGATTTCTTCTGTTGTTTCACGCAGTGTTGCTTGTGTGTTAGCACTGCCAACTTCACGCATTTGTTAAGTGAAGGCCGACGCCGTTGTCCGTGCTGAGAGGTGATGCCTGAAATTTGGTTTTCTCAGCACATTCTTGTCACTTTGATCTCGGGATACCGAATTCCCTAACGACTTCCGAAAAAGAGTGTTTATGCATTGTAGTGTAACGACGTAAGTTTTGTATAAATGATTTTCATTTGACATATGACCATGTGCAGACTTCGTCACCAACGTAAATTACAAAACACTTCAGAATTATTTAAACTCTTTTTAAAGTTGTCTCTGAATGGTTCTTGAACGAAACTGTAATTAAAGCATCATCATTTGAGTCGTATGCGCAGAATTGTGTCACTCAGTGTAATTGGTTTGAGCAAACTTTTTTCAATTTAGATGTCATTTGTTTTTTCTCAGACATTATATTAACGCAAGAATCTGCTTTAATAAATATTAAAGCCACATTGAATAAACTTTTAAGACTCAAACTCGCGATGAACGTTGTCAAAATTTATAATCTTGTCAAATAAATCAATAATTCTTCATAAATAAATTCTCGGAACACGTAGTTAAACTTTCGTAGTATACACTAGTTTATAATCTTCCTATATACTATATATAGACGTGAATCTGAGCCTTGACAAGATAGGACTGAACATTTACAACATTATTAAACTTTCTATGACGTCATTGTTGTGGAAACATTAAAAATTCTTATTTTTTCAGTTTTTAGAAACACCACGCAACAACTCGGTTTCAGGATCTTCTGTTGCTCTTTGGCTGTCGACCCGCGACGTAAAGTGGCCAGCAATTTTATCTCTGGTCCCGGCAGCGAAGATGCTGTCTCCGTTCGTGGCGCCGCCCTCTCCGTACATGAAACATAAAAATAAATACAAAATTTAGATAATTTACAACAATTATAAATATTACAAAATACCTAAACAAAGCACTAAATTAAACTTACATTCATCTGCAAACTGGGCTGACACTGGTGGATGGGTGACGCTTCAATTTCACGCCCCACTACAACATCTCGCTCCCACTACCATTCCGCATTCCAGGTCAGTTAATTCCGTCGTGCGGTCATGTAATTGTCGGAAGGCTTTTCAGGAATCAGCTGAGTAAAAACGATAGCTCCACTAGTGCACTGTCCTTTTATACCTTGTGTAGGCGATACTATTGCCATCTGTATATGTGCATATCACTGCCCCATGACTTTTGTCGCTGCAGTGCATTAACAGTTATAAACAGTTAGTAAAATGTTCACTTATTTTTTCCGTCTGTCCGGTTCTCACTTGACTGCTTGTTATAGGTTAAGATCTTGTTGATGCCATCGTCATTAAGGAAAGAACTCCGGTGTAGTAGTAGAATAAAAGGGGATTGCAGTCAGTCGTGGTATTATGAAAGAGACCATCCAGTATTCGTCTGTGTTTCTTTAATGATAGTATGCAAAACTTAAGATAAAAATATTAATAATAAATAAATACATTGAATATGTCTGCTACATTTGGCAGCATTTTTACTTCATACATTCTTCGCACATCTTAGTTAGCAATGTCATATTTACAGTTTATATATTCTGTATGTGATTCAACAACTGCATTAGCTTTCTTTCACCACTTCAAGGTAATTACTTGCAACTTACTGTTAATACACATGTTGGGCAAAATAAAATTGGCCTGGAACATACTCCATGCAGCTTAAGAAAGGTAACACACCTCGCACCATCCGCACTCGGGGTAAATGAAGTAAAATGGAATCTCTTCCTTGTGGTGACGTAATGTTTTCCTGGCCGGTTTAATCTGACCCTTCACAAAGAAGCATCCACTCAACATAAAGTCTAATACTAAAATATTATTTGTTTTCTGCTGCCAGCCAGTAGCAAAAATTTTCCACAGCAACACTTAGATACACAAGATGTCCACAACTACAATTCCTGTTTCAAAACACTGCTCAGAATGACGCCAAATTTTAAAATCATTTTAGGAAACGTCATGGAACAAGAAGGATTTAACGGAAACTTTATCGGCAGATTGCGCTGTAAGTATTTTAACGTGAATGTGGTTAGCTACAGATTGCACGTCAATTGCAATATGGTGCCTGTTGTTTGATTGCACGTTACACCGTATGTGCTGTCCAGTGTGCACGACTATACAAGTTCGGCAGCACTATTTATTAGGTAAGCTCATCCAACACGGAAACGTCTTACCACAACAGATTCGAAAAATCTGTCTTTGTCTCGAGGAGAAAAACCGTATAAGAAACAAAATAACATCGATTTTTAGTTGTTCTGGGGTCAACATCCGCACATAAAGTAAAATGACATCGGTTTGCAACTGCCATGAGACCAGCGCAAGACATTTTCCATATTCCAAATCTAGCATTTCCGAAATGCCTCTGCAGCACCCGCTTCACTGGCTGACCAATATGCGGAGGACAGCCATCTAGCACAAAAATGATCCTACCAATACAAGCACGATCTTGAAGGGTTGGAATGACGTTTGTACGCGAAAGACCGTTACAGTATGTACCAGTGACGGTACAGGCAACAGGACTTGTAGGAGTGATCTCGTAAAATACGGGCCTGCGATAAACGATGCCTACAACTCGCACCACACAGTCACCATTGCAGAATGAAGTGATACCAGCTGATGTGCATCCGGATTTTCCGTTGTCCCTATTCTGAAATTCTGGCTATTGGCAAGCCCTTGGGGATGGAAAAATAACTTTCCATGACCATTCATTGTCCGCTTCCACGCGAGCAAGAAATTCCACAGCGAACATTTGTCTTGCTGACAGGTCAGCAGAGACCAACTCCTGAACATTGATGATTTTGTGTGGATAGCAAGGGAGGATATTTCCTAGATTTTTATGTACCGTGCTCGCAGGCATCTCCCACGTTTAGGCAACTGCCCGTGCACTGCTCGTTTGCACCTTTCCTGTAATGTTGTCGCCTCATCTTCGGTACACGAGGATCGACTGCTTTCTCCCCTTGACCACTTTGCATTCAAAAGAAACTGTCTTTTCAATTTTGTAAATATTTTCTCCAGACACTTAGCAAAAATTGTACCACTGTCTTTTCCACATATCTTGAGTGTGTGGAACTTCTTCATAGCTACCGGCGCACAGTCACCGATTTCGTAAAAGAGCTTTACCAGTCGTTCGTGGAATAGCCGTGTTCACGCGTCTGTACACATTGTGGCGCTTACAGAGTCATTCAAAACAGGAACTCCAGTTATGGGCACCGTATGCCGCCTGTGCCTATTAACTGAAATAATCGCATCTGATGATGGAGGCGTAATACTCCTAAATGCACAGCGAGATTAATAGTAAATGTTCTTGGTGAGAATAATTTGAATTTTTAATTGATATTCATAATGGCAAATATAAAGTGTATACCAAAATGTTCGCATTTAACGTTTTACTGTATGTCACAGGTTCATTAACAGAGTACATCGTCTGAAGGACTCTGGGAAGTACTGTCCGACATGTTACTGAGACGAGTAGAGCATTTATATTTACAAACTTGAGCTCAGACAGACAATAGAGGTAAGGCGAAGGCTTCACATTAAGAAGTCTTTATAAGGTATTGTACCCTTATAGAAGTATTACGGAAGAGTTAGAATTTTGTTCCCTAATGAAGAGCGCGCGCTAAAAAGTAATGTCTCCCAATTATTTATAGGAAAACTTTTTAAGTGAAACAAGCATTATTAACATTATGCACCTTATTTTTCGTTTCTACATATCTACTTCTCAACATAGTCATCCTGGAGATGAACACGTTTCTTCCAACACCCGATACTAAATTGTTGACACCGTCACTGTAACAGTGTTTGATTCTGTTAACAGAGTGACTAACCTCTGCTTGAGCAATTTCATAATTATCAAATTGAAATCCCCCAAGGTGTTCTTTAAGTTTTGGAAACAAAAGAAAATCGGCTGAGGACAAGTCGACACTGTATGGCGAATGATAGATGACAGCGAACCTAAGGGTGCTTACTTGATGCCCACGACTAATTTGCACTGGAGAAATAGTCGTATTAGAAGTAAAAAGTTGCCATTCATGGAACAAGGACGAGCGCATTATGCATGGGAGAAGTTCATACGATTGATATCAAGAAGTTTTAGGTGTTTGACGTAAGTCACTCTGCGGTCCCTTATTCCATAAGAAAGAAGCCTAATAGTATAACGGAGAACTAATCGATACGGCTCACTCACCTGGAGAGGCTCTGTGTTTCTCTTGGAAGCATGGCGTTGTGAAATGTTACCATAGCACACAGGTGTCAACAGTTACTAAGCTCCTGTCCCCCATACATTATTATACCATTTCAGTTCCTGTTATCGCCATGACGCCATTGCTCATGTAATTTGTCAGTACTAGTTTATAATCACTTTCGCAGATAGATCGAACGTCAAAGTAATACGACTTAAGAACTTTGAGAATTGAGAACCATATTTCACGGCTGTCAAATAACCCGTGGGATAGTGCAGTCGAAATAGTCCTTTCGGAGCTTTCCCTGCACCCCTCTAACTGCCATTCAGTTTTCCGCTCAGTCATCTTCATTTAGGCTTCCAGCGAAGCGAATTTCCGTGAGTCACTGTTGCTGCCCTTCGAGACGATACCTTCGGAAACTCCAAGGCTGGCTAATTTTCTTCTCATTCTTTTCTTATAGCTCCAGTACTCTTGATGCCACTACTCTGCCCTTCGCTGATTGCAACAGTAATTATCGGCAATCGATGCAACGTTTCTGTTTATCGCAGTGGGAGTGACTTCAGAGTCCCTTGAGTGATATCGCTTACTGCGATTATTTCACAGCGCTTTCCGTTCTATCCTAGGGAGTACGCAAGAAGACTGTGGCAATCGTGGTCGAAGGGCAGTCTTTGCAAAATACATTCGAAGCGTACAAAATCATTTTTCAACCTACATTTGTGTTGAGTAGAAAATGCAGGTAACAGTGGTATAAATTGCAATAAAGACGACGACCACGAAATTAACAAATACGTGTGCAGACGCAGTTATTAATGTATTTTTATAGTTCTCACCAACAGATATTCATTTTAAATAAGATAGCTGTCGAAATAAATTGAATTTCTTCTTCCTATTTGTACTCTGTAATTTCAAGTTTAACGCTTTTAGACGTACAATGTGATCTGTCGATTGTACTCTCATTTGTCGGTGGTCGAAATGGAGCGAGAGTTTGCTCAAGAAGTCCGACACACAGTCCGATACTTCTGGCATTTGAATAATATATAAGTTAAGCTTGTCTTCCGCGAGGTAATCCATTTCCCTTAAAAGCACGACCGAGACGCCCTGAGAGAGTCCCGAGGTGGTTGGATTCACTGTTAATTACAAACGAAAAATAGCTGCTTGACATCCGAAGCGGCAACTAAGCACATGCTACTGCGTAATTGTGACTGTGTACTGTATGAGTAGTACAAGTCATGATTAAGAACACAGTCAATTTTCATTTGTTTCGTTCATCCGATATTACTTTGAATGTACTTCGATTGTCTCTGATGGGGCACAGATCAACAGTTATTAGAGGACAGCAGCTATAAAGTAAGTGACCAGTTCCAGCAGAGAATAGAACGGAATCGATGCCGCTGAGGAATCATCCGTATAGAGTGTAGACGTAGTGTCCAAGCGGACCAGACGTACCCACTGCTGAGATCAGCTTGCCCTTGGTCGAGATCTGTACACCCTGGGTCCTTAATCCGTGTGGCTAAGTGTCTTTTAAGCAGAAGGTGATCCATAGTTCTGAATATCGTATGCCGATGGTGCAAACCTATTCCCGGCACAGAATGTTCGCCTGCTGGACTTCAGAGTAATTGGCGGCAGTGCCAGAGATCACGTACTACCTTTCGACAAGCAGCAGGCCGTGTCCTATCCACTGACTGGGGACAAACCCGACAGTGCGAGGCTAGTGCACTCTCTGGGTCACCACGTGCATTGTCCTGCTCTCCCAACGAAAAGCCAAGACCCACACTGAAGACATCCATACGCAGCAAGTGTGAAGTAGTTTTAACCCAGTGCCAAGTGGATTCGCAACTCTGCTTTACGACTCCAGACAGTTTATTGCACGACAAGTTAGTTTTTAAACAAGTCGATAGTTAACAGAAGCTACGCCACATTTCGGACAGTCAGTTGATGAAGGAATATATTACTGTAAAAAACGGCTTTAAACGAAAATTACGGTTACTTTACTTAAAACGAACGGAGGAAGATTAGGGATTAACATTCCATCTACAACGACATCATTAAAGAGAGAGCTCAGGCTCAGAACTGACAAGAAGTAGGAACACATTTTCAGTGTTACTTCAAGACGAAACATCCAGGTACTCTGCTTGAGTGACTGACGGAAGCTACACAAAACTTTAAGATTCTTGGTTATTTAAAATACGATTCCCCCAAATTTCAGGCACTATCTTAACCACTGTATCGCTTGAAATAACAATGTATAGCTTTTAGAAGCAAAGAGCTCTCCAGGAAACAAGTATTTTTTAAACTTTAAAGACTGTAACTATAAACCTATTACTAATTTCAAGATATAAGGACAACAATAATCGTTCAGTTCGGGAGAGAGATTTTGTTTTGCAGGGAAAAGTATAGTGTCAAACCACGAAGCACCAGTTAAACATTTATCATACTTTGTACACACCTTCATAACACAAGTCACGAAGCACCAGTCCTACATCCACATGACAAATTCTTTCCGGAACGGATGGCGACCATCAATATCAGTATGATCATCACCCCACCCCCTCCCCCAACCCATGGGCACAAAAACAATCCTGTACTTAATGCGGTGTGTAAGTAAGTATCCTCTGAATGTCATCTTCAGGAATTTCCTTCCAAGCCTGAAATACACGTTTTGTTAATGCATGAAGATTGACGTGTGAAAGTTCGTATGAAACTAAACGTCTTCCCATCGCATCTCGGACATGCTCTGTGAGTGATGAATCAATGTACCAGACGAACTAATAGAGGATCCGTTGATTTCTCAAAATGCACATCATCTGCGGTATGGGGACTTGCATTATATTTCTGGAATGTGACTTTTGATATCCTGAACGTGAACGTTCTGACAACCTGATTAACTCCCGACGCCAAATACTGGATACTGTTCATCGTTCGTGTCCTTTTGTCACATCAAATAGCTCCCCACACGTAACCCCAGGATTTGGGGAGTGATGGGTCTCGAGAATTGCCACTCGCTGTTTCGTTTCACCACGTCCTCTATGGATACGTTGGAAACGATCTCACCACCATAAACCGGAACGACACTCGTTCTGAACATAAAACAGAATTTCACTAAATGTCGTATTTGAATCTGTATTGTGTGTTTAATCTGGGGACCTAGAAAGGACAGAGAGGCTTCGTCACGTGGCAGACCTTAGTGGTTCACAACCACACAACAGGCCACAGCAGTCCACCCACCCTACACTGAACAAAGGGTTATTGTGCGGTTCGGCCCCCAGTGTATCCCCTCCCCCCTGGGAACGTCTCATACCAGGCGAGTGTAACCACAAATGTTTGTGTGGTAGAGTAATTATGGGGTACGCTTATGTAGAGACAGTGTCTGAACAGCAATCGCTGACAAAGTGTAACTGAGGTAGATGGAAAACCGCCTTAAAACCCATCCACAGGGTGTCTGGCACTCTGGACCGGTATGCCTTCTCGCTCGGGAAGCAGCGCGTTAGACTGCGCGGCTAGCCGGGCGGGCCAGTTGAATTTGACTTTACAGCAAGAACATCTCTACAGTATGTGGTGTCGAGTCAGCAGTAACCGACACAAGGCAGCTCGAGCAATTTATTCTCGACAGCTCATTGCCTCAGCCTGGATGACAACTCCTGCTGTACATATATTCGTCTGGGGCAGTTGAACTGTCCTACTACATTGTTTTTCCCCAAGGACACGAATCTACTCTCTTGACACACTCTTCTCTTCAGTCCACCTCGTCACAATTCTCCAGCCATTTCCCTACAGCCATCTGCTTGTGCGATCTGTGGGTATGATACACCGTGTCCCTCATGCAAACTATTCGACTTTTCTCACAGTAAGAAAAACAGCAAAAAGTCGGACGTCGGCGCTCTCTGTACACGCTGTTCTCTGATCTCCACCTGGTGGGTTCTAGTAATGTTAGACACAGCCAATAACTGTAACTTAACCGCTCTCAGTCCGTAACAATTATTTCTTTCTCAACTCCAATACACACGAATAATTACGAGACTGCAAACGATATATTCCACATATATGACATACTGGAGTATAAGTTTCATGGCATTTGATTAAGGAGTTCAGGGTGTAACACATTCAGTCTACGTCAGTGCATTTATGAACAGAAACAGATTACACTCAAATTGTGTACCAAACCTGTTATCTTTGAGGGAATAAATCTAATCAGTCTGATGATATTTCTTAAACTACATGTGGATAACATAAATATTACTTTATACTTGAACAGGACACACGCACAGTAAAGGTTGCTTAATACAATAATTCATGCATCATTCCATTAACTAGCTGTATTATACCGTTAACTCAGGACCGTTTCCATACACAGTCTAGTTTCTCGTTTCAGCTGTATGTATTGTTATCCCCGTAAAGAAGCAATGGTCCGGACCTCTAAAATCTTTAACGAAACAGGAATAATATTGCCGTTCATGCTCTGAGCTAAGAACAACGACATCACGTAGGCTACCTGTTTCCCTCTTAATTAAATGGTTTAAACGGCTCTGAGCACTATGAGACTTAACTTCTGAGGTCATCAGTCCCCTAGAACTTAGATCTACTTAAACCTAACTAACCTAAGGACATCACACACATCCATGCCCGAGGCAGGATTCGAACCTGCGACCGTAGCGGTCGCGCGATCCCAAACTGTAGCGCCTAAAACCGCTCGGCCACTCCGGCCGGCTCTTAATTAAAAATAACGCTATAAACATGGAGATTTTGCCAGTGTAGCGCGGTTTATGAGTCTGAATACCTGATATTGTAGGAAGCAATGTGTGTCAGGCGTCTTTAATTAAAGATACACCAACATAAAAACTCCCCAAATTACTGCTTCTCTAAATTTTAACAGGACGTGAAACATTAGCCTTACTTCCTTTTTGCTCTTTGTTTGTCAAACTCATTAAAGAATAGCTTAGCAGTTGCGAGTACATTATGACGAAAATGGCTCTCAGTTCGAAGGAAAATACTCTTAACAAACGTTTGGGAGCCTTACAGAACGTATGACGATAAATTCTGAACAAACCATAGAAAGCATTTATTTTTGACGTTATCAAGCGTTCCATTTCTTCTTCAGGGAATTAATTCTTCGTAGAATCAAAGAGCATTAAATCTGCATATGTTCTGCAAAATTAGACTGGGTGTTTGTAATTAGAGCACAGGTATTTATTGAGGTCCAGTGTGGTCTTAATTGTCGCATGACAGCGAAATTTGGTAGATATTCTATGGCGTAATGAGGAATCGATATGTGCTAAAAACTAAAAAAGTAGAAAAAGTTACAAAAAATGTTCCAATTTTGGCCTCCAGGTTCAATTTTGGCGCTGTGAATGCAAGAAAGGATTGTAGAAATGTTAGCATATGTAATAGACTAGGAACGGAACGTGGACGAGAAAGATCAAACAATTGGACATGATCTTGATGTTATTATTAACCGCTTCTCACACAGTTTGTTCAGTATGAGCACCGGAGACGTCAATGAGATACTGTACAGTGCCAGATTTGCATCTGGTGGCCAAAATTGTAATTACTTGTTTTTCAGCGTTAAGTCGTTTCATCAGTAACGCACTCGAATATCTTCCAAGTTTCACTTGTTTGTATACCATATTTTCTGAGGCGGAATTCGAGGAATAGTCTGGCATTTGCCTAAGCGTGAAAAATTTCTAATTTTTTTTTAAATTCAGGATGTGCCAATACAACTATGTCAATAGTTGAATGTCAATTATGACGATACGGAAGATTGGACAACACAGTACCTGATCCCCGAGCGGACAATATCTCCAGCCCGGCCGAGAATCGAATCCGGGCCCCTTCAGTTAGCAATCCGCCATGCTGTCCGCACAGCTACCAAGACCTAGGTTACTCGAACTAACAGTAGGTAAGTTTTTATACCAGATCAGTGGTTTCATAGGCAGGGAGGACTCACTGAGCTGCACAATATCTACACCATAAATACAGTGCTATTGCAGTACTAGTTGTTTGTACTAAATACCATACAGTCCCAAACAACCTAAAGATCACCGCAGTTAGATTTCTGAGGAAAATTTGCGCATATATTGAAAGGATAGGCTAACTGGAAATCGAAGTGATGTACGTTTCGCAGTAGAAAAATTCAGATCCACTGAGATAGAGATTGAAGCTGTATTGGACATTGTCTGAGTAAGATGCAGTAACATGGAAGTGCGTAAAATTATAACTGGATCCTTCTATCGAGCACGAAACTCACCTCTTAATTAACGGGAAAATAAGTCGAAATACTGAGTTCATTCGTACGTAAGTTACTCAATCACTGTGTAATCATTAGATGACAGTTACACTTTTATTAGTGGTGGGGTGACAAGATATACTGTGAAAGACTACTAAATACCTTCCCTGGAAACTATCTAGAACAGGTAGTTCAGAACCCCAGTCATAATAGAAACATATCAAATGGCAACAAACAGAACTGAGTTATTTGTGGATTTCAGTATCGAAGCAGGTATCAGTGACCATGAGGCAGATGTAGTAACAACGATTATCAAAGAACAAAGGTCAGATAAAACCAGGAGATAGAACTGTTTTTCATCTATCTTCTGACTGGTTGGATGCGAATTCCTGTCCTGTGCCAATCTCTTCGTCTCAGAGTACCACATTCAACCTATGTCGTGTCTGCCCGCAGTTCGTGGTCTCGCGGTCGGGTTATCGCTTCCCGTGCACGGGGTCCCGCGTTCGATTACAAGCAAGGTCATGGATTTTCACCTGCTCTGAGCTGACTGGGTGTTTGTGTTGTCCTCATCATTTCATTATCATTCATGCAAGTGACGAGATTGGACTGAGCAAAGGTTGAGAATTGACGGGCGCTGATAGCTACGCAGTTTGAGCGCCCCACAATCCAAATATAATCAACAACCTAGGTCATCATTTATTTGTTGCATATATATTCCAATCTCTGTCTCCATCTACACTTTTTACCCTCAACAGCTCCTTCTACTACCATGGAAATTATTCGACGATGCCTTAACGCATGTCTTACCATCATCTCCCTTCTTGTCAGTATTTGTCACATATTCCCTTCAAAGCCAATTCTCCGGCGAATCTTTTGATTTCTCTCCTTGTCATTCCACCATTCATCTGTAGAACCACATCTCATATGCTTCGATTCTCTCCTTTTCCTATTTTCCCACCGTCCACGTTTCACTACCATGCAACTCTCTGCTTAAAACGTACATTCTCAGAAATATCCTCCTGAAACTATGTGTTATATTTGATATTAGTAGAATTCCCTTGGCCTGGAATGCCGTTCTTACCACTGCTAGTCCACTTCTGATGGCCTCCTTGCTCCGTCTGGTCGGCCGAAGTAGCCGTGCTGTTCCAAGCCCCACAGTCTGGAACCGAGAGACCGCTACGGTCGCAGGTTCGAATCTTCCCTCGGGCATGGATGTGTGTGATGTCCGTAGTTTAGTTAGGTTTAATTAGTTCTAGGTTCTAGGCGACTGATGACCTGAGAAGTTAAGTCGCATGGTCTTCAGAGCCATTTTGCTCCGTCGGCACTGGGTTATTTTGTTGCCTGTGTAGCAGAATTGCACAACTTCATCTGCTTCGTGATCGCAAATCTTGATGTTCTGGTTCTCACCTTTCTCGATTCCGGTACTTCTCGTTGACATCGAATTTCTTATATTTTCACTAAAACCTTATTTTGTACTCATTAGACTGCTCATTCCTTTCAGGATACTGTGTAATTCCTCACCTTGCCTGAGGATAGCAATGTCATCAACAAATTTTAGCCGCGCGGAGTGGCCGTACGGTTAGAGAGGCCATGTCTCGGATTGCGCGGCCCCTCCCTCCGGAGAGTCAAGCCCTCCCTCGGGCATGGGTGTGTCTGTGTTGTCCTCAGCATAGGTTAGTTTCCGTAGTGTGTAAGGCTAGGGAGCGATTACCTCAGAAGTTTGGTCCCTTAGGAATTCACACACATTTAACATTTTTTGAACGACACTGGTATTTTTTCACCTTGACTTTTAATCCCACTCTTGAGCCTTTCCTTTATTTCCATCATTGCTGCTTCGATGTACACATTGAACAGTGGGTGTGGAGGACTAGATCCCTTTGTTACACCCATTTTAATCCGAGCACTTCGTTCTTGGTCTTCCATTCTCGCTTATCCCTCTTGTTTTTTTTTTTCTGTATATTACCCGTCTTTTTCTATAGACTATCGCTATTTTTTCTCAAGATTACGAATATCTCGCACCGTTTGGCATTGTCGAACGCTTTTATCAGGTGGTCGAATACTATAAATGTGTCTTGACTTTTCTTTAGTCTTCCTTCCATCATCAACCGAAATGTCATAATTGCCTCTCTGGTGGCTTTACCTTTTCGTTAAGTCTTCATACAAAACACAAAAAAATATCATTTTCCATTGTCCTGTGTATTATTATTGGCACATCTTGGATGGATGAGCTGCTCACCTGATTGTGCGATAATTCTCGCACTTGTCAGCTCTTGCAATCTTCAAAATTGCGTGGATGACATTTTTTTTTCAAAAGTTTTATATTACGTCGCCAGCCTCATACATTCGACACACCATTGTCAACAGTCGTTTTGTTGCCACATTCCGCCTGATACTGGTGGAGTATTATCTATCACTTCTGCCTTACTCGGTCTTACGTCTTCCAAAGATCTTTCAAATTCTAATTCTACTACTGGATCCCCTGACTATTTTATATCAACTCCTCCTTCTTTTGTCACGTCAGCAGACAAGTATTCCTTCTCACACAGGCCTTGAATGTCGTCTTTCCACCTGTCGGCTCTCCCCTCTGCATTTAATAGTCTAATTCCTGTCGCACTCTTAATGTTACCGTCCTTGCTTGTAATTTCTGAGTAGTCTGTTAAACTTCAACCTACTCTTCATCACTACTAAATTATTATCTGTGGCCGGCAGGAGTGGTCGAGCGGTTCCAGGCGCTTCAGTCTGGAACTCCGCGACCGCTACGGTCGCAGGTTCGAATCCTGCTTCGGGCATGGATGTGTATGCTGTCCGTAGGTTAGTTAGGTTTAAGTAGTTCTAAGTTCTAGGGGACTGATGACCTTAGAAGTTAAGTCCCATATTGATCAGAGCCATTTGAACCATTTTTATAATCTGTGTCTTTATTTGCTCCTGGGTGCGATTTACGATACAGATTCTGTTTTCTGAATCTCTGTCTGTCCATAATGTTATTTAATTGAAATCTTGCACATCTTCAAAACATCTCACCCTTTATCCCACCTTCCTATTTACAAGGAAACCTACTCCAGTTATAACATTTTCTGCTGTGTTGCTATTATCATATACTCATCTGACCAGAAATCCTAGTCTTCCTTCCATTTCACTTCACTGACCCTTGCAATATCTTGATTGAGCTTCTGCATTTCTCTTTTCAGATTTTCTACATTAGATACCATGTACAAAGTATTGACATTCCACCCTCGGCTCGTAGAGCGTTATCCTTTCGTTGTCAATCCAGTATTTTTCTCATGGTCACTTGCGTCTTGGCAGTCCTCACCTATAGATCCAAATGGGGGCTAGTCCAGAATCTTTTGCCAATGGAGAGATCATTACGGCTCTTTTTGAATTACTGGCCAAGCAGTCTGTGGACGCACATTATGTGTCATTAATTCAGTAGTTTGCATTGCCTTCTGCATCCTCATGCCGTTATTCATTGCTGTTTCTTCCGCCTTTAGGCGCAGCCCAAATGCAAGGGACTGTCCGCTGCTCCGCCCTCTTTGAGAAGGCCGTTAGCAGAACGAGACTGACTTCTCATGCCGAAGGTCTTTATTCAAACATTAAGCAGTGGCAGTGTTCCAACGCGGGACCGACGAAGTTTTGATTACTAATTAAAGACGCTACCACTATGCCACGGGTGCAATTATAAAGGAGTTATACTTTCAATGACCTAGATAAAGAAGTAGCGGCAGTGTCATATCTCAGTGAAGAACTTGAAAACTTCAGCTCATAATTGCAGCATTTATAGGAACTGCGGCTACAATATGGAGAGACGGTCCATGTTATACAGACACGGTAAAAAAACTTCTAAAGATCAGATACTACTAAGTATTAGATGTAAAACAAAGGCTGGGCTATACGTAGAGGGATTCTGAATGAAATGCGCTTGGCTATGAAGAAAGCATTAATTGGCTACTATAGCAGAATATTATAGAAAGATCTTTCACAAAACCGAAAGAAATTCTACTTCTATGTAAAATCTGTCGCTCACGGTTGAGACAGGAACTAAAATTTTATATAGCGAAACAAAACCAGAAATGGTTAATTCTGTTTTCAAATGCTCCTTCACAAAGTAAACGACGGGAATAGAGATTAGTGACAGTGGCATTGAAAAGCAGCCGAAAGTATGAAAACAGAGCAAAGTTCCATGGTCAGAAGGAAACCCTGTCAGATTCTATATTGAATTTGCGGCTGAGTCTTAACTATAACCCGCATAAACCGTCGAACAATAACCGTGCCCAATATTTGCAAGAAAACACAGGCCACACCTGCCAACATGAAGGGTAGCAAATGTGATTTATAAAACTGCCGTTCGATTTCCTTCACATCCGTTTGCTGTAGAATCTTAGAACATATTCTGAGCAGAATGATCTTCATGCTTACCACTATGCACTACGAAAACATTGATCTTGTGAAACTCAACCCGCACCTTTGTCGCATGACATTCTGCAAGCCATGCTTCAGAAATGGATTTCACTCAGTACCACATCAATGGTTATTACCAAAAATACGATTTTAAGATATATCAAGCGAAATTTGTGACTGGACTGAGGTAAGGACGCAAAGAGTTATCTCAGCTGGAGAGTCATCAACAGATCTAGTAATAATTTTGACCCTGCCCCAGGGTCGCCTGTTGAGACCGTTGCTGTTAATGTTTTACATTAATGACCTTTCGGACAATATAAATATTAACCTCAGCCTTTTTGCAGATTATGCAGTAATTATGTACAGTATGAAAGAAACTGCGTAAATATTGAGTCAGATTTTGATAACATTTCATAGCGATGCGTTGATTGGCAGCTTGATTTAAGATCAAAAATATAAAATCGTGAACTTTATAGAACGGAAAAACGTATTGTGTTTCGATTATAATGTCAATCAGTCACCGTTAGGATCGGTGAATCCTGTCAATATCTGGGTGTAAGTCTTTATAGGCAGATGAAATGAAGTGATCACATAGACTCAGTCGCTGGTGAAGCAGGTGGGAGATTTCGGTTTATTGACAGAATACTGCAGAAATGCAATCAGTATAGGAGGGAGATTATTTACAAATCACTCGTGCGATACATCCTAAAATATTGGTCGGTGTTGTGGGACCCATATCAAATAGGACTCGCTGGGGATATTCAACGTATGCGGAGGAGAGCAGAACGAATGGTCACAGGTTTGTTAGGTTCCTGGGAGGATGTCACAGAGATGCTAGAGAAACTGCACTCAGAGACTCTTGGTAACAGGCATAAATGACCCCGAAAAAGCCTCCTTACGAAGTTTCAGGAACTGGATTAAATGATGATTTAAAGAATATACTAAAATCAATTACGTGTCTTGAGAACAAGATTAGACTAATTACAGCACACACATTGGCATTCGAAAACTCGTTCTTCTCGCGCTCCATACATGAATGGAACGTGAAACAGCCCTAATAACCCTCTGCCGTGCGTTTCACAGTAGTCGGAAGACTGTAGATGTAGATGTAGATGTCGTTCAAATTAGTGTGCCACTAGAATAAACTGTATAATCCCAAACCAACAAAGGATCCTATCTCTGACATCTCGTCTCATGTATTTATAGCGCAGTTCGTGTGCCTGGTATTACCACGAACCTCTGCAGACTTCTCACATAATGATCAGGTATTGTGTCGCATTTGATAAGGTGCTTTGGGAATGTGTTGCACAGGTCTATACTACACTACTGGCCATTAATATTGCTACACCACGAAGATGACGTGCTACAGACGCGAAATTTAACCGACAGGAAGAAGATGCTGTGATATGCAAAGTATTAGATAATCAGAGCATTCACACAAAGTTGGCGCCGATGGCGACACCTACAACGTGCTCACATGAGGAAAGTTTCCAACCTATTTCTGATACACAGACAACAGTTGACCGGCATCTTATCCGCATAACTGTAACGGATCGTGCAGCCACGTCTCGATCCCTGAGTCAACAGATGGGGACGTTTGCAAGACAACAACCATCTGCACGAACAGTTCGACGACGTTTACAGCAGTGTGGACTATCAGCTCGGAGACCATGGCTGCCGTTGCCTTTGACGCTGCATCACAGACAGGAGCGCCTGTGACGGTGTACTCAACGACGAACCTGGGTGCACGAATGGCAAAACGTCGTTTATTCGGATGAATCCAGGTTCTGTTTACAGCATCATGATGGTCGCATCCGTGTTTGGCGACATCGCCGTAAACGCACATTGGAAGCGTGCATTCGTGATCGCCATACTGGCTTATCAGCCGGCGTGATGGCATGGGGTGCCATTGATTACACGTTTCGGTCACCTCTTGTTCGGATTGACGGCACTTAGAACAGTGGACGCTACATTTTAGATGTGTTACGACCCGTGGCTCTACCCTTCATTCGATCCTTGCGAAACCCTACATTTCAGCAGGATAATGCACGACTGCGTGTTGTAGGTCCTGTACGAGCCTTTCTGGATACAGAAAATATTCGACTGCTGCCCAGGCCAGCACATTCTCCGGATCTCTCACCAATTGAAGACGTCTGGTCAATGGTGGCCGAGCAACTGGCTGGTCACAATACGCCAGTCACTATCCTTGATCAACTGTGGTCTCGTGTTGAAGCTGAATGGGCAGCTGTACCTGTACACGCCATCCAAGCTCTTTTTGACTCAATGCCGAGCGTATCAAGGCCGTTATTACGGCCAGAGGTGGTTGTTCTGGGTACTGATTTCTCAGGTTCTATGCACCCAAATTGCGTGATAATGTAATCGCATGTGAGTTCTAGTATAATATATTTGTCCAATGAAAACCAGTTTATCATCTCCATTTCTTCTTGGTGTAGCAATTTTAATGGCTAGTAGTGTATGTGTATATCTGTTTGCATAAATTACATTTCATTCTCGTGCTGCATAACATAACAGGAGGATATAGCGTTCCCAGCCTCTCTCATTACACTGCCTGTGTTGTCGAGCTTTCGTGTATGGCTAATCTCCGAGATAGATAATCTAGATAATCACTGATTCGAATTATTATTGAATGTTGTTCGTCAGTATAGGCGCTTACCGATCAGGATTAACAGAGGAGAAATACATGATCAAAAGGACAGTGTAGCTGCGTTTCGTCACGAGTTTGTTTCATAATCGTTCGTAACAAGAGAGACGTTCTGCGACACGCAGAGGTTTACTCATAAAAATCCGAGCAGAGCTGAGCAACGTATTGCTTCCTCTCCGTACGTCTCGGGAAATAGCCACAGAGATCCGAGAAATTAGAACTCATACGAAAGGATTTAAGTTTACATTTTTCCCGTACACTGTTCGAAAGTTCATCGCAGAGAGTTAGTGTGAAGGCGTTTCGATGATCCCTCTATCAGCCATTTGACTGTGGGTTGCAAGGTAGTCACGTAGCTGTAGATGTACATGTCTGTGAGAGACAGATCTAAATATGCTCGGTAGTTTCTGCATCGCGCCTCGACAAATGCTGTAGCAAGTGTCTTGTTTCAAGTTATGGGAAGCTACGGTGAATGTCATATAAAGCCATCTTCCACGTTTAAGCAAAGATGTACTTAAAACTGGTAAAAATATTGAAATACTTTTGCCATCAGATTGTTAGAAATATTGTGTCTCCAATTTTCAATGTTTAATACAGTGACACTGCCCCTTTTCTACATGACTCTGTCCTTGTTGGCGAGATTTTATTATTTATTGACCTCAGAGAAGACATTTGTACAGTATAAAAGGCCATGAGCCGTTGTACGATGCCCATAATTACGATTTATTAAAGAAAAGCCCACATAGCGAAACAAGAAAACCGAGAGAAAGGCTATAAAAACCTCATTTAGAAGAGAACATGTTGTTCTCCTGCTACTGTTAAGATTTCTTTTCATGGCGTTTGTCCAGTGTTCAGTTATGGTACCAATGGAAATATCAGGACTCTTATGAGACTATAATTTGATGCCCGCTACTTCACTGCATACCTAGTGGACAAGATGGATGATGCGCGTAATCGGTAGTTCTCAAATTTCAAGAAGGATATTGCGAAACGCCATACGGGACGGATCAGGCTAAAAGAAAAACGTTATATGAAGACCAAAAAAAGGCTTAATGTACTGACGGTTATGCTCAACGTTAAGGTACTTGTTCCCGGTATAAACGCTAGTAAAATCTTGTTTCTGCATTTCGCACATCTTTTACGTTTCAGTACGAATGATGAATCATTGCGTATAGAACGGTGAAATTTGCTGCAGACTGTCTACATATTACACACAGCTTCCTGTGGTACAAAATTTTTCGAAGTGCGTTACCGTAAAATTTATTTCAAAAAATGGTTCAAATGGCTCTGAGCACTATGGAACTTGACATTAGAGGTCATCAGTCCTCTAGAACGTAGAACTACTTAAACTAACCTAAGGACATCACACACAGGCATGCCCGAGGCAGGATTCGAACCTGCGATCGTAGCGGTCTCGCGGTTCCATATTGAAGCGCCTAGAATCGTTCGGTCACAAAGGCCGGCAAAATTTATTTCAATTTCTGTGAAATAAAAATTGCTATGTATCATATCCATAAATCTAAAAATATAAAGTATGTTACGGGAGTTCTAAGACTGACATTGAATATCAGGTGTAGAGATTTATTTATCTAATTACTAAGAACAACGTATTGCATTTAGAAAGTGATAACTGACAACTAGGAATAACGTATCGCATTTTTAAAGTGATAAGTGAAGTAATCATTGAAAAAATGCTCCTCGTGTGATAGGATGTGTTCTAGAAGTATCCAACAATATCCTGGTCAAATTATTTGACAAAGAAATTGAAACAATCCAGATTACAGCCAATAACATACAACATGTGTAGAATTTGGTTCAATTATCTCTCAAAGAGTAAAAGATGCAGTAGCTTATATTTATCCGTGTATACGTCCCCCACCCCTCTTTTTCTCTGTAGTGTGACATACACAGTGATTTTTCCACTGAGTTTATAAGACAACAAGTTATTCCAGTAAGATCCAGTCGTCGATGTTTGCAAATACTTTATTGAGAAGAGTGTACTACATACGAAACGTTTTGTTATCACTTTGTAACGTACAGTGGCCCAAAGGCGACTTCCGGTTTGGCTTTCCTGGGAGCTAAGACCCTGAAAGTAAGTAAACAGTTGTCTCGTCTCATCTCTGTGGCTCTCGGGTAGAGGAGAGTGACCCAGCCAGAGCAAAGCCGGAAAGAAGCTTGGAGTGAAGTGGCTGGAGCAGCAGCTCTGGGCAGGAGGCAGAGTGCTGGGGTGGGAGCTAGCAAGTCGGCGCACGTGCGCACCCCACACGGCACCAGAACTGCCAAGTGCGCAAAGTTGATTCCCGTGGCGCAGATTTTCGCCGCTGCAAACGGATTGCTTGGGGACGCATTACCGCGCCGCTCGGCGCGCCGCTTGTTTATTTACGTGGGAGCCGTGGCGCTGCCCGCGTCTGGCCGGTGGCAGAGTGTTTAACTTGGGCACTTCCAGCCGCTGCCCCGCCAGGTGTCTCGCCGGGCAGAGGAGGCCAACTACGGCACGGCTAGGGGGCTGATAGCAGCTGACAGGAGACTGCGTGTTGTAGTGACTTCTAATTCATGATCTTATCCACTATTTATGAAGGAGAATACTACGTCCGCATCCTCATCTGATAAAACATTTCTCTGTAAGTACATGTTCCACGGCTACACTTTCTATATTGGCAGTTCACATTTCCTTTCTTTCAATTACCTTCCAGTTAGCAGCCCTATTGTCAAAGGCTCGTCCTAATAATCAGCCAAGTTGTCGAGCTGGAACCTGGCATCATCATTGCTCACATTGCTAAACAGTCTTGAAAGTCATTTATAACAGGAAACATACACAAACCAACAACGTGGAATCATTTGTATGCTGATGAGGCAATTTTTACAGGCCTGGAAACTTTGTAAAATTAAGAAGCACAAAACAGTTGCTTAATCCATAATCTTTTATTTTTTCATGACCTGTTTCGGAACACCTACAGCTCCATCATTCGGTGAAATAAAATGTCTTGTGGGTAGAGCCTCCCGTCGGGCAGAGCGGTTGCCTGTGCATTTTTTTTTTTTAGTTGACGCCACACCGACGACTTGCTTATCGATGGAATAGATATGATGATGAAGAGAACACAGCTCAAAGTCCCTGAGCGGAGAAAATCTCCGGCCCAGCCGGGAATCAAACAGGGCCCCTTTCATGGAATTCAACCGAGCGGACCACTCAGCTTCGAGGTGTATATCGTCCACTATAAACTTTAATATTGTATTACATGACAATGGGAAGGGATCCTCAAGACCGAAATGTCAGATAAAGAACTATGCACGTAAAATTTGTAAAATCAGGTAGAATAAATTAAAAGAGAGAACAAGAAGTTACTCACAAATAATATCACTTAACCATATGAGGCCGCCCTTTCTGTAATGCTGTCTCGAAACCAATGGTTACATGTCATCAAAAGGATAAGAGAGACCAAGAGAAATCCGAAGGATACGGACATCACGACGAGACGATAAGAGTCTCAGGACCTTCAAACACGTAAAATGCAATAATAAGACGGGGGCGGGAAGGGGGCAGGAGAAGGGGATGAGGTCGGAAAGAAATCACATGCTGTGTAGAATTACTTTCATAAAATACATAAAAGCCTTTCCAGCGTGCTGTACGACCGGGAACACAAACCGGAGAACTATGTGACATTAAATAATAGCTGTGGGGTACTGATGCTACACACGATCCGCCACGCAAGCGTTGATTAAGCAAATATGTAATTGGTGAACTGTCTAAACTGGAAAAGCAGAAAGCAACAGCAGAATGTGGACAGAACCAATACAACTTTAAAAGGGAAGAGGGCTTGTACATAAAAAGGCAAAACTTTACGTTACGTGCACACCTTAATCTCCATGAATAATGTCATAGTTAAAAAAAATTGTTATACAGGTCATTGTGTTCATTAGTTGTGTAAGCTTTCCATAAAAAATTGTCTGTAAGTAAGAGAGCTGAATCTATTGATTTCAGAAACTTCCTCCTCATATAACGTGTACTTTACATACCCCTTTCAGTTGCTGAACAAACCTGACTGTTGGTTGATCCTATGCTGCGCATGTGAACAGTGACATGAAACAAAATTACAATCTTTGTGAAATGAAAAACTTGAAATGAAGAAAATGTATTCTTTATGGAAACTATATAACTAAAACTCAGCACTGAAGTACATTATGAACCCTGCGTGATATGAAGTGTAGTCTTAGATTTGGAATAACAAGAGAAAGAAATCACTGATGTACTTGGAAGAAGCTCTGCTTGAAAGAAAATAACTGTTTAGAATTACCAACACTGTTCAGTGAAAATTAATCTGCTTACTAGCGCAACACTTGACAGTCTCGGCTGCACACTGCTTGCGCAAGAATGCTGTTTGCACAAGAGCGCAAGGTGAGATCTTCCCTGAAATAAGAGTGACTTAACTCTTTCTCGAAAGTAAATACAAATCAGCAGATCAGTAGCTAAAGATAAATAATCTACCTTAAATATGTTTGTTTTTCGGAGACAATCTGTTGCTGTGTGTTGCTTAAGGTGCGCCAGAGGCAAAAATTTAAAGATTTAATACGAATCAAAGAGGTGGGTTTTACTTTCAAAATATCGTTTCAAAGAAATCAAACTCTGTTTATTGGCAAAAAATAAAAACATTAAAAAACAGAGAAAACTCTAACTCATATTATATGGAAACTACGATAATACCTTTAAAATTTCTCCAAAACCTTCTCCATCATTATATGGAAAAAGCCATTATAAATGAGTTCCATACCCATAATAATGTATTCTAGATAGCTTCTCCCAGATTCGCAGGCAACAGATCTCATTGTTTGAAAAACGCAACTGCGCGCAACTGTGTCTCAAATAAGAATGTCCCAGCGCTGCGTAACTGACTGGCTAGACAGTCAACCACCGATAAACTAAACACAGGATCTTATTCACTACTCATGCAGTGCGCTCATTCATCTTTGTCCCACTACAATAAAGGCGAATTACTTACAATGGCAGAAAATATATGAGAACCTTACAGTTGTATCGAGAGGATGGGAATGAAGACTTCTTAAGATTTCAATTTATTTCAGGGCATTGAATATCCGGTCTTACTCTGCTGCAGCTGATGCTGATTGTGAATAAAATGTATTATCACAGCTGACCTGGAACTGGCCAGGTATGTTTGTTCTTTAACGCTCGTATAAAAGCTCCTGCCTCTCTAGGTCTTTTTCATCGTTTTGGCACGGAATCATTTGTTCCACGGCAACACTGGGATCGGGATGGCTAAGTTATTTTGTTTGTAAGTACTCAATGCCTTTGTCTTGTTATCGAGAAGCTCACAATTGTGGCACAGAACGGTCCCAAGTACGGACGGAAAGCGAGCCTCTTGTCTATTTCTCTCTCTTCAAGATTCCCAACATCTTGTCCCTTCTTCAATGCCCTACTAATCTGCGTTTTACTATGCCCATTTTAGCGGAACACTCCTTTCATGTGTTGCAGATCGTCCGGGAAGCTTTCTTTATCGCAAATAATGTGCAGTTTATGTCCAACGTGGTCACAACTCTCTGCTGCTACGCTGAATGGTGGCAGCTCGTTGCATGCCGGTACAGGTCTGCGTGTGTCTTCTTCTTATATACCTTCTTCCTTCTTACGATGCCCAGCAAAGGGAGACAACCGTTTTCCTCTATTTCCATAATGAAAGCAATGTCATGATGGATGTTCTTAAGGTGTTCCATAAATTTGTCCAGTACCTGTCCGTCACCCTCCCATAGTCCGTCACCCTCCCATACCACAAAAGCATCACCGAGATAGGGGAAAGAGTACTTAGGTTCCTGGTGAGCGATTTGAAGAGCCACTTCCTCAATGTGTTTCATATAGACGTTTGCCATCCTTGGAGCCAGTGGGGATCCCATGGCCACTCCATCCACGTGTTCACAAAACTGTCACTGCACTTGAAGTAGGAGGTCGTCATGGCATGTTCAAAGAGTTTAACTGTATCAGGCCTATAACGGTGAGAGAGAAAGGCCACGGAGTCTGTACTATTATACACAGAAGCGCCAAAGAAACTGGTATACATATGCGTATGCAAATACAGAGATATGTAAACAGGCCAAATACGGCGTTGCGGTCGGCAACACCTGTAGGGCACAACAAGTGTCTCGCGCAGTTGTTAGATCGGTTATTGCTGCTACAATAGGAGGTTGTCCAGATTTAAGTTACTTTGAGCGATGTGTTATAGTCGGCGGTCGAGCGATGGGACACAGCATCTGCGAGGTAGCGATAAAGTGGGGATTTTCCGGTACGATTATTTCACGAGTGTGCCATGAATATCAAGAATCCGGTCAACATCAAATCTACGACATCGTTGCTGCCGGAAAAATGGCGACTTAAAAGAATCGTTCAACGTGGCGGAAGTCCCTTTCCTAAACTGCTGCAGATTTCAGTACCTGGGCATTATTTCAAGTGTCAGCGTGCGAGCCATTCACCGAAACATCATCGATATGGGCCCACTCGTGTACCATTGATGACCGCAGGATGCAAAGTTTTACGCCTCGCTTGGGCCAGTCAATACCAACATTGGACTGTTGATGACTGGAAAAATTTTTCCTGGTCGGACGAGTATCGTTTCAAATTGTATCGAGAATGGGCTTGTATGGATATGGAGACAACCTCATGAATCCATGGACCCTGCATGTCACCAGGGGACTATGAAAGCTGGTGGAGGTTCTGTAATGATGTGGTTCATGTGCATTTGGAATAATATGGGACGCCTGACACCTCTAGATACGTCTTCGACAGGTTACACGTAAGCATCCTGTTCGATCACTTGCAGCCATTCCGACGGAACTGAACAGTTCCAGCAGGACAATGTGGTATCGCAAACGCACAGAATTGCTACAGAATGGCTCCAAGAACAATCTTCTGGGTTTAGATACCCCGCTGGCTACCAAATTACCCAGACATGCATGTTATTGAGCATATTTGGGATGACTTGGAACATGTTCAAGTTAAAAAATATATCGGCTCAGCCACTCGTTTATAGTGTAAAACACTAAGATTGACGCGTTTCGGACGTCAAGCTTCCATCATCACAATAATAAAAAGTAAAAGGACCTGTTAAAACTCGCATGCATTAAAACATGCACCAGGACAATAAAATTGATAGTAAAATTAAAACATCGTGGCTACTTCCCTTGTTGCATCCGTATCTTCCAAGTTTCATCTCCACATAGTCGTCAAAATATAAAAAACTCTAAAATGGTGTCGCCTATGGTGTTCAACATCTAACCACATGGCTCTCTCCTCTATCGTCGTAAACCGCCGGTGCGTCTTCGTTGATACCACACACCGTGTCGTGTTTGGCTACGTGGTGTGTGGTATCAACGAAGACGCACCGGAGGTATACGACGATAGAGGAGAGAGCCATGTTGTTGGATGTTGAACACCATAGGCGACACCATTTTAGAGTTTTTTATATTTTGACGACTATGTGGAGATGAAACTTGGAAGATACGGCTGCAACAAGGGAAGTAGCCACTATTTTTTAATTTTATTATAAATTTTATTGTGCCTGGTACATGTCTTATTTTAGCGATTTTTAACAAGTTCTTTTACTTTTTATTATTCTGATGATGGAAGCTTGACTTCCGAAACGCGTCAATCTTAGAGTTTTACACTATAATCAAGTGGTTGAGTCGATATATTTTTTAACATTGACATTGACAACCACGACCTCTCATCCAGTATGGATAAAATCAAAGCCTTGGAATATGCTGTTCAGAAAGATCTACACTTCCTCACACTCTTACGGATTTTTGGACATCCCTGCTGGATTCATGGTGTCAGTTCCCTCCAGCACTGCTTCAGACATTAGTAGAATCTATGTCACGTCAAGTTGCGGCACTTCTGAGTGCTCACTGTGTCCCTGCAAGGTATTAAACAGGTGTACCAGTTAGTTTTGTTCTTCAGTGTTCTTGATTTTCAGCGCCAACTTCACATTCAACAAATGCAGCAGAGCCGCAGCAAGTCACTGAGATGCCTTTCAGCTGAATTTACATTCCGGAGTCAAGTTTTTCCCGTGTCTAGAAATAACCTCCACCGAAAATTTCCGGCCCTACGCGTGGGCCGAGCGGCCACGAACAAATAGGGACCCTTTCCTGGGTGTGGCTGGATGTGTCCCATGTCAGTGTTACAAGCCGTGGATTTCCTCGCCCTGAAGAAGAGCGGTGTGGACGTGAGAAGTCGTGCTGCCGGCCGCAGTCCAGCCGTGTAGCCGTCGCCAGAGACGTGGTCCGCCTGCCGCCGCGGCCGACCTGCTCAGAATGGGCGGGGCTCGCAGCAGCCAGCCAGCAGCAGCGCGTGACCGGCATGTAAGCCGCCGCGCCGAGGGGCGGCAGTCCGTCTGCGCCGCCACGCACGGCTTCCAATATCCGCGCGCCGCGCGGAACTCACAGACTTCTGCGGACTCGTTGAGCAGGTGCGCAGCCTGTCTGCTCGTTGCGTGGTTCCAGTCGGATTTCGCCATCAGAATTGCATTAATCTACACCCTTGGGAATAACAGCCGGCATCCGTGTTCTTTTGGTGTGTAACGAGCTCCACTGAACGTGGTAGCGTTTACTCTCCGCGAAGACGATTTTAGATATCACTAAATATTGGGTGGTTATAACTAAAGTGCAGTTACTCACAGATGTCCAGTGTGCGCTGCAAGTATCGTGTGGTAGCCAAACACAAACTTGTGTAAATACTCCAATGCGTCAATGGGAACAGATTTATGCTGGAAAGAAATTAGTTCTAAACGTGGTGCAGTGAATGAGAAAGACGCACAGAACTGTTTCCTTACGTCATTGATTAGGAGGTGGAAGTTGGCAAGAAATGCCAAACAAATGAGAAAGGCGTACACGCACATTTTCATTGTAACCGCCGCTTATAAAATTTGGTCAGTATGAGTATCAGAGATGTTGACAAGATACTAATTCCGTAAAAATGACTGATCAACAGTCGCTCGCAGCAGTTCCTGTAGAAGTTCAGCAACTGGCCTTCAGATCAGATACAGACAGAACATTTGCGTTGTTTTAGGTATCCTCAGAGTCAAAAGTCACATGAATTCATATCACGTGACCTTGCAGGGCAAATATCTGGAAAACCTCCGGAGGCAACATGTCCGTGGAAATTTGTATTAAGCAGCTCTTTCGCTGAGCGAGCGACGTGAGTCGTTACCCTATCTTGCTGGTTTCCACACGTTTGTGCTCATCGATAACAGGAACCATATGCTGTACAACAGGTCCCAAAACCTGCAGAAGTCGCGGTATACCTGAGGGGTCTGTGGGCGTATTCTCTTCAAAGAGGAACAGACTGAGAGTAAAGGTACTTTGAATCCACACAGCACAGTCACGTACGGTGAGTTGAGTGGCCCTTCGTGCACAGCTCGTGATTTAATAGTACCCCAAGTTCTGCAGTTCTGTGTATTCGCTGCACTCTGTACTGTAAAACATGCCTCGTCTAACCATAGAATACTCCCCTGCCACATGTCATAAGTAACAGCAAGTTCAGACAGTTGCTGTTCATCAGGTTTCAGTTGCTGCACACTCTCGATCTTGTATGGATACCAGTGTGAAATAGACTGCAAGATTTCCCACACTGCTGGTCATGGGATGTATTACTAAATATTAGGTGGTTATAATTAAAGTGCGGTTACTCACAAATGTCCAGTAAGTTTCAGGCCATTTTTTTTAACGTCGATATGCAGCAGGATTTTAGAACATATATTGTGTTCGAACATTATGAATTACCTAGAAGGAAACGGTCTATTGACACACAGTCAACATGGGTTTAGAAAACATCGTTCATGTGAAACACACCTACCTCTTTATTCACATGAAGTGTTGAGTGCTACTGACAAGGGATTTCAGATTTGTTCCGTATTCCTGGATTTCCGGAAGGCCTTTGACACTGTACCACACAAGCGGCTCGTAATCCAATTGCGTACCTATGGAATATCGTCTCACTTATGTAACTGAATTTGCGATTTCCTGTCAGAGAGGTCACAGTTAGTAGTAATTGACGGAAATTCATCGAGTAAAACAGAAGTGACTTGAGGCATTCCAGAAGGTGCTGTTCCTTATCTACATCAACGATTTGGGAGACAATTTGAGCAGCCGACGTTTATCCACTAAAGTCATCAGAAGATCAAAACAAACTGAAAAACAATTTAGAAGAGATACCTGAATGGTATAAAAATTCGCAGTTGTCCCTAAATAACGAAAAGTGTGAGGTCACCCACATGAATGCTAAAAAGATTTCGTTACATTTCTGTTACACGACAAGTCAGTCTAATCTACAAGCCGTAAATTCAACTAAATACCTAGTTATTACACTTTCGAACAACTTAAATTGGAAGGAACACATAGAAAATGTTGTGGGGAAAGCTAAACAAAGCCTGCGTTTTATTGGCAGGTCACTTAGAAAATGTAACAGACCTACTAAACAGACTGCCTACACTACGCTTGTCCTTCCTCTTTTAGTATACTGCTGCGCGGTTTGGGGTCCTTACCAGATAGGACTGAGGGAGTACACCGAGAAAGTTCAAAGAAAGGCAGCACGTTTTGTATTATCGCGAAATATGGGAGAGAGTGTCACAGAAATTATACAGGATTTGGGCTGGAAATCGTTAAAATAAAGGCGTTTTTCGTTGCGACGGAATCCTCTCACGAAATTCCTATCACCAACTTTCTCCTCCGAATGCGAAAATATTTTTTTGACGCTGACCTACATAGGGAGGAACAATCACCACGATAAAATAAGGGAAATCAGAGCTCGTACGGAAAGATATAGGTGTTCAATATTCCTACGCGCTATACGATATTGGAATAATAGAGAATTGTGAAGATGGTCTGATAAACCCTCTGCCAGGCACTTAAATGTGATATGCAGAGTATCCATGTAGATTTAGATGTAGACAAACACAAACTTGTCTAAATACTCCAATGCGTCAATGGGAACCGATTTATGCTGGAAAGAAATTAGTTCCAAACCTGGTGCAGTGAATGAGAAAGACGCACAGAAATGTTTCCTTACGTCATTGATTAGGAAGTGGACGTGGACAGCAAATGGCAAACAAATGAGAAAGGCGTGACAACAGCTTACAAAATTTGTTCAGTATGAGTACCGGAGAGCCAGCCGGTGTGGCCGTACGATTCTAGGCGCTACAGTCTAGAACCGCGCGCGGCCGCTACGGTCGCAGGTTCGAATCCTGCCTCGGGCATGGATGTCCTTAGGTTAGTTAGGTTTAAGTAGTTCTAGGGGACGGATGACCTCGGATGTTAAGTCCCATAGTGCTCAGAGCCATTTGAAGTACCTGAGAGGTTAACAAGATACTGCATGAGTAAAACGACGCGATCAACAGTAGCTCGCAGCAGTTCCTGTGGGACCTCAGCAACTGGCCTTCAGATCAGATACAGACTGAACATACCCGTGTTAAATGCGTTCTTTTAGATATCCTCAGAGTCAAAAGTCACATGTGTTCGTATCACGTGACCTTGCAGGGCAAACATCTGGAAAACCTCCGGAGGCAACATGTCCGTGGAAATTTGTATTAAGCAGCTGTTTCGCTGGGCGAGCGACGTGACTCGTTACCCTAACTTGGATCAAAAAAGTGGTTTCCACACGGTTATGCTCTTCGAAAGCAGGACCATATGCTGTACAAAGAGGTCCCAAAACCTGCAGAAGTCACGGTACACCTGAGGGACCTGTGGGCGTATTCTCTTCAAACAATAACAGACCGAGAATAAAGGTACTTATGAATCCACACCGCACAGTCCCGTATGGTGAGTGCAGTGGCTCTTTGTACACGGCTCGTGGTTTAATAGTACCTCTAACCCTGCAGTTTTTTGTATTCAATGCACTCTGTAGTGTAAAACATGCCTCGTCTAACCATAGAATATTCCCCGGCCACGTGACATCAACTTCTATCCGTCACAATAACCGCAAGTTCAGAAAGTTGCTGTTCACCAGGTCTCAGTTGCTGCAGGCTCTCGATCTTGTACGGTGTACCAGTGTGAAATAGACTGCAAGACTTCCCATACTGCTGGTCATGGGATTGACAGTTCTCGTAAAACTGCACGAGCACTGCCGCCACACGTGGTCCGTGCTGCATGGTCAGTTACAGTAGCAGCAACCTCACCAGCAGTTTCTACATGGACAGGACGCCTTTCTCTTCCACATGTCACACCAAGCTCGCCTATCTTTCATAACATCACTATCTACATCCACATCTACGTGATTACTCTGCTATTCACAATAAAGAGCCTGGCAGACTATCTTTCTACCGTTCCACTCTCGAACGGCTCGCTGGAAAAACGAGCACTTAAATTTGCTGTGCTAGCCCTGATTTCTCTCTATGTAGGTGAGTGCCAACAGAATGTTTTCGTAATCGGAGGAGAAAACTGGTGATGGAAATTTCATAAGATCCCGTCACAACGAAAGACGTCTTTGTTTTAATGATTGCCACTCCAATTCACGTATCATGTCTGTGACACTATCTCCCCTGTTTCGCAATAATACAAAACTAGCTGCCCATATGTACTTTTTCGATGTCATCCGTCAGTCCCACCTGAGGCGGATCCCACACCGCACAGCAATACTCCAGAATAGGGAGGACAATCGTTGTGTAAGCAATCTCTTTCTTGCTTCCCGCGCCCAGGTTCTCGGCTTCGATTCCCGGCGGGGTCAGGGATTTTCTCTGCCTCGTGATGGCTGGGTGTTATGTGATGTCCTTAGGTTAGTTAGGTTTAAGTAGTTCTAAGTTATAGGAGACTGATGACCATAGATGTAAAGTCTCATACTGCTCAGAGTCAGTTGAACCATTTTTGAAGCAGTCTCTTTAGTAAACCAGTTACACCTTCTAAGTGTTCTGCCAATGATTCGCATTCTTTGGTTTGTTCTACCCACAACATATTCTATGTGATCGTTCCAATTTAGGTTATTTGTAATTGTATTCCCTAAGTATGTATTTGAATTTACAGCCTTCAGATTTGTGTGACTTATCGCGTAATAGAAATTTAGCTCATTTCTTTTAGTACTCATGTGAATAAGTTCATACTTTTCCTTATTCAGGGTCAATTGCCACTCTCCGCACCATACAGATATCTTATCTAAATCATTTTGCAACTTGTTTTGATCATCTGATGAGTTAACACGACGGTAAATGACAGAATCATCTGCAAACAATCTAAGACGGTCGTTAATATAGACCAGGAACAATAGAGCGCCTACAACACTTCCTTGGCGAACGCCGGATATTACTTCTGTTTCACTCGATGACTTTCTGTCTGTTACTTAAGAACTCCGACCTTTCTGACAGAAAATCATGAATCCAGTGGCACAACTGAGGCGTAGGCACGAAGGCACGCAGTTTGGTTAGAAGACGCTTGTGAGGAATGGTGTCGAAAGCCTTCTGGAAATCTAAATGCCTTAAATCTTTTAATGACATAGGGCCTCTCCTCAGGCCTTTCAGTCGGTGACTGTTAATCTAGTACTGCCGTTCACATGAAACAGTTCCGCGAGCAGCACATAGCCCCCGTTCTCGGTAACCACAATGTTCAGTCACGTTGTGGCTGGTCAAATCACAGTGTGGATGTCATGAAGTCATACAAACGGTGCACAGCACAAGATTTGTATGTGGTGGCCAAGACTGGAACCAATTTTTTCCGGCGGATATCGGTTCAGAATTAACAGAATAACATACTTACCAAGTTGCACTGGCGTACAATAACTTAAGCCACACGGACGTCCACGAGTAGCTGCAGTTCGATTACAACCACCCGGTAGTTGCTGCATGAGTTGCGCACCATGAAGGAGTCTTTAAACACAAAGCATCTACACCTACATGGTTACTCTCTAATTTGTATTTAAGCTATTGACATAGGCTTCCCTCGAATACTGCATGCTAAAAGTGGACACCTATGCCTGATTTCTCTTACTTTATCGTGATGGCTTTTCTCCTAGATGGGTATAAGTCAACAAAACATTTTCGCATCCGGACGAAAGTTGGTGATTTTAATTTTGTAATAATGTCACTGTAGAAAATTTCACATTTATTTTAACGATCGACACCCCTTCTCACTTATCGTATTCGTGACACTATGTCCGTTATTTTGTGATAATTAAAAACGAGCTGCCCTTCTGTGGACTCTTTCGAAGTCGTCGGTCAATCATTTCTGCTAAGGATCCCATACTATATAGCAACACTTTGGCAGAGGACGGACAATAGTACTGTAGTCAGTCTCTTTAGTAGACGTGTTGCACCTAAGTGTTCTGCCAATAGAATACAGTGTTTGATTCGTCTCCCCACAGGAATTTTGATGCGATGGTTCAAATTTAAGATTTTGACGACTGTAATCCCCAGGCATTTAGCTGAACTGACGATCTTTGTCTTTGTGTAGTTTATCATGTAAATAAACTTAAAAAGATTTTTTAGTGGAGAGATGGAAGTTTCTGCCTTACACAAACATGCCCTGGATATCAGTGACATTTGATTTAATGTCAGACATACATTTACCAAATCAGTTAGCCTCAACAGCATCTTCCTTTCTTATCTCATCAGTTCATTTCCGATTTTGTACATCGCTAGCTTCTTCACAACACACATCAGGTTGGATAGATTACATTTTTAGGAAAGAATAGTCGCCAAAACGAGAAGTCATGACAACTGAAAACCATATGGATGTTAACTTCCAGAGGAATACATGCGAAACACGTGCATACAGCAGTGGTGACCAATGATATTAACAACAGTTGTCTGATTTCGAAAAGGAATCAAACGCTACTCTAAAGATACGGCTGCTGCCTTCAGGCTAGGCTTCCACGTTTAAAATGACAAACTGTGTGTGCGTTCGATCAAGTCTCTAGGGTTCAGTTTGCTTCCCGTGAACAAGGCCGAGTCATACCTGACAAGCGCGCAATCGCGGTCCTGGTTTTGTTTCAGTTACCTCACTGAAAGCTGCACAAAAGCGTAATCCAAACGTGAACTCGATTTGCGGAAACAGTTTGGTTATGCAGGCATTATTTATTTCTCGTTGGGTGTCACATTTACACATTAACTTGGATACTGCAATAAATTAAAAATATATTTGAAGCAAATGGAAATCAATAGATTCCTGTAATCCAACCTCAGCATGCACCACAGTAAGGTGAACTAAACGTGGCATGCCTCAAAAGGGCAACCATGATGGATGAAATCATTTATATTGTGTAGAATAAAGTATTTCATCATCAGCAGTTAACACTGTTTGAATTAGCAGTGTTTCAAGCGTACAGTGTGCTACATTGAGAAAGTTAGTAGCCTGATAGTTGTATTGTCAAATAATACGAGACGATGACTAACTTATACTGCTATAGGTGGTTAATAAAAAACCAAAGCGTGGTGATAGAAGACGAATGAATGCAACGCTCCTTGCTGTCACAATATAATGAGCAAATTATACCTGGCCACTGACCCCAAGACAATGCTAACAAAGTGAAGTTGAGCAATTGCTTACACAACAGGTAATATTTATTTCTAGTGGTTCACCTAACAGGGAAAAGTTGTGAGATGAGATAACGGATCTTATAATTTTGAGTCAAGGCTGTGTTTAAAAGGAATTTTTCGTCTGTTGGCTTATGAAGTTTACAAAAAATTCACAGAGAGCAAAGATATCTTAATGTTCAGTTAATTTGATCAAGGAAGGCAATAACCATGAGGGAGGTATCAGAATTTACCTAGAAGTCTTCACGGAGGAAAAGAACACCAACATCCTCATCTGTGCAGCTAGCGAATTCATAGTTTCGTAATACAAACTTAAAATTTGCTATAAATCAAACAGGCAACACAAATCACGTATTAGAAACCCACAAGTGAGCTGCTCAGAATGAGGATGGCGCTGTCGCGGATTGAAAACTTACATTTTTTCAAGAACAGCAAAATCTGCAGAACAGTACCAGAGGATTGCTAGGACACGAATCTCCTAAATCGTCGCTCCAGATGGTAGCTAGCTGCTGTTGCCTCTAACCTCTAACCTCCTAGCTCCTTCAGAGTCCTCATTTCGAAAGTCTCTGCTTACAGTTGAAAACAAATTTCTGTTGCCAATATGATGGGCAAGATCTGTTGCTAAATTCATAAAAGAGCACGAGTAACTTTCCTCCATTTGCCTACAAGATGTACATGTCCAAACATGAGGTCGTACTGGGTCGAAGCAGTGTCTTCACTATTGGTCAACCTTACGTGCAAAGAACACTGTCTACAGCGACGCAGTTCTATTAGCTTGTAATGGTGCTTGAATTACGTAATCATTACGGCACCTCACCTCAGCCTCTCGATACCAGCAATATTCTACTGTGTTTCTGTAAAATAGTTAACATATTTCTGTGACAACATTCAGATTTGATTTCATTAATGTAGAGGTACATCGATACTCCGATATGTATATATTGCAATGATATTATTCTTATGTGTATTCTTTCTTTTGCCACTATGATCTTTGACGTACTTGTAACTCTGATTTTTGAGCGCGTAAGCGGTTATTAGAGAGTCAAGCTTTGGTCGTCATGCTAAAAAGACGCAAATTGTAGTCAATTTATGAAATGTGAACTTTAACAGTGAGGAAGATATTCTCAAGTATGTTTTATATTGTGAAGTGATGTTTTGGAACGAGATACGTGATAATTCAACAAAAGTAATAAAAAAGAAGTGTAACTTAAATTCGGAGTGCTGATTACATTTTTACATCACGATTGTCCTAACTTGCAAAAGTTTAATCTTCAAGAATTGTTTATGAAACACATCTATAAAACCTTTGAATATCACAGAATATCACCGAGCTTGGAATCGTCACTACCTAGATTTTCGACGATTGAGCCCAGAGTTCACAACGAGACCAGCGTGGGAAACACGAAAAGATGAGTGCCTAGTTTATCCATTATTTCAAGAAGTGACTTTATTAACTGTGCTCCAATGTCACCTGCTACATAATATAACTTTGTTGTTGCCCGAAAATGCGATATTTAGCAGCGTGAGCAACACTGCAATCGTAATTAACTTTTGACCTTTGTTGTGGTAGGGTTGTTAGAAGCTGTAACAAATTATTAGAATGGACACAGCTGACTCTCCCTTCGCTAGTCAACTGATGCCTCCGTGTCTTGCTCTTTGATGTCAGCACAGAAAAGCGGAAATCTCATCTACCACTATTCTACGGGGATTGGGGGGAGGGGGGGGGGGGAGGAAGAGGAAGGATGGTCACAGCTTTCACAAATTGCAGGGGCTGCAGGTGTCAGCCGGGGTTTCGAAAGCTGTGGAGTGAGTCGCTTCCATAAAAAGTGCTCGTGTTCTCAAACGAGGCGCACTTCAAGTAATGAGATTCAGAGACTGTCTTCCTCCGACAAAAGAGACCATGGAGACGTTTCCAGTGGCACACAACCCAATGTGGAAGGCGGAAGTCTACATTTCCTGGCATACTGTTGCACTCTTCTCTTTGAAATAACCACGAAACAGCGGTACAAAAAGAATTAATATCGCATGGCAATATGTAACAGTGACGTCACATCTGAATTATGAAAAAGCGTTGTTCTAGATGGAAGCTGTATTTGTTGGTTGCTTGTCTAAAGATATTTCTTGGTAGTTACTGGATGGTTTTAAAAACAGTCCAACTGTCTTTGAGCGCCAATTTGCAACCGTTAATGAGATGTGGGTCCAAAACTTCAAGCCAGATCGAAACTGTAATAAAAGAAGTGTGTGTAACTGGGTCTCGCCTCCAAGAAATATAAAGTCTATTTCATATACCAGTCAGGTTATGACACTATATTCAACAATGTAAAAGCAATGGCATAACTAGTAAATACCACTGAAGTTTATTTAAGTAGCTGTATGTGAATATATCAGTAGAGACCTGGATTCTCTAAGAGAAGGAAAATCGTGATTCATCAATAAATGTAATTTGTACAGTTCTGATTTGTGGTCGCGGACCTGACAGTACACAGTGATTGAACATTGACCTTGTTTACCAAATTTAGCACTCCCTCATTCCCACGCACTTCACCATGTACAGATATTTTTAGCTGAAGACGTATACTGTCTTGAATATGCTCTGGCAACCAGTGACAGATGTTTTGCAGTTCTTCGACAGCTGCACTTCAGAAAGGGCAACTAATTACTAGGAAAGTTTACTTAATGGAGATCTCGTGTCGACATAATATGTTCTTTTATCTTGAGAACACAGATTTTATTAATAGACTGTGCAGTTTTCATCTTACATTCGTAGCACAGATTCATGCAAAATTTAAACCCAGTGGCACATTACGACAGATTTCATTGAGTACCTGGAGTTTCCAAAAATCTCCTTGCATTAGCAAGACTGGTCACAGAATTCGCTGGTGAATGACAGTCTGAACTCGACGAGGTTTCTGGCAGATACACAAACGTCCGTCGGTTCTCGCTGTGGGTACCTGAAATTCACTGACCTGTGGCTGTCAGATGATGATGTCTCCTCTGCACACTAAAGGTGATGTTCGTGAATTCGCTGTTCTCAGGATCTTGATGAATGGCTGTAATGGTGTAGAGTGATGTGATATCTGACACGAGTTAGTGGTCGAGTAATAGCATACATGTTTTATTGAAGGGGTACCCTTTTCAGTTTTAGTAATTTCCTTTCGGTGGTTTACAAAACACGTTTACACAATCACTGATCACCTATCTGTGAGTTATGCAGATTACAACACTCTCACACTTACGTATCGCGCCAAAACAATGACAGTTACATTTAGCAAGCTCTAGCCAGTGCCATAATTTAACTGATAAGGCAGACACTGTACCGTGGTCAGCGGTACCGACCTCCTACTCGACTGCTCACCTACACGTACCTTCCCGATTGCCGCTTTGTTAGCTTGACACGGGGTAGGAAAGAAATTCCATGTCTTTTGGGCCCACCAGAGGTCCTCTTTATCTTTTATATACATATACGTTGCCATTTGGAGTCGACCAATGGCCGTCTCCTTTTGCAACTAATGTAATGTCTCGTGATGTTACACACGAGGGTCTCTGTTCCCCCCAGTTTATTTTCTCCCTCTCATAATCCAGTGGTAATACATTGCCAACATTACATAATTTTAGGTATCACTCATGGAGTGTCCCCTATTAACATGTTCATCAAACATTGCCCCTTAATAGTTTAGAAAATAGTGAATTTTGAAAAATTAACAACTTTGAAAATCTGTGTCCAGTATAGCTGTTACCTGGTCTGAGCTTCTTTTGCATTGTATTTCCTACTCACATCTTCGAGATATTTAAAATCTTTTCAGATTTTTATTACGTTTGATTAAGATATATTAGGTAGTTACACATTTTACATATTGAACTTGGCCCATTGCCATTCATTTTTGTATCTACCATCACTATAGTTCTCATAGTATTTAACTTCACCCCCATAGTTATATTGACACACTTTCGTTTCTGTCCGTTCATGTGTCACCACTTAATCGTGATTAAACTTAAGAAACTAACAAACGTTTGCAGCCAAAGGCCTATCTTTAGCTTTTTTATGAATACTTTGATCATTGTTAATGCTGACAGTCAGGTCAGGCATCTGTCATCCTCTCTTATTACAGCTCGTGAACATGAAACATATGTACAATTCATAAATTAGCGACAAACAATAATCCATTAAATCTAGAAAAGAATATATGTAGTTAGTTACTTGATGTATATAGCTACTTACAACTTACATCGCTCAGCAGTTACTGTTATTGACTTACTTTTCGTACATTCGTTATTTCGTATGATTGACCCTGCATTGCGTTACTCTTCCATGTACGCCACTGACTCGAGATCTGCCTTTCCTCGCCCACGAGAGATAGGAACACCTCTCGATGCGACCCTCTTAGCGTCAGGTTTGAAGAGTCCAGTGTCACCAGCTCACCTGGCCGACTGGCTGTGCCTCCGTGATAGCCATACTGTCTCTGCCGTTCGATGTATGCTTGCTTCTAACAATTTTTCGCTCTGTTCGGTCTCGCACCATGCCATGCAACGATACATTATTCTTCTCTGAAATAATTGTAACATAAAGTGCACACGATCTTACTCAGTGTGGAAGATGCTACTTTCTCTATTAGCAAGTCTGTACTTAGTTTTTGTTGCCGATTTTACTTCATTAATATTTTGAATGCAAATATTTGACTCTTTGAGGTTGAGAAATGTTGAAATTTAACGGCAGATCGTTCGACCGTCAGTGATCGATAAATGTAATCACTACATACTACAGGACATGTTTTGTCCATATTTCTATTGATCTGCTTTGCACATTACTAGCTACTTCGTCATTCGCACTTCTCAGTTTCTCCATCATTTAATTTTCACAGGGAAATTTTCTTATGTAAGCTGCTTCATCACGAGTGGTTACACCTTCAATGGTTACCAGTCGAATAAATTCTTGAATGAGATTTTCACTCTGCAGCGGAGTGTGACTGATATAAAACTTCCTGGCAGATTAAAACTGTGTGTCGGACCGAGACTCGAAGTCGGGAACTTTGCCTCTATCGGACAAGTGCTCTGATGACTTTTTTTTTAATCTCATTTTGCTCGTTTTTGTTCGTTGTATCTGCTCGGGACGGACGTCGCAAGACACCCGTTTCAGTTCGCCGTTGGTCCATTAACTCCGTTTTTTTATTACAGAGGGCAGCTAACCCTGTGCCCGAACACGCGGAGTTACCGTGAGGCGGCCGACTGAGCTACCCAAGCACGACCCACGCCCCGAACTCACAGTTTTACTTCTCGCCAGTACCTCAACTCCTACCTACCAAACTTTACAGAAGCTCTCCTACGAACCTTTTTACCAGTGGATCCAATAACATTTCGTCCACATTGTTATTCGAAATCTCCTGTTCTGAACCTATCCCACTGGCAGAATAAGTACCTCCATATTACTTATGAGTACGACTTTGTCATAATCACTCATTTTCTGCTGAAATTTTATGTTTTACCTGTAAATTAATCTTAATACATATATCTGATTGATTTTTTTTTACTGGAAATTTGCTCACCCTTTTTAGCTATAGCTAACACACTTCCTGCCGCGTCCTTTGTGTCCATTCTATCCCTGTTTATTCACCCATCCCACAAGGGATCTCATGTTAAACATTCCCATTTTATTAGTAAAACGGGACACAGAACTTGTTGGTGACAGATATCTGAACTCTGCGAGGTTACTGGTGGAAACACGCAAACTTATCGTATCTTTCTGTAGGTCCCTGAAATACACTGACCTGCGTTTTTTGGATGATGATGTCCCCTCTCCACAGTAGAAACATAGATCGTGGGTTCGCCGGACTCAGGATCTGGATGAATGTCTATAATGGTGTAGTGTAAATGCCGTGTGGCTAGGGCCTCCCGTCGGGTAGAACGTTGGCCTGGCGCAAGTCTTTCGAAATGACGCCACTTCGTCGAGTTGCGTGTAGATAGGGACGAAATGATGATGATAAGTACAACACGCAGTCCCTGACCGGAGAAAATCTCCGACCCAGCCAGGAATCGAACCCGGGCCGTTAGGTATGACATTCTGTCGCGCTGACCACTCAACTACCAGGGGCTGACTATGGTGTAGTGATGTGATGTCTGACAGAAATTAGTAGTCGAATAAGAATTTTTTTAACGGATGCCATTCTTAATTCTAGTGATTTTCTTTGTGATGGTTCACAAAACAAGTTTACACAATCACTGATCATCCATCTGCACCGTATGCAGATTACAGCAGTCTCATACTCGCGTATTGCGCTACATGACGGCTACATTTAAGAAATTCAAACAGTGTCACAACTGTACTAGTTTTCGTCACTGTCTTATGAGGCACAGGTCTCTGGTTTGATACAGGTTGACCAGTTAGGACTTCCTATGGTCAAATGAAGTGGGGAAATGGACCACACAAGCTTAATGGCGTCAGATGGAAACCAGATGCACGGTAGCAGCGTTTGCGGTTTAACTTGCCAACGTTTAAGGCTGGGGGCGGCGTGCTAACTACATCTCTCTAGTGCTTCGAATAACTACTCAGTCAGGGGATGAAACTGCCGCTGCTCAGCATAACGTGTTTTTCACGGGTGACCATTCACAACACTCGAGCTATGCCTTTCTTTTCTTCCATCGGCCTCTTTTTAAGCCTGCAGTACAGAAACATACCCCAAGACACACTGGTGAGGGCCGTGGATGTAATCGTAACGGAACAGTGAGAAGAGTGGTGAGTGCAATGGATGCTGCAGACTCTCACAGCGAAAGACAAGTACCTTCAGCAATTTTGATAAATCCGAATCCCTATAAGAAGTTTGTTATCCATGAAATTGTAAACAATCAACTGCTAAAAAATAACGCAAAACGAATTCTCTCGCCTCTCTTACCTTCCACCAAATTAAATATGGGGCCTGAAATGTGTACCTCGATCTTATTACCATCAGGATTTTTGTATAGTTAAAACTGCTAGTGCATATTAAAAATTATTTTCCAACACTTTTTTCCTCTCCCATCTCTCTGTTCACCTCCTCTTACCCCCTCACTGCCCACCTCCACTTTCCATCTCCTCTTCCCCCATCTCTTTTATCCATCTCTTGCTCCCCCAATCTGTGTACATCTCTTCACCCCCACCCCCTCCCCCTGCTAACCTCCTCCTTTTCTCTCACAGCCCATCTCCTTCTTTCGTGTCCATCTCCTCCTCCCTATCTTCTACTCACTCCTCTATCAGTTTATTTCCTCCCCCTCTATCTGTGCATCTCTTCCTCTCCCCTTTCCCTGTCAGTTTCCCTCTCCATCTCCATCTCTTCCTTCCCCTCGCCTGTTTGTCCACGTCCTCCTTGTGACAGTCTCTCTCCACTTCATCACCTTACCCCAGTAGGTGGTTTTTAGTTCTTACTCCCACAGTATTTCTACCTAGGTAGTACGTAACACATGTACCGGGTTTGGTTGAAATCAAACCAGCGATTTAGAAGGAGTTTATCACGCGCAGCTTTGTCATCATACGCTCATGTGACACGTGCTTAACATATTCCACACTTAATTGTACGCATGTTTCGCCCGTTCATCTAGTGAAATTCGTCCTGCAGTTTCGTTTTCATTCAGTCCAGTTTTTATGAACCCATACTTCCTGAACAATGTGTCATCTAATAGTAAGATTTCGCAAGTGCACTCTGTGGTATATTAGCATAATGGTAAGAAATATTTTCTGAGTAGAATTAGTAGTAAAGACGTAATAAAGTAGTACGTAGTGTGTGATGCGGGAATTTGCCACGGATCTGTGTTTATGACGTCGTTCCTCGTCAACTGTGTGACATACAATCATATAATTGTGTACGTTCGTCCAGTCCGAAAAAGTTTTGTTATTACAGTTTGCAGTACAGAGATAACAAATTAAAATGTCAAGGATGACGCAGCAGCTTTCCACGCATCTCAGTGTTTATGACGTCGTATCTATTGAACTATGTGTTGTAGAATGATCTAGTTTTGCAGGTAAGTGCAGTGATATATGTGAATATTGTCTGCAAAATGTGTCATGAATACAATTAGTAGTAAAGAAGTAAAAATTTTAATGACATGCCTCATGCTGCTATTTTACAGTATGAGCAGTGAAAATGTTGTAAGCGATAAACTGCTAGTTGTCAGCAAGAAAAGGTTTCCTAAAGTTTTTAAATTACATAGAAAAATAGTTACAAGTCACTAAGTTTTTCATTCCCTAATAGCGGATGAAAAAGTTTGCGAATTCGCCAGCAGTGAGCTACAGTACATTTTCACCGCCACCCCTGTTCTTTTGATAGGTGTATGTTTCATGTCCCCACAGCGAATCGCTCTAGACAGTATGTGATACATGTACCAAGTTTAGTTGTAATGGGTCCAGTGGTATAGGAGGAAATGTGGAACATACAGGGTGTTTCAAAAATGACCGGTATATTTGAAACGGCAATAAAAACTAAACGAGCAGCGATAGAAATACACCGGTTGTTGCAATATGCTTGGGACAACAGTATACACTCCTGGAAATTGAAATAAGAACACCGTGAATTCATTGTCCCAGGAAGGGGAAACTTTATTGACACATTCCTGGGGTCAGATACATCATCACATCATCACACTGACAGAACCACAGGCACATAGACACAGGCAACAGAGCATGCACAATGTCGGCACTAGTACAGTGTATATCTACCTTTGGCAGCAATGCAGGCTGCTATTCTCCCATGGAGACGATCGTAGAGATGCTGGATGTAGTCCTGTGGAACGGCTTGCCATGCCATTTCCACCTGGCGCCTCAGTTGGACCAGCGTTCGTGCTGGACGTGCAGACCGCGTGAGACAACGCTTCATCCAGCCCCAAACATGCTCAATGGGGGACAGATCCGGAGATCTTGCTGGCCAGGGTAGTTGACTTACACCTTCTAGAGCACGTTGGGAGGCACGGGATACATGCGGACGTGCATTGTCCTGTTGGAACAGCAAGTTCCCTTGCCGGTCTAGGAATGGTAGAACGATGGGTTCGATGACGGTTTGGATGTACCGTGCACTATTCAGTGTCCCCTCGACGATCACCAGAGGTGTACGGCCAGTGTAGGAGATCGCTCCCCACACCATGATGCCGGGTGTTGGCCCTGTGTGCCTCAGTCGTATGCAGTCCTGATTGTGGCGCTCACCTGCACGACGCCAAACACGCATACGACCATCATTGGCACCAAGCCAGAAGCGACTCTCATCGCTGAAGACGAAACGTCTGCATTCGTCCCTCCATTCACACCACTGGAGGCGGGCTGCACGATGTTGGGGCGTGAGCGGAAGACGGCCTAACGGTGTGCGGGACCGTAGCCCAGCTTCATGGAGACGGTTGCGAATGGTCATCGCCGATACCCCAGGAGCAACAGTGTCCCTAACTTGCTGGGAAGTGGCGGTGCGGTCCCCTACGGCACTGCGTAGGATCCTACGGTCTTGGCGTGCATGCGTGCGTCGCTGCGGTCCGGTCCCAGGTCGACGGGCACGTGCACCTTCCGCCGACCACTGGCGACAACATCGATGTGCTGTGGAGACCTCACGCCTCACGTGTCGAGCAATTCGGCGGTACGTCCACCTGGCCTCCCACATGCCCACTATACGCCCTCGCTCAAAGTCCGTCAACTGCACATACGGTTCACGTCCACGCTGTCGCGGCATGCTACCAGTGTTAAAGACTGCGATGGAGCTCCGTATGCCACGGCAAACTGGCTGACACTGACGGCGGCGGTGCACAAATGCTGCGCAGCTAGCGCCGTTCGACGGCCAACACCGCGGTTCCTGGTGTGTCCGCTGTGCCGTGCGTGTGATCATTGCTTGTACAGCCTTCTCGCAGTGAGCGGAGCAAGTATGATGGGTCTGACACACCGGTGTCAATGTGTTCTTTTTTCCATTTCCAGGAGTGTATTTTCAGGCGGACAAACTTTCGAAATTATAGTAGTTACAATTTTCAACAACAGATGGCGCTGCAAGTGATGTGAAAGATATAGAAGACAACGCAGTCTGTGGGTGCGCCATTCTGTACGTCGTCTTTCTGCTGTAAGCGTGTGCTGTTCACAACGTGCAAGTGTGCTGTGGACAACATGGTTTATTCCTTACAACAGAGGATTTTTCTGGTGTTGGAATTCCACCGCCTAGAACACAGTTTTGTTGCAACAAGACGAAGTTTTCAACGGAGGTTTAATGTAACCAAAGGACCGAAAAGCGATACAATAAAGGATCTGCGTACGGCAACCAAAGAGGGCAACGCGCAGCTAGTGCAGCATGTGATCCATCAGCGGCCTCGGGTTTCCGTACGCCGTGTTGCAGCTGCGGTCCAAATGACGCCAACGTCCACGTATCGTCTCATGCGCCAGAGATTACACCTCTATCCATACAAAATTCAAATGCGGCAACCCCTCAGCGCCGCTACCATTGCTGCACGAGAGACAATCGCTAACGATATAGTGCACAGGATTGATGACGGCGATATGCATGTGGGCAGTATTTGGTTTACTGACGAAGCTTATTTTTACCTGGACGGCTTCGTCAATAAACAGAACTGGCGCATATGGGGAACCGAAAAACCCCATGTTGCAGTCCCATCGTCCCTGCATCCTCAAAAAGTACTGGTCTGGGCCGCCATTTCTTCCAAAGGAATCATTGGCCCATTTTTCAGATCCGAAACGATTACTGCATCACGCTATCTGGACGTTCTTCGTGAATTTGTGGCGGTACAAACTGCCTTAGACGACACTGCGAACACCTCGTGGTTTATGCAAGATGGTGCCCGGCCATATCGCACGGCCGACGTCTTTAATTTACTGAATGAATATTTCGATGATCGTGTGATTGCTTTGGGCTATCCGAAACATACAGGAGGCGTCGTGGATTGGCCTCCCTATTCGCCAGACATGAACCCCTGTGACTTCTTTCTGTGGGGACACTTGAAAGACCAGGTGTACGGCCAGAATCCAGAAACAATTGAACAGCTGAAGCAGTACATCTCATCTGCATGTGAAGCCATTGCGCCAGACAAGTTGTCAAAGGGTAATTTCATTCAGAGACTACGCCATATTATAGCTACGCATGGTGGATATGTGGAAAATATCGTACTATAGAGTTTCCTAGACTGCAGCGCCATCTGTTGTTGACAATTGTAACTACTGTAATTTCGAAAGTTTGTCTGCCTGATAATGTACTGTTGTCCCAAGCATATTGCAACAAACGGTGTATTTCTATCGCTGCTCGTTTAGTTTGTATTGTCATTTCAAATATACCGGTCATTTTTGAAACACCCTGCAGATAGATATGTTTTTGTATTATCGATGGATTCCACGACTGTCTTCGATCTCAGACCATCATCACGACGTTCCGCACACATTAAAAAAGCACAAAACACTAAATCAACATAATGGGATTACACTTAGAGATGAATCATCGTCATGAAGCAAGAGGTTACAGTATGTAATGTTATCATTGTTCTTCTAAGATTAGTGTGACGAGACACACAATATTTCCGTTGTCTCCCTTTGTTACAATTATATTTTACTCTCGTTTTTCCGATTGTTTACAATTGTACATTGCGAAACTCAGATGCGCTCGTTAAATTGTAAGTATGTAGGTATTGCAAGCTCTTGCGTCGTTATGTTGATTGATCTATAAGTGTAATTTTATTATCTACATTTATAACCTTTCCTCTCTAGTTCATATGTACAGAATACCGTGCTGTTTATTTGAGATCGAATCCAGTTGTAGAATAAAGATATATTTTTCAAATAGCTACTGTACCATGAACATTTATAAAACAACTGCCTTCCGCCTTACTTCGCACCGAACTCTTGGAGAGCAACGTATCCCTTCTCTCTGCTTTGTGAGTCTCTTATCGCTGCCTGTTTTTCCAGTAGTACACATGCTGCACAGATGTACAATGAAAGCAAACGCACGATGCCGCCAATATAAACACTATTAGCTGTTTTTAATCACGTACTACTGCAAGGGACGTATGGCTGTGCTCTGAGATCAGAACAGGATATTGAAAAGTACGCTCGGGTGGAGCCTGTAATGAGACTTCAGTAGCTGGTCTGCGATTCGCGACTGTGAGAAATTCACAATACTGACTACAAACAACACCGCAGAGCGCTCTAAAAGCATTAACACACAAGCAAAGGTTAGGTACCCATTGTGCGACTTGTTCAGGAACCATCTTCCACTGAGTGTTCGTTGTGTCTCCTCCACCAATTATTAACGCAGCTGGTCATGGCGTCTGCAAGGCTTCATGTATGTCGGAAGAAATAAGATACTTTTTCCATGAGGTACGGTCCAGTAAAAGATTCTAATGTTAAAGTGTGAGCGCACGAAGTCCCTGCTATGTAATTCGCTTACCTCCATGAAGCACTGAAATTCTTACCCACATAAGCGGCCATGAAAATAGCTACTCCAGGAAGAGGAGCAAACAAAGAAAATTTATTTACTGTGCGTATACAGTACTGAATGAAGAATCCGTTCAATCCAGCATTCCGTGAAGAATGGGCTGCCATTCCCCCAGAAACCTTCCAGCACATAATTGAACATATGCCTGCGAGAGTGGAAGGTGTCATCAACGCTATGGGTGGTCGAACACCATATTGATTTCCAGCATTACCGATGGAGGGCGTGACGAACTTGTAAGTCATTTTCGACCAGGTGTCCTGATACTCTCCATCAAGCAGTGTACTTAATAAATATAACTCTTGCTGTCCAGAATACCAGCTACGTGCACCAGAGACGATCTTGTGTAACCAGCGGCATCCACATCTTGGCGTTTCAATGTTTGTGTGAGTTACACCTGTTGTGCAATCTCCCTAACATTACTTATAATTATTTTAAGTAACGTCCGTATCGGTATGGTAAGGCAATACATTAACGGATTAACTGCATTTATCCGCAGTCACCTGAAAAATGAAATGATTGTTAGTCAGTCGGCGGGCTTCGATTTGTTCTGTGCGGACCAGATATCGAAGCCTGTAGCTCGTTGCAGAGGCTCGAATCATGCATAAACCGTGTGCAGCAGGCTCGTACGCGGCGTTCACGCTCCTTACCGCTCTGTCTCGATACAACGCAATCTCTTACAGAAGAATAACAGAGTAAAAATTCAGAGAATTCAAGCTGTCTCAACGTCAGTTTCGTGTGTCCGTCTGTTATTCTAATCTTCTCTATATTCCAAGCATAGCTTGTTAAAGTACTTAATAAAGACAGAAAATAATACATTTCGACAATTAACAGTTCATTAATCATCTATCGGTACTAGATACTCGATTATATCACGTCTATACTCCATCAAAAACACAACCATACTAACGCTTCTCTACAAAGTTGGTAAAACAAAATAAACAAAGAGTAAACCCGTAGTGCATGGAGCGCGTGTCTGAGCCACATTTTAGTCTCATTACAGTCCTGAGTCCACACAGTTATAGGTTTACAATAATTTTAACTACAGGGGTAGTCACTTTTCACACTCAATTCCAACGTTAAATCAGTTCATAAACGTTATTCTGCACTGTCAAGGCTACAATATTGCATTTTCAAACTCCAGAGTAACCTGATTTGTTGTGACATCCTATAAAATAACAGAGCAACATTCTTGACGACGTAAGAAAGTAATTAAAAGCAATATGAAACAACATCATGTGTGATCATTTACCTTCACAGAATCGTGTGTAACTATCTTTTGTCCTCTAGGCCAAACTTGATAAATCGACGCGCTTCCTCAGAAGACTTCTCCTAAAGAGATAAAGTTGCGTGTGGGTTAATGAGACGTATCTCTGGTACGAAAACACCCAATATAACTAATACATTGACCGTATCAGGTGGAGAGAAATACTCTTTAGAGGCCGGACGAGGTAGACGTCTCAGGGACTATTTTCTTCCTTCGTTTCTCAAGTAGTTACCGTTTATCTGTCACTCTGAAAGGAGCAGAGGAGAAAGAATGCACGGATGCTCTAGGGAGCCTTTTGTTTCTTCCGTTTCCCCTTCATTTTTCACTGAGGTTCACTCATTTGGAACAACTGCCAGCTCCACGCAGACATTTTTCTAGTTCAGTTATTTCGTCCTTTCAGAGAAGTTCTGTACCCAGGATGCAATGTCATAACAGATTCTCATTTATTTAGCGTCCTCTTTTGTTGAAAACATTCCAGCGCGAACGTGCCAGCGCTGCTGCATACCTTGTGATATATTTAATTTCATCGCAAATTGAGCCTGTAGAGAATATTTCTCTGATGCTGTAGGTTTTCATGTATTAGGAAATTCAGTGTTCTCTTCTTACTTATTGTAGCCTCATCTCTGTTATTATTTAATTTCACTAATTTTTCTTCCGAAACAAATACTCGATATTACCATACATACTTGCCAGAAACACGTTATTAATCCGTCGTTATTGAAATTTTTCTTGAGAAATTAGCATCGTTATTTATTTTTACTGCTTCTAATTGTCTCTAAATCTTTTTCAGGTACGGTACACTGATGAAGCTGTCTTCGTATCTTTCATCTCTTGCTCGTTCCTTGGTCCAGCTGAGGTATGTCGCTTTATGGCTCTATTATTTCATTGGTAACTTATTCAGTTTAATCTACAATATACCTACCTGCTCACTTATCCTTTTCGGACGTAAAATACATGTATATTTAATAGCCCCGATGTTACACACTACTTTCTGATGGATTTCTGATTGCTTCAAGTAAATTCATATCGTGCAAAATGGGCTGCAATTGCGTTTGCAAGATGTGTGACCACATGAGAGCCATAATAAATATCCTTACCGTGTACGATGATTCATGAAAGAATCACATGGTAATGTATGAGCGGAAGGCGAGTACCAGTTATCGAAACAGTACATCAACGTTATACGAACTACGTAATCAAACATCATCCAACCAAACACCAAAGAAAAAGCGGGTTTTAATCCCGTTACAGATGTAATGCGAGACTTGACGCTTAATACAGAAACGATCGAACTGCGTTCTGTCTAGTGCGATGACAGTTTTATTCAACGCCGGAGACCAGATGATCCCCTCCGTAGGACAGCAGTTGTATCGTGTCCTGCGTCTAGTGGGATACAACACACACACACACACACACACACACACACATAGTTCGGTTGCACATTTGACATCTCTGATAGTGATGGGTTGATGGCATGTGAAAAATGCTTCGGGTAATATTGCTTACGTAACCAAAGACTATTCAACGTCACTGGACATAGCTTTTTCTTGTCTAGGTCTTTGTCGGGTTTGGATTGGGTAGATTATGTAAGGTCGTCTCCACGTCCCGACTGATCGGTTGGTCCCGCTGATAGTGATGGCAGCCCCTCGACGTCGGCTGCTCTGACTCGCCCCACCACTGCCCATGTAGGCAGTGATACGCCGTGTGGCAGTGGCTCCACCTTCATCACCAGGCCAAGTACTGGTGTGCTGCATAGTGACATCCACCCATGAGGCCGAGGAGTGGGCCGCTGCATGAGTCGGTCACTCCCTTCTCTCGTTAGCATTAGTTGGGTCGCGCCGACAGTAAGGCGGCACTGCTTGATCAGGTTACGATCGTGTGACTTGATGCAAAGTACACGCCGTGTATTTGATGACGACAACATCGGTCCTTTCGAATTCCGGCCTGAGTTGCAGGCCCAGACGTGAGAAGTGCTTCGGCACTAAGAACGTCCAGGAGGGGAGCGGGGAGAGGCGAAGAGGGGTGGGGGTGCTAAGAGGACGCTTGGCCGAGAACAGCAGCGTGGCACAATATGCGTGACTACTACCGTTTACATGGTATGGTTTGGCGGGAGGGGCTGAGAGGGGATGCTAATGAGGGCTATTTTAACTTTCTTAACTGACCCGTGAATCTTCACCGCCTGAGCAGCTGAATTTTACACTTCTGGAAATGGAAAAAAGAACACATTGACACCGGTGTGTCAGACCCACCAAACTTGCTCCGGACACTGCGAGAGGGCTGTACAAGCAATGATCACACGCACGGCACAGCGGACACACCAAGAACCGCGGTGTCGGCCGTCGAATGGCGCTAGCTGCGCAGCATTTGTGCACCGCCGCCGTCAGTGTCAGTCAGTTTGCCGTGGCATACAGAGCTCCATCGCAGTCTTTAACACTGGTAGCATGCCGCGACAGCGTGGACGTGAACCGTATGTGCAGTTGACGGACTTTGAGCGAGGGCGTATAGTGGGCATGCGGGAGGCCGGGTGGACGTACCGTCGAATTGCTCAACACGTGGGGCGTGAGGTCTCCACAGTACATCGATGTTGTCGCCAGTGGTCGGCGGAAGGTGCACGTGCCCGTCGACCTGGGACCGGACCGCAGCGACGCACGGATGCACGCCAAGACCGTAGGATCCTACGCAGTGCCGTAGGGGACCGCACCGCTACTTCCCAGCAGGTATCGGCGAGGACCATTCGCAACCGTCTCCATGAAGCTGGGATACGGTCCCGCACACCGTTAGGCCGTCTTCCGCTCACGGCCCCAACATCGTGCAGCCCGCCTCCAGTGGTGTCGCGACAGGCGTGAATGGAGGGACGAATGAAGACGTGTCGTCTTCAGCGATGAGAGTCGCTTCTGCCTTGGTGCCAATGATGGTCGTATGCGTGTTTGGCGCCGTGCAGGTGAGCGCCAAATCAGGACTGCATACGACCTAGGCACACGGGGCCAACACCTGGCTTCATGGTGTGGGGAGCGATCTCCTACACTGGCCGTACACCTCTGGTGATCGTCGAGGGGACACTGAATAGTGCACGGTACATCCAAACCGTCATCGATACCATCGTTCTACCATTCCTAGACCGGCAAGGGAACTTGCTGTTCCAACAGGACAATGAACGTCCGCATGTATCCCGTGCCACCCAAAGTGCTCTAGAAGGTGTAAGTCAACTACCCTGGCCAGCAACATCTCCGGATCTGTCCCCCATTGAGCATGTTTGGGACTGGATGAAGCGTCGTCTCACGCGGTCTGCAAGTCCAGCACGAACGCTGGTCCAACTTAGGCGCCAGGTGGAAATGGCATGGCAAGCCGTTCCACAGGACTACATCCAGCATCTCTACGATCGTCTCCATAGCAGCCTGCATTGCTGCGAAAGGTGGATATACACTGTACTAGTGCCGACATTGTGCATGCTCTGTTGCCTGTGTCTATGTGCCTGTGGTTCTGTCAGTGTGATCATGTGATGTATCTGACCCCAGGAATGTGTCAATAAAGTTTCCCCTTCCTGGGACAATGAATTCACGGTGTTCTTATTTCAATTTCCTGGAGTGTATATAAGTTGAAAAAGCTCGGCGATCAGGTAAGTGATTCCTTTATGCTCTCAATACCTTTAAGAAAGCAAATAAGGCAAACGTGTTTAATATCAAGCTATGGGGGTGCACGCTCAATACCATCTTTGTCGACAGAATTCAGATTATAGTAGAAGTTGTTTGCATTCTGGCAACTTATGGAATACTATAGAGTATTCATGTTATTAGGAGCGACATTGCCCATTCACCCGTTCGCGGATATGCAAGTACACGCACTTTCGAGGCCTCTAGTTCCTGAGTCGTTAAGAAAGACGTTCTACGTGTGCCAGCTGTTTGCGTGTACGTTAGTGGGAGGCTCGAACAACTTCGTCTATCTTGCCATTGATTTTGGTCGCATATACGTAGCTCCATGCCTTCAGTTTCATTCTACTCATATGCCAGGAAGCATTGCGGAGTAACTAGAGTGATAGGGAAATGGACGCGTGAAGCACAATGATGTGGCACTGACGTCACAGTGGACGTAGCTGCTCTAGGTGCTAGTCTTCTGAGAAGTGTGCCAGCTAGACAGTAACTACGCCACTAAAATTACACATGTATTGTGACACTACAATACATGGGTAAAGAAAGGTCAAAAGAAGGTAACCACAAGGGCGTAAAACATGCAGAAGGTTCAACGTAGGACATAGCATTTGTGTGTTTATACGTACTGCAGCCATTTGGCTGCACAGACCGCCACCGGGTCAGAGCACCCAAGAAACAGCGCATTTTCAGGACTTTACTATCAGGAAAACATCGGACATCCTATTTAGCTTAAGATTACAAATTTTAACTTCTTAGGAAGGCGGCTTTTATTCATGTGTATTCGCTGCATTATATTGTACACTACGTGACAGTATCTGCATAACTTCCCTTGTAGCCTGAATTCCGTAACTTACATAATTTCCATTGAATTTTCATATTGCTGAAAAGCTGCGCTTCACATTAGTTAGCTGCCCATTATTATTTTGATGATCCATTATTATTTTGAGGATTATAATTTATTTTCGTCTAATTGTAACTGAATTAAACGAATATTTTATGGCATACGCGTTTTGCCTTTGTTATTTAAAAAGTATCAATTGTGGTTCAAATATATAATGTATTTACAGTATTTTGTTTGATACAATGGCCATTGTACATTGAGCGTATAAACCGTTCCGGCAATGTGTGTATTTTCCGTAACTTAATAATAGCTTACATTTCTGTCTACAACTTTCTACTGTGCATATGTTGTTGTTCCGGTTTCAGGGCTGTTCTTCCTGTTACTGATATTTGAAATTTCATTTACACTGCACTAGGAAATAAACAGTAATTTACTTCGTATAATGTTTGTTGTTGCCACTATTCAATATAACTGCCAACTATGAAATGTGTGTTCGTGATCTGTCTGCGTCTCTCTCTCTCTCTCTCTCTCTCTCTCTCTCTCTCTGTCTCTCTCTCTCTCTCTCTCTCTCTCTCTCTCTGTGCGCGCGCATTTGTGTGTGTGTGTGTGTGTGTGTGTGTGTGTAACTCCGTACAAATATCACTTACTGTCTGGAAAGAATCGCTGTGGAGGTAACATTCACCTACTTATCAAAGGGGTGAGGATGAAAATGTGGTGTAGCTTACGACGCACGAATACGCATACTTCAGTAATCCAGTGTTTGAGAACGACAGCACTTAGTGATTTGCAGTAAACTTTACACATAGTTTCCAACCTTTGCGAACTTTCTCTCGGTGAAAACCTCGATAAAATCGTGAAATAAAATAAGTTTATCGCCTACTACGTTTTTCCTGTTCATGCAGTAAAACTGCTGCATGATGCATAACGTTTCATTTGTTACTTATTGTTACAGACTGTATTCACGACACATTTTGCAAACAGTATTCACGTATACCACAGAATGCACTTGAAATGTTATGTCAATGTACGGAGCTTAGTTCAGGAGGTATGGTAACATAAACATTTAAATGTGTGCAAGACGTTGAAATTTACTACTTCGATGCTGTTAACTCTATTCGCAAAACTTCTCGCAGACAGTATCCACGTATGTCACTCAATGTACTTACAAAAATATATAATTGTAAAGCATATGGTTCAGAACAGACTCCGTCTCATAAACATTGAGCTGCGTGAAAATGAAACTGCAAGGCGAAGTTCGCTGTACATACAAATGAAATATGTGTAAAAATACATGGTGAAATACGTTAGGTTTATGTGAAATACATATGGTACGTGCATATGCATGCAACGTCGCGGGTGAAAGGTCATTCTAAACATTGTGGGGGTAAAAATCACCAGTTTCCTATTGAGGCATAACGTGACAACACGGAGAAAAGAGTAGGAGGAAATGGGCAGACAGCGAGGGGGAAGGAAGAAATTAGAACAGACAGTGGGAAGAGAAGATGGACAGAGAGAGGGAAGAAGTAAGTGTGTGTGTGTGTGTGTGTGTGTGTGTGTGTGTGTGTGTGTGTGTGTGTGTGTGTGTGTGTGTGTTTGTGAATTACTAAGGGACCAAACTATTGAGATCATCGGTTCCTAGACTTGAACACTACTTTAAACTAACTTACAGTAACATATGCTAAGAACTACACACACACCCATGCCCGAGAGAGGACTCGAACCTCCTGCTGGAGTAGCCGCGCAATCCGTGATATGGAGCCTCAAACCGTGCGGCCACTCAGCGCGGCTAGAGGAGGAAGATGACAGAGAGACGGGAGAGGAGGAGATGGACAGGCAGAGGTAGGAGGAAGAGGTTCTAGATCCACAGCGACAGAGGGAGGAAGAGGAAGGTAGAGAGAGGGGGAAAGATGAGATGTAGTAACAAAATCTGGGAAGAAATACATTCCCAGGCAATGCTAGGAACTCAGATAGTTCATTTTATGTATGGAGTTTTTTTTATACCTTATCATTTCTTTTATTAGGTTTCGCAGAGAGTTTGTGTTGATATGTGTCAATCTAAAGTCGGCCCGTGTGGCTGAGCGGTTCTAGGTGCTTCAGTCTGGAACCGCGCAGCTGCTACGGTCGCAGGTTCGAATCCTGCCTGAGGCATGGATGTGTGTGATGTCCTTAGGTTTAAGTAGTTCTAAGTTCTAGGGGACTGATGACCTCAGAAGTTAAGTCCCATAGTGCTCAGAGCCATTTGAACCCTTTGTCAATCTAAATCAAATTTACATCCTTTAAGTTATGGAGCCACAAATGTTCTCAGTTTTAGGGGTCGATGCAACACGCTGTACATAATTTGCTGTGTTACGACGCATACTCTAGTGGTGGGAAGTTCATTTAAGATATTTCAGACACTTACGATGCCTTTTAAATAATAAAGGCAAAACGCGTAGGTCATGAAAATTCCTCTCTATTCAGTTGCAGTTAGATGGACCTAAAGTGATATTTATCAACATAATATTCCACGCAACTGGGGACTGTAGTATAATAGCAGTTAAAAGCGTTAAATAGTTCGCGTCATTTTATTTTTATACTGCTATTCCCTGCTACGTTTTAATGTCACATTATGAGCCCATTTATGTAGTGTACGCTTACGTTTCTCCTTACGTTTCTCCTTTTATCAGACATGTGTACCTGAAAAAGATTTGTAACAGGGTTCGAAACCGGTTATTCAAATAGCGTATCAAGTGACGCAAGTAGTGTTTTCATTCCTTGTAATTACAACGTGTAAGCCAACATTGCTTCACCTTCTAAACGTGAAGACAGTGATGAAGGAAAATTACCTTTCGTGCATCGCGTCCGTGTCGTTAGGTGAGTCCGTGTCTACCAAAGGGCTCTGTGAGGTACGGGATCACGCCTCACAGTTTGCGCTACATTGATGACTCTATATTTGAATTCCTGTTATGTCAGTCACACGCTATCTTCTGTAACTAAATATATACGTTCTTTCCTATTAAATCATTATCAAGGCCCAGTGTCAAGGTGATATAGAACACCAGGACTGACATGCTACGAGGATGGCATGTATGAATTGTAATTGCTCTGGAATAAGTTTCACCTTTTGCAACATTTTATCAGGTAGCTTTGAAAGAGAAATACACTATGTTTTCAGTGGCTTGTGGTCCGTTAACAGGTGAAATTTGGTGCTACGTAGAAAAATGCTGAACTTGAACTTCTTGGATCCACAAATTGTCGATAGAACCCACTTGAATGTAAAAGTAAGTGGTTACTTAGGACTGGAAGCTAATTTACTGTGTGTTATTTTTCCACCGCGTAGTGAAAACATTTTATTCCCTATGTATGATAAAATACTTAATGATAAGTTAGATGAGGCTGTAATAATGCAGCAGCGGGCGCAGTCTGTTGTAATGGAGTCTCTCAAATAATGCTTGTAGTTTTGTTACAAGCTGCTCCCTCATACCCCCTGTCAAAGTTACTCGATGAATAGTAGCGGAAGAGTTCGCACCCAGAACCTAAAGCGTGCTGCACTTGCACAAACCGAAAGGTTTGCCCAGAGCGAAGATCGCTGCATTTTCACATGCGATGGAAATTGTTAAGTACGCTTTCCTCCTACTGAATTTGGCAACAGTTCGAGAGTGGCCGTATATTCAGCAACCTTTCACCGCCTATTTGCCTCAGATGCATAAGTACGACTACTTTCCAGTAGACAATGCTTGCTGCATATTTAGGCATACCTCGGTCTCGCTGCCTTGCTACTGTCCACTGTAGTTGCACATATATTCACACCTTTGTCTCTCTACTTTTCCGAGGCTTCCTGCATCCTTCGTCGCTACAAACGGGAGGGTAGTAACGGGAAACATGTCGGCAGAATTTATTTGTTTTACTACGGATCTCAAGATGCCTCGTGAAAAACTTTGTCCCTTCATGCAGAGTTAAATATGATATATTCAACACGCTAGTTAGAGTCAGTTGGTGTGAAATCGCCACTAATAATATTAAACTTTGAACATTTTTGAAAACAGTTGCACTCATTTTGCATTTGAGTAGAAGTGATTTAATTTTTCGCAGATTGATTAGAATTTACGTTTCACGTACCGACGCCATCTCATGGCTCTTCCAGTTTCTTGTATTTTTTCTTACTTAGTTATTGCTAACCGCGTAAGCCTGTTCAGATACCCACTGTGTTTGCCGTATTGTGAGCTTCCGTGAAACCCAGTGTGGCGCAGAGAGCTTCGCCTGTTTAGTTAAGAGACTTATTAGAGTTTTTGCATGTGTTCTACAAAACTTATAGTGTTTTGTGACATTATATGTTGAATCTCCAGCTCACATATCTGTCAAAATAAGTCTGCGATACGCATGTGTTACATCCATGCAAGTTGTCATCTACTGACGTCACGTGTTTCAGTTTTTTCATACCTATTTTAAGTGAGTACTTTATATAACAGTGCCATTTCGAATATACGCTTATGAAAAGAAGTGGATAGTTTTCTGTATAACTTTCACAATAGACCGTTGTCTTTAAAGAGGTCCACTATTTCTATCTGGATTGACTAAGCTTCTTTTATTTAAAACCATTTTTGGTACATGGAAGTTGGTATTTCAAATAACAGATGAGCATTGTCCTGAAGCTATCGCAGTACAGAATCGCATATGGACCCGTAACTCAACTGTTTGATTTAAACCAACCCAAGCAAAATGCGTACACATGAGTTTTCCTATCTATGTTTTAGACGGAATACATATTCTTATTGGTCAAAGCTGAACTGATCTCGCTTTCACGTTTGTGTGAGAATATCTCATGTTGGTACGGATATGCTGGATCCAGTATTTTTTTTTATTGAAACACATACATATTTGATTTGATGCAAATTAAGTACGGGCTTGGACTTTAAGACAATGAGGTCCACTTGCTTCAGCTGAAGAGCATTTCTCATATTAGATTGGTCTTCGTGAGTCAGTATTAATGTTTGTGTGTGCATACGTACATAGCACTTGACAGTGCGCAAGGTTCTGAGTGTACACCTAGGTAAATGGCTCTGAGCATTATGGGACTTAATATTTATGGTCATCAGTCCCCTAGAACGTAGAACTACTTAAACCTAACCAACCTAAGGACATCACACAACACCCAGTCATCACGAGGCAGAGAAATCTGAGTGTACACCTGAAGCTTGCACATGGACATTAAATAAGTATAAGAAAAGAACCAGGCACCTTTCACAGTTCTCTCGGACGCAGAATTTCAGACACGTTTATATTTGATTGAGCACAATCGCGGACTTGAGGTCATGACAAATGTGCATAGAATGGCTTTTTTCTAACGATTTTCGTGGTTTCCCAACGACGAGACAATGTAGCTCACGCCTTTGTGGTGACTGTTAACTTCACTCCGCAGTGCGAACGGGGCCATGTGTGCTTGACTGAAAAAGGGTTCTCAGTAGCTGGAGATACAAATAAGACACAAGACTCTTTACTCACACGGCTCTATTCAAATAATTCGTAGTAGTTCCCATAAAGTTTATTTAAATCTTTAATTGTATTTTTTCTGATTAGTTCCACTTGATCTTTTTGTGAATCCCAAATAAGGATGCCGCGTCAAGTTCAAATACGTGATTTAAGTACTAAAAATCTTACATATCTAACTTCATTTTTTTTAAAAAATTGTTTACATTGTCAACTAGGAGACGTGCAACCTGTTGTAATTCTTTTCACTTTTGTTAGGGATTAAAAATAGACGAGGTCAAGATGGCACATGAAATGTTTTTTTACTTGAATGGATCACTAGTTACGCCTAACAAGCGTAAGATGTGAAACAGATTTTTCTCTTATTAGCAACATACAAAAGTTTGCAGAACTACACATAATAATGTAGCAGAGTTCAAGAGCACGTCGTCGAATTCATTGCGGACTACACACCATAAAACAATCTTGATTAGTGTTGATGTCATTACGGTTTCACTCAACATTAACATCTTCCTCAAAATTACAACATCCACACATGACATAATCAAAAACAGCTTTTCATTGTACCTGGCCAGTGCAACTGAACGATGGTCATAAAACTGAAGAGATACATCAATACAGAGAACAGGCAGTGGAAAGAAAAGAACAGTGCTTACGTAACGAACTATCCACCAAAATGGCTAAATGCAAAAGATATCATCCTACCAAAGGCTTTATGTGTTAAAACATAGTAAAGGACACAATTAGTACTACATCATCTCTTAACAGAGATTATCATATAAATACAGGGTGATTTTTTCCACCGTGTACAAACTCTATGGATTGATTGACGAGGGGATACGGAACAAAAAAGAGGTCTAGTGAAAATAACGACGGAAATGCATGGTTTCCGTGCTAGAGACCATTTACTTAATCATACTTTGCTACAGAGACTGCTGCCTAATATGAACTGTACCACGCAGCCACAGTTACAGTGTGATGACAATGGTTTCCACGCGCTTCAACGCATACGTGTACGCGACATAACGTGTTCCGTCCCACACGTTCACATTGGCCAGGCTGCATCCGAACGGAGTCAGCATGAATACGCTGCTCCAGTGTCTCCACATCTTGAATGGACTCTACGTACACGATACTTTTGAGAAGGCCCCACAACCAGAAATGGCACGGGTTGAGATCCGGTGAACGAGCAGGCCATACAACTGGACCCCTCATCCGATCCATCAACCAGCGAAGACACGATTGAGAAGCGTCCGGACAGAGTGGGCTGGAGCGCCATCATGTAACAGCCACGTTACCCTTCGAATCATCAATGGCACTTCTTCCAGCAGCGGAGGCAAAGTCACCTGCAAGAAACGCCGGTAGCTGCGGCCTGCTAAGCGATGTGGAAGGATGACTGGTCCCAAAACACGGTCGCTAGCTACGCCGGCCAACACCGATGCTCATGATTCGCTGTCACCATACTGTGGATGTTCTTTATACTACTTTACGATGGCCGTTATGGATGTTGAATATACCTCTCCGCGTAAAGGTGAACTCATCTGTCAATAGGATGTATGATACAAATCTTGGAATCGTGGTTGTCTGGTGAAGAAGCCAGAGACAAAACTGTACCCGCTATGGGAAGTCTGTCGCTAGTAAGCCCTGCACATGCTGTAAGTGATAAGGCTAGTAACAATTGTCGTCGACAATGTTCGACACCGTCGTCTGGCTTACCCTGTACTGGAGGGGCAAACTGCCTGCTACTGACACGGCGGTCGCCTTCCACAGTGTCAATGAAATTTCCCTCCATGTCTAGTGTCCAAACATTTCGGGTACGTTCTTCATGATTTCCTGCTTCCTGAAACAGTCCTGTCTCAGACAAACAGTGAAACGGTGTTGCACACATTGAATGCTTTGGTTGTTGTCGGTGGGAACAGGTCTCCCGAAACAACCTTGCTGGCCACCTCGCGTTACCATTTGTCTTTCAGTAAGTCAACACCGTGTCGGCTAGCTCTGGATTCGAATACTGTACAACGCTGTATCAAATCCACTACAAGCTGAGTCAGCAAGACAAGTGAATTGGACACAACATTACCGATCACTATTACAGTAAAGAGCACTAGGGAATGCCGTGTGAGGAACAGTACCACCCTCTAGGAGGAAACCATGCATAGTGTTACTGTGGCTGCATGGGAACGCACATATTAGACCGCAGTCTCTGTGACAAAGTATGAGTGAACAAATGGTCTCCAGCATTTCCGGACAAAAGTTTCTTAGACCTTCTTTGTTTCGTATCGTCTCATCGATCAATCCCTAGAGTTTGTACACGGTGGAAAAGTCCTTGTGTATGTTAATGTAACGTAGTGCCGTGAATAGTACGGCAGCTGATGCCCATTACAACGTTCAAGAAACGCAACATTCATCATATACATAGTACACACGAAGCTACTGTAGCGAAATGGATATTAACGGCCACCAGGTTTTGTCGTGTTGCTTGAGGCGAAGACTGCTAGTGGCGTTAGCGGCTGGGTATGTAACTATTTAAAGTATACCAGTACTGATAACATTTTAAGGAACAAAATGTAAATGTATTTAAAATTAAAAAGTAACATCAAAAAGTCGTCTTACCCCAACAAAACTTTGACGATAATTACTATCACGAAAGCAATATGTTTACATTCTATTAAACAAATGGCTCTGAGCACTATGGGACTTAACATCTATGGTCATCAGTCCCCTAGAACTTAGAACTACTTAAACCTAACTAACCTAAGGACATCACACAACACCCAGTCATCACGAGGCAGAGAAAATCCCTGACCCCGCAGGGAATCGAACCCGGGAACCCGGGCTTGGGAAGCGAGAACGCAACCGCACGACCTTTACATTATATAAATCAAGCGATATAATATTATATAATACCTTGTCGTACTGATACTTTACAATGAATTTCCAGTCTTAGTTACTGTCTGAAAATATTTTAATACATATCTACACAACGAACGAAGTCGTAAGGAACTACGGGGTCTTGGTGAGCCGATACATTTTACGATTTTTCGTATTAGCATACAGTTCCTCAATGAAATATTTTTCTTCTATTTTCACTCCCTCTTAGCTATATTAATGTATATTTTCAATTTTATGACCATCGTTCAATTAAATCGACCACGAACAATGAAGTTATTTTCATGTATGCCATTTATGGATGTTATCATTTTAAGAATGATTTTAATGCTGTATGAAGCCATAATGGCGCCAATATTTATGAAGAGTATTTTATATAGTATGTAATCTGTGATTAATTCGCGCACAGACTCTTGAACTCTGCTACAACAGTATGTGCAGTTCTGTAAGCAGTTGTATGTTACCACCAAGAGAAAAATCTGTTGTGTGTTATAGACATGAAGCTGGGTAAATGGTTAGCCGAAACTTGTAATCTGTCTAAATAAAGAACACCTCCTGTGCCATTTTCATGGGTTTTTCAGTCCCTGACAGAAATAAAAAAAGTCATTTTTATATTTTTTAGTGGCTTCAATTGACACCAGTAGGCCACTCACCTCCGATCGGGTGAGTAAACACGGCGGTATCTGTCAAAGTTTACTACTGACTTTACAGCCCCTGTGTTCACTAGGAATTTCACCTTTATGGTACTGATTAACAGCTCTTCCGGAGTTCCACTTGCTATTACGGATTCCGGCTTTGTGCTATGAAGCACAATCTCTGTGCAACTGCTTGTGTCCTTGGGTCCTTTCACCTGGTAAAATATACCGTATTGCGACGAGATATCTATATTCTACAGCAAACAGCCAATGACTTACAATTATGGAGATCACTTGCTAACACCACTGCTGTCAGGACTGTTCTTTCTGCTGCAGCGTCTTCCGTGAGCGCTCGACATGTGCTACGTGCTCCTTTTCCGGCAGAATGACCACATCGTCGATGAAGTGTTAAATTGTTGTATCCCTCCCCCTACGTGCTTCTTTGGTGGAACATTTTCCAAGGACTCAGTGCGCTGTGCGCTATCGACATTTCCATTCGGCCTTCTCCGCTTCGTCACATTATTACCAGAGGACAGGTGGCTGTAGAAGAAAAAAGGGAAATATGTTGCTCACATTCCGTTCACTAGAAAACTTTGGTACACCTCTGTCTTTTAGTCAAAGGCTTTCTGAGGTGTTAACACCAAGTAAAACGCTTGCGAAACCTTCAATACTTAGCCACGGCTAAGGTCTGACATTCTCGAGGCATGAGCTCCAACATCCCAACCAAGAGTTAATCTGCCCATAACATACGACGTCTAAAAATGTGCTCCATATTCTTACAGAAATAACTACTTTTTAAAACGAAAAAAGATATTAAAAATATACATTTTCACGAAAACTGAAATTTCTTAAGTATTAACCATTTTACTTGTTTCTAAAACGGTTAGCACTTCATTAATCATTTCTTATTGGTTATGTTTGTACGTAGCCCTCTGACTGTTATATTATTGTCAGACTTCATACTACTTAGAATTGTGTCGTTCATCTGAAATTCCGTCTCTATTGTTTTGGTGTTCTGTTGGCATCAGAATATGATAAATGAACATCGCGAATAGTAGCATGGATCCCTTCTGGAGGTCGTTAGGGTTGCAGGAAGAAAACTGTGTGTTTTATGCTCGACATAGCATCGCCGAATATTGTAGGACTAGTACGAAAAATATAAATGAAACGTTTGGTAAGAGACGCATTGGTCAAATGAAGCCGCAGAGCATGTCCCTCACGTTCATTTGACCTCAATCCCCCAGAATGCTGGCTAGAGGGACGCTTAAATCCTGTTTGTGTAAGCCAGACATCGAGAATGTTCATACGTTACAGGAGCGTTTATCCCATGCATATGACGAAATAAGAAAGCAACAAGGTGAGTTTACAGTAATTCGTGATATTTCCAAGAGGAGGGCGGAAGTCTGAGTAAGAATGAGTGCCACCAACGCTGTGCATCTCCTGTATGATCAGAGACTGACGGCTATTACGTAACAGTATGGTCTGTGTCTCAACAAGTGTTTGTTCCCGGAGTTGTGTTTCGTTTTCCCAACTTTCACCAGGATTGTCAGCTGTGACAATGTGGGACAATATTATTTAAACATCCTGTATAGATCTGATAAGTAATTCTGCACCGATAGACTACTTGCATTAGCAAGGCGTTGGAAGGCGTACTGATTGACACAAATGGGTAGATAATAAAGAACAAGTCTCTGAAACACAAACTATGACGGTTGACCAGCTGTCGCTGGACTACATGATACATCTTGCTACAAAAAGACTATGAAAATACACTCTGAAAATCTGAATCGGAAATTCTTTCAGTTATTACAGGAGTTACTTAATAACACTATTTCTACCGGTACGTGACGCAAATTTCACAGATGTACCGATTCCCCGCTGTGGATTCAGGAGGGTTTGACGCTGGACTTCTCTTAAACGGACGTTCACAGTTCAGCAGTCACAATAACCAAGTCTGAGATCAGAAAAATGCTAAGGCAACTCCTCTGCTCCAGCATTAATATTTACGATAAATGTGGCTGATGTTGTTCACTTATTTGGGCAGTATCTCCTGCTTAACTTGATTTGTGGGGAATTTAACGTATTCAGTGAAGTACTACAGGAAGTGTTTGAGAATTTCCCGCTAGCACTCGGGCAATGATTACGATTCCGCCATGGTTTGGCCCCCAACACGCCTCGCCATTGATGTCAGAGACCCATAACACAGTGTTTACACCAACTATAGGACTAGTAGGAATGGGCCAGTGGGCCAGTGCTGTGGCCACCGCCTTCACCCGCCTACACTCTTGTGGCTTAACTTTTGTGGCAGGTATACGAAACACCAATGGACTCTAGAGGCGCTGGTTGCCCTATTGACTAAACGTGTAGCCATTTATTCGCGAAAACTCTCGACCGTTTCGAGCGGGTTAGACAATCATTACCACGCAGGTGACAGTAATGCATTAATATAAACAGACGACATTTTCAGCGACATCTGTGAAATAATATTCATCAAATGGCAGTTTGAATACTGCCTCTGAAAAATAATACCATCAAAACGTCCACGAACCTCTATCTAGGAGTGCAGCGTGTGTGATGTTTTGCTACTGTTGTGTTTACTGCTGTTTCCTTACGTGCAAGAATTACTGATCCATTGTTCAGTTCTATTTACTACGGAACGGATAAGTCTTCGTCGCTAATTTTCTAATGCACGCGATAGACCGGCAATATTCAGCTGCATACAGAACCAAGCTTAACACGTATCCTAGAACCATCTCCTTGTTGTTACGCTACAGTTTGATCTATTTCCCCCAGGGGCCTGACCTTCGGCCACCAATCACCCTCCAATGGGTGCTGTAACAGCCCCTATTCCACTCCAGACAGGCTTATGTGCGATTACTATGTTTGTGTTCACGGTAAATACACATATACATACATACTGTGCAAGCCAGTACACGTTACATGGTGGAGGGTATCTTGTACCACTAGAGATATCCTTTTTCTATTTTAGACACAAATGGAGAGAGGGGAAACGACCATGTATATGTCACACTACAAGCCCTAATTTCTCTTATCTTTTCTTCGCGGTCCTTAGGCGATATGTTCATTGGTGGCAGTAGAATGTCTTTGCGGTCAGTTGCAAACGTCGGTTCTCTCAACTTTCTCAATAGCGTTTCGTAAACAAAGCTCTCTTTCCTACATGAATTCTTATGAGTTCTCGGAGGATTTGTGTGATAATTCCATGCTGATAGTATCTACTGGTAACAACCATAGCAGCCTGTCTCTGTATCAATTCGATATCTTCCCTTTTCCGACCTGGTAGAGATTTCAAACACTGGGGCAGCACTCCGGAAACGACCGCACAAGTGTTCCGTTCGCAGTCTCCTTTGTGTATGAACTACACCTACCTAGAATTCTCCCCGTGAACCTTAGTCATCCATTCGCCTTACCTACAACCGGAATTACCTGTTCGTTCCATTTCATATGGCTTTGCAGTGTTGTGCCTACATATTTGATCTACGATACTGTCTTAAGCAACTCACCACTAATACTGTATATAACATCGTTTTTCGTTCCCATCTGCATAAGCTTACATTTTTCTGCAGTTAGAACAAGGTGGCATCATCTCAAAGTCATCCTGTATCATTCTACCATGAAATACTCTATAATACCTGCAACAACATATTAATGTCGCCTGCTACTTACTGTCTGATAAACACCCATCTCACGTCATCTGCCCTAGTTGTGTATGACTAATCTGTTTTACCTACCAAGGTGGCTGAAATATTTTCCAGGTCAGTTTCATTTTGACTACGATATATAAAAATCCGAAATACGAAGTTACCAGTGTAACGAGAAATGTCACACGGCCACATTACGTATTTCTTAAGTGTTTCACTGTTTGAATGTAATGAAAACCTTGGAGCCACTAGACTGCGCTAATTGCTAGGTCCTATTGGAACACAGACTGTCATCAATTTCATTCTGCCAACTGTACCACCACGTAGCGACCTTAACGCGTTGTACCAGTAAATCTGAGATTAGCATTTCAGGCAGAAACACTGAAAATATGTTAGCTGTGGATGGTAGTAAAACCTACTGAGGAGGCGTGGGGAATCGTACCCTGTGAAATGTGTAATGTCCATGTCGTTCTGTCCGTCAGTTTTCTTCTATTGTAGAAATGAAAGACGGTAGGCACTATGCCTCATCGCGCCTCATAATCTGTTTTTGTCTACTAACTTCAGAAGGAAAATATGACTGGTGAACTGTGTAACATGACCTCATTCGATGAGACACCGCACTGGGCAAATAACATATGTCTGGTGATATGAACCTATGCATTAACTGCTCTTTTCCTTTTCCGACCCCATTTTTGTTAGAAGAAATTACTTACATTTCTAAAACTGGAAAGGGAACATATTGTGCATTCCAGAATTCACAACGTGTTTTAGTGATATTGGTTACACAGGGGTATTTTATTGAAACGGTTTACCTGCCCTTGTTTTTGAATGACCATGATTCAGTTATTCTAAATTAATACTGGGTATTTATTTAATCTCTAATCCTAGCGTATTAACTTAGGTATGGCTTTTCATTATGCTCCCTTGCCTGGATACGTTTATAATTGTATCCTCATAATGTTTAGCAACACTGTAGGTAAGAACCTGATTAACCACATGATAAGCCAGCCTATCCTCATAAGTTTTAGCAACACTGTAGGTAAGAACCTGATTAACCACATGATAAGCCAGCCACTTTTTTCCCTTTAACTTCATAAATAGTCGTCGACTGGCTAGCAAGCCACAGAGCTATTTCATCTGTCTGAAATCACGGTTCGAATGGGTAACATTAGTTTCATTGTTATGCTTCGAAATATATACACGTGTGCACACGTTTATGTTGTTTGTTTCCACAAGTGTAGTGTTGCCACACAGTGCGAGGACGTTTAAATCCACAACTTCGCTCAAAGCGGCAGTCGAAACCGTTTATCAAGCCGCTGACTACTCCGAGAGCACAGGGACCTACAGGAAGTAATAACCAAGGAAGATTTTCTGATCACTCCCAGTGGCAAGGAATACGCTTTCGTTAGAAGTTCTTACCTTGACTGACAGTCAAAAGCCGTAGCCAGATCAGCTTAATAGCCCTAGTCTCCTTTAGAGCCTATCAGATGATACGAAATTCTCTGGAACAGCTTGTAAACAGCTTCTAACTTTCGCCATTACACTTGAGATGCAGAATTACAAAAGTCTGAAGGGTGGTATTACTCATCTCGATCGTCGTGAGAAGTTTAGATAGCACTCGTATAGAGAAAATTAGGACTCAGCAATGTCGTCGTAAAATGCACTTCTTTTCCTGTCCTTGGAGCTTCTGCTAAACAGATACTTCTGTGGGCCAATTCCCATAAAAAGAGGTAACAGACCGAGAAAGTTAGATTAGCTTCTAAAAGGTTTTTTAACTGAACTTGTCGTTCCTTCTAAGTGAGAATCGATCTGAAGAACCTCTAAATTTGGCTTACGTAGAAATAAAACGACCCATTAATTATTTCCTAGTTCGGAATCTAAATTCAACGACGAAAGATTATTCATACACGTCTGTGCATTTATTGATTTTGCTTTTAAGTATGTTTGAACACAGTGGAAAATTGAAATGGAAACCACAATTCGGGAGTGTTGGCATAATATTCTGCAATATAAAAAAATTTACGCTTACAACAATTAACTTTAAACCACCTTTTAATTCCAGAATGAGCGGAGTGTGCTCTACCACTTGCCCGCGAAAGGCAAAGGTCCCGAGTTCGAGTCTCGGTCAGGCACACAGTTTTAATCTGCCACGAAGTTTCACCTTTGAATTAATTTTTGAAATAAGTTTTGACCGGCGTGCTCTAATGGATTTAATTTTTTATTTAGGCAAAAATAAAAAACTTGAACGTCTACTCAAGCCAGGAAAATGGAACGAAGCGTTCGATCTACAATCGCAATAGACACAACAACACAGTCCATTGTTTTATCACTGAGTGCTTTAGTGTCGTATCAGTATCTTAGGCTCGAAAATACCTAGTTTTATTTCACCTTATGACTGTCAACCTGAAAATGAATATTATTTCTATGAAGATTCGGTCACCAGCTCTGAAGGAGATAATAAATTTAAATGTTTGTGAAGGAATCTTGAAGTAATTTTGAGCTCTGTAACAATTGTTGTAAGTCTGATCGACTTTCATGTTAGACCAGATTGATCAATGTTGCTTAGTACATGACGTAGCACTGTGGGTACCCTTTTGCATTTGAAGTTACGAGTAAAGTTTTCAGTAATTTAGAAGTGGCTGATTCTACTTTTCGAATGAAAACCCATAAAAATAAGCCAACCAAGAGGAATGCGACTGTTATTAGCAATTGAAACAAAGTCAGCTCTGAAGGAGCAAATGTTTATGACTAAGCATTTAAGTTATGATTGATGCCTATTGCCATAACACTTATGAATTTGTAAACTCTTACAAAACGTTTATAAAAATATCATGACCAGTAAAGAGAACGTGAAATTAATTGTGAAAGAAAGGCGTTAAAACTAATTTTAGTAAAGTGCATCTATTCTGAAAACGATTCCACTTCTTCTTTTCTTCTTCATTCGCTTGTGCCTTTATCACGCGGTTTCGCAGGGTCGGCATTGTTAGAATTGAATTTGGCAAGTTTAATGTTAAGGGATGGCCGGATGACCTTCCTGCGCCACCCTACATCCCCTGGGACGGAATAGGTGTACCCCAGCTGTCTGTGTCTAGTGTAATCCATGGAATAGTGTGAACGTGTTCAGTTGTCTGCAAGTCGTGTAACTGTAGCGGGACGTGGGGACCAGCCAGGTATTCACCTAGTGGGATGCGGAAAAACGCCTAAAATCACATCCAGGCTGGCTGGCACACCGGCCCTCCTCGTTAATCCGCCAGGTGGATTCGATCCAGGGACGGTGCGCCTACCAGAGTCCATAAAGCAACGCGGTAGCCCCCTTGGCTAACCTGGCGGATCTGAAAACAATTGCACTATTTGAATCAAAATCGCTGACTGTAATCTCCGCAATTTTAATTTGTTTGCATTTACATAAATCCTCATGACTTGTGTGCAAAACGATTTGTAATGCGTGGCTCATGGTTGGTTTTCCACATCTCAGTATATATGGATACGAAGGCAACGAGCCATTCTGGACGCTGCCACTATTACGCTTACGGCTGCAGTGACCAATATTTCCATCTGTTTAAAGTATGCGAAACCTTGCGCGCCTTGCCTCATAATTTTACAAGACGATTTACCTTCCAGGCGAAATAGCCACACCAAATATTAGCGTCATAGACACCAGTTCATCACATTCTTTTCTTCCACACCTTGGATTATAAGAACAGTCAGATGTGCTTGACTGCAAGTCTATCATATCTTTATTTTCCTCTTACTTATTCGCCGAGTGGCACTGCAAGATCATTACGACAATACGGAGCTAAAACTGGGATCCTCCCGCTTTTACCATATATACAAATTTGTTATTCTTACATTTCATTAGTCCCGAGATATTTACAGTCACTTTATAATAAATAAAAATTGTAATACCTTTAAAGTTAACAACAATTACTTTACTTTTCCGTCCTCATTTAGACGGTACCCGAGAATTTTAAGCAGCTGATGCGATTGTCCAGGTGAACGATGCAACTTACGGCGTCAAATTGCTGTTTACCTGTCTTTCACATACATTTGATCATTATAGTGTGATGTGAGTCTCTGATAACTTATTCCTCATCTTTCATGTTAATGGTTGTCCGTAAACATAGTTACAAACTTTTTTACTTTTCGTTAAGATTTCCTTAGAAGCCTAGGCTCTTGATTTTTCACATATCATTAAATGTAATATTCTTTTCTGTAGTTCTAGGAAACAATATTAGTGTGTTTATTTTTTAAGACAAGGAATCATAGCTTCAGCTCTTGTCTCTGCATCTTGTTTTTAAGCAGTTTCTTTTTGTGATGAATACTACTTTCATTCTTCAGAGTAAATTCTGATAGTTCCTGTAGTAAACATTTCGTTCTCTTCTCTCTCAGGATTTCTTCTGGAAGAAAAAAACAATACTGTCGCGATTGAAGCATCCATTGTCTTTTCAAAAACTTCCACGTATACCCCAAGGACCTATGAGAACAATAGGGACAACATAAATGTCGTATTTTGCCCAGAAAGACTGAGTACAATTACGTGGCAGTACTCGGTTCGGCTTGCCCTGATTTACGAAATCATCTAGAACCGTCTGGTTACACCCAGCCTTGGCTGTAGCTTTTCTCAATGGTTATAATTTTATGAACTTTGAGAAAGGCTCCACCAAAGTATATGTGAAATTTCCTAGATCTTTGATAACGGACCAGAAACATGCAGCGTGACTACATCCATTACATCCTCAGGTTTTATGGTCTGAATTGGCCCCCTACTAATAGAATTTCACACTTTTTCTTTTTTACAAATATCGCCGGATTTAGCCCTCTGCGTTATTCCCCAAATCAAATTACTATAAAAAAAGCATTGAAAGATTTTATCAGCACAGTCCTTTGCTTCACAATGGCCGTATGCTCAATGAAAATAGTTTAGTACTTCATTAGTGGACTCAGAAGGCCAATACAATCTCCATTTACCTTCAATATTTGCTTTCCTCTTTTGTAAATAAAGAAGATGATCGTCATTTAACAGCATCAGTCTCATCATATCGTTTACTGATTTGAGGTCCTCGTCATCATTTTGATGTCGTCTCATATTACGACAGATGTTGTAAATACTGACTTTTCCTTAAACTGTTATGAAGTACCTCACTCATAATGCCCCTCCATTTTATTTTATTAGGAAGTTCCACACTCTCTGTGAATTTTGATAAAGTTTCTGGTACAAGGTTTTCAGTACCTTTGATGTAGCTAATGTCAGTAGCAAATTGCTAGAAATATAGCGTACAGTGGGTCAATCTATTATGCAGCAACCAACAGTCTTGCAGGAATGTCAGTGCTCTGAGAGCTGTATGGATAATTCTCTCATTACACCATAAATTTTTTTCCGAACTTGCAGAAACCTCAGACTATGGCTAGTGCCTCCTTTTACGTCACCATGCTGTTTTTCTCGAACGAACTGAGGGTTCGACTAGCAAAACAGAGTGACCTTCTCTAGATCCTTCAATCTATTGCTTTTTACTGGAATACTGAAAATACTAATCTATAGTCAGTCCTATGGGAAATGGTTGCCTTAAATTCAAATGAAGCCATTTCATGTTCCTAGATAAACTCTCTTTCAGTTGATTAGACACAGCTTCGCATTCCCTGTTCTACACGTTTGTGCTGTTCTTCTTGAGTAAATTATTCAGATCATTGAACGACTAGTCATTCACATACCTGCGTTTGAATGAACACATGCCCAAAAGGACTGTTACTTGTTTGCGCATTTTTCGTCTTGCAAAACATTTTATTGCGTTTATTTTCACAGGATATTTTTTAGTATATGCTTTGGTAACTATGTTTCCGCGAATTTAATGTAATTTTTAAAAAGTCACATTTCTTCAGTTTTCTCTTCTGCAATAATAGCTTTGAACACCATATCTAATAATAATGAAGGTCCCTTCCTCATTGTCTTTGCGACCATAATATCACCAACATACGCCGATATTTGCAAATTTATTTTTCTGTCTACTATTTATTATATCTAACGGTCTAATAAATGCAGAGACACTGGAGGGTGAAGCTTTGACAATGCCTGCCACTCGTGCTGGCGAAACGTCAGTAAAATCATTAGATGAACGTCGGCCGAAGAACCAGTGACTGAAGCCAACAATCAGTTTGTCAACAGGTGGCCACGTAAGCATTAGCAACGACGTCTTTCTTTTTGACTTTGAACTGACTTAGGCCATCTAAATTCTCAGGACTGCTGCATGTTTCCTACATCTGCAGCTACAAGACGATATCATTCTTCTTATAGTCATTCCCGACACTTCGCTACGAATCTCCAGGAATTTTTTTTTCATAGCTCTCTTTGTGTCTCTAATTCAGATGTCCTACTCAAGTCGCCAGAACCACGTCTCTAAATAATCTTTCCATCTTTGTAGCAAGAGATTCTAGCCACAATTTACCCTACTTCTTTATCGACCAGAATTCTCCGAATTCTAAAAACTTCAGGTTCGTGATGGGTAAATTCAGTCGCCAACGCTTTGTGTCATCTGCTAACAATCACTCACCAGTCCGCCATCTTCAAGAGAACGCTGTCGCTGCTTCTGCTGCTTCTGCTGCTGCTGCTGCTGCTGAGTGCCGCTGTAAACTGATGCCGACGCTGTGGATTGTCGTCCTATATAGACCTCCGTACCGTACCGGCGCATGCTCCGCCCAACACTGTTGCTGTCCTCCGAGACTGCACTGGTGCCGTTGCACTTGGTAGAACACCGGCGGCAACAATACCTCCCATTCAAAGACAATTTTTCAAACAGTCAGGCTGCCCTCACCGAAGAACGTTGTATTTTAATGAAGGATAGTACTGGGTTTCACGTCCTGCTAAGAGGATAACTATTGCCTTTTGTTGTGATTGGCAGGAGAGCCAACCCGTGTAACTAAAGGAGGCCTAAATGCACGCGTTTCAGCTCACGCAGGCTGGCGTGAAGTCTAGAACATGGCAAGGGAATAAGAATTGAGAAAAACGGACGTAGCTGGTGGAATACTTGACTTTAATGCATTAATGATGGACATCGCTCGTGACGGTACATAAGTTACAATATTAATAGAAACTCATCATGGCGCCTTGCTAGGTCGTAGCAAATAACGTAGCTGAAGGCTATGCTAACTATCGTCTCGGCAAATGAGAGCGTAGAAGTCAGTGAACCATCGCTAGCAAAGTCGGCTGTACAGCTGGGGCGAGTGCTAGGAAGTCTCTCTAGACCTGCCGTGTGGCGGCGCTCAGTCTGCAATCATTTATAGTGGCGACACGCGGGTCCGACGTATACTACAGGACCGCGGCCGATTTAAAGGCTACCATCTAGCAAGTGTGGTGTCTGGCGGTCACACCACACCTTTATTAATAAAATTGCCTCTCAACCTAATTTCACTTGCCTCTTTATAAACACTATTCCAGAAGCCGGAAGTACCGGCAACTATCACAGTATCGTCAGTTTTCATGCCATGGCCCTCATATTACTAATGTTCTGTTACAGCCGGTTTTTAAGGCTGCTGCAGACTCGTTGACGACGATGTTCCGTGTGCGTATCGTAAAGTGTGCAAATCGAACGATCGATTTGCGTCTTCCACATTGAAAGGGTACTTTCATTTGCCAGGTTTCCTAAGCCCCAAATCACCTTTCACAAAGCTGAGTGGGGCCCTAGTCTTGGAAGGTGAAGTGAAGAACGGAGGTGCATGAAGAGGAGCATAGGTCTGTGGCCTTTATTCCTTATGCTAGAGGCCTACCATTCAAAAATAGAAGACTTTTCAGAGGTTTTAACATCAAGGATGTGTTTCGTCCTACTTCCGAGACTAGAGGACTACTCGGTTCTGTGAAAGATGATTTGGGACTTCGGAAACCTAGCATATAAAATACCGCACCGATTAGCAGTGTTCATGTTAGGTGCGTGTAACATCACCATCGCACGGCGCTACTGCAGCCTGGGAAACCAGCTTATGAAAATTATTTTTGTATGGAGAATTGACTAAATAGAACTGTAATATTTCGTAAGTTCGACGTAGAAAAGTAGCGAATGGCCCGAACGAGTCGCTCAATTGGTAGCAGGCAGTTATTTGGTGAGTACTGGTACGACCTCTGAACGATGCTTGGCATGACAACACCTCTCCTGCTCCTCTTTTGCCACAGCACCGCTGGCTCTGTCGCTACCACTGCTAGCGGGTGGTTATAAGCAAAGTGCAGCTACCCACAGATGTTCAGTGTGGGCCGAATTATTGTATGGCAGCGAAAATTGGTACGTATTCTAATGCGTTAATGCAGAACTGTTTTACGCTGGGAAAAAATTATATCTAGTTTTGACCGTTAGGTGCAAATCTGTCCCTGTGAATGCAAGAAAGACATATAGAAATCACTGCATACATAATGGGCTAGGAATTCGATGTGGGCATAAAAAGGTCAGACAGATGAGAAAGGCGTAATGTTGATTTCATTATTATCAAATGGTGCTTACGCAATTTCTTCAGTATAAGCCCCAGAGACATCTACGAAAGGCTGTACAGCGCCAGATTTGCACCTGATGGCTAAAACTGGAACTAATTATTTGCTCCAGTAAAATCAGTTCCACATGACACATTAGCATATCAACCACGTTTATCTGCCATACGATAACTACAGTTCCGACTGGGCCTCCTTAAGCTTCTATACTTTATTAATTATAACCACCTGGTACTATACGTGTGACAGTTTCCGTGATATCAAGGGCGCTAGGCACGCAGGAGATGTGCAGGAACGTCATTGCGATAATGTACACTGATGCTAACGGTCTATCATCTCCACTACTAAGCACTGCGTAATCACTACAGGTTCCCGTCTGTCGGTTGAGCCGTCCGGATTATCAAACGAGGCCCTTCGTAAGCACACTGGGTAAAACAATAGTCGCCCCCTTAAAAGAGCACAGACGGTGCAAAACTGTTGCCAGGTGGTCACGCGACCATCCACTGCCGATTTAAGCCATTCTTGTGAAGTAATGTGGGTAGCCGTCACTTGTGTGCAATCAGGGTAGTAAGTTGGCACAGAAGGGCGGAAGGAAGCCACTGTGTTTGGAGATGCTATCGATCTATCCGTGAATTAAGTTGCCTGGTCCGTTGCAGAAAAAACGTGAACTTTCCTACGCGTATACAAGGAATGGTTCGACCATGTAACAAGGCGAAAGCAGTGATCCTAAAAAGACGTTACCAGACAGGGACTGGAACAAGTGACGCGCTTTGTCAAACTGTTCCAAATCCAACGGGAAGATTCAGAATTAATCATTTATTTCCGTAACTTACAATCAGTGTCTTGATTCGCTGTTGACATGGGCTGTCTATGCCCGTCGAGGGTTCGCGTACTAAGCGACCTTCAGTCCTCTCAGGGTAGCTGACACTGCACAAGCCGCTGCCCGTCGGCTGCTGCTATGGCAGCTGCCACCCGCGGTATCTCCGGCGCCGGCCGTACGGCGATGCCGCGGCACAGAGTGAAGGTGGCGTGTGTGTTGGGCTTTTAACACTCGCCAATATGGGAAGTGTTCTGTCCATTCCCGCTCACCGCTGTTCTTCTTCATCTGTTGAACTGCAGTGACGGAGCCGTGCATTACGACCATCTTGGCATGCCGTCAGATAGGCCCTGGTCGGACCCCCGACGTATCAGGAAGACTCGTGTCCTGAAAAGGAATGATAAGGAAGACCCACGGATCTACCCACCTGCGACAGCGGCGGACTGTGGTGTTGAACTTGTTGCTGGTGATTATGGCGGGGTAGGCATCTTCATGATTAGCACCTGTTTTTGTTCATTAGCGTGAAGGAAGTCTACAACAGACTTGTGGCAAACGTCACTTAACTGTAGTCAGGGAGTCAAGTGTGAACTTTGTGCACACCATCGATCCGGCCTTACGAGCTAAGATGCTGGGGTATTTATGGAACGAAGTAGTGGCTGATGTTTACCCGATGTTACTTGTCATGATCGCATATTTCTTGCTGTTACGAAGATATCAGCGGTTGTAACTGAGCCGTGCTTGCTTAACGAGTTTGCTATAATGTATGACTGATTATTAAGAACTCTTGGTACTCTTTGTTGCATTAGCAGTGGCGTTCCTTGCAACACGTAGCGAAGCTGACATGATCCTGTCCAGATGCTCTGCCCTACTACATTTCTGCCGTGGTCCGTTATCTGCCTCGCCAGAAGCGCCGATGTCGTGTTTTCCTCTGACCCACACTAGGTGGTGAAACGTTACTCTTCGCGCCCTTCTTGTGTTCACACCGCTGCAATATCAACCAGATAGCGTCGTTCTGAGACTTGGAAAACTTTAACTGTTTGCTGTCTTGTACAAGGCTGGTATGCAGCAGTACCATTTCACACAGTTTATTTATTTTATCGCACCAGAATCATGAATCGCAGTACATAAAAACAGACGGCCGGCCGCTGTGGCCGCTTCAGTCCGGAACCGCGCTGCTGCTACCGTCGCAGGTTCGAATCCTGCCTCGGGCATGGTTGTGTGTAACGTCGTTAGGTTAGTTAGATTTAAGTAGTTCTAAGTTCTAGGGGACTGATGACCCCAGATGTTAAATCCCATAGTGGTCAACCATTTTTGATCAACGAACAGCGGATGAAAGTAAATTTAACAATGTTATGTTAAACAAGGTCCCGGGAGTAGACAACATTCCATTAGAACTACTGACGGCTTTGGGAGAGCCAGTCCTGACAAAACTCTATTATCTGGTGAGCAAAATGTATGAGACAGGCGAAGTACCCTCACAATTCAAGAAGAATATAATAATTCCAATCCCAAAGAAAGGAGGTGTTGACAGATGCGAAAATTACCGAACTATCAGTTTAATAAGTCACAGCTGCAAAATACTAACGCGAATTTTTTTACAGTCGAATGGAAAAGCTGGTAGAAGCCGACCTCGGGGAAGATAAGTTTGGATTCCGTAGAAATATTGGAACACGTGAGGCAATACCGACCTTACGACTTATCTTAGAAGAAAGATTAAGGAAAGGCAAAACTACGTTTCTAGCATTTGTAGACTTAGAGAAAGCTTTTGACAATGCTGACTGGAATACTCTCTTTCAAATTCTGAAGGTGGCAGGGGTAAGATACAGGGAGCGAAAGGCTATTTACAATTTGTACAGAAAGCAGATGGCAGTTATAAGAGTCGAGGCGCATGAAAGGGAAGCAGTGGTTGGGAAGGGAGTGAGACAGGGTTGTAGCCTCTCCCCAATGTTACTCAATCTGTATATTGAGCAAGCAGTAAAGGAAACAAAAGAAAAATTCGTATTAGGTATTAAAATCCATGGAGATGAAATAAAAACTTCGAGGTTCGCCGATGACATTGTCATTCTGTCAGAGATAGCAAAGGACTTGGAAAAGCGGTTGAAAGGAATGGACAGTGTCTTGAAAGGAGGATATAAGATGAACATCAACAAAAGCAAAACGAGGATAATGGAATGTAGTCGAATTAAGTCGGGTGGTGATGAGGGAATTAGATTAGGAAATGAGACACTTAAGGCAGTAAAGGAGTTTTGCTATTTGGGGAGTAAAATAACTGATGATGGTCGAAGTAGAGAAGATATAAAATTTAGACTGGCAATGGCAAGGAAAGCGTTTCTGAAGAAGAGAAATTTGTTAACATCGAGTATAGATTTAAGTGTCAGGAAGTCATTTCTGAAAGTATTTGTATGGAGTGTAGCCATGTATGGAAGTGAAACATGGACGATAAATAGTTTGGACAAGAAGAGAATAGAAGCTTTCGAAATGTGGTGCTACAGAAGAATGCTGAAGATTAGATGGGTAGATCACATAACTAATGAGGAAGTATTGAATAGGATTGGGGAGAAGAGAAGTTGTGGCACAACTTGACCAGAAGAAGGGATCGGTTGGTAGGACATGTTCTGAGGCATCAAGGGGTCACACATTTAGGATTAGAGGGCACCGTGGAGGGTAAAAATCGTAGAGGGAGGCCGAGAGATGAATACACTAAGCAGATTCAGAAGGATGTAGGTTGGAGTAGGTACTGGGAGATGACGAAACTTGCACATAATAGGGTGGCATGGAGAGCTGCATCAAACCAGTCTCAGGACTGAAGATCACAACAAACAATGTTAATTAAAGACGGCTTGATTTCCAAAATTTGTATAACAACTAATTAAAGCTTCACTGCCTATTTTGAGGCGTGGATGCAGGGCGCACAGGCCTGAAACAGGTTACACCAAATAGAAGAGGCTTATACCCAGAAATAATGAAAGTGTGCTGGTTTGTAGAGGATATCTGCTGTTAACTTACTTTCTTTAACTGCTTAGCGGTCTCGCGACGCGTAACGGTTTGATCGAAATATTACTACTTATATTAAACTGAAAGGGGCAACACATTTTTCTTTTTTATTTTTGGAGGTTTTAGTGTTGGGGATTTTTCTTAATTGTTAATTTAAATTTTGTTTCATGCTTTTCAAACTTCACATTTTATATGTAGACGGTGTCCGACAGGTCCTCTGCCCTGGATTTACCCAATCATTTTGTGGTACGAAATCGAAACTGTTACATGAGATTTTTTCAGTTACGCGATTTACGTGCCTATTTTTTTAATGGACAGATTTATTCATCCACTGTGTTTTCGTATATATTTTTAGCTAATTTAGGTATCGTAAGTAATAAACAGTGGCGATAATTCTAATTCAAGTTGGAAGAAAGTGGGCTGCCACTATGCTCTCTTTCGATACGCTAACTTAACTATTACAGCAAAATCATTTAATTTAGTACTGGATTGTAAACCTAAAAAATAACTACAATAAAGTCCGGGAGAGCATATTTTTACCTATTACCGTTGAGTTATAATTACTCTTTTTTCTACTTTGCAGATGCTGAAACGGAGGACTTCAAAAGACAAAAATCATCATTGTTGCGCCATCGTAAAAGATAAACATAAATGTTGACACATACTTTTATTTAGATCTTTTTGAGCCCTATGGTGTGGTGCTACGTAACCTGTTGTAGCTCGTATGTATTACGTGGTGTATATCAAGAGAGCACGCTGGCGGAAAACCTTTTTACTTAATTTAGCTGTTGGAATTTAAACGGCTGAGGAATCTTCAGTGGTACATAGTTAAGAAACGATTCTTTTTAAACACGCTATCAAAAAATGACAAAAAAACACTGTATTAAAGTCGGTCCTTTCGTTTGGGAGCTAACAAGCCACAGACAGATGCACAGACTCACACATTAAACTTATAACACACCCTGTTTGTGTTGGGAGTTAAAAACGGGCAGAGATATGCTTGTAAGCTGATACGCTTTTTCCTCCTTGCCTGCCACTTCGCGCATGACGCTTGGGGGAGCGGTACCGGCTAGTCAGTACAGCTTATCCGTCGACGTTGGTCTCAAACAGCCTGTGATAATGCTGCATTATTCACTGAGTGATATGTCCACTTTTCTGACCTGGCTGCAGTTATACCCCACAAGATATCCGTATTCCGCAGCTAAGTAGCACAAGGCTAAAGATGTGGTTCCTACTGTCCTGTAGAATAGTCCCAACAATGGATCCGGAAGTATGCATTGTTGTAGTTAGCAAACCGGCTGTGACTAAAATACGAAAAGTAATTGATGAGCCAAGGTTGATGTAGTCTGCAGTCTCTCAGGTTTTCTCGGCATGGCTGATTAATAGCGACCGAACGAGGTGGCGCAGTGGTTAGCACACTGGACTCGCATTCGGGAGGACGACGGTTCAATCCCGTCTCCGGCCATCCTGATTTAGGTTTTCCGTGATTTCCCTAAATTGTTTCAGGCAAATACCGGGATGGTTCCTTTGAAAGTGCTCGGCCGATTTCCTTCCCAATCCTTCCGTAACCCGAGCTTGCACTCCGTCTCCAATGACCTCGTTGTCGACGGGACGTTAAACACAAACCACCACCACCACCAAATCTGATTAATAGTGAGCTTCTGGGAGCGCTGCCGAGTTGTTTTCCATGTTCTGCGCAATACTTCGACGGCCGGCCTAGCCATCTTCTTCAGGTGCTGTGAATTTTGCTGTTGTGTGTTCTCGTTACCTGAACTCCTACCGAAATGTGAGCTTTTGTTGGTCTCTCCCCGCTATTTGTAGCAGAGTTTGATTCCCGACGTCCACTGCGCCCTTTCGCTAAAATCAAGCAATCTCTGTAAAACAAAAGAGCATCAAACTGTCGTGACTGTCACATATAATCACTGCAACATACGATACACAATGTATAAAATCGTAAGATACTAGTCACGGAAGTCGTACTGAACTATCATGTATGCAAACATCTAGCTCATCACTGGTGCATTAGCTGTGCAGTCGGCAGTATGTGGGATACCTCTTTTCCTAACACTAATGTTGAATGTGAATATAACGTCAATGAATGCACTATGTGCATCTAGATTCAGCATTTCTAGATTAGTATTTCCTTTTACAGATTCTGAGATTTCCCTATGACGTCCAAACTTTAGACATTCCAGGCTCCGACTCGTAGAATATTACTCTTTCGTTGGTTCTTTAATATTTATTTGTCATGGTCACCTCCTCTTTGGCAATTCCCTCCCGGAGATGCGAATGGAGGACTAGTCTGTAATCTTCTGCCACTGAATAAATCATCATGACACGTTTTCAGTTACAGTCCAATGTCCTTTGGATGCACGTTTTGAGTTTTAAATGCAGTGGTTTCCCTTTCTGCATCCACATGCCATTAATCACTGCTAATTCTTCCATCTTTTAGGGGCAGTTTCCCACCTCAAGGGCAAGGGATTGCTCTGAAGAGCTCTTTGACGAGGCCATTGGCTGGATGACAGTGACTTCTTGTGCCTAAATTCCGTAACCGCAGTTGCTGATGATTTTGATTCAAAACTATAACAATGACTAGGTTCGAACTTGGGACAAAGGACATACTGGTTCAAATGACTCTGAGCACTATGGGACTCAACTGCTGAGGTCGTAAGTCCACCAGAACTTAGAACTACTTAAACCTAACTAACCTAAGGACACCACACACATCCATGCCCGAGGCAGGATTCAAACTAGCGACCGTAGCGGACGCGCGGTTCCAGACTGTAGCACCTAGAACCGCTCGGCCACCCCGGCCGGCAAGACGTACAGACATTTAATCACAGACGCAACTCCGAGAACATGGGTACCATACTGTCACATAAAAGGTTAATATACCGATTAAAATAGTAAAAGGAAATTGAAATATTTGATTTTTTTTAATATTTGTCTCTGAAGATTGTTGGAAGATGAAATGCGGTTGTAAGGAAATAGTTATCTACCCTTTGCTATTGATTATTTGAAAAATGAAGTTTCCAAATGTTCTCAGACTTTGCATAATCTTTCATAGTCTAAGAAAGGTCAGAGACAAACCGGACCCGACGAGCTGATCATGTTTATCCCTTTGTTTCTACCCAGAAACCAAAGACAACGACACTAGGAGTATTAATTTTAATTTTAGTAACCAACAGCCTCAGTTGCAACGTTTACCTAGAATTTACCTAAGTTTCAATCAGGATAACCCAATCTTCTTCAGAATAAAAGTAACTACCGTTTCTCCATAGTGGACATCGTCAAGCTAAAACTACAAATCCATAAATTATCGTCAGACTGTAAAAACTTACCTGAAACTGCCTCGGCCCCACTTCACGAACGACAGCCACGACTGCTGTACTGGAACACTGCAACTGAGACTGTTGGTTATTAAAATTAAAATAATATTTATACAGTTGCTTGACAGAGCTGCAAAATATTGAAAATATTTAAGACACTAGGAGTGTTACGAAAAGCGGTTTTCTTAATCTGTGGAGGAATGGAAGTACGTTATATGAAGTGAAAACTCACCGCACGTGATACGACTCTCATATGGAAGTGACTGGGCAATAATTATCCGTGTGTCAATAACTACAGCCCATGCACTTCGAAGAGTACGAGCGACTTCTGTCTTGAGTGTGTATAAATTTAGTGGCCAAATTCTCAGTGACTGAAGGCTGTATTGGTAGCTTTTTGGCTATTCGATTGCCGTCTTTTGATTGAACAGTAGGTGACATTTGTATACGTTTGCCACATATTGTATATAACCCACAAATCAACTTACAGTACACCGGCTGTTGGTCTTCCTACGTCAGTCGCGAATGGAACAAAAGCAACGTGACCGTGTTTACGCCTCCGTCGCATTCTAATCCATTTTATCTTCTTCTCAACGGTGCTAGAGGTAATATACGATAGAGCCAGTAAAACATTTTTACAGTATCTCTCAGAACTTCGCCCTATAACCTTACTGAACCGTATATCGCGAGAAATGGTCGTCTTTCTCCCCTCTAAATGGCTCCGGCGATAAAACATAAAACTCTCTTTATAGGAGAACAGTTGGTTCCTACGAAAAGCAGTCCCTATCGGCCAATCCGTAGCAGATATATCCATCTTTCACTCTGTGGGTTTAATGTCCCATCTACAGCGAATTCCTCAGATGCATTGCTGGATACGTTGGACAGGCGTAGCATACCCTCCTACCTCAAACGTAAAGGAATTTCAATCTGCTGAGTGGTCATCCTTAGTACACGGATTTATCGCTCATTATCGAGCCCCTAAATTGTTCTCACTGTTACCTGGGTATCTCGACCTCGTATCAGCCATTTAGTGCTAGCTTGTATTAGAGATGGTATGAAATACGTGAATGTAAGTTTGTCATTATACGACGTGAACGATGTAACTCTGGAAATAATACTTCCTACCCAATTTGCATGTAATTAAGCAATCCATGTTGTGTGAGAAGTTTGCGGATGGAAGATGGAAACAGTGATGAGTGGCTACTTCATCCGTTAAAAATCATTACTTTGCGCAGCATGTGGTCCAGTTACCTGTTGCACGAAATGAAGCAGACTGTAGTCACACTATCCTAGGCGGTTTCTGTAGAGTACGACGACACAATAGCGTTTTCCTTCCGCTAGGGCACAAAGTCTTGTCTTTATCAGACGTGTCCATCTCTTAATGATCTCAGCATCAATCGTTATTAAATTCACTTTTCCTTCTTCTATAAAATTCAAATATACCCTGAACGGAATCAAAATTTGGGTGTCAAAGTTCCACCCAAATAAACCTTTTCCGATCTTCCCAGTATAGCGCAAATTCGCCATTTCCTGGTTGATGTTGTCAACAAATAATTTAAAATTCTAAATATTTTGTGCATTTTACGGTCCTCAATCTACAAAACTAGATATGGAAAAACATGTAGAAACAAGAAAATATCAAAATGCCAGATTCAGTATTCTGAAAAAACCGATAAGTAAATTCGAGCTTAGCACACAGAATATGTCACATTACTTCGAAATTCCTGTGATGATTGTGGAACCATACAAGAAAATGGTTATTCAGTTTAGTATATGCAACGTGTAAGAATTCACGTATATTGTCGAAAGAACATTATAGACACAACTGTGAACGTAGGAACTACTGATAAATGCTAAAACTATCGCGGAATCAGCACAACTGCTCTAAGACCGAACCGCTAACCAGAAAGGTGTACAGAAGTATTGTCGCGTCCCAAGCGTGGGTTTTGCGAGGGATTGAGCGACACGGTTCGTAAACGGGAATTAGCCGGTTGACCTAATTGAGAGGGAGACTTTTGATCTGGCTAAGATGTTAAATTCCCTGGTGTGAAGGTACAAGGCTAGGATGTTGGTAGAAGTAAACTCGTATGGACGTTATAAAAGTTCTAATTTATTCATAAAGAATACAGATCACCCTAACTGCGTAGTGATTGTACCTACAGAATAGCCAAGCCCATTACAGAGACGGTGACTGACTTCCACCGTTCTGGCTGCCTGATAGAACTTTCCAGCACTTTGCTGCCCACACTAGCAGCCTACGTCAGAGTCCCGCGGTCGCTGCCTAAACGCTCATCGGCGACTATCTCCAACTGTCTGCCTGCAGCCCGCCCTCAGCCCAAGTCGGCTGCTACTCACGCTGACTACCGTCGCTGCCTAAACCCGAGAGAGAGAGAGATCCCCGGAGCGGCGTGCCTCCGAGTTTTGTTAGCTCTTCCCCTTCGACCCCGCCAGCGCTTGGCATGACGTAGCGTCGAGTGCAACTTTTCCTTATTAGGGATTGTTTTAGTATTAACTTCAGTACTTTTCTTCAGAAGCTGGGTGGAGGGGTAGAGGGGCCTCTCCCTATATGGTCACGCACTGCGTCCTGAGCCCTTCATTGGCTCCTCATGACGTAGTGCGGTCCCCACCTAGGGCCCTCTTTCTTTCTCTCTCCGCTCCCAGACTTCTCCCTCTAACCAAGAGTGTTGATACTGTAAGTTATTGCTTATTAAGGGACCTGCCCAGAGCGCCATTTTTATCTTAATAGCTGAGTCTGCTTCCTTGCTTATCACGCGCAGCTGCCTGGCCGCTTGGACCGCCGCCTCGGCTATCTGGCTGCGTCGTTATCTTTTGTGACCCCTCTGACACGCCTGGCGTCCCCTGTTAACTCTATCTCCCCGTATGATTTCTGGTGTATCGTCTGAAAACAACTGCATTTAGACTTGGCTTTTCTGCGGTTACAACAGTATGGAAACAAAACTGAAGATATTATATGACGAAGACTTTTGTTTAGTAATCCTGAAAACAAGAGAGAGGCAGTTCTGACGCTGCACTCGATAAAAAGAAGCAAAACAGAAAAGAAATCCGTAAACCTTCCTTGAATATGTTCCTACGAAATATACTGGGAAGACTCATACGTCAGTAACAGGATCTACACACCAGAACGCGAATTTCTTCATCATAAAAGCAAAGGCCATCGCCTAGAGTGATGTGATGGTCGTTACTAAACAGCTGCAACTGATTGTTTATTTTATTCTTCATATATCTATTTATAATGAACTAAACAGTCTTTCAACACTGTCCGACGTGTAGTTTTAAGCTTAGACCTTTTGCGTGTAATAACTTTACGTAATATATGAGCCTTGGAATTTTCCTGTAGAGGTCATTCGGACAGTCAGCAGCTATGACGACAGACAAAAGGTTAGAGAGCTGCCGTGTAGTAGATGCTCGCTGTGAAAACCACCAGCTAATGACCGCTAACTACAAGTTGTAGCGGGTTGGTACTGCCAATTGAAAAGCAACTCGGAGGGATGTGTCGGCCCAAACAGTAACCGCCTGTACATTTTACATTTTGCCTCTAGGTTTCCATTGTGAAGATCGAAGGAAACACTCAGACAGCTGTTACGTGAAGGACATCTGGAACGGAAATTAAATCTGTAGGATCAAACTCTCTTCGACTACAGTAGCAAGATTTTTCTTACATCGGACGATCGTCGTAGAAGAGAGTGGAGGCGGCGATGTACTGTTGCACGTATTCCATTGACTGAGAAGGCAGATGGGTCACTGATGTTTTAGATTACTTGCGTGTAGAGACTGGAGACTTCTCACCACTATATAGGCGTGTACAGTATCGGAATAGGACCATTCGGTGTATTGCCCAGAAAAATGGAAGGCATTTCCGTGGTTGATTCATGGTTGAAGGAGATAACACACGAGAACCCGACGCCCTCTTCTTGAACACGTTTTCCCAGCAAGCAGGTTTGAGTGAATATGAATCACCTGCGGCATCTACAAATAGCTGCGCTTGGTTTGACCAATCGCCACAGGAAGCCTTCTCGCACACAGTGAATGACATCAGGAGGACCCTCGCCGAAGAGGGTTCTAGGTTCGAGGCTCGGTACATCGCTTGAGCAGTCAATGCATCTGATGAGGTGTCAAGTTATTTAATGATAGCAGCAACTGATTTTGATTTTTATAGTTGCGCAGAGATGTGCCTTTATTACGGTTATTGTTTAGATATAATTTCAGGACGATCTCCTGCTTTAATTTCATCGTGCTTATTCCTCCATACTACGCTCCAAATGAATCTACAGGCACACACATTCATAGGTACCCGTGTGGGGCAAGCCGTTTCTTTGCACTTTACGATTTAGTGTGTTTTATAATAATTATAGTGACACTTCGCCCTTCCGTACGGTATACCAAACGCTATTTTCCCTTTTTCGTCACCCATTAAGAACGACGTGCTGAGTTCTTTTAGTTAAGATTGATTCGGTGTACGTGCATTTCCGTGCATATAATACGCAACCCGTATTTTGTGTGCTGGTCTACGGCGCCTGATGTGCTACTTGTAGTAAACGCTTCATTAGTATCCTGTCGCTCGCTGGTGTTTGTTACATCACAAAAACATAGTTATACAGTACACAGAAGTATTGCAATACTACCTGTCACTTGTAGCTTACACGCAATTTAAAACGGATTATCAATATGTAGAATATGTCCAACTTATATAACCAGATGTGCTGCTGTGTATTTTGTTTTTGTGGCGTAACAAACATCTGTGAGCAATATATATATATGGATGTGGCCGTTTGCACCAGGTTCTTTGATTTTTTGGGACCTAAAAATGACAGCAAAGTCTGTCGAAACCGGTTCTTTACCTAAAAGAAATATTTATTCGATCTTGGCTTTCGAATGTTTTTAGCAAGTAAAACGGATCCCTCCTTTAGCCTTCTCAAAATAAGAAAATTCAGTCTTCATTAGTATAAAGCTTCATCGAAGATTTCTGTTTACTTAAATGATCTTTAATATGAGTTATAATTGTTTTAGATGAGCAGCGTGTTTGTAGCAGAATATAAATCGTAACATATTCCGAAAGATAATATGGAATTTTTCAGTGTATTCAGTTTAAGCATTGCTGTGTGCCGGCCGGAGTGGCCGAGTGGTTCTAGGCGCTCCAGTCTGGAACCGCGCAAAAGCTACGGTCGCAGGTTCGAATCCAGCCTCGGGCTTGGATGTGTATTATGTCCTTAGGTTAGTTAGGTTTAAATAGTTCTAAGTTCTAGGGGACTGATGGCCTCAGTACGTAAGTCCCATAGTGCTCAGAGCCATTTCAGCCAGCCATTCCTGTGTGGGCAGCTGTCTCAGTAACTGGGATACACTTCGTTAAATAACAACATGAAACATCGTGTACATTCGTTTCTTCCTTGACTTTTGTGTATATGAAAGTTTCATCGAGATAGCAACATACGACGCCACTTTAAATTTTTTGTAAACCTAACGAATGTGCTATGTATTTTTACTTTGGTCTTAATGAACATAGAAATGACATGAGCGAGAAATGGTAACTAGTTAAGTGCACGCAAATTGAAGCAAAATGCTATCTGTGTAGCTGGATCTGAACAACTGTCACTTATCTTTCACATCACGCATAATAGTTAAATCAAAATTGTCACGTGAGACAAGATCATGAATGCTAGTCCCAATAATATAAGTAAAGAAAAAATTCAATTTACAACCTTGTGAAGAAGCCATACATACAGTCCACGTACATTATGAAAACAATATGGTGGTGCAAGGTCCGTAACATATCATCCGCATATGAAATGCGAGAAGTGATTCCATTTGAAACGCATTGCGTCGGTTACATATTTGAATGAATTTGTAGGCATGGGCCAACACGATGCAAGGAAAAACGCGTAAGCTCTAATGAATGACCGAAACTCACTATTGACTCAATTCTTGCTAAAATTACTTAATGAGAAGAAGAGTTAACAGCACGTATAAATTACTTAAAGTGACGGCAAAGATAAGAAACAACATCCACTAAAGAAACACCCCGCGCACTCTGACATCACGTCGCGCAAGTGTACGGAAGAGACATCACTGTCACAATTTCAATAGCGGTGGTGAAAGAAAATTCTTTGTAGACATGAAGAGTATCAATCCTGTACAAAAACTTGAATGTCTTCTACTTATTTCCTGAACCAAACGAAGTATATGACAGCATGTGACATAAAATTTTTTCCCAAGGAATAATTTATAACGCTATCTGTTAACGTTTCATAAACATGTTGACGAGTACTAGATTCTTACATTGCATAACAAAGAATTGGGGGCCTATATAAACATTTGAATGAATTTAAGGTTAGAAGTTTAGAAGTTTTTCAACCTGATTCGGTTAATGTATAATAGTTCCTCCTTGTCGACAGCTAAAGTTCTATGAAGACGTGTACCTCAATCGGATAACCTGACGGAAAATGGTTCAAGTGGCTCTGAGCACTATGGGACTTTACTTCTAAGGTCATCAGTCCCCTAGAACTTAGAACTACCTAAACCTAACTAACCTAAGGACATCCTGCCCGAGGCAGGATTCGAAACTGCCACCGTAGCGGTCGCGCGTTTCCAGACTGTAGCGCCTAGAACAGCTCGGCCACCCCGGCGGGCTAACCTGACAGATCCCTGCACACGAAGACGAAATATAATAATCACGTGGAACATAAACAGATAAACAATAAGTAATCTTGAAATCTCTGCGACGTAAAGAAAATACTAAAGGGTATTACTGATTGTAGTTTGACTTCTCAATGACTAATATTTCCGCTGGAGGCAGCGTGCACACTATAGTTCATGATCAAATTAAATACAAATTCGAGAGTGAATACACGAATATTTGGCAATCAAATTTTTAGATGGGTTTCTTTAAATGACTGGAGAAGGAAAATAAACAGTCGATATTTTAGTGAAATTCCTTATTATTTAGACTCACAAGCGAACCGTTCAATCTGACATGTCGATATCTGCCCTGGAATTTTGTTATGCTAAAGAATACAGCAAAAGAAGCACTATGTGAAAGTGTTAGCTGCTAAGAAACACCGGAAGTATTTATTTTTAATGTTGATAACATTTTCATATAGTGCCTCTTTTGCATAACAAAATTTCAGGGCAGATATCGACATGTCAGATTGAACGGTTCGTAGCTCGCCAGGTGGATGGAGAAATGCACACCTTCATCATAGCTGTAGCAGACAGTGCACCCGCAACACGGCAGCTGCTTGTCCTGGTTGACGGCACATCGGCTAACATAACACGGCACGACGCGTAAGGCGAATTTCCTTTTCCGTTGATAAATACTCAATGGAGACAAAACTGAATTTTATTTGTATTTGTTTCGTATGTGCTTGCTGTATCATCTGTCTTTGTGCCGCTTCCACAGTTTCGCAGAAATCTGGAATCCATTTAATGTTTCAGACCTTGCAAGGATGAAATGTGACGAACGTGCTATACTATCGAAATCACCTGCTTCTCCTGAAGACCTACATCAGCATTATTTAGTTATTCATATCTTGGAAATGTCGACATTCGTTAAAAACTATGGAAAAATTAGAAAAAAAAAAACAGGAAATAACTCTGACGATGCAATGAATTGTAGCTAGAACGATGATTGTTTTGTTAACTAAAGTCCAGAACAAAGCGCAATGGAAACACTATAGTAATAATTAAACTTTATTCGAATTTTGCATCTTCGAACGAGACCGTGCTCTGCACACTGGAAGTATGAATTAAAAAACACCTTTAGTCACAAATTTTCGTATCTTATTAAATACACTATACATTTCCGTCATTTCCATCATGAGATGCAATTTGTCTTAATACATGATTTATTTTTTCTCTTGAGTGAGGTGAAACACACATGCTTCTCTTGAAAAGGTTTGATGTTAGTTTACAATTTCTTAAGTCAAACGCGGAAAATATGTGTGAAATAGTGGAAACATTTAACAGCGTAAACTTACCACATGGGCGAGCAACTGTTGAACATGTTGTTTTACTGATGCAGCATCTCTCCGACGCCTCCGGTGCTAATATTGAACAAGTCGAGTCAGTGTCGGTTAATAATACAAACAACATGACGTCATTCTTACTTGTTTGACCTTCCCCCCTATGTCCCATTTGTAATTACATATCGAAACATTTCTTTGCCTATGGGGACCAAAACTGGAACTATTTCTTCTTTCAGTGGAAGTCGGTTCCGTCGGCCGCTGTGGACGAGCGGTTCTAGGCGCTACAGTCTGGAACCGCGCGACCGCTACGGTGGCAGTTTCGAATCCTGCCTCGGGCATGGATGTGTGTGATTTCCTTAGGTTTGTTAGGTTTAATTAGTTCTAAGTTCTAGGCGACTGAAGTTAAGTCGCATAGTGCCGAGCCATTTTTGATGTCGGTTCCGCATTAACTCATTAGAATATCTACAAATTTTCGCTGCTCTATGATAAATACAGCCCACTCTGGACCTGTATACTTTGTTTATAACAATGTGGTACTTGTTAACAGTCGCCTGGATTTCATTTCAATATTTATTCTACATCTTCATGATGTGTATGATGTGGACACTCCCCTCTTCCAAGGAGACAACAGTTGGTTCACAGGGGTGCGCACATACGTTTCTTGTTTGACGGACACTCAAGTACCTTATCTCTCATCGAATGCCCTGCTAAATAACCCGAACGTAATCTCGTGTAAAATGCCTGTGACTGTTTAGAACAGTGAGCGAAGGGTAACAAAAATCTGGTAGGTCTGCAGGACCTATACGTCAACCAGTCGTTTCAGCTGGGTCGGCCTACCTGAAGACACTTGCTGATTCTCTTTCTCGCTGAAGTGAGGCTAGTATGAAGGCCACAGACGTAATACACGATACTAGAGTGACGTGCCGTGATGCTACTTTTATTTTTCCACGTATTTTATAGTACTCAATAGACAGCACGATGACACTTCACATCTAGCAGAGTCTTCACGAGTACTAGGCGGTTATAATTAAAATATAGCTATTCACAGAGGTCCAGAGTGGGCAGTATTTATCATACAGCAACGAAACATCGTAGATTCTCTAATGAACCCATAGTACCAGTACTAATCCACCAGTACGCTCTTTTAGTGGGCTGACTAATATTTTGTCTGGCGAATTTAATTTGTGGATGTTCGTTGATTCTTGCATCCATGGGCCTGAAGATAGGGTATTTAACTTGACACGTTTACCCATTCGTACGAGATAGGAATCTCACCGGAAGGACTGACAGAATCTTGGATGAAAAAAGACAAAACATTTACCCCTGATATAAACAGAAATTCTGAATTTTCGGATTCTTTCCATTACCTGCGCTATTAAACCTTGCTTCTTGCCAAATTTCATTATCCCACGTTAACGGCAAGTATGCTATACGTTTTGATGAGTGAGTTGGTGAATATAAAAATATGGATATAAACAGCCGTATCTTTTGACTACATTGACTTAAACGCTTACAGTTTTTACAACGCCCATGGATCGCAGATAGTAGTACGTAGCATAAATTTCAACTTGATACGTCTACCCGTTCCTAAGAAAAATGATTTGTAACAGACCGACAGACAGACAGAGAGACAAAAAAGTGGTCCTATAATGGTTCCGCTTTTACCGACTGATGTACGAATCCCCAAAACATGAAGAGTGATAAGAAAGCGAAAAGAAATGAATATTAATTTTTTACTTTCGTCCATGTACTTACTAGCTGGCGTTTTTACTGTAGAAGCTACAACAGGTACACAAAGCAGTGTAGAAATAGCTCTTGAAAACATGTCTGAATGACAATGTGGCTTCGTAAAAGTACACACCATTGGAGGGCATGTAAATGATTAGAGTTACACATCTCTCTGTTAGGTAGATCGATCACCAGAGTCCATTGACGATGTTAGCTTTTAGCGTCTTTAGCAGGTCTGGTAGGGTATACAAGGAAAGTGAACATCGTCCTATGTTGTGAACACTGTGAAGGGCACGGAGAGGCTGCATACTCGTCTGAGGCAGCGTTACCTCCACTTGAGAGAGTTAGAAAGGGTGTCCATTTCGATGGATCATTAAACTGTGCAATACGCAGAATTGCAGTGCATACGGATGTGACAGGGGACAGATGAGGTCTACTTGAAAACGTAAGCGCAGACATCCTCGTCGCCAGTCGCCCGGCCGACGTCGCCTGACCAACCCGATGGAGTACGGCCGCACTGTGCACCGAGCACATCATACCTCCTTTATATCATTCCATGTCAGGATTGTCGGACATATTCTCAGTCCGAATATAATGAATTCACTCGAGACAGGGACGTTCCTGTCCATGCATCAGCACGGCTTTAGAAAGCATCGCTCCTGCGAAACACAACTCGTCCTTTTTTCACATGATACCTTGCGAACCATGGATGAAGGGTATCGGACGGATGCCATATTCATTGACTTCTGGAAAGCGTTTGACTCGGTGCCCCACTGCAGACTCCTAACTAAGGTACGAGCATATGGGATTGGTTCCCAAATATGTGAGTGTCTCGAAGACTTCTTAAGTAATAGAACCCAGTACGTTGTCCTCGATGGTGAGTGTTCATCGGAGGTGAGGGTGTCATCTGGAGTGCCTCAGGGAAGTGTGGTAGGTCCGCTGTTGTTTTCTGTCTACATAAATGATCTTTTGGATAGGGTGGATAGCAATGTGCGGCTGTTTGCTGATGGTGCTATGGTGTACGGGAAGGTGTCGTCGTTGAGTGACAGTAGGAGGATACAAGATGACTTGGGCAGGATTTGTGATTGGTGTAAAGAATGGCAGATAACACTAAATATAGATAAATGTAAATTAATGCAGATGAATAGGAAAAAGAATCCCGTAATGTTTCAATGCTCCATTAGTAGTGTAGCGCTTGACACAGTCACGGCGATTAAATATTTGAGCGTAACATTGGAGAGCGATATGAAGTGCGACAAGCATGTAATGGCAGTTATGGGGAAGGCGGATAGTCGTCTTCGGTTCACTGGTAGAATTTTGGGAAGATGTGGTTCATCGGTAAAGGATACCGCTTATAAAACACTAATTCGACCTATTCGTGAGTACTGCTCGAGCGTTTGGGATACCTATCAGGTCGGATTGAGGGAGGACATAGAAGCAATTCGGAGGCGGGCTGCTAGATTTGTTACTGGTAGGTTTGATCATCACGCGAGTGTTATTGAAATGCTTCATGAACTCGGATGGGAGTCTCTGGAGGAAAGGAGGCGTTCTTTTCGTGAATCGCTACTTAGGAAAGTTAGAGAACCAGCATTCTAGGCTGACTGCAGTACAATTTTACTTATGTTTCCCGGAAAGACTACAAAGATAAGATAAGAGAGATTAGGGCTCGTACAGAGGCATATAAGCAGTCATTTTTCCCTCGTTCTGTTAGGGAGTGGAAGAGGGAGAGAAGATGCTAGTTGTGGTACGAGGTACCCTCCGCCACGCACCGTATGGTGGATTGCGGAGTATGTATGTAGATGTACCAATGGTCAGAGACTGGGGAATTACCATCCCATGCTTAGGCCACTGTAAACGCCACAACATAAACGGCTGCATCTGGAATAGTGCCGTGAGTCGGAAGAATGGATTGCTGACTAATGGCGCCGCATCGTGATCAGTGATTAATATCAGTTCTGCACAATCTCTGATGACCATTGTCGGCGAATATGACAGCGATCTGGGAAGAGGACCCATTCTTCCAAAAGTGATGTTAGTGCTGATGTCATGGTACGGTTAGCCATCGGGTTTGACCTCTGATTACGGCTAGCAGTGACTGAGGAAACTCTGATTGTACATCGGAACGGTTTGTACATCCTGCGTCACCATATTACCTTTCATCGCATCGCGACATCACTTTTCAACAGGACAATGCTCCACTCATGGCACACATAGCACTTATGAACTGTCCGAGCTATATTGAGGTACCAGTGAGGTCAGCAAGATCCCCATTACGTGCGCTTGATGAAACACGTGTGGAACCTGTTCGGAAGTCAACTTTGTCGCACTGTCATTATCGACTGTGCCAAGTATCAGCTACGAAAGTTGTGGGCCACCTTTTCTCACTAGATGATACAATAGCTTTATGACATCCTTCGCATACCCGATTAGTGCATGCATCCAATCGAGAGTGAGTGCCACGTAACACTTATAATTAGGCTCATACTGTTGAAACCTTCCATTCTCCTCCATATCTCTGTTGTTAATGACAACCTTCCCTTCTACAATAACCTATGAAACCTTCCCTTAGGATTTCTGCCTCTTGCTTAATGATAACAAATGAAATCTTCCCTTTGAAATTAATTCTCTTTCTCGATCTTCGCATACAAATTTAAATGCTACTTATTAAAAGTTATTTTCTGATTATTTGAACCAAACATAAGATGTGTCGTTGTCTTGGCCTTCATCCGTTACCTAAAATAACCCAAAACTGTTCCTTACCTTTTTTACTGTAACTGGATAGCCATCTGACTGCTACCTCGAACTGCGACATGAATATACTTACTCTGTTTTACTATACTCTATTAGCTGCTGGTGGGCTGTCATAATAAGTGGCTCTATTTATTACTAAAGCTGATGTTACTCTTTAATTACTTTGAATGACGTTACGTAATTCATAGTTAAACTTTTTCTTGACAACAATAAAATTTTGCAAAGTTCTACGTTGATGGTTTTTGGGATGGACTACAATCAGCAACTGAATATTGCTGGCAAAAATTAATTATATTTTGAATGAGATGATTTTACAAACGTTCTAATGGGACTTTTTACAATAATCTGACAACCAGCATTGCGCAAACATACCTTCAGTAGTCACGAGTTTGTCAAAAAATAATTCAATAATATTAGTTCCTCTTATGATAATAGTTAGCTGATGTCTCTGTACATCCGTTTATAATCTCTTGTAAATCATAGCTGGTAGCTTGCAGGCACATCTCTCAACCTCACGCTTCAGACCTGCTACCGATTCGCTTCACTTCTCGCTTACTACTGACTTCTTACGAACGCTAAAGTGTGGTCTCTCCTGCCAACAATGCTTTCTGGTGCAGACAACCCCTGCTACCATTACGAAATGCATCAATGCGCGGTCTTTCCCGCTCTTTTCTTAAAATGTATCCTTACGCTGTCTCTCCCGCCCTTTTAAAAATTATATCAATGTGCGGTCTCTCTTGCCAACAATACTTTGATGCAGACATTCCCTGCTACCACAATTATTTCCAACATGACAAATATTAATTATTCCTACTTAATAAAATATAAACATCTTTCATAAATTGTGGTTTGACAATAGACAATAGAAATATACACGTCTTACCCTGCAAAGTTGTTCGCAAATTTGACTCGATTTTGTCATAATTGGAATGTCATCACTTTTCCTCTGAACCCGCGACGTTTTATTACTTTTCCTCGTTCCCTTTTGCTACACATTCTTTGTGCCGCAGTACACATATTTATCGGTGCGAGTGGGCTGTATTATTCAGCTATACAAGAGCCAACGGTCTGCAGCAAGCTGGAGGCGGCTATTGGGCGACCTGTCGGCTTTCGTTTTTTTGAATTTCTGAGCGGAGCGCACCGTGCACTGCGGGCTTGCCTGTCATCAGGGGCTGCGTCGAACTGCCGGCGGTCGCTTACGTTAAAGGGCGAGCGGTGTGCGTGCTGTGTGCGCGGGTAATGACGCCGCACAATCTGCAGCAGACATCGCTGCCGCTCGTTAAGCCTTGTCGCGCTCACTTAATGGCTGCACCGAGCACGCAGCAGCCGCAAAAAGCGCACAACCTCTGCATTTCTTAAAAGGCGAAAGTCTCCAGCGGTCTGCCCTCCACTTGAAATGTGTCCCCAGTAACACGAGATTCTTTTATACGAACAACCAGCCGGCGTCGTACACAGTTCCGATAGTAGAAGAAAAAAGTCAGGGAACGAGTAATCGGAGGGAACAGTTTTATATAACAAGACGTGCTGTTAGAGACTGTTAAAATCATTGTGATCAGTAACACACTCCTAGCTCTGTCTCGTGGGCCCCTATCACCACGGCAAAGGGCGTCCGAAGGTTGCGGATAGGGGATACGGCCTTCATATATGAAGGGTAGCTGCGAATACAAGAAGTAAGCAGTCGCGGACAGCCGGTGGGGAGTAGGCGATGGGTGATGAACCATCCCTGTTTCTTTTTCTCTTACTATCAAATCTATTCATCAAGAATCAGCAACGTTAATGGGCATGGGTCCCTTTGAAGTAAAATATTCCGGAGGTAAACTAGGTTCCCATTCGGATCTCCGGGCGGAACCTACTTCGAAGAAATTCAGGCCGAAAAGAACTTTCAGGTTGGGAACATAGAACGTTAAAAGTTTGAACAGGCCAGGAACATTCCAGACATTATTTGACGAATTACATAGATACGATGTAGACATTACAGCTATTCAAGAAACTTGGTGGCAGGGGGAGGGTAGCATAAAGAGGGGTAACTGTATATTTTTCTATGAAGGTGCGGAAGCTTACAGTTTCGGAACAGGTTACGCAGTACAGAGAAAAGTGCTTCACGCAATCAGAAACATAAGGTTCATTAGTGACCGACTATCAGTTATAGTGTTTTCCGGCAGGTGGAGTAGACTAGTAGTAATTAATGTACACGGACCAACTGAGGACACTGAAGAGGTTCTTAAAGACGGCTTTTATGAAAAACGTTGCGTACTTTGAGTAGCTCAGGTTGCCTTGTCCGCATCGTGAACAGGCTTCCTGGTGAAGGCAAATTATAGCTTAGCGTGGGAGGCCTGAATTGGTTAGTGACGGAAGAACAGATGAAGGCTACTAAAAACCGACCACATGCTAAGATCAGGGATCGAGTAACTGTGTTCGACAGAGTGTCACTCCGTTTGAATATGGGTAGGTGAAAGTCTCCTGCTTGTGCCCTGTCCGTGGAAAAATCATCATTTCAGATCTCTGTCTGGTAAGACAGATTCATCCCTACTTGCAAGGGGTTCAGAATCTATTAATTAACAAACTGGAACTCGACTGTGATTGCAATATACAATGAGAAAGTTATCATCATAATATTCATTTATCAAAACATTGCTCTTTCAATTTGTCTACAGTAGGTAACAATTGGTGCTGAATACAACAAAATTACATCAGCTGACTCTGAGATAAACCATACTGGACTACTTAATTTCTGACATAACTCACATTTACACTAAGATGCCGTTTGCAGGAGTGCTTGGCAGTATGTAGATACTGATCTACCTGCCAGTATCGCATCTTCGAAGGCTAGTGGCACTTCCGTGGAACTGACTTGACCTTGTCTCCAGTGCAGTTTCCAGTCCGCAGGGCTCCAAAATAACTAATTAAGTTTATAACACAACCACTCTTGGGGGAATCTGCTCTACCCATATAGAGAAATTAATTCTATTGGAAGTGAACCATATTGTGGAAGCCCAGTGTTCTCAAAATAAATTGTTGAACATTGGTCATTACATCGAAATATATTCAAAGATGAATCCTATCACGATTCACAAAGCTTGCAACAATGGAGATATGCCGTTACCAGTGAGACCAAGACCACACACGAAACTTCATTCGCTTAATGTTTCATGTTTTATAAATACCAAAACACAGCTAATCTATTTCCACAAGATGTCACTAATGCTCTTTCTCACACATCGTCAAGACAGTCAGGAAAGCCATAAGTAAAAAATTTGATATTCTCTAAGTCAAGCAAGCCCACAAATTGCTAATCCCCAGAAGGTCATGGGCTCCGACAATGCTCCAACTTTTGGATAGTCAACAGCTTGCCAATGTGCTACGCTAAACCAATCTGCAGAAATCGAAGTGATGTTTCATACACGCCGTAAGTTTCTTATTAACTGCCGACGTCTAGGCCTCAGTAGCTTGTCACTAGCAAAAATGCACTTGAAACACTGGCTGCATGACTTTACTTAGATATTACCAGCAAAATATGTGCATTAGTAATGCTTATTGGGCAGTTAAGACGGAGTGACCCACGGTATACTTTAAAACGGTGGTGAAAAGTAAAGGAGGGGCAGATCGTGCCAGTGGTGACACAGAAAGAAGTAAACAGGAAGAACAGCGAAGAAATTAAAGAGAAGACAAACTATAAGCAAGTTCAGATGCACAATTGAATACTCATTGTGGTACTGATGAATAGTTAAGTGGTTCCAAGAGTATTTAAGAGTGAAGCCCTGAAATGATGATCAGAATCGGAATAATTAGAAAAAAGTGAAGGTATATACACGTCACAAGATTTATAAAGCCTCAACATCCACAGAATAGGTATCATTTTCTAAGCGTAAATAAATGTTACTTGCGAGTAATGATTTTAAATCATTTACTGAACGAAAATGGCTCAATTTTAACTTCCACACAGCCAGTAAGGTAGTAATAAAGTCACTTCAATAAATGGTATCTACAAATGGCCAATCGTGATATATAAAATATAGCTATAAAAGAATGACATAGTTCCTTCAAATGCCATAAATCTAAGTTGCTAATTGTTTTCCTATTTATCATTGAATAACGTAAAGTATTCAAAGGCAATATGAGTTAAATCTAGCTGGGCACAGAGTATTTTTCAGTACAACAGGTCATACAGAGCAGAACAGCTCTGACAATAAAAAAATAATATATTTTTTAATCTGCAGCTGGCCTCGACGGGGATTTTTTGCTCCCACCGCATTATTACCGTGCTGCCGGTTGCTCGCTGCCAATGACCGCATGCTGTCATCCACCGGTCACATCGAAGGCAGTGTAGCTCATTCGGTTGATTTATTCTGAAACTATTTCAAATTAAAACATAGGAAATCCCCGAGACGGGCTGTTTGTTGGTCCCTCAGAAGATGCTTCGTCCAATGTAACTGGGGGGGGGGGGGGGGGGGGGCGGGGGGCTACTTTGCGAAGTCAGCTATCAGAAATAATCAGGACGATCGCAACAACCGATCAGTCACAAAATCTGGAGCTGTACAGTACTGTTTACCGAATCAAAATTGTTGCAAATCACTTACCTAATCCTACACTGACATTTTCTGTGACAAGGTTGTACACAAACAATGTCGTCCAAACCGTATTGTGTCTCTAGAATGAATTAAACGACTCTGGAATCTTTGTTCATGCAACCATACCACTTCCATTACTTAATATCAGGATGAGCTAGAGAGCGGCGTGTCATAATCGCTTTATACGACTTTGTGAAGTAGTACAATACGAAAGGGTCAAAATCTCCGAGCTGACGTCGAGAGACGTGCAACGTTTGACAAAAATATACTTCCCCATCAATCTGTGAACTCCACATACCCCTGGCCGTTGAGTCGGCCTGTGTACGTGGTACCAAACAGCTAGTCTGTTTCGTATCTGATTCGACTACAGAGAAGCGGAAAAGTGAATATCACAATGCCTACGTAAACGTTCGAATATCACTCATCTACTTTCAAACGTACATACACACTGGCACACGATGGAAGCAGTCTAATTAGTGTACAGTCTGCGTTCAGTAACGTTCCTCTGAATTCGCCGAACGCCTTTGTACCAGCGATTCCTATTTCAGTTCAGTTGGTTTCGCTAGGGCTGAACGGAACGCCAACCTTTGCGACAGGTAGTTTAATCCCTTGGAAGGGTTCGATCACACCGACTTGACAAGGACCTCAAGCATTGCAGCTGTACTCTTGAAACTTTCACATTTCAATATTGTTACTTCAATACTCTCGAAACAATTACATTACAGTATTATTACAGCACTGCTGTTGAAACATTCGCATAACAGAATTGCGTGCAGTTTGCTTAACACAAGCTCTTTGTCTGAATTTTGTAACATATCTAAGTTTTCCATTTGGAATCCCTATTAGAGCACTTATGCCATCGTTACATTTAAAATATTCTGACAGAAACAGTAATTACTAGAGCATGAATCACCATTCCGATATTTACCTCATTTTTCAGAGCTGTTCAGCACATAACGGTTTTAAATCAGCATCAACACAGTCATCATCATTAAGAGGTGAGTTAGTCATAGACACGTATATTTTCTTAGATTTGTTGTATGGTATGGAAGCAAATTTCCCCCTCACACCCCCCCCCCCCCCCCCCACACCCAAACTTTATCTAAAGCAATTTCTTGGCATGCTCAGTCAGTTCGTGAAGCCTACTGGCTGGAAGCTGTTACCGAAGTGTACATCTTCTCTTCGCATCTCAGACATACTCTATGGGTGCTGGCAGGGTAGCTGGCAGGCCTGTCGTTGATCCGTACATCCCTCAAAATGTTTCTGATACGAAATGTAATGTACGATTTTGTGGTACCCTGTTGGAATATGCATTTGGGTATCCTTGTCGTAAAGGCTATGGAAACAGAATCTACCATGTACGGACTACTGGGGAGCATTCAGCTTCGTTTCAAAAACTGCCGAATCAGTCCAGTTCTCATTATCATACAGCTCGCCACACTGTGATTGAAGGAGTTGGAAAGCTACGCATCTTGAGAAACACTGATTCCTGTGACTTTTCACCACATTTCTATGAACATGTTTGCTCAAGTCTGACCGACACAAAGAAATGCGAGACTCATTGCTGATCATCATAGAACGCTAATTAACATCCCAGTCGACTCTAGCTCCGTGCGATACTAGTTAAATGTGGTCTGCTGTGTGGTTCCAGCGGTAACCGAAACACGACAACACCAGATCTAAGTCCGAGTTCGAGTTATCTGTTCCCGCTTCGTGAAGACGTTCTGCCTGTAACTTCTGACAGGATGTCAGTCGCCGCCATCCGTCTACTCATAGCAGTCAGTTCAGTAATCCTACGATTTTCTCGTGGTGTAGTCCTTCTGAAAGTGCCCATGCCTACTCTTGTTGCCGCACTCTTCTCTCACACTGCCTCCTCTCCACAATTTCTGCATTTTTTCCTCTACAGCCAAATGTCTGTTCTGTCAGTCCGTGCTATGGTCCAGCGTCCGACACGCCAATGTTCGACTTTTTAGAGAGCCCGAAAGATGGAGATTGGTTTCACGTGCATGGCCTCTTCACATGGTGTGTTTTATATCTCCAACTGAAACGTTCCATTAGTGTCAGACACACCCTGAAACACGTGTTAGATGACGATTATTAGATATTTCATGACTTATACTGCTAAAGATGTGACCGTTTCACGCAGAAAACTGGTGACCTGAATTCGATATAGACAGCCTTGAAGCAAGAAACGTAGAATGCTACAGTATATACTAAGGCAGTACGACAAAGTCACGGACTTGTTTCCGGAGAGAGGTGACTCTGAACAACTTACTGATTACGATAACAACACTGGAAAAGATATCGCGAAACTTTGAGAGCCATTCAAAGATGCAACAGGAATGCTGGAAGGCGAGAAGTTTCCAGCAGTTGAGTTTGTTTGGTTAGTGCAGAAACTGAAAAAGTCATTGTAACATAAAACCCAAAAGTGCATACGTTTAAATTACTGTAGACGTGTTGCGTGTCAGCAAATGAAAATTGCCGCTTAATTGCACTTTGGAATGTTAGCTCTGGTTGACGAAGCAAACTTCATCCGAAACGAGTCGATTCATTGTAAATACGCCACAAGTATATTTCTACAGCGTAAATTGACTGATCTGAGAGTAGTTCCATGAGCTGGAGGAAACATTCTGTTCGCAAACCTCTACTTCTGACGAACAGGAATGAATGCTGGATGAACTTAAGGCGGCATTATGGAAAAATTGCATTAAGGGTAAATAGAGGAGAGACAAAATCTTTTATGCTCGACATCAGTAATGATTTGAATTAAGTAAGTGTCTTAAAAGCAAGAGAAGAATCATTTGGTAATAGATGTGACAGACAAGATTGATGCCACCAAAGAAAAATTAATCATGTGCAAAAATCAGCTTCAAGTTCGTGACATGGAACTTTTCCGCAAATCGAGGTAGTCATTTGTGGAACAGAGATTAATGACTACGTTCCAGAAAAAGCAACATTTCATCATGAGTTCTCAAAGAGCTCGCACGTTGAATACGTTTAGATTTATTTGACAGATCGCTTTCAATTTCGCTGCTGATGAACTCTACATTACCTCCAAATTGTGCTGATTGACGTACAGCGTACGTCCTGGCTCAGTGAGACGTTTTCCCAGTCTAGGAATTTTCAAAATGTTTTAGAATGTCGCGCCAGCGAAATATACTCCACTGCACAGACAAGTCGCTAAAGTCATTTCAATGTTTGGTTCAACGTTTGTGTGCAAACGGCTTTCTTTCACTGTGAAATTAAGGAAGTCCTGCCACTGTTCCGATTTAATGGATTTTAATCTGTGTTACACTATGTGTCTGTACACTAAAGAGCCAAACAAACTGGCAGACCTGCCTAATGTCGTGTAGGGCACATGCAAGCACACAGAGGTGCCGCAACACGACATCGCATGGACTGAACTGATGTCTGAACTAATGCTGGAGGGAACTGACACCATGAATCCTGTAGGGCTTTCCATTAATCCGTAAGACTACCTGGGGTGGAGATCTGAACAGCTCTCGTTGCGAGCCATCCCAGATATGCTCAATAATGATAATTTCTGGAGAGTTTGGTGGCCAGTGGAAGTGTTTAACCTCAGTAGAGTGTCACTGCAGCCCCCTCTATAGCAATACTGGACGTGTGGGATGTCGTATTGTCCTGCTGGAACTGCCCAAGTCGGTCGAAATGCACAATGGCCATGAATGGATACAGGTGATCAGACATGATGCTTGCGTACTTGTCACCTGTCAGAGTCGTATCTAGACGTATCAGCGTTCCCATATCATTCCAACTGCAGACGCCTCACTCCATTAAAGAGTTTCCACCACCTTGAACAGTCCGCTGCTGACATGCAGGTTCTACAGTTTCATGAGGTTGTCTGCATATCTGTACATGGCCATCCGCTCGATACAATTTGAAACGAGACTCGTTCGACCAGGTAAAGTGTTTCCACTCGTCAACAGTCCAAAGTCGGTGTTGACGGGCGCAGGCGAAGCGTGAAGCTGTGTGTCGAGCAGTCATCAAGATTACACTAGTGTGCCTTCGGCTCCGAAAGCCCTTACCGAAGATGGGTCGCACGCTGACATTTGTTGTGGCTAAGCATTGAAGTCTGCAGCAATTTGGGCAAGGGTTGAGTTCTGTCACTTCGAACGATTCTCTTCAGTCGTCGTACTGATTTTCCTCTCTCGTTGCAAAAGTATGAAAACCAAGTTTTATTAAAGAAAACTTTAATCTTAAGCGGCATGAATTAGCTTTCTCAATTTAGCCTAGCGACCTGTGCAATTAACCTTCAAATTCTTCGGGAAAAACACAGTATTGAAAGTTAAGTCTGATAATTATTATGAAGAGCAATTAACGGCACGCTTTCTTTTTGTTCTTTTTTCAGTTATTAAGGAGAGTGCAGCTCGTTAAATCTTACCGATATTCAAAATTTACGGTCGAAAGAAGAACAGAACAGACTAAGCGAGCAGTTCTTCTTTTTCATTGTTACCGCTAACCCCCAAGGCGAAGTTTAATCTCGTAAACCTTTAGTTAACGCATGATAACTGCACCCTGCTTCCACAGTAATTCGCTTTACACACCCTAGGCCCTGTCTCTCCATAAAATGTATCTTCTTCACTGCTCCTTTCAGCTTCACTATCATCTCGTTAGGTGTTCGATTCTCTGGCCTGGTATTCTCATGTAATTTGTTATGTATCATTCCTTAAAACTCCTTTACTCTGTACTCTTGTCGATCTAACTTCCAACGTACTGTGTAGATTACAACGAATATTTCAACGGAATTCGATTATACAAAAGCACACTTTGAAAAATGTTTCCCGTTATTACTCGTGCAGTTTTGAATCTAACAGTTATTACGTTGTTGAAGAGGGAATTCTTGCTATCCGAGTCCGCTTTCTTGCTAACACAATCTTATGAATTCTCTCTTTCTTGTTGACAGAAACTTTCCTTGGCCTCTAAGGCGTGCTTTCGAATGTGATGCTCATCAGCTGAAACGAGAGGCTATGATTCCAATTTTTCGTAACTACAAACAACGTGGTAACGTCTGTAACGTAGGGAGTTAATGAAAATTTTAATAGAATGTTCCTCTTAACAATCACTAAAAATTATTTCTGCTTTAGTGCAATGTCAAGGAATGTTCACGAACTATTACATTAAATTAATTTTTCTTCTTTACATATGACAAATCCAACTACTCAGTTACAATTTACTAGTAACTAATACTATGCATTATCACAAAAAATGGTTCAAATGGCTCTGAGCGCTATGGGACTTAACAGCTATGGTCATCAGTCCCCTACAACTTAGAATTACTGAAACCTAAATCACCTAAGGATATCACACAACACCCAGTCATCACGAGGCTGAGAAAATCCCTGAACCAGCCGAGAATCGAACCCGGGAACACGGGCGTGGGAAGCGAGAACGCTACCACACGACCACGAGCTTACGCATTATCGCAACATACAACAAAGTTTACAAACGGAAGAACTATTCTGTATTATTATCACCTACTGGCTTAAAATGCTTAACGAGTTTAAGATGTATTTGGAGTATTTCCTAGCTCGATATTTACCGGAGAGCTGTGTTACTTCAAGTTCCTGAAGGACTGGACCAAGGAATGCTGCCCAAACTTCACAATACTTCCTAACAATTTTTAGTTTCAGGAAAATTCATAGAGCATCCAGGGACTGTTCACTAACAGAAAAAAAATTACGCAGTCCTGTACATATTCACAGGCATTCTGCAATTAAAAAGGAGTACACGACTTACACTTTCGTAAACCAGTTTCAGAGGTCTGAGTGTGCCGTTTACGCTCGCTGAAATTGCTCGGTGCATGTAGTTCCACAAAAGTCACACAAATGTCAGTATATACTCTTTGCATCCTGGGAGCAACTGCATTCGGCTTCCCTCAAGCTCTGAGAATGCCGAATTGCGTAACTGTCGGCTCAGGGAAAGGGGTGGGGGGTTGGGGGAATCCACTTCTTCAATTTCCACATTGTAAAAACAGTTGAAGAGGATGTAAGACTACTCTAAATTTTTTGATGAACTTATTTTTTCACAAAAATCTTTACTTTCCTTGAGAAAAAAAGAAAACATACTTTTCGTATCACGTGACTGTGTAGTTCCATAACGTTTCATAATGGATTTTGATGCAAACGCTTCGATAAAATCTGATTTTTTTACACATGGTAGTGCAAAATCTTAGACTTTTAACAAACTATTTTCCTTCCGAAATTCTTAAAAGTCATTTACAAATGACGCTGTTTATCAAGCACTTGCACTTGATTTAGAAATCTTGTATTGAAAAAGTGTAATGGCGTACATTTTCCGATTGGTACCTTGTACACTTCACATTACTGCGAGTGAAATACAGCAATAAGTACAAAATACTTTTTGAAATGGTAGTGACATGGGTATCTTACTTCTTCCACAAGTAAATTCAAGTGATTGACTGGCGTCAATGTCGCGAAAGCAAGCTGAGTGAGTTAATGCTGGTTTAGTGCCATAAAGGAGAGAAAAACGAGTTACTAGCGATCAGTGGAGGAATAGTAAAGTACTCTCGTGTAATTTTAGTCCACGTTCAGAACGCTATAAATATATACGTGTTTCTTCCTCGGCGAAGACCGATTACACCAGAGAATCGTCTACTATGATCTTACAGTAGCCCACACATCATAACAGCAATTAATTTCTGTTCATTTCTTATGACGTTGCAGAAACAGATCCACGCGAACTCTTCCTGCCTCTCTCTTTTGAAACAGATGTTAAGGGCATTCCTTGTCGATGACTGGTACGCCGTTTGACACTGGTCACCAAGGATGGAGTCACGAAATTTCTTTTCTTTATGAAGTAGGTAAGACACCAGATCATTTTACATTCTGTACCCAATACAAGTTCTTTGTGGTTTTTTCTTTTATTTTTAAGGAGAAACTTCACTCTTACTAAAGGCTCGTTATGTCGATCGTGGCATATTAAATATTTTAGGAGCCTTCAGTCTCCATATTTTTTTTATTTCTGACTGCACGAATTGTCTTAGTGATACTTGTTTCGTCTCATTTCTTCCTTTTATCCTGTGGAATATTTTTAGAGTTTGTTCTCCTCACTCTAGAATGGAGGCGGCAGAGGTCAGTCATACTGAAGAGGGCTCCTAATCTAGCTACAGCCCAAATTTGGACCACACGTCACAACTCGAATTTAGACCATTATGAAATGTAATTATCAAGTTAATGACGAAACGACCGAACCTACTTGGTATTAAAAGTAAAGATGTTCTAAAAACTAAAATTACCCTTAACACGACGTACTAGCGAGAAGAGTAATGGTAAGTACAGAAACTGTGTGCAAAATAATGAATGGATACATGGAAAAGGATTTAGATGGTTGAAACTGAGTTTATGTTGGTTACAATCGGATGCGACAAGTAACTGATGAGGCAGTTTTACGGAACAAGTAACGCATTCTGAGAGACTTTTAGATGATTCCGAATGCTCTTTGTTGTCTAAAGCGTTAGACTCTCGCATTCTGGGATATATGTCTACAGCAGAACTAAACTAGTACGAATACTATGAAATCTTCAAGTCTAGTCGCAACGTTCCAATGGGTCGATGATGGATACGCAATCCATTGAAACGTTGCGGCTAGAAGACGACGCCACTCGGCTGACAACCCTTGAAGATTTCATAGCTGAAATGCTCCGAGAAAGCCTGCAATCGTACAGTACGAATACTCTTCCAACGACTGGTGGGAACGTCGGAAGCAACACCAGCCTGCACACACGGAGTATTATGTCGGCCACCACTTTGTAGCCACGTGCTCGCCTCCCTTACAGAGCGCCTTGTTCGAGCTCAGTCTGCCCCTCTACGAGCATTCGTAGTCGAACACGCCATTCCTGAGCGTGTCACGCGCGTGCGCAATCTGCAGACTTCTAAGTACAGTAGACGTGTTGCTGGCACGGTATTTATCACAGAGGCAGCAGCTTTTATGAAAATTTCGTGTTATTCTCAAATACAGTAACTAATAAATCTATCTTAGCCTCACGACTGCTCTTGGACGGGCGCACGCCACGTCATTTAATTGAAAATACGAAGTTTCGTCTTGATTACCATGCAGATTGATCGTCCAATAGGCACGAAAAATAAAACAGGTACTGAGAGAGTAATCTGTTCCAGTGACAGTTTCACTTTCTGCTTGTTTCTCATGTATCAGACATGTCAGTTTCAGTGAAAAACGTGGGTTCCGATAGTAAACAACCAAGCAACATGAACTGCAGAAGCTCTCTTAAGGCAGTCTTAACGTCTCAGTTAGCTGTACATAGCTGCAGTCAAACCACTTTACCCACTGTTGATTTGTGTTCTGTGGCAGTTACGCTTAAAGCTTTTATTTTATCATTTATTGCTACACAGTTTTTTGAGTCATCAGTAATTTTACTGGTTAGATGCGTGCCGGTCGGGGTGGCCGAGCGGTTCTAGGCGCTACAGTCTGGAAACGTGCGACCGCTACGGTCGCAGGTTCCAATCCTGCCTCGGGTATGGATGTGTGTGATGTCCATAGGTTAGTTAGGTTTAAGTATTTCTAAGTTCTAGGGGACTCATGACCTCAGAGGTTAGGTCCCATAGTGCTCAGAGCCATTTGAACCATTTGATTACGTGTGGCTCGCCGCAAATTCTTCTCCTGTGACGATCTTTCCATCTGAGAGTAGCAATTGAAACCTAGTTCCTCATGCATTTGTTGGATATATATCAATTCCAGTCCTCCTCTACAGTTTTTATCCTTCACAGCACCGTCCAGAACCACAAAAGTCATTCAGTGACCTCTTAACAGATGACCTTCGATCCTGCCTATTCTTCTTTCCATATAATCCTTACCTCACCATACCAGTCCACGTAATTTTCAACATTCTTCTGTAGCACCACATCTACATCTACATCTATACTCCGCAAATCACACTTAAGTGCCCGGCAAAGGGTTCGTCAAACCAGCTTTACAATAATTCTCTATTATTCCCCCCTCCGACAGAACTGCGCAAAAGACGAACGTTTATGTCTTTCCCTGTGAGCTCTGATCTGTAATTTTATTATGACTATCGTTTGTCTCTCTGTAGGTCGGCGTCAGTAAAATAGTTTCGCATTCGCTGCAGAAAGGTGATGATTGGAATTTCGTGAGAAGATTCCGCCCGGAAAGGAAAATGCCTTTGTTTTAATTGTGTTCATCCGAAATCCTCGAACATGTCCGTGATACTCTCTCCTCCATTTAGCTATAACACAAATCATTCTGCCCTTCTTTCAACTTTCTCGGTGTACTCCGGTAATCCTATTTGATGAGGATACCAGATCGCACAGCCGAACCCACAAGCGTAGTGTAGGCAGTCTCTTTAGTACATCTGTTACATTTTCTAAGCATTCTACCAATAAAACGCAGTGTTTGGTTAGCCTCCACCCCAACATTTTCTATGTGTTCTTTCCAGTTTAAATAGTTCGTAATTGTAATTCCTAGGTATGTAGCTGAATTTACGGCCTTCAGATTCGACTGATTCTTTGTGTAACGGAAGTTTAACTTACTCCTTTTAGCACTCAAGTGGATAATCTCACACTTCTCACTGTTTCATTATTTAGGGCCAACTGCAAATTTTCTGACCATTCACGTATCTTTGCTAAATAGTTTGCAATTTCTTATCTTCTGATGAGTTTATTAGGCTATAAACGACCGAAGACTTCTGCTCAGATTGTCAACTAAATCATTTATATAGATAAGGAACAACAGAGGGTCTATAACACTATCTCGGGGAACGCCAGAAATCACTTCTGTATTACTCTATGACTTTCTGTCAATTACTACGAACTGTGACCTGTCTGACAGGAAATCACGAATCCAGTCACATAACTGAGACGATATTCCATAAGCACACAATTTCACTACAAGCCACTGGTGTGGTACAGTGTCAAAAGCCTTTTGGAAATCGACTGCTCATTTCATTCACCATATCCCGTAGTTGTTCTTCACTTCCAGTAAGAATCGCAATGTCATCAGAAAATCTTATCATCGATACCGTTTCACCTTGAATTTTAATCCAGTCGAACATTTCCCTAATTTCTGCCATTGTTTCTTGGAGGTATATTTTGAACAATAGGGGCGAAATATTATTTTTGTACGAATAGTTTCATTTTTAACTGTAACAATGTTACAGTTCCAAGTAATACCGCGAAATGTTTTAGACTGTCCTGCAGATGTTGATTCTACGACAAGAAAACTCGAACTGCCGCTGCGGCAACCAAGGAATTGATCCAAAGAAAAGAAGGGAAGCAACTTATTCAAATATTTATTTAAATTCTTTGAATTGTATATTACAATTCTTCAATTTATTACATTGCGTAATAATTAGAATGTTGTGTTTAATTAATAGTGATAGTAACAGAACTTGTCACAGGGCAGAAAAACCCTGTTGTATAAGAACCATACAGCATCCATACTGCATTACGTGGTACTTTTGTAACGGCACATCTTGAAAAATTCAACCTTTTCGAACTGAGGGAAAAGTCCAAGTGAGCAGGAGCTGATTTATCTCGTCACTTTAATTCTAGAGGACATAATGTCGATTTGATACTGGTCGATTCTAAATCGCTGAGATCGTCGCTGCTCATATAATACTTCTGTAAGTAGGCTGTTTAGGTTTTTTTATTGGTAACACCGCCGCCACGTAGCGCTCTGTATAAAAATCACTGGCTGTGCCGTGTGCAGTCTGTGGCTGGTTTGCATTGTTGTCTGCCATTGTAGTGTTGAGCAGAGGCATCTGGATGCTAACAGCGCGTAGCGTTGCGCAGTTGGAGGTGAGCCGCCAGAAGTGGTGGACATGGGGAGAGAGATGGCGGAGTTTTGAAATTTGTAAGAATTGGTGTCATGAACTGTTATATATATTATGACTAGTGAGGTAAATACATTGTTTGTTCTCTATTAAAATCTTTCATTTGCTAACTATGCCTATCAGTAGTTAGTGCCTTCAGTAGTTTGAATCTTTTATTTAGCTGGCAGTAGTGGCGCTCGCTGTATTGCAGTAGCTTGAGTAACGAAGATTTTTGTGAGGTAAGTGATTTGTGAAACGTATAGGTTATTGTTAGTCAGGGCCATTCTTTCGTAGGGATTTTTGAAAGTCAGATTGCGTTGCGCTAAAAAATATTGTGTTTCAGTTTAAGCACAGTCTTGTAATAACTTTTCTCAGGGGACGTTTCATATGGCGACCCTGCCAGGATACCTCACTGGAATCTTCTGATTTTTTCATGTAGTTTGTGTAATTAATGTAGATTTTTTTTATTGCTAGCGCATAATCATAGAGAGAATTTCCTTTGTAGTTGTAGTCTTTCATTGTTGTTCAGTACAACAGCTGTGGCATGCATGTAGAGTTGCACCAAGTAATATTTCGCAGCTGCGCTTGCAATTAACTAGATATTATTTTCAGTGCTATGTTAATGTGTTCTTTTATTTTTGTTCTTCAAATTGTGTTTTTCTGTGTTGTCGTATGAAAAATTGTGACAATAATGGCATGTGAAAAACGTAACACTAGGCTCCAAAGTAAACAGAAATTTCAGTGATGACGAAAGCAGTGTGTTAACGTCACCATGTAATGAATTCACTAATGTTCAAAGTAGTAATTTGGTAATAGCACATAGGGAAATGGAGCGAGTTGCAAATAATGGTGTAGGCAGTGAAACAATTAGTGAACAGGGAAGCATTATCGATCGATCGGTCGGCAACAGCTCGCCTCAGGATTCCGAAATGACAGAACACCATCTTGCAAATACTGTAGATTCAGATTTTGCGTCCTCACCGTTTTCTCAAATAAATCAAGACACATTTTCTGCTTTTCAAAATGCGAATATTCCCGGTTCAAATGCACTGCCGAAAAGCACTGAGGAACATGTTTCAGACACCAGTGCACTGTTATTACAGTTAATGCAACAAATGGGACAAAGGCTACAAAAGTTAGACACAACGCTTGAACAAAATCAGAAAAAAATGGGACAAAATCTTCAAAAGTTAGACACAACGCTTGAACAAAATCAGAAACAAATGGGACAGAATCTTCAAAAGTTAGACACAATGGAACAAAATCAGAGACAAACACAGCAAAAGTTTCAAAAGTTAGACATCACACTTGAACAAACACGTGAAGATTTAACTAATGAGTTACATAACATCGAATCGAAATGTCAAAAAGTCTGTAATGACGTAATAACACAAATTTGTGAGCATTTCCAACCTATTTTTTCGCTGCATGAAAATGCATTACAGAATCACGAAGCAGCCATAAAAGAACTGCAAACTATTGTTCATGAAAATCATGAGACCTTGCAAGCTAAAATTGACTCAGTTGCATCTACCGATTCGGTTACGCAACTTGCAAAAACTCAAGCGAACTTAAAGGACACAGTAGATACTCTGAAAATTGGTTCAGAAAGACACACAGAGGAAATAATTTCACTGTCGGATAAAGTAGCCGAACTTTCAGATCAGTTCACTAACTTATCTACGAAGGTAGATGATGATCTGAATGACACAAAACCTGTAGCCTTCACTGACACTGAAGAGTATGAACAAATTAGGAAATTCAAACAGAATCAAAATCAAATCAACACACAGTACAAAAGAGAAATGCGGGAAGTACAAGATCAGTTGGCTCAAGTAATACAAGAATTACATATTTCAGAGGACACTCGCGCCCCAGTACGGGAAGAGGGACATAGCAATACAGAACAACCACAAAATAATAACACAGGGCATTTCGGAAATCATGAAAGAAATTGGCAAGGTGCACCGAATTTTGAGATTGAACCGCCGATACGACGTAACAATGACCGATATGCTACCCGCCGACACGATGATTTTGACTATAAGCTGTTCATTACTGCACGTAAATTCAAAACATTTAAGAATTCTGGCAACGACATTCATCCACAAGCGTGGCTCCATCAATTCTCTCATTGTTTTCCTCCCAACTGGTCATTAGAACACAGATTAGAATTTATGTGTGGCTACTTAGAGAATGAACCAGCTGTAAGAATGCGATCGGTCATTCACGATTCCCACAGTGAAGGAGAATTTTACCATGCCTTCCTCTCAGCATATTGGTCCCAAGCCACACAAGACCGAGTAAAACATGGCACCATGATGATGAAACATTTCGAACATTCTGAATTTTCCAGTCTTGTGAAATATTTTGAAGACATGTTGCACAAGAATCAGTACCTGTCAAACCCATATAGCCCTTCAGGACTCATCCGCATTTGCATAATGAAATTGCCTGAACATTTAAGGAATATTATTTTGGCAGGGCGTTGCAAAGACGACATTGAAGCATTTCAGGGACTGTTACAAGAACTGGAAATGGACACTGACAATCGCGGAACGCGAAAACAGGAGCACAACAATTACAGGTCACACCTGTCACAATTCCGCGATGACAGAAATAATACACGACAAGGCTATTCGTACAACGTAAATCGTGACCAAAACAGACACCACACGTATGACAACCGTTGGCAGAGTAGTAATTATTACAGGGAAAGATCACCTCTCCGCGGTAATGACTATCACAGAGACAATCAGAGAAACAGACAATATGGGAACCAAAATAATTACTATCAAGGGAGACAGAATAACTTTAGACGCAACGGTCCACCGCGCAATTATAATTCAGGGAGAAGTTCTCCACCATTTAACCGACAAGAAAGAAACTACAGGAACTACCGACATGACGACAGACGATATAATCATAACGACAGACCGGAATTTCATCAAAACTGGCGGGATCCAAACAGAGCTGGGCCCTCTCGGCAAGTTAGGTCTCCTAATCCTAATAACGACGCTCGCCAACAAAGAGACAGACAATGACTCGCACCGCAGGCAGCCGCGTGCGCCGGCTGGCTCAGAGAAAAATAACATAAGCTAACCTTGAGCAAAATTCCAGTGTTCCTTACCGACGTAACCACATGATAATTGCTTTTCAGTTGACAGTCTGCGTACTAGGAAGAGTAAAGATTTACACCACATTTCAAATGTAAAACCGTTTATTGAAAGATAATCTGCTTTTTAACTTTGTCTTTGCCATAAAACATTTCACTTCACATTTCTAGTATACTTTGTCACACTTAGAAACTGTTAACATGCAACAATGTTTTGAAGTTCACTATCCAGTCTAGAACCTACGGAACATATTTAGACAGTATTTACGAGTGCATTGTTATAGTGAACAGACATCACTATGTTATTGCGTGTGTACATTCTTGCTTGTTAGTTGCACTATTACGTAACGACTATAAGGCTCACATACTTAGAACATTTACCAGTATTGCTAATGAGATTTTAATGCAACATTTTGGTTTACTTGAAAATACATTCTGGATTTAAAGTACTTTCTGTGAGATACCAGATGATACAGTGGTTAGTTTATGTGACAGCTACACGATTTTATCACGACGCTACTAATGAGTGACAATTTACAATGTTGCTTTTGCAGTTTATCTGTTTTATATCTGCACAGTTTTTCTGAATTTTTCTGGAAAGTAAAACATGTTTTAGTAGTAACGTTTGTGGTGTAGCTACAATGAGACAGCCTTTTCTGTAGCACAACAATACGTACAGTACAGTACTTACTTCATCACGGCAATAAGCGTAATAACTAAGATATCTATACTCAAAGCATTTCAATTTTGTTTATCATGAGGTAAGTACATTGGCTTCTGCAGAACTTAGCTTTCGGAGGACAATAACTACGACACTTCCACAGAGATTGTCTTACAGCAAGACGCACATTTAGCGCTACAGGACACGCATTAAACTATTTATTTTTCAACATATTTGAATTACAAAGAAAGTTTTCCGTAATACATTTCATTCCATTGCTGTAATCTGTAACACCTGAGGATATAATTACATTAATCCTCAGGGCGGTACACGCTTACTTTGTGTACCATTTGCTTGGCAAGCACAAGGAGCCCTAGCTAATATGGTATTTGTTTATACAACTTTACACATCGGTACCATATTTCTCTAACACATAAATTACACAGCTATCTGATCATTTAACTGAGAGACAAACATTTTTTTACTACATCAGTGACAGATGTTTACGTAATTACACAGTTGGATAATTTCACACTTACGAAATTGTATTCTTTTCTGTACTTTGTGAACTGTTCATATTTTTCCGGAACCATTGTGATACTATGAGAGCTTTGAATGATGTGTTTGGTATGGGGTCATGATTTTTAAAGTACGTTTGAGGTAGATGACACTTTTGACATGAGCAGAGAATTTATTTTTGGGTTTTGAAATTATTGGAGGAAGCTACGGAGATTTTGAGAATTTGACTGTGGTGTTATGATGTTATTATTACGATGACGATGTGAATTATACTGCTGAGGTATGTTTAAGCTGATGCTATATGAGTTATTTGGTTATGCTACGTATCTGTTATGATGAAATATTGAAGAAGTGTCGACGAATATATATATATGTGTAATAAGGTAAGAAATAATGAGTAGTGGTTAGGGACTCTGATTTGTGAAAAAGGATGTTGGAAACTGAGAATCGTACTTTAAGAGTTATGAAATGAGTGTATATGCGTTAATGTATCACTATGCTGGCGAAAATTATTTGGACACTATTCTATTTAAAGGATTTTGTTTCTACATATTTGTAACGCAAATTCTTGACCTGTGAATTTTTTTATATGAGACTGCCACTGTAGCGGAAACTGGTGTCGTAAATATTTCGATAAGACAGTTAAGTGACCACCTGCACGTAACGTGTCGTGGGCACCCAGCTGCGCGACAACCACCTGACAAAAGAAAGCCATTAGTGTGTGCTTTTCAGAGGCACAGGAAAAAAAAGGAGGCCATTATCCTCGCTATTGACATTCCTTTGTAGAAAGCACCGCAAATACGACACGCTCATTACTGAGAAAGATACTTACATCTGACACCTGATTATAACAAACGTCTTTCTACGAGAGTTGAGAGAATTCTACTAACTTATGAAATGTCACATGACTATTGAACGATATTTTTATGCTTTGTCCATAGTTGCTTATTTCATTTGATATCTGTTTTCCAGCTGTGTTGCAGCATTGGTTTTATAAAATTAAATGCATTTGCTAATGTGAACACTTTCTGTCGACAGATCTATTAAATAATTATTTTATGATCCACATTCTGCGAAAAAGGAGCTCTCGGAATGGAAAGAGCAATAAGAAGTGACTAATAACAGTAACTGTATATATATAATTTTCTTTTCAAGTACATGGTAATATTTTTTTACAATAAATTTTTGTGGTGCACCACTTTAATTGCATAGACATTAAGATGCGAATAGACATTGTCCTTATCTGCATTGATGTCTTTAGTGTAACATTTTTTCTGCTTGAGCTTTGTCATGTTTAGGTATAAGTTATAGCATTTGTGCGGCTGTTTGCCATTCATAGTGCTACTGAATGTCACTTTGTATTACTAGGTTAAGCCAATTTTATTACTGATTTATTTTTCTTGTTTGCTGCGCATTGCCTTATATTAGTTGTAATATTGCTGCCTTTTTTTGCCAATTTCCATTTTTTTATCATTGCTGTTTGTGTAAATTGTTTTGTGGTGCTGCATTGCCTCGTCCCTTAGTTAAGCATCTGAGCTCAGTAGATTTAAGTTAGCTTAAGAGGGGGTAACCTATATAAGAGAATGAGTTGCGATGGATTTGAAGAAATGCACTGAGAGGTAATATGAGAAAAGTACAGAAAGCAGGTATAGATAGGACTTTTTGGAAATAATGAAGAATGAAGGGAGATCTCCGAGAAGTAAAGAAAGTTTTGTTTGCAAAATACTGCAGTAAAACAAACCCTGACCTTTCCTTGCGTTATCCCACTATGTGTTTGTGTACCCTTGTGTATTTATGTTCTTCCTGTCTTTATATGTTCATCTGATAAGACTTATGTTGTAGAATTTTCTAATATTCAGCTACATTCACTGTGATGAGGAATACTGTTATCCTCAAATATAATTTGCATTAATAATATGTCGTTTTCTTTGTAAATATGTTTAGAAATTATTTATTCTGTTCTGTTTTAATGCTCATGTGTGAAGTTGATGTTTCAAAAGTTATTCTGATCTTTTATGTATGTACTTATAATTTTGTAACACTGATGTATTTGCTATTTCGATTCTTTTGTAAAGCCTGTACTACTGCTAATGTTATCTGTATTGTTATGTTCTTTAATGATGTATTTTGTACCTTTGTTATCGTATTCTTATGTTATAAAATTGTAATTTACACCAGTTCATCAAATTAAGTAACTTGTAAATTACATTTCACTGCACACGTTTCTGTTGGTCATAGTATATGGACAATATGTGAGAAGTAGGGACTGATAGTGTTTGCACGTGTGTTAATAATTCAGTAAGGGACTGGATAACAGCATTGCTGGTTCTAAGGACATTTCAAAAACAATTTTTGTGAGTGCACAAGTGGTGGTTATGGACTTGCTATATTATCCGCAAGACTCTTCAATGGTGATTGTGCGCCTTCACAGTCAAACAGATGGCTGCTAGCCATCTCTACAAGGACTACAGTGGGTCTGCACCTTCGATGGCCCACCAATACCATTATTTCTACAAGGACTGCAGTGGGTCTGCAACTCTGGTGGCCCACCAACAGTAATCTCTGCCAGGACTACAGTGGGTCTGCTTTTTGATGACCTACCTACCGATAGTCTTCAACGTTGACTGACTCTGCTGTGGCCCATTACCTGTCTGCATGTCAAAAGTCAGCAGTGTCTTACCGTTGGAGGGACAACACTACTTCTTCAAGACTGCATGGAAATCCACTACTTCCGTGTGCATTTTCTTTTACTACTCAGACTTTGAGAAAAACACTGCAATTTTACTTTGATGAATGATCAGGACTGTCTTTATGGACTGTGAGAAAATTTTAGCTTTTGACCAACATTGTATCGATAAGTGTGTGCATTTCATTTCTTTGTCATTGTAATTATGAAAAAATTTTTCAAATCTGTATTGGCCACTGCCCAAAACAATTTGTAAATTTTTTGTGGGGAGCATGAGGGCTATGTAAGTAGGCTGTTTAGGTTTTTTTATTGGTACCGCCGCCGCCACGTAGCGCTCTGTATAAAAATCACTTGCTGTGCCGTGTCCAGTCTGTGGCTGGTTTGCATTGTTGTCTGCCATTGTAGTGTTGAGCAGAGGCAGCTGGATGCTAACAGCGCGTAGCGTTGCGCAGTTGGAGGTGAGCCGCCAGGAGTGGTGGACGTGGGGAGAGAGATGGCGGAGTTTTGAAATTTGTAAGAATTGGTGTCATGAACTGCTATATATATTATGAATAGTGAGGTAAATACATTGTTTGTTCTCTATTAAAATCTTTCATTTGCTAACTATGCCTATCAGTAGTTAGTGCCTTCAGTAGTTTGAATCTTTTATTTAGCTGGCAGTAATGGTGCTCGCTGTATTGCAGTAGCTTGAGTAACGAAGATTTTTGTGAGGTAAGTGATTTGTGAAACGTATAGGTTATTGTTAGTCAGGGCCATTCTTTTGTAGGGATTTTTGAAAGTCAGATTGCGTTGCGCTAAAAAATATTGTGTTTCAGTTTAAGCACAGTCTTGTAATAATTTTTCTAAGGGGACGTTTCACTTCTTACATAAATCCGGTGTCTGGTTTAGATGAAAAGTGCTGTATGTGTATCGCTAGCCACACACAATGCAACACAAATCGCAGCGTCACTTACTGTCTGCGTCGGCTCTTTCGGTACATTCTTTTAATCCTGTAGTTCTATTAGCCTTTCAGCTGAACTGGCCGGATTTTTTTCTTTTTCGTCACGGTGAGCTTATGAGCTGGAATTGTCCAGAGTAAGCTGCACGTGGCGGAATTCCCACTCTTAGTGCCTTTTACTGTGCTGACATTCCCCACTCTTCAATATATCATCCATGGTACGTAGGTATTTCATACAACTTCGTAAATAGTTTTCCCGTTTCGTTTATTGTGAAGAAAACAAAAAAAAAGGAACTCAATCAAGATGAGACTAAATGGTAAGAGATGAGTCTTTATTCTTCATTATAGAAGATTTAACAGCTGACATCATCAATATCCAGCAACATGGAAATAACAAAAAATGATTCTGCCCTTATAACTCTTGTAAATCGCCTGATAAAAATCTTACGAACTAGAAAAATGACTGACGTATTTTCCTTTTTGTTCCTTTTCCGATAATTCTTCTGATAATACCAGTATGAGTGTCACTCCTACTGAACGTGTAACAAGTTTCTTTATAACAAAGAATTTGACTGGTTTTTTATGTATGTCGTTAGACTAAAGAACCAAATCCTACAGCTGCTGCTTCGATGGGATGCAAGATACATTTCGGCCAGTACGCGATGTTCCATTTTGGTCTGAAAATGATTCTTGCAGGCATAGATTTTTTATTTGTTCTGCATTTAAGTTCAGGTGATCGCTCATGCATACCTCAAAGATTCTTAACCAACCAATTTTAGTAACATCTGTTACAGAAATTGAATTTCAAGCTAATTCGATACATTTTACGTATCCTTGTTACGTCCGGAAGGCATCATACACAGACTTCCTTAGTCACTGTCACTTAATTAAACACAACCCTACACAACTGTCCTTAGATACATGTGTAGGACTCCTATATTGACGAACTGCAATCAATCCCTATTAGTTTCAGTCTTTCCTAGGAACATAAATGTTTCCTCCAATACATTCTCTGGTGTAAGCTATCGAATACTGAACAGCCCTTCCCGTTTCCACAATTCCTATAATAGACTAATTGCATGTATTTCGAAATAATGGTAGCTCTGCCACCTCTTTATCCAGCCACCAGGTGCCGCAGTAGCCGATCGTTTGTTAGTTAGCTTCTAGTTCCATGGATCATTTTGCACGATAAATCATAATGATCTGGAACGATTTATTTCTCATTCACATTGCAAATTAATTTGTAATTATGGTTACATTGCAAGCATTTCTAAGGTAATCTTCGTTTAAAGTAAAGTACGTGAATTAGTAATTCCTACCCGCCACATTTCACGTATAACTCTGCTACAAAATAGGAGTTGTCAAGCAGAAACTTTTTCAGGTTGTTTTCAAATGTTAATTTGCTGTTTGTCGGACATTTTAAATCGTTGGATAAATGATAAATTTCTGTTCCAGCATTTGGAATCTTTTTTTGTGTTAAAGACAACCTTAATGTGAGTTAATGAAAGTCATCTTTACTTGTAGTATTGCAAATATGTATATTATTATACTTTTTATCTGTAGTGGATTATCTACAACAAACGTCATGACGGAATAAATATACTGTGAAGCAGTAGTCAGAACACTTAACTCCTTCAACAGGATCGTTGGTGTGCTCCGCATACACATTTACAGCACAGTTTTGAGCAACGAAGATTTTTTTTCCTTACAGATGAGCTATCATAGAACATTATTCCATACGATATTATTGAATGAGGACATGGAAAATGTGTCAAATTACTTATTTTTACCTCTCCCCTATATTTGCAATGATTTTAAATGTGACTCAACTAAGTTGTTTTCGGACTTCTAAATGTGTATTTCCAGTTTAAATTCTCATCGATATGGACACCTAAGAATTTTTAAGCGTAAAACCTATTTATTATTTCCTGACCATTTGTTACATTTATCATTGCTGAAGTAACCCTACACGTGCCGAACTGAATATGTTGTGCATTTTTAAATTTGAGAGTGGGAACATTTGCAATAAAACATTCGATGATACTTTCTAGAACATCGTTCACCATCTCTTTTGTCTTTCAATTTATAGCATATGGGCGTCTGATAGTAGACCAGTGGAATCTGAGAGTGTCGAAAGAGTAGCCGGTATGCAAGCGCCTTGATCTTCGTCACAAGTTCTGCCTGTGTCGGTACATTTTTAAAAGTCTCAAAAAGGTGGGCTACCGTGGATTTTTTCTAACTGGCACACCTTAGAGCCACTCTTTGCCGTTTTATTTGTGTGTCTATTAATGTTGCATCAGTAAATATCTGTTAGTGTTGTTACTGTAAACCGTAGTTACAAATCTGGATATGTACAGCGCATAAATTAGTTCTAATGGAACTTACTTGTGGTTTATAAGTTTCTAAAATGCCTGTACTTTGTAGCTTTAGCTACACATTTACCATCGTAACGGAAGTCTATTATTCCACAAGATAAATGGCAGACATAAGCTTCCTCAATGGTGTGGCTAATGGAACTTAAAATATAGTATGAAACTGCAGAAGATTCACAGTAACAGAGTAATGTGTTCTCGTTTGTTTACTGCATTCTGTGACATGCATGTACTGCGTACTAGTAAATAGCTTGTAGCAGAAGATCTTTGTTTCACAGCAGTAAAGTTGAAGTAGCGTTCGTAGCTCTTTAGGCATGCATTTTAGAGACCATGTGTGGTGGATATTCTTTCTTCTTGTTTGGGTCCGTACTGTCAACTCTCAGAATATGAAATGTATTAACAATCTGTGGCGGCATGTCTTAACTGCCTCTTCTTACTCCTAGCCAGTTCCATAGAACTTCTTCTAATAATTTCCGGGTATGCAGCCGGATCCCGTCGACATTCTGCCACGATATTTCGGCCCAGAGACGTCCGGCCATCATCAGGTGAGTACACAACTACTGTAGTTGTGTACTCACCTGATGATGGCCGGACGTCTCTGGGCCGAAATATCGTGGCAGAATGTCGACGGGATCCGGCTACATACCCGGAAATTATTAGAAGAACAAATACGCCGGGAAAATTTCGGAAGTCACTCCATAGAACTTTTTCGATAACCTCCGTCAGTCTCATCTGATGGAGATCTCACAGCTCATAGCAGTACTCCAGAAGAAGGCGGACAAATGCAGCGTAATCAATGTCAATAGCAGACCTGTTGCACTCCCTAAGTCTTGTGCTAATAAATCTCAGTCTTTGGTTTGATTTATTGAATTTACCCTAAACGTTATCTATGATACTGTTCCGACATAAGTTATTCGCAATTCTGATACCTACCGCCGGCCGCGGTGGTCTCGCGGTTCTAGGCGCGCAGTCCGGAAACGTGCGTCTGCTACGGTCGCACGTTCGAATCCTGCCTCGGGCATGGATGTGTGTGATATCCTTAGGTTAGTTAGGTTTAAGTAGTTCTAAGTTCTAGGGGACTAATGACCACAGCAGTTGAGTCCCATAGTGTTCAGAGCCATTTGAACCATTTGAATTCTGATACCTAAGTATTTAGTCGAATTTACAGCCTTTAGATTTGCGTGGTTTATCGTGTAGCCGGAATTTAGTGAATTTATTTTTGTACTCATGAGGATGACTTTACGCTTTCCATACTCGTACTTTAGAGTCAGTTACAGCCGGCCGCTGTGGACGAGCGGTTCTAGGCGCTACAGTCCGGAACCGCGCTGATGCTACGGTCGCAGGTTTTAATCCTGCCTCGGGCATGGATGTGTGTGATGTCCTTAGGTTAGTTAGGTTTAAGTAAGTCTTAGTTTAGGGGACTGATGACCTGAGATGTTAAGTCTCATAGTGCTCAGAACCATTTGAAGAGTCAATTGCAACTTTTCGCAGCAAAGAGACATCTTTTCTAAATAATTTTTCAATTGGTTTCGATCATCTGATGACGTTACAAGAGTATAAATAGAGCATAATTTGCAAACAATCTAAGAGGTCTGCTGAGATTGTCTCCTACGTCGTTTATGTAGATCAGGAACAGCACAGGGCCTGTAACTGTTTTTGCGGGAAATATTACTTCTAGTTTAGTTGACGACTTCCCGCCGTTTACTACTAACTGTGACCATTTTGACAGGAAATCAATAATCCAGAAAACACAACTGAGGTGATACTGAATAAAATCGCTATTTTATTAGAAGACGCTTGTGAGGAACAGTGTCGAAAACCGTTTGGAAATCTAAAAATATGGAATCAATTTGGCTTCCACTGTTGATAGCACTCATTACATATTTTCTGAATCCGTGCTGACTATCTGTCAATAAATCTTTTTCTTAGAGATAATTCATAATGTTCAAACACAGTGTATGTTACTAAAACTTGCCGCAAATCGATGTTAGTTGTGTGGGTCTCTAATTCAGTGCATCACTTCTACTTTCTTTGGTATTGGTGTGACTTGAGCAGGTTTCCAGTCTTTGTAAACGAATCTTTCGGAGAGCGGACGGTTGTATACGGTTGCTAAGATCTGGGCTTTAGTATCAGCATACTCTGAAAGGAACCTGACTCATAAACAGTCTGGACCAGTGGCGTTGCCTGTTTTAATTGATTTTAGGCTGCTTCCCTACACCGAGGATATCTGATTCGTAGATACTCAAGCTGACAGTTATTCTAGATTCGAATTCTGGAATATTTGCTTCATTTACATAGATATAGATGATGATGGTTAACACCCCGTACACTTCCATTTATAAAATGAACCAAATATGATACGGGACTTCCACATCTGCAAAAGATAAAATTACTTGCTTTTGTCAAACAATTTGCCACATTGTCCACTAAAACTTAGCGAAACCATTCCTCTACATATTTGCTTGGACAGGATGTGTTTAGAGCAGACTATACAAGTTGCGTCACTTTGCATATCTCACAAATTAACTTTAACTGTTCCATGAAAATATGCGTGTAAATTATGTTAAACGCAGGCTTTTCAGTTCTAATTATGGCACTACCGCTAGCAAACTGGTTCGTATTGCCATGGAAGTACCAACTGGCGTTCACCGATCCTACAGTTGTTTCTATTGGCATTTGTATGTTAAGTATTTCATACATTTTTAGCAAGATTATTAAAAACTGTATTATTTGTTTGAACAATTATATTTCTATTGTGCGCTCCATATAATTGTCCTATTACTTTCATACTTTGTTCACAAGTTGTAATGCTTTTTACATAAGTTCCCATTGGCTGCAGGTGACGTAATGCCGCAAATGCGCGCGCCTTTGTACATTACTTAACCCGAGGCAGAATAGCCACTAGCAGTAGTTACCATGGTGACTACACGCGGTTGTTTACTACAGCGCCAGCTGCGGCCAGCTGGTTGAACACCACGGTATAGTGTTTCTGATCTATTCTATACGTTAAGAGAAGCTCGAGCCAAATATCATGTAACAGTATTTCTGTTCTTTTATATAAGAGTACCTTATGCAAAGCCTAACCTCCCTAATTGACAGAGACTCTCATATCTTTACAGTGCTCATAATCTGAAGATGGCTGATTAAAAGTTCCGAAACCAGTCATTTTTATAAATGAGATATTGTGTGAACTTGACTGATTTACTAATTGATATCAACAACAGATCGTTGCTACCTCCTTCCTACTTTGGTTAAAATTATGACTAACTGTGAGACCTAAGAGAGAGCTTCAGCTAAATAAATAGATTATTGCCAGTACCTTCTGCTGCAAGTTGGCACTTTGTTTCAAGACTGTTTCATCCAGTTCTATCTGTATATCGAGGAGACAGTACCATAACACTTAAGCGACGTCTTGCTTTTAAATTCAAGTAAAGTCTACAGTAGCAGGCTAATGTTTAAGTAATGAAAAAATCGATAACAACAACCTGAGGAGGTGCATTCCAGAAAGAGAGCAGCAATGAAGTTATTAATCAAGGAAGGCAGGAGTGCTAAAAGCCTGTTGTCGTATGACACGGGGCTGGACATACTCTATGTGATCCAAAGTATCCGGACACCTGGCTGAAAATGATTTACAAGTTCGTGGCGCCCTCCATGCTGGAATTCAATGTGGTGTTAGCCCACCTTTAGCTTTGATGACAGCTTCCGCTCATGCAGGCATACATTCAATTAGGTGCTGGAAGGTTTCTTGGGGAATGGCAGCCCATTCTTCATGCAGTGCTGCACTGAGGAAAGGTATCGATGTCGGTCGGTGATGGCTGGCATGAAGTCGGCGTTCCAAAACATCCCAAAGGTGTTCTGTAGCTGCGCACGCCAGTGCATTACAGGGATGTTATCCTCGTGTAACCACTCCAGCACAGGCCGTGCATTATGAACAAGTGCTCGATCGTGTTGAAAGATGCAATCACCATCCTCGAATTGCTTAAAACATCAGTGTAGGCCTGTGCTCTGATAGTGCCACGCAAAACAACAAGGAGTGCAAGCCCCCTCCATGAAAAACATGACCACACCATAATACCACCACCTCCGAGATTTACTATTTAGGAGTGTGAAAATCTTGCGTAGAGACGTATGACACAAGTGACACCCAATCACCTCACCACGTTCGAAATATGAGAGTTCAGCGGAGCGCCATATTTTGCTCTCACACGATGTCTAATGACTACTTAGGTCGCTGATATGGAGTAACTGGCAATAGATCGCAGTACAATGCACCTAATATGAAGAACGTTTCCTTTTGGGGATGTCCGGATACTTTTGATCACACATTGTGTCACTTTTAGCTCGGCTTCATCGACGTGTTCCCCTGTTGTTAGTGTCTCTAAGGCGTTCCGTGGTGGCCAGAGCTAAGCAGTGTCCCGAAATAACACGGCTTTCATGGCCCACATTACAGAGACCGTTCAGATGACAAACAAATATCCCGCCTCCCAAGTTCCATGCATCACTTCAGCGGAAGGGATCCACCTGGTACGACGACCTCGTTTGCCAAATGCAAAGAGGATTGAGTCTGACGGAGCTTCTGGCGTGCCCACCAGATTAGCTGCTCCCACAAATAGTTCATCTTTGTTACAAAGTTTTATCTTAAATAAAATACGTCCCAGAAGGAAGTCGCATCTCTAATTCTGCCGTACAAGTTCCATTTCCAAATATCGAGCCCGCTTTGTAATGTGACTGGTATGGCCATATGCACTGAACGTACCTGATGTGTTAGAAAATATGTGAGCAAGACCAGAGTTGATCTAACATCCTGAGTGGGGCTGATGTTAGAGTAGTTAGAGAAGACGTGGCTCTACAAAACCGGCAACCTCCGTTATCAGTTCGTGGAAGGCCGCAAAGCGTTCACTGCTGCGGAAAGGTCAGGATGCTCCCTAGAATCCTCCGTCATTTCCGCCAGAACAGGCAGGGAATCTCCCGACTGGTTCAGACACCGGAGATGACACAAGTATTGCTTTTGATTGCGGAGACAACCGGCTGCAGGAAACAGATCTTAGAACTACGCCGCTCTGTTCATCTGCTGAATGGTCGCCTCTGCCCCTTCCTCCTCCTTTTACTGTTCCCCCTTTACATTTCTGTACGGAAGGTGAGACAACTCCGACCAGCACGGAACTTGGCGGCCCAATCCAGCGCACTCTGGAAACGAGAACGGAATACGGAATTATAAAGCGGGTGATAACTCGCAGCTAATTCAAAGAGACAATAGGTGCTGTTACTCTCAGAGGAAACCCCTCAAAACTGAATATACAACATAAAATCAAACCGAAATTACCAATCGTGAAGTTTTAACTACAGCAGTAGCCACAGAATGAAAACGTTCTACATCTATAACTACATTTATATCTACACCTATAGTGTAGAAGTCATTGTGAAGTATGAAGTGGATCCGCGAAATGCTGTGTTGTATAGTGCAGCTTAGTCTAAACTTGTAATGATGAGCACTACGAGAGTAAATCGTAGGAGGCTGAAGTATATCTCTACAGTCGTCGCTTAATACTTGTGTGTAGGCAGCGCAGCCAGTCCAGGGGTGATACGAATGTTTATTTTTAATCATAAATTTCTTCAACGTAAAGTTTCGTCTGCCATATTCGGTCGTAATTAATTGTGGACTCTATGCCTAGTAGGATCGTTGCCTTAATAGAGACTGTTGGTTGCCATGAAACGTGCTAACCAACAAGCCAATATGATCCGCTTATCTCATTAAGGCGCATAATTAACTTCCGAAGTGCTCCATCCTACCACCTAGCCCAACAGAGACAGACACTACTAAAAATATTGTACACTTTTGCCGGCCGCGGTGGTCTAGCGGTTCTAGGCGCGCAGTCCGGAACCGCGCGACTGCTACGGTCGCAGGTTCGAATCCTGCCTCGGGCATGGATGAGTGTGATGTCCTTAGGTTAGTTAGGTTTAATTAGTTCTAAGTTCTAGGCGACTGATGACCTGAGAAGTTAAGTCGCATAGTGCTCAGAGCCATTTGAACCATTTTGTACACTTTTGATAACAACAAGAACCTGGAAAACTCAAAGGAATTAATCGACAGAATCAACAACATACACATACCAGACACATCAACCGTCATATCATTAGACGTCACACTTGTATTCCAATAATTGAAACAATCAACATCATCACACAAAGATTAAAACAACAAGAAAACACACCAGACACACACATAAATGAAATAACAACCGTACTCAAGACCATAACATCAAAAAATTATTTTCTGTTCAACAAAGAGTTTTATTCTCAACATGAAGGACTGCCAATGGGATCACCAATTAGTAGCCTCCTAGCTAGCATATTTATGAAAAACCTGGAGAACATGATCTTCACACACACAATAAAACCAAAGAACTACAGAGTTATATACTGGTACCATTATGTCGATGACATTATATGCCTGATTGATGAACCATATACATACATAGAACAGCTACACAATGAAACAAACAACATACACCCAAAACTTAACATCACATTAGAAACAGAAACCAGCAGCACACTACATTTTCTAGAGCCCACCATACATAAAACAAACAACACACACAACTTCACAATATTCAGGAAACCGACAACCATAAGCACCACCATTCACAACCTATCTAACCACCCATTGACACATAAGCAAGCAACCTTCAGTTTCATGTTCCATAGATTAAACAGAACACCCATGAACAAACAGAACTACACACAAGAACTCAACGCAATGAAACAAACAGCAGGAGAATATGGTTATGATACCCATATGATAGAGAAGTTAAATAAAAAAAATATGTAAACAGTACAAAAATGAACGTACTGCACACACACAAACCCTCATCCAACAGAGAACACCACAAAACACAAACAATGACCACACACAAGACACAACAGAGCAGCAACTCACTTACAAAACGAAAATCACATACTCACCTACAATAACAAGGTTGTTCACAGAATAGGCAACATATTAAAGAAACAGGGATTCCAAATAGTATACAGGACAGAGAACACAACACAGAAAAATATCAGAACATAAGAAACACCCAAGGGTAAACTTAATAGATCAGGAATATATGAACTCACATGCAAAACTTGCCAGTCAGTGTACATAGGACAAACATGCAGAAACTTCAAAACCAGATATCTACATCTACATCGACATGACAGCTCTGCAATTCACATTTAAGTGCTTGGCAGAGGGTTCATCGAACCACAATCATACTATCACTCTACCATTCCACTCCCTAACAGCGCGCGGGGAAAACGAACACCTAAACCTTTCTGTTTGTGCTCTGATTTCTCTTATTTTAATTTGATGATCATTCCTACCTATGTAGGTTGGGCTCAACAAAATATTTTCGCATTCGGAAGAGAACGTTGGTGACTGAAATTTCGTAAAAAATCTCGCCGCGACGAAAAACGTCTTTGCTGTAATGACTTCCATCACAATTCGCGTATCATATCTGCCATACTCTCTCCCCTATTAAGTGATAATACAAAACGAGCTGCCCTTTTTTGCACCCTTTCGATGTCCTCCGTCAATTCCACTTGGTAAGGATCCCACACCGCGCAGCAATATTCTAAAAGAGAACGAACGAGTGTAGTGTAAGTGAACTTTTTGCATCTTCTAAGTGTCCTGACAATGAAACACAACCTTTGGCTCGCCTTCCCCACAATATTATCTATGTGGTCTTTCCAACTGAAGTTGTTCGTAATTTTAACACCCAGGTACTTAGTTGAATTGACAGCCTTGAGAATTGTACTATGTATCGAGTAATCGAATTCCAACGGATTTCTTTTGTAACTCATGTGGATCACCTCACACTTTTCGTTATTTAGCGTGAACTGCCACCTGCCACAACATACAGCAATCTTTTCTAAATCGCTTTGCAACTCACTGGTCTTCAGATGACCTTACTAGACGGTAAATTGCAGCATCATCTGTGAACAACCTAAGAGAACTGCTCAGATTGTCATCCAGGTCATTTATATAGATCAGGAACAGCAGAGGTCCCAGGACGCTTCCCTGGGTAACCCCTTATATCACTTCAGTTTTACTCTATGATTTGCCGTCTATTACTACGAACTGCGACCTTCCAGACAGGAAATCACGAATCCAGTCACACAACTGAGACGATACCCCATAGGCCTGCAGCTTGATCAGAAGTCGCTTGTGATGAACGGTGTCAAAAGCTTTCCGGAAATCAAGAAATACGGAATCAACTTGAGATCCCCTGTCGATAGCGGCCATTACTTGGTGCGAATAAAGAGCTAGCTGCGTTGCACAAGAGCGATGTTTTCTGAATCCATGCTGATTACGTATCAATAGATCGTTCCCTTCGATGTGATTCATAATGTTTGAATACAGTATATGCTCCAAAACCCTACTGCAAACCGACGTCAGTGATATAGGTCTGTAGTTAGATGGATTACTCCTACTAACCTTCTTAAACACTGGTGCGACCTGCACAATTTTCCAATCTATAGGTACAGATCGATTATCCGTATCTCACCCCATTTTTGGTGCAAATCACGCTGGTATCTTACGATACACCGAGGAAAATATTTCAGACACATAGCCACTCAGAATCGGCCAGAAAAGGCCGCTTTAGATGGTTGAAAGGGCGGAGCATTCCCATCGAACGTGATTACACCCATTTGGAGCGCAGCGCGACACAATTCTTGCTGTCGTGTACAGGTTCCAGCCGGTAGGGACCCAGCAAAATCATTCGACGAAATTTGAATGTGATCTGAAGCAGCATAGGGTGATTATAGTTTTTCAGCGATCCTAGTTTGTATCCCCCTGTGGCGTGGTCATGGGGTGATGCAACATTAGCACTTGCGTAAATAAAACAGTGAGACAAAACCCTCGGTAGCCCACCCTTTTTGAGACTTTTAAAAATGTACCTGTTCAGAGAGAACCTCTGATGAAGTTCTAGACGCTTGCAGACCGGCAACCACTTCGACGCTTTCTGATTGCAATGGTCTACTATCAGGTCCAAGAGCGGCAGTGTAGCAGCGAGAGAGCAGCACCGTAGCCCGCCTGTAGGCTCCTGGGACTTTCGTCACTCGTTCTGTCTCTAAAGGCACATTTTTAAGGCGCACAGCCATGGCGGGGAGGGGGGGGGGGGGGGGCGGGTGGCACTGACGGTCTTACCAAAGTGCTGGTCTCAGAAGGACCCTCCTCTGTTTTATTCACGGACGTGTCAATGTGATATTCCCCCCTTCCCCCCCTCCCCCCTCTTCCCCCCTCCAACTGTAATCGCTCCCAGAAAACGATGGAAAATAGGAGGGATAAAGAACGATAAGCACCATGTGTTGCATCAGATCACGCTTAAATCTCGTCGAATGATGCTGAACGATCCCTAGAGGTTTCATCCCTTATCACCTTGTACTCGATACCACAAATTGTGGTCGCACTGTGCTCCAGGTGATCAAATCACCTATTAGCTCCACAGTCTCCTTAGAGAAGGGTTGAAACGTCGGAGGATGTCAGATACGTCAAAGTATGTCAAGAACATCTTTCTGCTTCTCATGCCATTGCAAACTAGTTTCTTCGAGCATGAAACGTATGAGAAACAACGCCAGGGGTGGTTTCATTGTGGTTCTTTAGGCCACCCCTCCAAAAGAAGGTGTGAAATCTAAGAAAGGCTGTGACGACCTTCTCGTCGTGAGACACGTTCACGGTGGTGTCTGGAAGAATTGTGGCGAACTTTAGTGCCAATGCGACATCATTAATCCACTTTAGATGTTACGTGAGCTTCTGAGCTGCGGCCTTTCTTTGCCATGTGACGACACCTTGCTGACTGATGTCTCGTCGAGAGAGGGCGCCAAGCTTTTGCGACGTTTCAGAAGAAGATTATACGCACCCTTGAGACAGATTTATAACTTGTTAGACGGGTCTGAATTACGGCGTTTCGGAAAAGTAATCCTTTAATTCTCTCGTGGTGTAGACGCTGCAGTGTCTGCTGGCGTCCTGAAGATACGTTAAACTTACGACTACCATTTTATTATTTTAGCACATATGTATTAGCACACTGTTCACGAAATTTATAAGTAGTGTATAGTTGAGAAAATAGTGGTTATAATACATTCAAATACACAGCAACAGTAGCTGGTGCTGATACAATGTAATGTCATCGATACGTTCTTAATGTTTGATTTTTATTTAAATATGTAATGTCACAGCCACAAGTGATATAAGATAGTGTGGCCGAAGGGTTCTAGGCGCTTCAGTCTGGAACAGCACGACCGCTACGGTCTCAGGTTCGAATCCTGCCTCGGGCATGGATGTGTGTGATGTCCTTAGGTTAGTTAGGTTTAAGTAGTACTAAGTATAGGGTACTTATGACCTCAGATGTTAAGACCCACAGTGCTTAGAGCCATTTGAACCATTTTGAAAATCCGTAAGAAAAAAATTTTTAACCTTTATTTGGTACGTAAACATGAAACCTGAGGCTGCATTGTCTGTAAACGGAAACAGCACGCTTGAGCATGTAGTAAACAATTAAAGGCGACTGTCAAGAGCTCCTAACCAGATCTATGATGTTGACCTGGTATGTGAACACGTCTTTCGAATTTTCCACTGGATTTATATTACGGTGAAATGTTTGAGATTCACGTTTGTCTTAAATGGTTTATTGCACTAATGTAATCTGTGGATACAGAATACTGGAATATTATTTATATATTTTAAATTCCATATTCTATATTTTTGTTAACATTCTACCTTCTGCCGTAGACAATGGGCTGGAAATGAGCGCAAGAACGCCAACCTAGTCACCATTAAAGACTAAGTGCCGCTGTGGCGGAAAATTTATTAAATAAAAAAATAAATGCTATTAAAGGCTTTTCACTTCGTGGCTTGTTGGTACAGCAACCATTATCCAGAATGCGTTTGAAAATAGCAGTCTTGGTTGCAGGACTGATTTACTGTTCTATTTACTCATGACGGCATCTTGCCTAATACAAGGCAACTTCCGATTGACAACTGTTGTGTCATTAAATGAATTTTGGGTGCCACGATAAGCGCAGTCTATTTTTGACGATGTCCTAATGGTGACACCCAAAACTCACCAACACTATACTGGTCAATTTGAAGATTCCGTGTATTAGGCGAAAGGTGCGTCACCTATAAATGCAGCAATAAAATTAAATCTTCTTCGAAGACTGTTATTTTTACTAAATAACTAGAGTTGCTAGTGCTTTATGCCAACACAGAGTTCAAATTGTACAAATTTACAAGTCTCAAGTAGAGTGTGAGAGCATTCATTGAATGATGCCACTGCTGAAACTAGCAACTTCTTCATCTAAAACTGTAATGTGTTTTTAATGAATTCCAGTTGGGTACCAGTTTGCTTTATTTTAAATAGGTTATGACAGTATCGTCCTTAACAATGTTACAAATGGCTAATGTCAATGGGAAACACCTGAGATGAGAAGAAGATGCATAAGTTATACAGTCGACACTAAGCAACACTTCTGCTAATACTACTCTCGAGATCTCTCGGCAGTTAAAATTGGCCTTTATAGTTGAATACACATTAAAAGGTACCTCTCAACTAATTAACCAGTGTAAAAACAAAAGTCTCACCAAAAGATAGGAGACTTTTTCTGCAGATAAAGCAGTATCGTTTCCCATATTTATTCTTGAAACCTTAAACTGGTTTGAAGTACGAAATGGGGCTGCCCATAAAGAAAGTTGAAGTACTTATAACGAGCGTGTTCTTCATCCCTTTTCGTGGAAATGGCAAATTGCTGACATAAGTTGATACATAGTAAGTGAATGAATACTACTCACTTGCAAGCAAAATAACCCATAACGGAAGAAGTAAGAAGGAGCACAAGCATAGACAATGAGGGACTTCCTCTCTAAAACAAGTCGGCAGGTATACGGTGTAGGTATTAATCGGAGGGAAACATTCCTGTGATTGTATGTTTGCAGCACAGTATTGTATGGAAGTTAACAATGGACTATGAAAAAACGGGTGACTAAGTCAATCGAAGCGTTTAGCAGGTGTTGCTATAGAAGAAAATTAAGCTGACTGAAAATATATCAAGTAAGAACATTCTCAGCAGAATAAGTGAGTTTAGGAGTACCTGGTCATGACCTTCTTGAGGAAGGGACAGGATGAGAGGACACGTGTTAAGACTTCAGCCAGTTACTTCTGCGGTACTGCAGGGAGCCGTAGGGGAAGACTGAGCCTCGAATATACGTATGTCACATATAATTGTTAATGTTGGACGTAAGCTCTGCTTTGGGATGAAGAAGTTACCATGGAAGAGAAAGTCAGCGTAAGTTAAATTTGATCAGTTCTCTGGCACCAAATATACGAAAGTGGATATATCTTGTTTACAGTTGCACTGTTATGCATCTCAACTTGCTGAAGAGTTGTGACGGTGTACTGAAGTGTCATCAAATTTCATTCTTCTTATAATACAAAGCAAGAAATTAATTAGATTAATCAATAGCTTTCATTAATTGTAATTTACTTCATTTTAGACTAAAGTTGTTGAAAATAATTGGTTACACATTGTTACTTTACTCAATTTGTAAGAAACTGTGACCTGAAACTCATTGCAAAAGGCTATGTTATGATACATGTTCTGCTATGGTAACAGCAACTAGCTTCTCTTTCAATGTATACCTGAATTTGCTGCGGGGCGTACTAATTGATCAGCAGAAAATATTTTTAAAAAATCAGCGCGAAATTAAAGTTAATTTTGAAGGAGTAGAAATATTTCCTTTTACAATTAATCATTTTGTATCAACATGTGGGCCCAATCAATCGTATCCCTTAAAAATTTTGTTTCACTATGGTGGGGCTCTGTCTTACCATTATTAAAACAATAACATTTTGCTATAGGTGGCCATACTATATATCTCCTTCCAAATATTTCCTATTACCAGCTCGTTTTGTTCTTTTTTTAAATTTATTACTGTACTTATAACTTTGTAATAAGACATTTACTTCCTTAAACGTTATCATCTTTATTTAAAAGCTCTTGTAATTTTAATTTTCTATCTCTTCCGTTAAGTCGTGTAAAGGTACCAACGACCGACCTGCGATTGCACCTCGCATGAAATCACAGCAAAAGCTGTCGTTACCATCTCACACCTACCTTACCGGGAAATATTACTGAATCTCGAAAGCGTGTACTTAAGTTTATAACCACAACTGGTCTGACTCTCTCAAACTGTAGGATGTAGTTGTGTATTCGTATTTGGTATGTGAGTGCCTGCATAAAAGCACTAGTCTATTAATCTTCGTAACAAAAAAAAATGGTCCCCTAGATCTTAGAACTACTTAAACCTAACTAACCTAAGGACATCACACAACACCCAGCCATCACGAGGCAGACAAAATCCCTGACCCCGCCGGGAACAGAACCCGGGAACCCGGGCGTGGGAAGCGAGAACGGTACAGCACGACCACGAGATGCGGGCGACCTTCGTAACATAACTTTATGCTAACAAAAAGTTTCAGTTCATAAAAGCGCGTAAGAAAAACTATGAAATGATAATGATTGGAGCATTTCTGCAATACGCAGTATTTATTTCAATGAGTTTTCAATGCTACTAACTAGTGTAGGGCACGTTCGGTTACGACGACAGTTCTATCGGCTACAAACTGACATTACTGGCAGCTGCAGTTATTATTTCAGGAAACTGCAGAAGACAAAACAGTATCATATCTCGGAGTAACTCCTTATCTGTAAGACACACACAGTAAGATTGATTGTGGCATAGTCATAAATGTTACGCTCTTTAGCTCAAGAATGATACGAATTCAGTTCAGCGTGCATAAATGATCACTGCAATCAAAAATAGTTGGGCATTGCGCATATAAAGTGGACAAATATTCATTAATCCTTACATTTTATGATTTGATGAATCATACACTAATTTGTGTTACCAGCAGCAGGTGTGTGTCGCGATGTCTTACAAACACAGATGAAATGTAATGGATCTTTCGTCGTACAGGAAAGCATACGCTTGTCTCACACACATTGGTGACTCGAAACCACACATTTGTGTTTCGCTGTGTCGGCTACACTTCTTTCCGACATATCGTTCTTCCGAGATGTGTGGAGCAAGAAAAATGCAGGAGTGAAGTTGAGGGTATGAAGCATAGAGTTGGGTAATGACTCGTACCTCGGTATATTTACCGGCAAGAACATTGACGTCTTAGGAGAGGATATGAGCTCGATTCCTGATTCCACACAATCATTCACTGCAAACTCACGGTGTCCCCATATGTCTACTCAAGAACGTATTTTATAAAGACTGTTTAGTATCTTTATTACAACCAGAACGAATATCTGTGCGATCTCAGGGGATTGTAGTGTTAGTCCGTGGTAAAAATAAGTCTCATGAAAGAAAGTTACGAATTTTCTCGTGACTTCGAATGTACACTCGACGAAAGTACAGGAACGAAAGAAACAAAATAATGGTTTTAGATGCCGCCGTGGTCAGTAATACGGAGCACAATCTCCGATAAGAAAAGGCTTGGAAGGAATCTGACCGCGAAATTTGCAAAAAACTCAACACGACATTGTCGTTAATCGATTTAGGAAAGGTACCGGTATGGAAAACATTACATCTGGGGAGCTGGACGCGGCTTTGAATCGAAACACTTTGGCGCCCTCTGCCTCAGTGGGAAAGCGACCGAAATCGAATCCTCGCGGCACTTCAGCGGCATGCTGGGCAGAAATCAGCTTAATTCGTTAAACCTCGCTCTAGAAGAGACCTCAAGACGAGTTCTCTGTAGTTTGATTACTTTGCATAAATGATTAACCCCGGTTTATAACCAAGTCGCACTCGGTACCGACAGTCTGCAGTTGGAACATTGTCCTTCTTTTTCGTAATAGTTGGAAGCATGATTTCGCTGCTGTTCGATAGAAATCTGGAGTGATACGTCGCAGGACGATTAAAAGTTTGATTTTTGGTGCCGAAATCCTATCCTGGCTGGTCTACCGCTTAACTGGTGTTATTATCTGATGTTTGTTTGCAATTGTATCAATTTTTTGTCTTGATTAATACCAAAATATAGCTTCAGCGATCTGTTTCTCGAGTTGCAAACATTGGTTTCTCCCGTGAGTTTCGAAGATGATAGTCCCATCTTTTAAGTTTGTGCAAAGCAGGAAATGACAAGGAAGGAGCAGAACGGAAATTTAGTAAATCCTTAGCGCTTCTGTGATTTATTGTTTTAAATGCAATCAGTTGGTGCAAATGACGCGAACAAGTTCTCCGCTGTTAACACAGGGGCTTGTCTATGTTACACATGATCTGTCTGATTAATTATGCATTCCATCGTCATTTGCATGATATACTGCGCTATCGTCACTAGCTGCTGACGGTATGCCTCGAGAAATGTCATTGGGTCGTTGTCCTCAGTTGTTATGCATAGTCAAAGTACATGAGTGTCAGACATCTGAAGTGTGGTCAGTTTTGTCATTTGTTTATGACATTTGGCATCATTGTCCTCGTTAGAATTCTTACGAAATTTCATTCGTCGCTAGATCAAAAGCAAAACTTTTGTTTTCCATCTCAGAAGGGTAACATACTATGCGTTAACTATAAATAAAAATCTGAATATGGTTTATATTACATAGAATTGCTGCAGGCCATATGCAGTACTGTGCGTTTCATTTATAGTTATGAAGCTATTCAATAAAGAAAAGACGAAAGAAACAGTTAACTTGACAACGGAGTTTAAAAAATGAATACGCTCTGGAAACGCCTGCACGCTTTACATGCAGATGGTACTCAAGAATCTCCTCCTTCATCGTAGCTCATGACTGTGTAAATAGGATGATCATCCGAAAACCAAGTAGTGAAATGCCTGTCTACTTGATCTGACACGCTAACGAAATACGCGTGTCATTTTGTAAATGTATTTTGGACATCAGGGCCAAGAAATTACAAATACAGGAAAGAAATCTTACTACCCGCATGAGTTTTAAATTTCAACTGTTCGTCTGCCATGTGAGTGACACTTTCTCTGCATGAGATCCACCAATACTTGTGTACACCATTCAGAGAAGGGGCCGGCCGCGGTGGTCTCGCGGTTCTAGGCGCGCAGTCCGGAGCCGTGCGACTGCTACGGTCGCAGGCTTGAATCCTGCCTCGGGCATGGATGTGTGTGATATCCTTAGGTTAGTTAGGTTTAAGTAGTTCTAAGTTCTAGGGGACTGATGACCACAGCAGTTGAGTCCCATAGTGCTCAGAGCCGTTTGAGTCAGAGAAGGGGGCAAATTAGAGATACTCGAATACAAGCGCCAACGAAGAATATTGAGCAGGGGAGTAATAGAACTACGATTCACCAACAGCCTCTTTACGATCGGACCCAACACACACTTGAAGTGAGTTAGGGAAAGAACAGGAATTCTGTATCACCATATGAGTGAAATCTGTCGTTCACAGCGCGACCTTTCCTAGTCCTTACACAAATGACGGTCTGACGGCCAGCCTGCTGCGAGATGAGTCCAGCAATTACATAAACGAGTCGTTTAACTCTGCGATGTGTTAATTTCCCTGTACTACGCGATGGCAAGCAACAATAGATGTTGGTGTAAGAAACACCTGCTTATCATAGTTCATGAGATATGAAGTCAAAAACAACTATATGAGTGGAAAACTGCCGCTGCATTAGCTTTAAATTTATTACTTCCTTGCTTCTAACTCTTTTCGCAACTTATTTCGCTGACAGTGTCCACATATGCCTCTGAATGAACGTACACAAATATATCATTGTACGCCCAGTTCAACAGATATGACGTCATAAACTTTGGAATGCGTTAAAATAACTCCGCATCATGCTTGAAATTCTAATACACGTATTCTTCACTACTCCACTCCTAAACTCAGGTGAACTTAAGGAAATCCCTGACAACTGGCAATGCTTTTGACAGCTTTTAGCCACGCGGGATTAGCCGAGCGTTCTAAGGCGCTGCATTCATGGACTGTGCGGGTGATACCGTTGGAGGTTCTAGTCCTCCCTCGGGCATGGGTGTGTGTGTTTGTCCATAGGATAATTTAGGTTAAGTAGTGTGTAAGTTTAGGGACTGATGACCTTAGCAGTAAAGTCCCGTAAAATATCACACACATTTGAACATTTTTTGACAGCTTTTAGCTGTGAAACACAAATGGCAATAGACGGAAACAATCGCCCTCTATAGAGCTACGAAGAGGTATTGCCATAGAGACGTTTACAAAATCGCATTATAGAGACGCAAAGCAGATGGGTCCAGCGCACAGAAACTGTCCGAGATATTACATCACAAACACAGTTCATTTTTTTGTTTTGGTTTTCAATAGAACATTGAGAAAATGAATATCTGGGCAATTCAAGGCTTGTCAGTTAGTATTTTATACAATTTGTATTGATATCAATGGTTAAAAGAGAGTTGACAAAACATTAAAATGCAGCAGAACCTATATTTTATATCGTGTTTTTAAAAAGACTCTTTGACACAGTAGTGGCGCAAAATCCAAGTCCTAATTTCCTGAAGCCCTCATGGTATTACTTTTAATTTTTCCTAGTACTGAGTACACTTAGCGAATATCAACACGGAACGTAGTTGTCCTGATAATTAACTCAACTCCTTATTGAGTTAAACGTGCTCATATGCCAAGGAAAAGACTTTGAGAATATCTTTCAGGTCAGTCACCACCTTTGTGGTTGTCGAATTTCATGAATAGTTGTTGGTCACTGAACTTTCAGAACGGTTGTTCTAAATATCCGTGACCTGTAAGTTATAAATTTTGTGTACACCACCGTTGGCGAAAACTGTCGGCACCGCCATTTCCCCAGCTCTGTCTATCGCAGCAGAACCATCAAGGATCACTGACATTTACTTTGAGACACTGATCGCTTTGAGTCATTCTGAAAGTTCACAATTTTTGAAAGCGAATTTCTGAGCCGAGAAATATCGTCGTGTGCAGCGAAGTAAGTCCCAAAGTGGTAGATAGGTAGCTGTTCTTGAAAGCTCTCTAGTACGCCTTAAATCAGTTTTAGCAACCAGAACCAAGTTTTTCTTAAATATCGACATGTGCCAAATGAAATGTTTACAGTACAAGTATAGTTTCAGCAGTACAGCCACATAACTGAGCAGTTTAACTGCAAATGTGACCAACAGTGGAGAATTTCCTCAAGACCCAATCACGATTATCAAGCGAATATGAGCTTCGGAAATACTTCTTCGTTGAACCCGGCTATTCATGTAATTTTGCACGAAATTTACTCATAGAGACGTTGTTGACAGTTTTTGTCGCCTAGTTGTATACAACGTGCGTCAAAGGTGAATTGATCGGACTCCGCAGGTCGATGACATCGTGGGGGGGGGGGGGGGGGGGGGAGGGAGGGGAATTCAACTAAAAAGCGTTAACAAAAGATTATCTGCTATGGGTCACCATCGTATCTGACGCACTGAAAAGTTTCGGTGCAACGTATTCTACAAGGAAAACCGCACTAATAAGAAAGATTCGGAGGCGTACTTTTTAGCATGCCTTACAGTTAATGACACCACGTTAGCAGCACTGCAATACATTTCCTTACTTAAGCGCAAATTCAGCTTCATTCTTTCATTTGATTACTGTATAACCACCATTCTATTATCTGAATTAGAGAAATACGCACAAGAGGGAGTTACTGCATCCTTTTATGTGAATCGTAGTGAAGTCCTTCCCTTACGTCAGTTACACAGCAGACCTATTGGCTTTCACATACACGAATAAAGACACATTAGAGTATTAACATCCACTTCGTTTATCTGTTGATGGGATCTGTGTCTGAAAACGCGCACGTTATAGTATAAAACATAACGAGGGAGCAGTGACGCGCTTTTAGTTACATACAATCTACTTCTGGGAGGAAGGATGTGAGATGTTCCGTCGATATCATTGGAATTCAAATACAGGAAATAATCTGGGTTCAAATAGACTAAACCACTATCTGACGTAAAGAGAGACCGAGTGAAGCATTCGCTAGCACTGATTTTCAGAATCTATGATAAACGCACACCAACGAAAGCAGTCTGGGACTTAAATACGGTTTCAGTTTTTTTATTCGTGTGGCAATTGCCTCGGTCCCATGTTGACAACATTCTGCAGCATAGTTCATAAATCCGGTGTATTTATGTCATTCAGTTCTCTAAAATGATTAAATTCCAACTCAGTTCGTTATTATTTACGCTGTCAAAGAACATCTTAGAAGAGTCTTCCAACCGACCTGAGAAATAGTCAGAAAACTAACCATTGTGTGCATATTGTTAACATGGATATTTTTCATAGTTACTTAAATTTTTACAGTTTCAAAAGTGTCAATAACTGAATGGATATCAACATGCTTCAGAGCTATAGTACAGGCACTTTTTCTTTGAAATTGTGTGTCCAATTTTCTTCGGTTATGTGGGCTTTATAGACATTATACTATCGTAAAACTGGTGGAAAATGAAGAAAACGAAATCAACTTCATTATTTCAAATCTAAACTTGGAGTAGTATAGGTGCTGTGTAAAAGAATTGTCAAAACTGAATATTTGTACCAAAAAACCATTTTGTTCTAAGTTCGCAACATAAATAGAACTTCAACAAACTATGGGTTACTATGGGTAAGCTACGATGCATTACTAGATAATGAACAAGTACTATATCTAACCCGGTTTCAAATGGTTTAAATGGCTCTGAGCACTATGCGACTTAACTTCTGAGGTCATCAGTCGCCTAGAACTTAGAATTAAGTAAACCTAACTAACCTAAGGACGTCACACACATCCATGCCCGAGGCAGGATTCGAACCTGCGACCGTAGCGGTCTCTCGGCTCCAGACTGTAGCGCCTAGAACCGCACGGCCAGCCCGGTTTCACCAAGCTGGCTAATCCTGATTTTAGTCTGTTATAACTTATTATCCGAGGCTGCTATAAACCACAAACAAATCTTGCTACTGACCGTTCTTCCTCTTTTCTTTACTTGAGTATCATTTAGTATTTGGCATTTCTTAAAATTTAGTGTACAATGAAGCGCCAAAGAAATTGGTATAGGCATGCGTTTGCATATACAAATATATGTAAAGAAGCAGAATACGGCGCTGCGGTCGGCAACGCCTGTCTAAGACAAGAAGTGTCTGGCGCAGTTGTTAGATCTGTTACGGCTGCTACAACGGTGGGTAATAAAAGCTAAGACCAGAGCTCTGCTGGCCTCAGTGACGGATGATTGGGTTTGAGGAAGCTCGGGCTCTACAAGATCCACTGCCATTGCGGGAAAGTCTGTAATGCCAAACGATTCGTACGGTCCAGGATGGTTGCGTGGAGCATTATCGCCACAAGTGTTCATTTCAACCAGAAAATCTGCAGTTGCGGAACATTGTCTACTGGACATAAAATGTTGTACGACGAGACACAAGTGTTTGCAAAGGGGCAAAAGAAGGCATTGAAATTTGGCTGTCTGCCAGTATTATAAACAGAGAAAAGGAGTATACACTAAGCAAGAGTTAGAAGACTGTTCTATTTAACATTAAGAAAGAACCGTCCTTGTTTCGGTCATCAAAAGCTGTCAATAGTGTTTGATATCGTTTTATCGTTTCTGCGAGCTTTCACCACTGGTGCGCTGCTATACCTTGCGCTAGAGGGCAGTTATGTTCGCGCACGCTCGGCGAACCCTGGTCGGTGCATAAAGAAGCCGCCGCGGCGTGCTTGACTTCAGTTCCAGCGGGTTAGTGCTACGGGCTACTCACCTGAAAGTAGCGGCCAGGTGGACCGCCGAAATATCGAGTCCACATGACGATGTACTCCGGCTGGAGGCCCGACATGAGTACTGCCAATTGTTAGGCTGAGAAAGTTTACGAAGCCACATGAACTACATACTGCCGTGCCACAGCTACCTGTTGATCCGTATAGACGCTGAAATGAGGCTAACACAAACCGGCGCTCTTCATAACATTTGAACAAATGCGTTTGTTGACTACTGGAAAAGAAATTAACACCCGATTCTTCCTTTCAATTATAGCGTGTGAATATACAACAGACATGACATGGAACACTGGTTACCTCATTTACTGCTTCAAAAGGTCTGAATGTGTACTAAGAGGCGTTGGGCAGTTGAGGACGAAGGGAGACATCCTCCAGGCGTGTAAACTGCAGCATGGCTGTCAATAGAGCCGCCAGAGCATCCAATTGGTGGTGCAGCGCGGACGGCGATCGCGCCGTTTGCGACCGCCGTAATCCGCTTTCGCTGGCCCGTAGCGCAACTCAGCCCGGTAGCATCGGAGACCCGCGCAAGGCCAGCGGCCAGTCAGTCCCCGCTGCGGCAGCGCGATGACTGCCGAAATGAGAACACGTGGATCAGCCGAGAATCGTCGAGCTACACAGCTACGGATTACAACAAAGTGGTATCAAGCAAATAGACGAACCGCGGACTGGTGATGGACAACTGATGTGTGTTCTAGTCCCTCACTCAAGTACCCACTCACGGATGCTAACGTTCTGATGTTCAATACCTCTTAATACTTTAAAAGTATCAGTAATTTGTTCTACGCGAGAAGGTCAGTCAGTAGGTTTCCATGAACTTAAGTATGTTGCCGTCAACTGTTTAGCAACTGACATCAAGACGGGGAACTTTGATTCTTTTCTTCTTCTTCTTCTTCTTGGCTTTCGGCACGTGCCCATACAACCATCTCAACAGTGAGAAGACGATACGGCAATGACAATGTGCTACGACAGTTCAGAAGATTCATTAGGGTCAAGCCGTACGCTAGTACAAAGTTGCGTAGGCTTAGACTTGTGATGTGTCACCATACAGCCGATTTTTGTGTTAGTAATGACGATACGAAGATGAGGACAACACTCAGTCCCCGAGTGGAGAAAACCTCCGACCTGGCAGAGAATCGAACCCGGATCCTTCGATTAGCAATCTGCCGCACTGATCCAACAGCTACTGAGGTGGACAAACTTGTTTCTTAAAATGAAATTATACGTGTTATCAACTGCGAAACATCAGTTTCAGCAATTTTCGAGGATGATATTCAGTGATGTTACGTTTGAGTAGTTATGACACGAAATAAGAGATTAAAAGTGGGTATTTGTCGTAAGTTTGTAACTCTCTGGTGGATAGAAATGCTTCGAGAAGGGAGCAGACACTTGATCATTTGTGTATTGCTCTTCGGAGAATTCGATTCAAGTGCAATGGAACCAAGGTCTATGCAGCTCACGTATTTTAAGGGGACTGAAGGAAGTTGGTCTACAGCCAATTCTGAGAGAAACGTTTTCTTTCTGAATTACTTAGTATCCGTCTACAAATTATACGAGTCCCGTTCAATTAGTAATACCCTACTTTTTTTTCTCAGAACATATTTATTGTTAAGAGTCTCAACATGTCTTGTCCATGTCCTATTTTTCTCCGTAGTCTCCACCACGCTCTATGGGCGTGCGCCAACGTTGTGGAAGAGCATGTATTCCCTGCTAGTAAGAGCTCTTGACCTGTATGCGTAGCCATGTTTTCGCTGACACTCTCGTCATCTTCGAGGAGAGTTCGCCATAGAGAATCTTTGATCGGCCTAAAAGAGATGGAAGTCCGATGTTGTCAAGTCTGGACTGTAGGGTGGATGAGGCAATTATATCCAAATCAATTTGGCGATGTGTTCCCGGGTTCTCAGACTTGTGTGTCGGCGTGCATTATCGTGTTGGAGCAAGATTTCTGCTGCATTCTTGTCGTCGGAAACTCTTCTCGAGTTCGTTTAATGTCTCCACGTAATCTTCTGAATTGATGGTTGACCCTATTGGCATCACATTCACGAGAATAACGCCATCCCTGAATATTGTCGCAATGACTTTTTCGGCAGAGGGGGCTGTCTTGAATTTCTTCTTTTGTGGTGAATGAGGATGATGCCACTCCATGGACTGCCTTTCTGTTACCGGCGCAATGTGGTCCAGCCAGCTTTTGTCCCCTGTAACGATCCGTGACACCAAAGCCTCTCCGTCGGTCACAAAAAGCTCCAACAATTCAGATGAAATGGCCATTCTTCGAATCTTGTCGTCAGTTTTTAAGCATTCGTGGGGGCCGTCATGATCATCTCTTTGAATATCCGAGAGTCTCGATCATTAAAAAAGCACTTCCAATACGGACGGACACCTGTAGAGCCAATTGTCGAGTTGTGACGCGCCGGTCGGCAAGAGTAATGGCACCCGCAGGAGTCAGCATGTCCGGAGCAGTGGCTGTGACAGGAGTCCCTAGCGTGGCTGATCACGGAGCTCTGTTTCTGCATTTCCTGAGGCTGTAACTTCCTTTACCCCTCGCCTAACTGTACCCCTATCAACTGCAGCATCGCCATACACTCCACACAAACGTTTATGGAATGTTCAACACGATTTCTTTTTCTCACACAAGAATTCAATAACATCACGCTGCTTGTAATGTGAGTCGTATGTTGACGCCATTTTGACGCTGTACTACGACTATGCCATCTGTCAGAATCGTTCGAAACTTCACCGGCGCACAGAAACAAACATCAAATGGGAAGCACCAGCAAAGATGTTTTTTCTATGTATATTAATGGCATTTAAAATGTGGGGCATTACTTATTGAACGACTCTCGTATTTCTTTTTCAAACATAAGAATTACACAGCCAATCGGTTGCAAATAGCAGTTCGGACACTGACCAAGATTTCGACAAATCTAAGGGTGTCTTCATCAGAATGAGATTTTGAGAATCTGTAAAACTACACTGAGGGAAAGCAATGGTCAGAGTTCACAGCAGCCATGCTAAAGTCAAAAATAAAATAGGACAAGTTCCAGCCTTTGACACGTATGCCTAACTAGGAACAACGTCAGAATCTGATATCAGATGTTGATGTACATCAGTATCGAAAGGTGTGATTGTGACAGACAGTATTCAAATGTATCACGTTTGATTAAGTGTTACACTTGGAGACAGACTGGAACTGTAGAATTCTGTTCTTTTTTCGTTTTTATTTTTTCGTGTTGAAGATCCCACTGGAGTTGGTTTCCATTTGGTTTCCTCAGACCTGTTAAGAAGTATCAAATTTGGAGGTGTAAACTACATTTTTGGATTTCGGTGCATTGTTATCTTGGAGTTAATATGAGGCAGGATGGAACGAGGTGAAGGAGAATTCCTATGACGGCCTAGCACTCCATTTTAACACCAAACGAATTACCGAATTTAACGCTGCTATCCAGTGTACGGAACAGACCTCACAATGTAGTTATTAAGATCCAGTACATCCTGGATATAGATTACGAATCTGATCAAATTACCCTAGGAACGTTTTGAGGATCAGAAACTTAACACCACCTTCTCTACACAATTGGTTAGCCAAAAACTGTCAGTGAATGTTTTTCCGACAACCAAAACTCGAACCCACTACAACTGAGTCCAGTGGCAGTAGATTAAGTTGCACTAGAGATTTTAGTAACAGGTGACACGTGTACAATACGAATTCACACTGCATGCAGCGATCTGAGAGTGATACGGTGCAGCGTTTTCAAGTAGCCGTGTCAAATTCTTGAATTAGCATTATCGTGATTTCCCGTCTTCATCCAGATGGTTTAGTGTTCTTCTTTAATGACTATGCTGTCGATGTAACATTAAACTTGTGGTGTCACCGCCAGACACCATACTTGCTAGGTGGTAGCCTTTAAATCGGCCGCGGTCCTGTAGTATACGTCGGACCCGCGTGTCGCCACTATCAATGATTGCAGACCGAGCGCCGCCACACGGCAGGTTTAGAGAGACTTCCTAGCACTCGCCCCAGTTGTACAGCCGACTTTGCTAGCGATGGTTCACTGTCTTCTACGCTCTCATTTGCCGAGACGATCGTTAGTATAGCCTTCAGCTACGTTATTTGCTACGACCTAGCAAGGCGCCATGATCAGTTTCTATTGATACTGTAAATTATGTACCGTCAAGAGCGACGTTCGTCATTAACGGATTCAGGTTAAGTATTCCACCAGGCACCTCCGTCTTTCTCAATTCTAATTCCCTAGTCATGTTCCAGACCTCACGCCAGCCTGCGTGAGCTAAAACGCGTGCATTTCGGCCTCATTTAGTAACACGGTTGGCTCTCCTGCCAACCACAACAAAACTACTCTACGTTCTTAATTCCTCTTCCTCCCTTCCCCGCCCCAAATTCTAGATTATGGTTCACCATAGTTTAAATGGCTCTAAGCACTATGAGACTTAACATCTGAGGTCATCAGTCCCCTAGAACTTAGAACTACTTAAACCTAACTAACCTAAGGACATCACACATATCCATGCCGGAGGCAGGATTCGAACCTCCAACCGTAGCAGCAGCGAGATTCCGGACTGAAGCCCCTAGAAAAGCTCGGCCACAGTGGCCGGCCTATATTATGGGTTGAGTTGGGTTGTTTGGGGGAGAAAACCAGACAGCGACGTTATCGGTCTCACTGGATTAGGGAAGGACGGTGGTGAGTGATGTCCTTAGGTTAATTAGGTTTCAGTAGTTCTAAGTTCTATGGGACTGTTGACCTCAACTGTTAAGTCCCATAGTCCTCAGAGCCATTTGAACCACTTTAACCTGACACCCCGTCCAGGCTTTTCCTTGCTTAATTGAAATTAAAATATGATGGATTTCTTTACGTCCACTTCACTTCCATACTTCGTCTTTTCGTATCATACTTATTCCATCCACTTGCATTTTAGTATCCTCAGTTCATCAGTTCGTCGAACGAACTGTTGTATAGGATTGTAATGTATGGAGCTAATGCATGAACATACTCTGAAAGGAACCTAAGTGGTGTACAATCTGAACCGGAAGACTTGCTTTTGTTACATGATTTAAGTTGCCTGCTACTCTGGGGATATCTACTTCTATTGGCAGACGTAAAGCTGTGAGGACCGGGTGTGAGTCGTGCTTCGGTAGCTCAGATGGCACAGCACTTGCCCGCGAAAGTCAAAGGTCCCGAGTTCGACTCACGGTCGGGCACACAGTTTTAATCTGCCAGGAAGTTTCATATCAGCGCACACTCCGCTGCAGAGTGAAAATGTCGTTCTACTTCTAAGTTACTCATCTTGTCCAATTTAGTGTCGTACGTAGCGCTAGCATGAGACATGCTTCTGTGTGTTACCTTGTTCCTCCGGCTATAGACGCTAAAGAAACTGTCAAACGTGACTGATCATTCGAAGGATTCTGTCGCTGCCTGTAAGCATCGGAGGTCATCTACTAGCAGTCATGGCACTTCTCCATTACTTACTGGTATTTAACCATTATAAGGACTTCATTAATTAAGGACATAATCAGTAGTAACATTCATAAATACATCCGAGATATCAGTTTATAATCAGCAGATTCTTATATTATCAGCAGAGTGAAAAATATACGTTCGCAACGTCAGTAAACTGCAAAGAATGCTACTGAATCAAAGTGAATGTTAAAACTGAACTCTTCTATTTTCTGGGTTAATACTGGTCAAGGAAAACTTGACAGGAAACTACTGTAATCTGCAGTCGATATGGCTGGTCGAGGATAGCGAAATATAGAATCTCATAGAATTAAGAAACTAACAAACAAATGCACGAATTGAACCTGAGGAAGGGATGCCCTATGTGAGATTTCTGTTTGACCATTTTACCTCATCATTTTATGATGGACGTTTGTTGATGGGTTTGCCATAGGCAGCATATTCTTATGTCTCCGAATCAGTGGATTAATACGTGAAGAACAAACTGAAAATAGTTAGTCAGTGGAAGTTAAGCTTCCATTAAGGACACAATCGTCAATAAGACATGAGCTTTCACGATAGGGTGAATGAGTATTGGGTTGCCAAGCAATATCCCTTCCGGCAACCCTAACGTTCCTGAACGAAGCTCCAGCCTGCAAAGGTCAGATGCGGCGCGTTTTAAAGCTTCACATTACAGGTTTCATAAATACCGTAAAACTGGTACTGCGGCAGTACAAAATATATGGAAAGTCGATCCAGCTCGTAGGGAATTTTATGCTTTACGTCTGGATTGGTTTGATCCAAAATGGGTTGTTAGAAGTCATATTTTTATAACTTGATTTGTGAATCTGATTTTGGTTAATTTAGATATTGCAGAATGTACCCACAACACTCCCTAAAAATTCCAGTTTCATTAACTTCTTGTTCTTCTATAGCTGAAAGTTTTGATAGCGAAGTTTTCTTGTGTTGAATAAAGTCATATCTTCGTCTGCGCAAACACGCTGTGCTTTAGCGATTCTTCATCATATTGGTGTATTCTGTAACTACTTACGAAATATCTTGTAAATCTCGTTATTATTTTATTTGTCGACAGTGAATAACATTTTTATTTTGGTACATTAGCCGCAACCCATACTCTGTCTTAGAAAATGTGTTGATTGTAGCAAAAACTTAATGTAAATTCCCCGAGCGGCCACCATTACTATATTTCATTCACAACTGAAACATTCCATTCTTATTATTTATCTGCTTTTATCCTACAAAGTAAAAAGGCAAGAAAAGTAATCTTTCTCTGTCCGACTCTAACATAAGTGGCAACATATTTTATTGTAAGAAATGAGGGGCAGTACAGTGTTATCTGTTTGAAACTCCATCACACTATTCTAAAATTTTTATACCTTTAAATGCACGTACAGGGTGCGAACCTTAGGCAAAAAGGAAGCTGTTGTATTAATTAAAGCAATCTAGAGAGTATGTCATCTGGACAACAGGTAATCGCATAAGGCTTAACAGCAGTAGGCAACCTTTTCGGATGGAGATCGTGGACTGGAAATGTTGGCACGCTCCGGCAGCGGTGTTCCTTTTCAGAAAGTACGACTGTAAGACTTCCGTAATGAGTTGAGGAGAGAAAGTTCGACCGGAAGGTTCTTCGCAAAGAAACAGCATTATAATGAACTTTCCGTTTCACTTTATCGCCTCGCTCATTACATACAGCGACGTCAACTTCGCAGAGTATCTGTCAGTAAGACAGTTTGCGCATTGCCAGTGGCGCTCGCTCTCATACAGCGCTATTTTTAAATGTTCCGAATGTAGAAGCATTGCACTGGCGTTCGTAACTACTGAGTACCACTGTCATCCATACATTTCTCACGTACTACAATAACACAAAGATATTTACCAGCAGGATTTACAGACACGATCACTGAAAATTTTCTTGTCGGATCTCAGTAGTATTGTCTCACCTTAGCATGACATGTTGCCGCTAAGTAAGTATTACACGTTTCCATGTGCTATTCTTTGAATGCGTAAGTAAATCGATAAATAATCGTGAGAATTTTTATGGATATGAATGAAAATTCCACTCCATTTCATAGTGTGCGCTGATATGAAACTTACTGGTATCAAAGTGTGTGGCGGAACTTTGCCTCTTGTGGGCATGCACCTGGGGAAGCTTTGCTTTATATCTGTCGGGATTCTAGTTATTTTTCGTCGGCAGTTGCGTGCACATGTCTCATGATGGATCTCAAATAGTATCGATGTGTACTTCACTCAGTTTTTAGGACTCCATACCCCGCAGGTGAAAACGGAGCCCAAAGGATTACATTGTTGTTCGTCGGCCTGTCTGTCTGATTGTTACGACCCTTTTTCTAAGGAACAGATAGATACATCAAGTTGGAATCTGTATCATATACAGAGACCTACAGTGCCTTGGTGGTATACAAAATTGAAGCTTCTAAGTCAAATTCACTCATGAAGGCCGTTGACCTAGAGACATGAAATTTGGAAGGAAGCTGGGTTTCACAACACAGGTGAAAGAAAAACTCTGAAAATTTTTAATTTGCCATTATGACACATAGAAATATGTTTTTGCCTTGATAAAAGTATTGCATTCGTAATATGTCAAAACCCTGAGGAACTGCTGTAACGATTTTGATCTGGTTTTCGGTAATGGATACAGTGATTCACGACGAAGTTTTGTGTATATAGCTTACAAATATTTCGTACTAATTGCCTGAGCTACGATGAAATGAAGTCCCCTGCCGCTGTGAAAACGATGGCATTGCCATCTAGCGGTGGTAGCCGCAAGGCCGTCCGACTATTCCGCTAACGCACTATGCCTAAGACACGTACAGCACCTGTGTTGTAATACTGGTAACGGATACAGGGTCGCGTTTCCACAGTTTGACATGAGGTTCCTGTATCCCCTAAAATATCGATTGACGGATTTCACAGAAAAATTCGAAATGTGCGAAACAACAATAGCACTATGGCCTGTTGTACTGCTTTCTTATCTGGAAAGTTCCATTAAATCTTGCTGGTAACCGCGTAAGGAACGAGAGCAGGCGGAGTCAATGAATCTGCAATTGCCAGCTATTATAGTATGTTAATATGGCACGGAAATTAATAAAATGTATGAAAAATTAGAGTAGAGTATGGCTAATTACACAAAAATTTAAACGTGAATCTCAAAATTAAAACATTTACGAAAGTCTTGCAAAATTCTTGCAATTCCCAGGACAGATCCTTTACCAGTATTGATTTCGATAAGAGGCAAAAATCTTCGAGGTTTTCGATTTAGGGGAATGGGGGAATGATCTACATGTACAGGGTGGTCCACCGATCGTGACCGGGCCAAATACCTCACGAAATAAGCGTCAAACGAAAAAACTACAAAGAACGAAACTTGTCTGGCTTGAAAGGGGAAACAAGATTGCGCTATGGTTGGCCCGCTAGACGGTGCTGCCATAGGTCAAACGGATATCAACTGCGTTTTTATAAATAGGAACTCCCACATTTTATTACATATTCATGTAGTACGTAAAGAAACATGAATGTTTTAGTTGGACCACTTTTTCCGCTTTGTGATAGATGGCGCTGTAATAGTATGGCTCATAATTTTGGTCGAACAGTTGCTAACAGGTAGGTTTTTTAAATTAAAATACCGAACGTAGGTACGTTTCAACATTTTATTTCGGTTGTTCCAGTGTGATATATGTACCTTTGTGAACATATCATTTCTGAGAACGCATGCTGTTACAGCGTGATTACTTGTAAATGCCACATTAATGGAACAGATGCTCAAAATGATGTCCGTCAACCTCAATGCATTTGGCAATACGTGTAACGACATTCCTCCCAACAGCAAGTAGTTCGCCTTCCGTAATGTTAGTACATGCGTTGACAATGCGCTGACGCATGTTGTCAGTCGTTGTCGGTGGATCATGATCGCAAATATCCTTCAACTTTTCCCACAGAAATAAATCCGGGGACGTCAGATCCGGTGAACGTGCGGGCCATGGTATGGTGCTTCGATGACCAATCCACCTGTAATGAAATTTTGCTATTCATTGCCGCTTCAACCGCACGCGAGCTATGGGCTGGACATCCATCATGTTGGAAGTACATCGCCATTCTGTCATGCAGTGAAACATCTTGCAGTAACATCGGTAGAACATTTGGTAGGGAATTAGCATACATTGCACCATTTAGATTGCCATCTATAAAATGGGGGCCAATTATCCTTCCTCCCATAACGCCGCACGATACATTAACCCACCAAGGTCGCTGATGTTCCACTTGTCGCAGCCATCGTGGATTTTCATTGCCCAATAGTGTATATTATGGCGGTTTACGTTAACTCTATTGGTGAATGACGCTTCGTCGCTAAATAGAACGTGTGCAAAAAATCTGTCATCGTACCGTAATTTCTCTTGTGCCCAGTGGCAGAACTGTACACGACGTTCAAAGTCGTCGCAATGCAATTCCTGGTGCATAGAAATATGGTACGGGCGCAATCGATGTTGATTGTAGCATTCTCAACACCGACGTTTTTGAGATTCCCGATTCTCGCGCAGTTTGTCTGCTACTGATGTGCGGATTAGCCGCGACAGCATCTAAAACACCTACTTGGGCATCAGGTCGTGGTTGACGTTTCACATGTGACTGAACACTTCCTGTTTCCTTAAATAATGTAACGATCCGGCGAACGATCCGGACACTTGGACGATGTCGTCCAGGATACCGAGCAGCATACATAGCACACGCTTGTTGGGCATTTTGTTCACTATAGCCATACAGCAACACGATATCGACCTTTTCCGCAATTGGTAAACGGTCCATTTTAGCACGGGTAATGTATGACGAAGCAAATACCGTTCGCACTGGCGGAATGTTATACCACGTACGTATACGTTTGTGACTATTACGGCGCCATCTGTCACAAAACGAAAAAAGTGGTACAACTAAAACATTCGTATTTCTTTACGTACTATACGAATATGTAATAAAAATGGGGGTTACTATTTAAAAAAGCGCATTTTATATCCGTTTGACCTATGGCAGCATCTAGCGGGCCAAACATAGCGCCATCTGGTTTCCCTCTTCAAGCTAGACGAGTTTCGTTCTGTGTAGTTTTGTCGTTTGATGCTTATTTCGTAAGATATTTGGCCCAGTCACTATCAGTGGACCACCTTGTTTACATAATAATAACATAATATGTTTGTATAGAACCGTCGGCGTGCGATCCGCACTTTCCGGGCTTTTACTTCTTATTACATAGGTTGGCCATCCCCAGACCAAACACACTGAGTTCTCATGTCAGCATCCATTGTGCCACAGGGCCTTAGAGCAACTGAGATACCCAAGCACGACTCACTACCCACCCTCACAGCTTTACGTCCGCCCTTTTCTTCTTAACTTCACAGAAGTCCTCCTGTGGAATTTGCGGGCAATTAGCCTACACAAAGCACTTGCAACCGCACTCTACATTACTGCACATCAGTCTACGTCTGTCTGTTTCTTTATAGCCTGTATATATTGTCCCTTTATCAGTGGTATATTATGTACTCTCAACGCTTACTTTGATGCACTTGCATCTAACAATGTCACACACGTTAATCTGCACTGCAATTCTTGTATGCTTTCTCTCAATCTCGACTGCTGATGCATATTAGCAGACCATTTACAATGAGGTTATAAACCACGTGGCGTACCTCTTAGTTCGTGTCTGGCTGCCTTTGCCGTGCATCGTGAAACAACTCGAACTGCTATGGGCTCAAAAAGTCGTTGGAAGTCCCCTGCACACATATTGAGCCCTAACACGTCTATAGCCATTCGTAACTATGAAAGTATTACCAGTGTAGCAGTTTGAACGAACTGATCCCTCGATTAGGTCCCATAAATGTTTCATAGGATTCTTGTTGGGCGATCTGTGTTGCCAAATCATTCACTCGAACTGACCACAATGTTCTTCAAACCGATCGTGAACAACTGTGGTCCATTGAGATGGTGCATTGTCATCCATTAAAATTCAATTGCTGTTTGGAAAAAAAGAGTGAGCCGTGGCTGGCTCGAGCTATGCTTGTCTTGGGTTAAACCCCGGTGGCAGTCCTGTGCTTTTATTTCTTCTGCGGTTATCGCGATAATGTTTCTATCCTCTCCATGTGTGTCAGCAGCAGCTTGTATCGATACTAGTATTGCTGTACTCTCTTTGGTGATCTTTGGCGTGGCGGTTATAGCTTCCGGCTGGGCGGTGTGTGACGATTTGGTCGGTTGGTGTGGAGCAGCAAGAAGCCTCCATCGCACGTACTCTTGCCGGGGCCGCTGGCGGTGTGCACGCGCGGTTGGAGTGTGAGGTGCTGCTTGCGGATGCTACGAAGTTCGTCGCCCACCGATCTGGACATGGAAGTTGAGTCTTCACTTAACCTACTATCGAGGCTCAACTATTTACATTTCCTCGTTTCATCCTGGTTGTCGCTTTTGGGACATTTCCGCGAGCAACAACAAGATTCGAGCCGTCTTCCTGTGAAGTTTAACTTCATTTATTCCTTGTTATTGAAGTCGACCAGCGGTATCTTCTGCCTTGTGGCCGTTGCCGTCCCGGTTACCTGCCTGGTCGTTGACGTAATTTTCGGCAGTGTATTTTCCTTGTCGTATTGTTGCTGTCCAGCGTGGCGTGTAGTTCAACAGCTGAGGTGTTGTTGATTGTTGTGGGCGCCAATATTCTGTGTGTCGTTGTATTGAAATCTTGTTGTCGTTTTGCTGGTTGCGTGCAACGGAACTGATCTTGCTGATTAGTCGGTCGGCTGACTGACAGTTTGACTGCCTTCAGATTAAGAAGTCGTTGGACAGGCTGCCTTTCCCACCTAAACAGGAATTCGTGTTACAATCTCAGGCCGACCGTTGGAAACTTCTGAGGTCCGTTCCTTGTGTGTTGCATAGTAATTACCCAGTATGGGCTTGAGTTATTTGGTTGATGTGTGGCTTTCAGCCGAGTTTTAATATCTCTTAAATTAATGGTCTTTTCTTGCTCTTAAAGCATACGATTGTTATGCTTTTGCGTGGGGCCTTCAGCCGAATTTTGCATGAAATGTTTTAAGATAACGCCTTCTGACTAACTCTTCTTATTACTTAATATGCGGCCTCCAGCCAAGTTCCATTAAAATTTAATTGCTAAGGCCCTCAGCCTGCTTAGATTGAAGATTTAGAAAATATTTTTGGGTGAAACCTCCAAAAAACCTTGTATTTCAATTTCCTACTCAGGCCTTGTGTCGTGTATTTTGAGTGTAGCCTTCAGCCGATCTAAAGTTAATCAAAAGAGGTCTATTAAAGTTTTGGGTGTTTTGCATTCTTGTTGTAATATTGTGTGTTGATAAATAAAGTTTGTATGTTGAGTGCAACTTACAACAACTTATTTTGGCCCCTTTCCACAACCTTAACCGCTCTGTCCTACCAGCCCAGACATTTCAGAATGGTCTCCATGTGGACAAACATAGCCATTTCTAGTCAATGACTACTTCAGTTGGGCCAGAGAACACGGTCCATTCCATGTAAATACAGCCCACACCTGTATGTAGCCACCATTGACTGGTACAGTGCTTTCTTTACAACCTGGATCCATGGTTTTATGGGTCTGCGCCACATTCTAACCCTACCATCAGCTCCTAGCACAGACTATGCAACTTTTTTGCGGTCGTCCAGGGTCCAAACGATATGGTGAAGAAACAAGGAGAGGCGGTTTAGGCTATGTCATGCTGCTGCCAAAGGTACACACGTCGGTCGTCTGCTGCCATAGCCCATTAAAGCCAATTTTCGCTACTCTGTCCTAACACATACGTTCGTCGTACGTCTCACTGACTTCTGCGGTTATTTCACGCAGTATTCCTTCTCTGTTAGCACTGGCAGCTCCACGCGGACTCTGTTGCTATCGGTCGTTAAGTGAAGGCAGACTGCCAGCGCGTTATCCGTGGTGAGAGGTAATGCACCAAATTTGGTATTCTTAGTACACTCTTGAGACTTCAGGTTTCGGAATACTGAATTCCCTAACGATTTCCGAACTGGAATGTCCCTTTTGCCTAGCCCCAACTACTATTCCGCGTTCAACGTTTGCTAATTCTCGTCGTGCGACCATAATCACGTCGGAAACCTTTTTAAAAGAATCAGCTGAGTACATATGAGAGCTCCGCCAATGTAGAACCCTTTCTGTAATCGATACTACTGCTATCTATATATGTGTGTGTATAGCTAACCCATGGCTTTTGTCACTTCATTGTATGTTGGACTATCTTGTTGCTAACGTTGACATACCTCGTTATTCTAGTGACTGATGTACCTACCTGTCTGCGCCTTATTATTCAGATTCCACTTACTCTGCTGACATTAAATGAGGAAACAGAGTACCCCAAACATTGACCATGTATTAGAATGTAGTAGGGCTTCAAAGCACTTCCCAGCATATTGACCTCGATTTACCGAGTTTTTCCTAGATCACATTGTCGAATGTGATGACTGGTTATGTGTCCCATCCTTGACGAAACTACATACTGCTCTGTTCTATTGATCATGATGTTGACGGGCAATGTATTCATTTAATAGTCATCAGAAATAACTAGAAATTATATTGCTGTAAATAGAAAATGAGCTAAAATATACTAGGACCAAAGTTCGTGATAATACGTCTTAGGCTATTGTTAAGGCTATTGTTCTAGTAAAATTGTTGTAATTGTGGACAAAGAGCGTTTCACAGCTCCATCCGGAAGCGTCGGAAACAAGACTGACAACAAACATCGTTTTCTTTGCTAACATTATATGACTAATGTTGTTATACTTGTTATAAAAACTGACCTTTTATGTAGTATTTGAATGTAGTAAAGTTCGTTATAAAGTTTGGAAGTATCGAATTTCTGTTTAAATAGTGATGATATTTTCTTAAACAGGTATTACCTTTGATTCTTGTCTCTACGGCACGCTTAGACGCAATTAACTTAACTCTCCGTTTATAGCACAACGTTTCATTCCGCAAAGGCCAAATATACGGTTTTGACAACAAACGTGCTGTCGAATCTTGGAGTCAAAATGTATCGCCTTTTGGTATGGAAATACGTTAAAAAGCCTAAGACAACGGGTCATCCGGTGTCCTTCGACAGAAAATGCAGCTGCAAGGCATTCCAGAATACTTTTGCATAGCGATGTCTGGAAAGAATTGGGTAGTGGGATGTTAATCACCTTTCATCATGAACGGAGGAGTTCCAGACCACACTGTAGCTCTGGGAGTAAATGTGACGGGTCTGCGCAAATAAATCTGTTCGTCAGCTATATCTGTAAATTACCAGCAGTCTGGCGGGGAATGTTGATTTCCAGAAAGGTAACATTCTGTGTTAAATGAAATATAAAGCAATGAATCTGTGTAATGGTGCAAAAACCGGCGAAAAAATAATCTAAAAAGTTCCTTACAGCTGAACACCATCATGCACTCTATCTGTGCGAAGCTTTAAGAATTACTAGTCGCACCGTTTTAAACATCTGAATAACTCTAGCCCCTTGGTTTCCAGTTCGAAACACACACGCAAATCAAAAATAGTTCTCACTAAAAGTGCGCCATGTAACATCTCTGAGCATGGAAGTATGAATAGCTTTTTGAATGGGATTGAGATATGCATTTTTATTTACGAAGTGTTCATTTCAGCATCTGTCACTATTAAAAACGATAAAGTGAGCTTTTAAAATTCGTTCGTATACACATAAATGTCATCTATTTTCGATATAGCAGAAATGCTGTTGAGCTGCTGCGGTCTCATCAAATTAATCAACCATTCATCGGGTTTCGAAAGCGTGAATATTTCTGAGTACATTTTGCTTGAAAATCTGAACGATATGTGATAGCGCATGACTGACAGATGAAAATGTCGACTTTCACAAATGTCTCCAGTAATAGCACTTCAATCACGTTGGGCAAAAAAGGAAAATCCCACTCACAGGCAGCTGACGAAAGAAAATGAGTATGTCCACTTAACAGTTCAAATTGTTTTCTTGGAAGACGTATCGTCGATTAGTTCTTAAATCAATACACATAGAGTACATTTCCACGCGACCCAACTTGGTCAGCTTCAGTTTTAATATATGGAAAACGCAGTTATTGGCTGTGCAGGTAAGATCACGAGATTGTAAATCTGTTTTCATATGGCAAAAAATGAAGGAAACTGTAGTCATCAGGAAGACACAACATACGAAAGGCTTGTAACATATACTTAAAATTCAGAGATGCAAAATAGCTTGTAACATTTCAAATAAGTGAAACAGATTCTTAAATAAAAAGTGAAACGTGTTCGTATTAAAATTTTCGACATTACAGAGTGCAGAAAACTTTGGAGGACGTGGCACCTACTGAACTGCCACCTGCTTAGTGGTGAAACGCGTAATTCATGAAATGTATTCGCAATTGCGAATGCGGACAGCCATCAGCTGTATAAGGGAATGACGACAATGAAAATTTTTCGCAGACCGGGATTCGAACCCGAATTTCCCGATTTACACAGGAAATCGCCTTGACCGCTTTTCTTATTTTTTTCTCTTCATTTTATTGCTTGGTTTGGGGAAGGAGACCAGACAGCGTTGTCATCGGTCTCATGGGATTAGGGAAGGATGGAGAAGAAAGTCGGCCGCGCCCTTTCAGAACAACCATCCCGGCATTTGCCTAGAGTGATTTAGGAAAATCACGGAAAACCTAAATCAGGATGGTCGGACGCGAGATTTAACCGTCGTCCTTCCGAACAGGAGTGCAGTGTCTAACCACTGCGCCACCTCGCTCGGTCTTCATTTTATTCATTATTATTCTAGTCATTTGGTCTGGGCGGATATTGTATGATACCTCTTCAGTCTGATCTTTCAATACTTCACTTAGCTTCTTTTTTTTTTTTTCACACGCACGCACACACACAAGGCAGCCATCTCTTTGACCGAAGAAGCTGAGTAATTTGACTATCCGTGCACGACTCACGGTCAGGCACAAACTTCCATATGTTTTTGGTGCTGCGTCAAAATCTGTAGCTTACTCATGCACACATTATTTTATTTCCGCGCAGGGGAAGACACTTTAATTGGAAGTCACTGCTAGGTGTCGGCGGATAAATACGATACTACCCTGCTTGTGTTGTTAAGAAGAACCTTTATATAAGGAATATACGAAAAGGTGAGATTAAAATATTATCAGTTTTCGCTTAAGCTAAATGCCGAATGTGACAACAGGGTGGGCACCAAGCAAAAATATAAAAAACTGTAAACCATGGAGGCAGTTACCCGTCATTACAGTCACTGCCTTGGCTTCAGAGAAATGCAAAAGATACAGAAAACTGGACAGTGTGACAATATTTTAAGCTGTAGATAATAATCGACTCCTTACGGCTTCGTTACGTTTATACCTCCGCCTCGTAGTAATACGGGGAGACCAGGCACTTCTAATCTCACCCAATGGACATTTGGCCTCTGGAAATGAACTAAAATGTCCATTATGGAGAACCCTCGACCGCCTACGAACTGGGGTGAGCAGATGCAACGTAAACATGTGTTAATTGGGATACCGAGACGGGACGGACACGTGACAGTGCGGACAGACCCAAAAAATGGACCACCTCCTGGAATGCTGCAACATGGGGGAAGTGTGCAGGAAAGAAGATCTGGCAAAAGCTACGGCAGTGGCAGTTAAATGACCTGAGTTTTGGCGGGACGTGATATGATGTATATACAATGTTTGTCTTCATATTTTAATGTGACTCCCCATTTTGGGTTTGTTTTATTTATACATATATGTATTGTATTTGTATTTGTGTGTATATGTAATATGTGGGTTGTCTATGGCTTGGAAACTATTAAATAAATAATTAGAAAATTCTGGTGGTTCCTATGAGACCAAACTGCTGAGGTCATCGGTCCCTAGAGTTACACACAACAACTTAAACTAACTTATGCTAAGGACAACAGGATTCGAACCTCCGAGGGGGGGAGACACGCGAACCGTGACAAGGCACCTACGACCACGCGGCTACACCGCGCGGTGACAATAATAACACGGCTTTTGAACGCTTATGGGAGCGAAGAAGCAATATCAACACCTTCTTTATCTTGCATCGTCTTGTGTGATTATTTCATCGTCAGTCATTTGTATATTAGGTACAATAAGAGCCACTCACGGTAAATAAATTCTTGTTACCTAATAAACAGAAAGTGAGCTGCACATGAAATACATTTTTATTTGTTTGTGAAACGGTTGTTTACATCTCCCAAGTGAGAGCGGGCTAGCAGCAGCCCAAAGTCCGCCCTTCATCCGTTGAAATTACTTAGTTTTAAACTTAATATAAAGTAATATAAGGAGTTAAAATGAATAACATGTAGGGCAAGGCTTCTAACGATTTTTTTTTCATCATGAAGCTGATGTGAAAGGGGGCGCCTGTAGCTTACAGCTGGGACTGCGATGTGAGAAGTGTTAGGATGTTACGTGGAATGGAATGTGGAATGGCTGTATAGAAAGAAAGTGAAGTAGGTGCTTAGAGATGAGTGGGATGTTGGAATGGTAAAAGAGGGCTGAATTCTTCACTTAAGATGGTATGAGTTCATTTGGTTAATACTGGAAGGAATATTTCTGCGACTAATTAATCATGTGAGAGTGTGGGAAGACAAATTAAATCATGTTGGGAAAGAAAATGGCGTGTTTGAAGCCGAATTGAAGACGGGTCGTGTTGACAGAGGAGCGGCAACAGATCGGGAGAAGGCTTTACTGTGTCTAATGTGGAATGAAAGTGGGGTACACTGTATGCCATTCCAGGATTCGCAGAGGGGCAGAACATAGGAGAGTCGACGCACAACGAAAGTCGCTGATATGTGCAGCCACGAGAAGGACGTACCTGCGCTTGCTAGCGACGCGAAGGGTGTGGCAGATCGCCGTCCGGCCGCGCTTGCGCCGTCGCCGGCCCCATCTGGCCCCCACTTATGACGACCAGTGCTATCGCTATGGATTTGATATACACAGCTCCGGAAACTTTGAAGACAGCGCTGTCTGTTCCGCTCCCCGATTCTGAAGCTGAGAGCTCCACCGCCCCTGAGCCACGCGGACGAGGAGGGAAACAGAAGAGGAGGGCAACAGCCGCCACGTCCGCTGTTCGCAGCTCGCAGATCGAGAAGAGGGCCAAACAAGATTTCGCCCCTGACGCTGATGGTTTTGTCCCAGCCCGCGAACTGCACGACGCATGCAGTCATAGACGACGCTTCCAATTGCCGTCGCCAACTCGTTCGACGCGCTCGCTGACGCGCCGGACCAGCTGCCGCGCGATCCTGCTCGAAGAAAGACTCCCAACTTCCGCCGGTGGTCATCCAGTTTCGGCCGCCATATGGGGAACTGCAGAAGTTGTTGTGCAGCTGGACAACGGCCGTGTACACCGTGAAGCCTGCCGGACGAGACCTGTACAGGGACACACTCCGCACTGCTGATGACTATCGACGGGTCACTCAGGAGGCGTCTGAGCGTGGTATCCCTTTCTATACCCACGCTTCCGCACCTGACAAGGTCTTGAAGATTGTAATCCGGGACGTCCCGTTCAACATGGAAGCCGATCACCTGCATGGTGAACTCGCTGACCTGGGCTTCTACATACGGGCAGTCGTGAAGATGAAGTCGCCTAAATCACGCGATGATATGCCGCTCTTCCTGGTCGTCTGCTCCGACACCGTGGAGAACCGCAAACTATACCAATTGACGCGGGTCGCCGACGTTCCGGTTCAGACCGAAGATCTTCGCTCCCAGAGAGGCCCTGTACAGTGCTTTCGCTGCCAGAGGATCAATCACGTCGCGCGCCACTGCTCTATGCCGGACAGATGTGTTAAATGCGCCGGCGCCCACGCAGAAAGTGCGTGCCCCCGTCCGCCCACCGAGAAGCCGACATGAGCACTCTATGCTCACCTGGCCAGCTATCGTGGGTGTGAGGTGTGGCAGCGTGCCATCGCTCGCCAACGTGGCGAAACACCAGCGCCGCGTCCGAAGAAGCCAGCAACGAGACGGCCCGGCGTCTCTTCCGCGGCGGTAACGTCAGGGGCGCCCTCCGCCGTCCCGGCTGCGTCGGCTGCTCCTGCTCCTGCCGCATCCGAGGCCGTGCCGACACCTGAGGCTCCTGCGCCTCCACCACAGCTGCAGCTGCTAGTGGCGGACCCGGGTACTGCCTCTCCCGGGACGTCGACCGGACCACGCCCCGCCAATCGCCGGCGCGGGGGTCAGCGCCCTGTGGGTACCCAGCGCTCAGCACCGTCAGTCGGGCAGCCCCAGGTGGACTCTCACAGCAAGTCAGCCACGCCTAACCCTTCCAGCGACGGGGCCGCACCGGCAGCCTCCACCGCTGACCTGGCCAACCTCGTCACGGAGCTCACTGCCTTGGTGACCAGTGCTACGAAGTTGATTGAAGTCCTGTCGCAGCAATTCATCGCTGCAATGGCCTCTACGGCCCGGACCGCTGTCAACACTCACCAGCTGCACCATGGGCAGCGTTAGAGGGCTCACGGTCGTCGCGTGGAATGCCAACGGCGTCCGCACTCAAGCTGGCGAACTTCGCCAATTTCTTCGAGATGAAACCGTCGACGTCTGCCTTATCAACGAAACCCACCTGAAGCCTGGAGTCGACGTCAGGGCGGCCAACTACTCCAGCTATCGCTCCCATCGACTGACGCCGGGTGGTGGGACAGCCATTTACGTCCGCAATGGCATTCGTCATCACGTGATACGACTTCCACCACTGGCAACCCTGCAGGCCGCTGGTGTCGTCGTTCACACCTCGGCGGGCGCCATCACGTTCGTCGCTGCCTATCGACCGCCGTCTCGTCCACTGGACCCTGCTGACATCGATGCTCTGCTATCCTTGAGGGGGCAGGTGTTCGGCGCCGGGGACTTCAATAGTAAACATGTCTCCTGGAACTCCAGGCTCATCAATGCCGCTGGCCGCTGCCTGTTCCGGGTAGCGGAACGTTACCATGCGCTTTTGGTGGGGCCGTACGACCCGACAATCTACCCTGCCAGTGGCCTGCCAGATATAATCGACATCGCGGTCGTCAAGGGCATCCCTCAGAAGATCACCGCCACGACGAGGACGGCACTGTCTTCCGATCATGTCCCAGTGGTTTTTGATATCGACCTAGACGCCCTCCAACAGCCCAGGCGAGGCATCTCACTTGCTGGCATCGACTGGGGCAGGTTTCAAGCAGACGTGACGGACTCACTCGCCGCCGCGCCGGCAACTGCGGAAGCTGGAGCGGACGCAGCACTTCTGCACTTTGCGGCAACCACGATCGACGCTGCCACTATAGCAACGCCGCCCCGACCTCGCACTCCGCCTGACTACTCCCGCCAGCTGCCGCCGGACATCCTTGCGGCCACCACTGAGAAGAACCGAGTCTACCGGGAGTGGAAGCGGACAAGAAATGCCGACACCAAGTGCCTCCTCAACAGGATACGGCGAGACATCCGGGTCGCCATTGACAACCATCGCAATCGCGACTGGAATATCAAGGTCGCCACCCTCTGTCTTGACGACGGCACGGCCTGGCAGACGACGATGCGTTTCCTACGCCGCACGCAACGTATCCCTCTGCTGCTGGTCCATGGTCAGGCTGTCTGCGAACCAACTGCGAAGGCTGATGCCCTCGCAGACGTCTTTGAGGCTGCGTTTACGCCGATCGAACACCCGGCCGACGCTGTCCACGACGACCTGGTTGCTGACCGGCTCCCACGCTACTTGGAGGCACGCGACGACGATGCCGTCATTGAAGAGACGACGGCGGAGGAGGTGTCGTCCAACCTGCGTGCCCTGAACCCCAGGAAAGCTGCGGACCCACACGAGGTTTCCAACGCCCTACTCCAGAAGTTGCCGCCGGTGGCTGTCACTCATCTTGCCGACGTCTTTAATGTAATCCTCCAGTCCTGCAGTTTTCCTCAGTCCTGGAAGCATGCAGAGATCGTGGCGAATCCGAAGATGGGGAAAGATCTGCATCAGCCCGCGAACTACAGACCTATTAGTTTACTTCCGGCCGTCTCCAAGGTCTTTGAAAGTGTGTACATCAGGCGGCTGCAGTGCCACGTTGACGAGGAAGGCCTCCTGCCCGAAGAGCAGTTCGGCTTTCGCAGCGGCCACACGTCAGTTCACCAACTCCTACGGCTAGTGGAAGATGTGTTCTTCGCCCTGGAGCAGCGCGAGTTCTTCGGCGCGGTATTCCTGGACGTGTCGTGTGTTTTCGACAGTTGTGGCACCGCGTCCTCTTGTTCAAACTTTTTGAACTCGGGGTCCCGACGTCGCACGTCCGTCTTATCCATTCCTATCTTGCCGATGGGACATTCCACATGCGGGCCGCGCATGGCTTGTCCTCCATCCGCCGCATCAACGCCGGTGTAACACAGGGCTTGGTCTTGGGACCACTCCTGTATTCGCTGTACACTACTGATGCGTCGAAGATCGACCGTGTGCGGCTCGCCGTGTACGCGGATGACACGGCTCTATATACGAGGAGCCTCAATGCCGTCGTCATGCGCAGCCGTCTGCAGCTCGCCGTTGACACCCTGGCAGCCTGGGCCGTCAAGTGGCGTCTACAATTCAGTGGAGCCAAGACGCAGTTCCTGATCGTCACCAGGCGACTCGTTCCTGCAGGTCTGCAACCGCTCACCGTCGGTGGCAACCCTGTCCCATGGCGTCCCACGTCGCATTACCTCGGCGTCACCATCGACCGCCGACTCACGTGGGTTCCATACATTCGCGAAGTGAAGGCCAAAGTGAGGAACCGGTTCTGCATCCTGTACTCGGTGCTGCACCCCGGCTCCCGACTACCACCGCTGCTGGGCATCACTCTCTACAAGGTGCTGCTCCGCCCTGTAGTCCAATACGCCGCCGTCGTCTGGGGGAACGCCACCGACACGAACCTGAAGAAGCTGGAGACACTGCAGAATGGCATCCTTCGGCTGGCCTTGCACCTGCCTTACGATTTCCCCACCGCTCATCTTCACGACATCGCGATAGTATCTCTGCTACGTGACCGCTCCCAGGCGACCGCCAGCACCTTTTACGAACGTGCTGGCCGGTCACACAACGCCCAAATCCGGACGCTGGGCCGCAAACTGCCGCGCAGCGTCAACACCCGCTGGCCACACCTGCTCGCTGCATAGCTAGCACTGCAGAACTGTGCTGAGGAGGCACCCAAGAAGACATTCTACATGTGAAGACGCATTACATCGGCATGCATGGGAGGCAAAGCAATAACTGCTGCGAACTCCATCACACATCGGAGGACAAGTTATCTCTGTGCAGATCCACGCGAGGGGCAGAACATGGGAGCAGAGGAAGTCAATGCTTCGATGGCGTACTTAATTATGGACCAGGTGAAGGATTTTATTTCTGTTGGTGAGTTTTCATTCCCATGTTCAGCATGTTTGTAGTTTTAGTGTAAAGTGGATTTTCTTTTGACGGTTTGAAGGAGAAAGTCCAGGTTTGGTTTTGATTGCGTGGTGGTCCAATGGCTCTTATTATTTAAGTTAACTGTAGTGAATAGTCGTTGAGCCGGCCGCGGTGGTCTCGCGGTTCTAGGCGCGCAGTCCGGAACCGTGCGTCTCCTACGGTCGCAGGTTCGAATCCTGCCTCGGGCATGGATGTGTTCGATGTCCTTAGGTTAGTTAGGTTTAAGTAGTTCTACGTTCCAGGGGACTGATGACCACAGCATAGTGTTCAGAGCCATTTGAACCATTTTTTTGAACAGTTGTTGATTGTCTCGTAAAGGCCCTGGAAGATGATATTCAGAAGGTTTTTCGTACAGTTCTTGCCTGAATGTTTGCAGATTTAATTAGAAGATATCACAGATTACACTGGGAGATGGCATTGCCGATACGGAGTTCGACGGTGGAACGGAGGGTCTGGTGATCTGCAATGAAGATTACATTGTCAGCAAATTGTAGCAGATAGACTGGAGAATAAATTTCTTTATTTCACGTTTATGGTCAGAAACTTGAAGGTCGTCAGACTACTGGTTTCGGTCAGCAATGACCACCTTCAGATCTGCAGCAAAATATGGGAGAAAACAAATACAGCCAGCAGATAGACTACAGCTTAGAACAATATAAAATGATACGGTCGTGCGGCATTGCTGGCCGGGAGGCCCCACCCGGGGAAGTTCGGCTACCGAGTGCGAGTCTTATTTCAGTCGATGCCACGCTGGGCGACTAGCGTGCCGGTGATGAGGATGAAATAATGGTGAGGGCAACACAACACGCAGACCACGAGCGGAGAAAATCTTTAACCCGGGCGCGAATCGAACTCGGGCCCGCTGCATAGTGGGCAAATACATTACCCCTCAGCTAAGCAGGCGGACTTAAAACAATAAAATAGACCATGATGAAAAGTACTGCTGACATACTGGTGCATTTATGCGCGTTAAATTTAATGAAGCATACCTGTTTTACAATACCATGTCCTAAAATATACTGGAGCCACAGTGGCATCGTCAAACACTAAACACAAAATCAGTGGCAGCATCTTGTGAGCAACACTAGTGTTCAAAGCAAACTGCTGTACGGTATCCACAAAATGTTTGTGTTCCAACTTCACCAGATGTCGCTGCTGAAGTCGTACACATATTCTTCAGTGGCAATTGTACTATGTAAAATAAAAAGAGGGATATAAGCAGTAGAGACTGTAGTTGGCCTATAAGGTGTAAAAGTATAAAAGTCATTACATTAACAAAATGCAATGAAGTAAAACACGACAAAAGGTAGACTATTAAAAGGGGAGAAGTTAAGAGACAGTAACGGAGATACGCCCAAATGGCGATGTTTTAGATAATGATATAAATAATAAAGAGCTTTCCGAGTACACAGAATAATATAAAAGTTACAAAACAAATAGCTAAAGACGCCCAATGAATGAAAACAGACTCCCGCACATAATCAGCGCCCTCTTGTTGGTGCTAATGCCAGAACGCCGCATTTACGAGAAGTGATTAGAGAAACGTGGCCGGCAGAGGGCCCTTGCTGCACGCCATTCCAAGAAGGGAATGATAAAACGCCGTACCAGTGCTTGAGCAACATGTCTAGAAGTGAAATATGTTGTATAAAGAGAGAAGAGACAAGAAAACACTAGAGTTACACGTACAACGTAAGGAAACGAAGTAAGTATGTAAAGCATTCTAGACTAGGTGACGCTATAACCAAGATATATGAAGTCTTTGTAAAAAGTATCCGACCTTTGAGACGACAGCGCGGCGCCACTGTACACAAGAAAGGAAGAGACCTTTATGCACACACGTGAATTTTGTCTCCGCCCTCCGGCGCGTCAGTCGCTGCCTGTCGGTCGCTCAGTGAGCTGCTACACAACGTGTTCGTCTGATTACCGATTAGCTCAAGATGACTGAACGTGTTGGGCAAAGATACTGCTACGAATTTTGTAAGAAGCTTGGTGATTCTCGAAGCGAAACAGTTCATAAGATTCAGTAGGTGCTTGGAGAAGATGCGATGGGTGTAACACAAATTGAGGAGTGGTTCAACCGATTCAAAAATGGACGCACATCAGCGGAGAGTGACCAGCGTTCTGGCAGGCTCCAAACTTCTCGGAGTGCAGCCGTTGTTGAGAGGGTGCAAACTTTGGTGATGGCAGACCGTCATTTGACCATGTGGGAGATTGCCCGAGAGAGTGGAGTAAGTATACGTTCTGCACACGTAATTTTGCGTGATGATTTGAACATGCACCTAGTGGCTGCGAAATTCGTGCCCAAGTTGTTGTCGCCTGATCAAAAAGACTTCCATTTTCACGTTCTACGGGACTTCTGGACAGCAACACTGATCCGGGGGTCTGAACTCAGTGATAACTGGAGATCAGTCATGGGTGAACGAGCACGACCCAGAAACAAAAAGACAATCGTCGCAATGGAGGCATCCAGAGTCTCCAAGCCCGAAGAAACTGCCGCAGGTGCGAAGCAAAATCAATGTGATGCTGTCTTCCTTGATATCCGTGGAATTGTGCATCACGAATACGCACCGGATGCACAACCAGTGCCCAAGGAGTAGCCTACTATCAACATGTTCTCCGGCGACTACGTGATGCAGTTTGGCGCAAAAGACCAGACATGTGGACGGCGAAAAGCTGGCAACTGCATCACGACAACGCCCCCGCACATTCATCCCATTTGATCCAAAATTTCTTGGCCAAACATGGAATTACAGCTGTTTGCCAACCTCCCTACTCTCCAGACATGGCTAATGCGGAACACGAGAACGGAGCTGAACACCATTCCAAAAGAAAATATCCAGAGGTGTTTCCGGCAGTGGAAGGATCGGTGGGCTAAGTGTGTGCCAGCACAAGGGGCCTAATTTCAAGGGGATTAGGGTCCCAAGCTCGTCAGGTATTTGAAATATTTGTTGTGGCCAAAGGTTCGGATACTTTTTCGACAGGCCTTGTATAAAAGGGTGGCTTTCAGTGACTGAAGTAGATCATTGTCCAACAAAGTGGAGTAGGCTTTTGGGGACAAAATTGCTTTGCCAGTTAATCACTTTTCTCTTTTTTTATTTGCTTTATGAATTTCAAGCTCTTCTTACTAGTTAACCGGTAGTCTGAGGACCTACAATTTTGTGACATAGACGCGAAATGAAAAAAAATTGTTCTGCATTTTCGGGTCACCAGTCCATTCGCGACCTTGTCGCAGCTTTTGAGATAGACTGGACGTAGTGGGTTTGAGAGGTCTTCTGTGTGCAGGAGATGAAAGAGCGATGACACGATAGATCCCTGTGTCGTGACTGCCGTTGAATGGGAAGTTTAGGAGTGGACGTTCTTGAGTTTTGCGTAGGATTCAAATTTAGTAAGGAGGCTATGGTTCAAATGGCTCTGAGCACTATGGGACTTAACTGCTGTGGCCATCAGTCCCTTAGAACTTTTAACTACTGAAACCTAACTAACCTAAGGACATCACACACATCCATACCCGAGGCAGGATTCGAACCAGCGACCTTAGCGGTTGCGCGGTTCCAGACTGTAGCGGTTAGAACCGCACGGCCACGCCGGCCGGCGGAAGGAGGCTATTTACAGTTTTATGACATTATCACATTGTAAAACGCTTAGACCAGTACGATATGTGGACATCATCGGGATATCACAGAGTATCTTGTAGACGTAAGTGAAACAATAATTCTTTTTTTACAGTCGCATCACCAGTCCAAAGCATTTAAATGGAGAACTGAAGATTTGTCAAGTGTAATCACTGATAGGTGCGGCATCTGACATTACATGACGAAATCATCCTGTGTCCCCAGTGCAATGGCGTACTGTTGTTAAAGTTAGAGAAGGGGTGTGGACTTATTACTAAACTTCCCTGTATATCTCAAGCAGGCTGACGTACAGTCCCATAAAATGTTCTCATTTCTTGTTTTACTGAAGCGTGTAAACTTATTTGTACGTCGATGACATAGAATACTGCAAACTTTTTTTCCTTCCCGTCTGGGCAAGCTGTGCAGTAACTAGAGTACATGTAATGCTTACAAGGACAGGGTAAATGAGAGCTACAATGAAGTCGGTAATTCGATCGTAATATTGGCATTTTAATTTGATATTCCCCACAAGTGACAAAATACACACTAAAAAATGTAAATCTCCATGTTCCTCCCACACACTCCTGAGAATGGCACATTAACAATTTGCAATTTCGCACTCCTATTACCGACAGCTACGTTGATAAATACTCGGCACCTCGCAAGGATAACTTCTAGATCAAGAATATTAGGTAAGTTGTTGGAAGTGGTTAGGAGTTGGTGAAAATCGCGCTTCTGAGCACACAAAGAGCTCTAACCGCAGAACTCTGCACTGAACGGGCGTTGGTGCAATGCTGCGATACAGACCGTATATCTCCCTTCGAAGACGAGGGCCAAGACGCCGACTCCAAGTCCGTACCACTCGATGGCTGAAGGCGAAGTCCACTCTCTCCACAATTCTCTCGTCTCTCACGCGTACGAAACCGCGGCGGAAAAATACTCAGTTTCGGCCAGTGTCGAACGCTCTATCATCGCCGAAATCCCTCCACTGAGATCTACCCAATGATCGAGTAGGTCATAACGCCCCTAGGCAAACGAAATTCCCGTCTTCGCCACGTGTTGCCCAGCACAGGTGCTCCGGATGCCGAGCTATTCCCAAAATCTCCGTATTGTCCCTCGTTCCCGGTGAGCGCAACCTGCCGCCCACGGCGGCCCGGCGAGCCACGGCCAACTGCAGAATCATATACTACAATTCTCAACTTCCGATACTTTTCACCAACGCTTGAAGTTAGTGGCTCAGTCATGCTGACATGCAGGGAATACTGCTAGGGAGTGCCTCATATTTATCATAATTCAATAGTGTCATGATCTGATGCCCTGGACAGTCCCTTTACTATTAATACTAATCTTGGAAGGCTAACGTGTAAGTGCGGTCTCGCGGTTCTAGGGGCGCAGTCCGGAACCGTGCGACTGCTACGGTCGCAGGTTCGAATCCTGCCTCGGGCATGGATGTGTGTGTTGTCCTTAGGTTAGTTAGGTTTAAGTAGTTCTAAGTTCTTGGGGACTGATGACCACGGCTGTTAAGTCCCGTAGTGCTCAAGGCGGTGTAAGTGCCCATGCCCTGGCACCTTACAAGTGTTTCACGTTAGTGGACTATTATCTACTATGTGATCTGTTACGGCGTCTAGTCAAGCGCCGGCAGAGGGGTGGGTGAAGAAGGTGTCAGCCAATTACACGCTGACCAACCCCTATCCAGGACGGCATCGCAACAGCAGCGACCTCTATGTGAAGAGAACATAAGCGCCGCTTCCGATTTGCCGCAGACCACTTACACAGCAGCATCAATATTAGGCACTTCAAGACCATCGACTTAGGAATTATGTAAACTGAAGGGATTTCTTACTTGCTTGTTGCCCTTTGCTTTGCTTCTGTGTTATTATCACAGTTAAGTATTTTCAGTGTTCATTACGTCATAAAACTCATTAATACGATTTGCTTGAATCGTTTGACTAGCTACCCGAGAAAACAGGTTTCCTAGAATCCCATCTTTGACAACTCGGCAGGGTTCAATGTGATCTGTGGGCCCACTTATAACGGCTGTAATTGTCTTTTTTAAGGCCATTGTCCAGTTAAGCTTATTTCGTCATACAGCAGAAGACGTCTGTGTACGCGATTGCATACATATGACTCGCTTGAAGCGGCGGAAGTTTCTCGAAATGATTTGTATCCGTAGGTGGTATTATCTATTTACATTTCCGTTGAGGATTCTCTTTACGTTTGCTTCAGCCTTCTCAGAAGTACAAACAACCCCAGTTCTTGTATTTCTTAGGCAGCACCGGCCGGCCTAATGTTTGCAGAGCGCCACACAGCCTTTGGCTGGTAACCAAGGACTCCCAAACCGGGCAGCTCTGCCGGCGGAAGCGACCGCTCCATTGTAACCCCCCCCCCCCCTTCTCTGTATGCCCCTCCTTCTCGGCATAGTAAACATCCTGAGTCTGAGGCCGCTTCCTCCACCGGCGGTTCGCCATCGTTATTGGGCTCACAGCATTGCAGGGTGTACGTAGGTCTACCTTCCTGCGTAACTGATTTCACATTTACTCTCTTCACGCAGTTAATCTTTCTTTTTAATGTAGCGCCAACGATCTCGTAATCCAAGCAGCTGTTATCGCCCTGGCATCAAATCCAGTAGAAGCGTGGGCTCAGATAGCTTGTCTGCAACTGAGTTCCTTGTTTTCTGTGGTGCTCCTCAATAATTTTGATAGTGACACGATCTACTCCTCTCTTCAATCCCTTCAATTGTGATTATGCTTACACTCACTTCAAGATTATTAGCATGGATATTCTACCGCAATTCTTCCTTCGAATATTAATATTAATCGTGGTGGAGAGACGAAATTTTCTTTTTTTATGATAGTGTTTTGTAAAGGGTAACTGACAATAACAAACCGTGGGCCAAAGTAATAATTTTCGCAAATGACAAGACTGTAACTTATTCTATTTAGAATCTGCACTGAAGTCCTGCCATCATGTTGTTGTTGTTTTGGTCCTCTATGTGAACACTGGCTGCTCTATCCTGTGGAAGCCTTCTTATCTCCTAATAACCTCACCAGCCTTCATCCATTTCAATCTGCTTACTGCATTCAAGCCTTGGTCTCCGTACTCAGTTTTTACCCCCTCACCTCGCTTCCACTAATTGCCAAATTAAAGGTTACCTGATGCCACTGTATGTGTCCTATCAACATATCATTTAGTCTAATTGTACCACAAATTTCTTTTCTCCCATGTTCTATTCATTACCTCTTCATTATTTACGCGACCTATCCATCTAATCTTCAGCATAACATATCGAAAGCTTATATTCTCTTCTTATATGGATTGCTTATCGTACACGTTTCACTTGCCTATCAGGCTACGCCCTGCACAACTATCTTCAAAAAAGAATTCTTCTCACTCGCACTCGTATTCAATGTAAACAAATTTATGGTTTTCAGAAACGCTTTCCGCCCTATAGGAAGTCACAGTCCTCTCTAGTTCAGTCTTCATTAGTTATACTACTGACCAAACGACAAAACTCATTTACTACCTTTATGACTTATTTCCTAATCTTCCAACAGGCTGGCCAGAGTGGCCGAGCGGTTCTAGGCGCTTCAGTCTGGAACCGCGCGACCGCTACGGTCGCAGGTTCGAATCCTGCCTCGGGCATGGATGTGTGTGATGTCTGTAGGTTAGTTAGGTTTAAGTAGTTCTAAGTTCTAGGGGACTGATGACCTCAGAAGTTAAGTCCCATAGTGCTCAGAGTCACTTGAACCATTTCTTCCAACAGTGTGGATTCTTTAAATCCACACCTTCCATCCACTCCTTCCTATTCTTCGCGACATCCGTCCACCAAACCCTGATTTCATGAGCTTCAGAACGGCCCTACAAAGTTGTTTTAACATCCTGGCCTTCCAATCAACCGGCCTCCATAGCGGAGTGTAGACATGGTTCGACAGCTCGTTCCTGAGGCAAAGAGTAACGCCTTCCAACGTTTATTTCCGACTGCTGGACAACACCCACCGTCACGGAGGGTGAAGAAGCTTCAAGTCGGCGTAGTGTTCGCCAGCCACAATCCATCTTGAAAGAGCACGCGAAGCTTGACTTATCTTCTCCAGGCTGCACAGTTACCTTCTCCTAGTCACTGGAAACGGGTTTTGGCATTCACAATGGCCAAACTATGAGCCTAAGAGCTAGACATTTCCAATTTGGATGAAAACTGTTTTTAAATAATAAAAGCTTTTCTGAACTTAGATATCTGCATTACATTTTTAAGATTATGGAAATACATTTTATTATTTATATTTTTGCAAATGCAGCGATCTCTTTCCGTATTTTTTGCTCGCTAAAATATCCTTCATTTCTCAGATCCAGTTGTATGGAATGTCTTGAAATTAGTCATCTAGCTTGGAAAGTCCGTAAAAGCTTTCTAACCAGTGCCCTTGTATAACTACCAGCATGTAAACCACCCGCTGTATTTTCATTTATTCAAGAGGCAATAACTTTCGGTATCCCATCATGCCATCATCAGGCCCTCTATGGTAACATAGTGACTGACCTTACATTGGCAGGCAAAATATCACGCGAAAGCGATCCAGTATCCGCACAAGCGTAAGCGACATGGCTCTACACTCGTAAACAATCAGAGCGCAATTATACCGTTGTGGTTGACTTGAGTCCCCAGTTGGGTGCTGTATAAGTACTGATGGATTTATTTTCATCCAGCACAGGACAGCTGCTTAGGTAGCTGTTTGTTAATACCTTAAGTGTGACGTGAATTAACGCCAATTACATATTTAAGATAATTACACCTGTCTGTGGCATTAACAGGTAATCGTAAATAACGCAATTTGGTGAATCAGCTACACGAACGAGAAATGAATATGTTCAGTTGTTTTACTTTGACAAATTTTTCTGTTTTGGATCACAGACAGTCAGAACAAAATTACGTTAGAAATCAATTAATATCTTGAATTCTCCTTATGAGCTGGTCTGTATGCGAAAATCTCAGTCTTGCATTTTGCAGGCGATACTCTCGAGACTGGTACACACTAGACCAACGTTGGTCGAAATCTGCGTAGTGTGGGAGCGGCCAAAATTTCTGCTCGCGGACCCTGCCGTGGCACGAGTGCAGTAGCGCTCAGCCGCGCTACACACTTCGCGAACCGCCCCGCCACGCTGTCTGAGCATGGTCAGGGGGAAGCGGGGAAAACTGAGAAGGCGCCGCATTTAAATGGCAAAGAAGTCCCACTGCATACGCCATGGTTTTATAATTCACATTTCTCAACAACATAGATAGCAAACAAAACAAATTTTCGCTATTATTAGTTATTTTAGGCCCGCTGATGACATAATAATATTTTTATCCGGTACAAACCGTCAGCATACGGACAGATGCAGATAGCTCCACAGAGTTTCGCACTCAAATTCCCACATGATAGTGATTTATTGAGTTGCATAATCAAAACCCGGTCTTTTAAACAAATAAGTCGATCGAAATATTGTAGCACTTTTGCAGCCTCATTATTAACTCTACCTAAAAATGCAGTGTAGATGTCTTGGACGGTTTTAGAGTGAAAAAAATTGTTATTAAAACTAAAATTACGTTGCAGGTCAGTCAATTACATCTGCACATGCACAGATGTGCTTTCAACGGAAACGGTAAGTAGTCTCGATAACAGCTCCAAAACAGCTGTAAGACTGACAGTGTGAAAAAATCCTTTGTGAAATTGTCCTTGTAATTCTTTCAAGGCCACAATGAATTCTTCAAATCTTGCGTTTTCTTTAAAGCCAGTGAGTTCAGGGAACCGGTCTGTCTTTGTCAGAATGTGTCCCTTCCACAACTCCATTTTCTTTTTAAATGCATCCACATTACATAAGAAAGAAGTTACCATGTAGTGTCTTTCTGTGAAAAGTTTGGAATTTAGGCGACGTAAAATACAATGCCAGTGATCCTTTCCGCATGTAGTAATTTTCATCCTTGCCTTTCTTTTTCCTTCATAAATTCAACAATAGCGAGTTTTAAATCGAAGATTCGTTCCAGGCATGCTCCTTAACCAACGCAGTTTGCAGTAAAATGTGAAGTCCCTCTCCCCTTCGCTCAGTTCCTTTGGAAACTGTTGCAACGAACGGTGGAATAACGTGTACGAAATCAGAAATGTTGCTATTTCTACCACAAATTTCTTTACTTGCTCCATGCCTGCAAATTTAGCAGTAACCTTTTCTTGAAGCACAGAACAATGAACCCCATCTGTCGATGCTCTAATTTATTTCTCTTTTATCATCAGCTAGACCTTTACATTCTCTCTGCATCGTTTGGTAATGTAGTTTCATATCAAATATGGAGTACCTGCCGCTTATGAGAATTGAGAGTCCTCATTCTTCTCTTCTCTCATGCCCATCCATTTGAAAGGGTTGTGACGATAGATCGCTAGACTGTCTCTTTTTGAGCCAACAGCCACTGAACCTGTGAACGTCCCTCACACCACGAGCAACTAGCCGAAGGGAAACAGCTCTGACACAACGATTGTGCTACCGAAATATGCCGCACCGCAGTGCTGAATGAAACGTCGCGCTCATCCGGGTACTACGGAGAAGGACCGTCAAACGCCCGCTAAGCCCGCTGGGCAGCACAATGATGATGATGATGATGATGATGTTTGGTTTGGAGGTCGCTCAACTGCGCGGTTATTAGCGCCCGTACAAATTCCCAACCTTTGCTCGCTCCAATCACGCCACTTTCATGAATGATGATGAAATGATGAGGACAACACAAACACCCAGTCATCTCGAGGCAGGTGAAAATCTGGGCAGTACATGTGATTAGGATTGTGTAAAGGGCCAAATAGGGCGGTACACTTCAAAATTGTAATTTACTGTAATTTAATAAGACGTTTAAACCAAAACGGCACATAGCCGAACCTTTACAACTACGAGTTTCAAAATGCAATTGTTTCACGGCTGAAGGCTTCCAAACAACAAATCTTAAAAATCCACGAGATTATAAGAACGCCACAATTAAATTTCAAAATTTTAAGATACACTCCTGGCAATGGAAAAAAGAACACATTGACACCGGTGTGTCAGACCCACCATACTTGCTCCGGACACTGCGAGAGGGCTGTACAAGCAATGATCACACGCACGGCACAGCGGACACACCAGGAACCGCGGTGTGGCCGTCTAATGGCGCTAGCTGCACAGAATTTGTGCACCGCCGCCGTCAGTGTCAGACAGTTTGCCGTGGCATATGGAGCTCCATCGCAGTCTTTAACACTGGTAGCATGCCGCGACAGCGTGGACGTGAACCGTATGTGCAGTTGACGGACTTTGAGCGAGGGCGTATAGTGGGCATGCGCGAGGCCGGGTGGACGTACCGCCGAATTGCTCAACACGTGGGGTGTGAGGTCTCCACAGTACATCGATGTTGTCGCCAGTGGTCGGCGGAAGGTGCACGTGCCCGCCGACCTGGGACCGGACCGCAGCGACGCACGGATGCACGCCAAGACCGTAGGATCCTACACGGTGCCGTAGGGGACCGCACCGCCACTTCCCAGCAAATTAGGGACACTGTTGCTCCTGGGGTATCGGCGAGGACCATTCGCAACCGTCTCCATGAAGCTGGGCTACGGTCCCGCACACCGTTAGGCCGTGTTCCGCTCACGCCCCAACATCGTGCAGCCCGCCTTCAGTGGTGTCGCGACAGGCGTGAATGGAGGGACGAATGGAGACGTGTCGTCTTCAGCGATGAGAGTCGCTTCTGCCTTGGTGCCAATGATGGTCGTATGCGTGTATGGCGTCGTGCAGGTGAGCGCCACAATCAGGACTGCATACGACCGAGGCACACAGGGCCAACACCCGGCATCATGGTGTGGGGAGCGATCTCCTACACTGGCCGTACACCTCTGGTGATCGTCGAGGGGACACTGAATAGTGCACGGTACATCCAAACCGTCATCGAACCCATCGTTCTACCATTCCTAGTCCGGCAAGAGAACTTGCTGTTCCAACAGGACAATGCACGTCCGCATGTATCCCGTGCCACCCAACGTGCTCTAGAAGGTGTAAGTCAACTACGCTGGCCAGCAAGATCTCCGGATCTGTCCCCCATTGAGCATGTTTGGGACTGGATGAAACGTCGTCTCACGCGGTCTGCACGTCCAGCACGAACGCTGGTCGAACTGAGGCGCCAGGTGGAAATGGCATGGCAAGCCGTTCCACAGGACTACATCCAGCATCTCTACGATCGTCTCCATGGGAGAATAGCAGCCTGCATTGCTGCGAAAGGTGGATATACACTGTACTAGTGCCGACATTGTGCATGCTCTGTTGCCTGTGTCTATGTGCCTGTGGTTCTGTCAGTGTGATCATGTGCTGTATCTGACCCCAGGAATGTGTCAATAAAGTTTCCCCTTCCTGGGACAATGAATTCACGGTGTTCTTATTTCAATTTCCAGGAGTGTATATTACCATAATCTTTTAAGGCAAAAGGCCGCAATATTTTCACTTAAGGGGAAATTTCGAGGATATGGCTTTAAGCGGCTGAAAGCCCACAGTTGATTTTCCAAAAATTCAAAATACCATACACCTTTGAGTTTTAAGTGGCTGACAGCGCACTAAATGAAAAGATAGCACAACAACAGTAACATTCAGGAAAATATCCACTTGCCAGAATTCAGACTTACTTATATGGGCTGAAGACGCTTGATTTACATAAAACACAATAAAAAATTCTTTTAAAGCATTGGTTGTAATACATTGCCAACAGACCATTGAACACTAATGAAAAGGACAGTTTAGACAACGGCATTCACACGGCTCCATGAGGGGGGGGGGGGGGCTGCCCCCAAAATATTAACGATAACTTGTATCAGGCAGTTGGTGTGCCGACGATAACCCAACCAAGAGACAGTCACGCACTGACCGACCAAACGACTTGCTAGCCACCAATCGGTACATGAACTCAAGGACCAAACTGTTACAGATGCAATTATCCGCAATGAAATATGTATTAAGCTGTCAAAACTACACACCGTGTTGGACAGCGAAAACAGGTGAGGCAGGGACACTGCCTGAAATTACAGTAGTGGCCAGGGCAGATAACCGGAACACTAATGACCACATGGCAGAAAATTCCTCTGGTATACTTGAATTTGAAGTAAGGTAATGTATTTAACTACATGAAAAAAGAACAGTGCCTGAATTTGCGTCAGTGGCCAGGTCAGATAACCAGAACACTAACGGCCACATAGCAAAAAACTTCCGCTGGTGCACTTGAATTGTAGTGAACCAATATAGTTAATTCCACCGTACGACGGCTCGATTTCACCACTACAAACACTCGTTGGTGCTCACAGGAAAAGCTCCCCAACAGCGAACCACCGAAACGAACGACGCAACATGAACGGACGTGGCTTTGATGTCCTGGTTCGGTGAGGCCCGCATCTCGTGGTCGTGCGGTAGCGTTCTCGCTTCTCGCGTCCGGGTTTCCGAGTTCGATTCCCGGCGGGGTCAAGGATTTTCTCTGCCTCGTGATGGCTGGATGTTGTGTGTTGTCCTTAGGTTAGTTAGGTTTAAGTAGTTCTAAGTTCTAGGGGACTGATGACCATAGATGTTAAGTCCCATAGTGCTCAGAGCCATTTGAACCATTTTTTTTGGGTCGGTGAGCCACAAAGCTCGTAGCAATTAGACAGTTCAACACACGCTCCGTCAGCAGACCCAGCCGACCGCACCGCACGGAGATATCCTCCCTGGTCCGCAGCAACCGACCGACTGCCCGCACACACCCTAGCCGGAAATTATATGCACAAGTCCAAAGATGTTACGTGATGCAAATATCGATACACATCGCTGCTGCCACACGTAGAGGGAGGAAGAACCATATGAAAACCACAGATAGACAGCCACGTTCAAGGAAACGCATGGTTGAGAGTGAGCACGGCTCAGACCGAGCAGAGCCGAGTTGTCAGGCGGGACCTTGGCCACACCGCGGCCTGCACACGCTGCACCCGTAGAGTTTGGCACTTCGAGGATGGCCCTGGCTTGGTTTGTACGGACGGAAAATCAGAGCCAATGAAGCGGTTGCCCCCGATTGCCGTTCGGGTTTCGGCGCTAATATATGAAAGCGTTGACGGTGGGTTGGGCTTCGGACCTACCGCCTAGGGTGGAAGCCATGTCTGATGGTCGTTGGTTCCGTAGCAATATGATGTGACTTGAATGGGCATTTTTTATTGTGTCTAAAAATATTGGAGTATTGAGTAGGGTAAGGAGAGTGCATTATCGCTGATAGTATTATTATGTAGAGGAATGTTCGTTGGATCCTAGGAACTGCGATTGTAAAAACAAATTGAAAGATTGGGCACTTCGAGGTAAGTAACTGAGATATTAGAAAATAATGTGTATCATGCGAAAAAGAAATTGGAGTCTCTAAGGATATCTTTTAGAGCAAGTATGGCTATCCAAGAAGAGGTGTCGTCTTTGAAAATTTTAGGGCCTACGCAATTCAATAACAATTCGAAATGCGTAGCTCTGATTTGCGAAAGATAATGGGATAGTCTAAATTCGAGTTCAACTTTAACTTTAGACATTAATTTAGTCCTACAACACTGCTCCTCATTTTTAAAAGAAAGGCCGCCCACTAGCATCGTTTCTTCTTAGAATTATTTTCTGGTGATAAGTTTCTAGTAGTAGCCAGCCGGAGTGGCCGTGCGGTTCTAGGCGCTACAGTCTGGAGCCGAGCGACCGCTACGGTCGAAGGTTCGAATCCTTCCTCGGGCATGGATGTGTGTGATGTCCTTATGTTAGTTAGGTTTCATTAGTTCTAAGTTCTAGGCGACTGATGACCTCAGAAGTTAAGTCATATAGTGCCCAAAGCCATTTGAACCATTTTTTGTTTCTAGTAGTAAAATAAACGTTGCACATACGACGGATGCTGAATCATCTTCTTCCCTCACGGTATTGGTCAGTGAAACAGTATTAAAACGCTACTTGATAACAATAATGAGATGGGAGCAACCTCGACAAGTTAACTTAGCCAGCTGCGATTCTACACGGTCAAATCGCGTGATTCCAAACCCTTGATTTGGAGAGAAGGAGAGGCCCAACGCCACTGTGTTGACGACGAACGTTCGGTGCGATTCAATGGCTGTCGTTTGCCTTCATTGGGCTAGAGTGTAAGCGCCTTTACCAACCGAATTCTGCAAGCACGGCTCACGATTCGTCCCCACAGCTTTACTTCCGCAGTTACCTCCTTCCAGGCTTCAGAAGGCTCTCCTTCATGCCAAATAATCACGACTGGAAGAAAGGGTACTGCGGAGAAATGACTGAGTCGTAACTTAGGAGATTGTTTCCGCAAGGAATGTTTCCACTCCGCAGCGGAATGTGCGCTGATTTGATACTATTTGGCAGTTTACAACTGTGTGACAGACCGGCAATCGTTCCTCGGAACTTGTCTTTTGTGGACAGTGCTGCAATCAAGTGTTCCTGTTCTTTTCTTATCTGAGTCTCGAACCACCTCTTTTAGTACACCAAAGTCTCAGCAAAACCGCCTTCTCCAGAGTTATCACTTGACTGAGGTCTCTTCTCAACTTGAATTAGTAAAATATTGCTTTTATTCGGTTATTCTAAAAGAAAGAAAAGCATATCATGATACCTTATGTCGAAACCGATAGCACTCGTGGTAATCTTTAAAATGTAAAACCGACTAACGTAAAACGACACTTCCCACCAGGAATACAGAAGTATAATAATCCGTAAAGCCCTGTGACTTTTGCTAACAGAGAAAACAAGATGAAAAAAGTGAAAGAAATAAAAAATGGTAACAACATTGCAAGCGGTCTATCGTTTAAAGCTGTCTACTGAACTAAGCTGAGAATATCGTCCCCCTGTAATGTTGCAAGCTACGCATTAGAGAAAGTTCACAAATGATTTATTATATCTAACCCCAAGATAGATTTTAGGTTTTAATGTTGAGGAAGAAGGGTGTGTCTGGCTTGCCAATGTAATAAATAAAACGCCCTGTCATATATGTGCAGGTACTGCATTTGGAGGCTGGTTAGAAACTCCAACGGGAAAATCATGAGCAATTCAACGAAGTCTTCTGTGGCGCTGACCTAGTAACTTAGTAACTTTCTTAGGTTCCAGTTCCACATCTCATATTGCTCGGTACTAATGGTTCAAATGTCTCTGAGCATTATGGGACTTAACATCTGTAGTCATCAGTCCCCTAGAACTTAGAGCTACATAAACCTAAGTAACCTAAGAACATCACACACATCCATGCCCGAGGCAAGATTCGAACCTGCCATCGTAGGGGTCACGCGGTTACAGACTGAAGCGCCTAGAACCGCACGGCCACAGCGGCCGGCTGATCGGTACAAGTAAACGTTCCTGTCTAGTGTATGTGAGCACATCAACTAGAGTGAGCACTGAGGATAGTTATTTTTTACGTACTTTCGCCCAGAAGCGGAGCCAATTTCGAGTTTTCTGCGTAGTATTAAGTGTGAAGTGGGTCTCCCCATCATCGTTTTATATAAGCAAAACATTTGGAGATGATGAATATGATATCCTTCCTAAAATTCGAGATGCTAGTTTGCACAGATGGAATAATTCATTTCGAAGCTGAGGATGATGGGTGGAGTCATGTATTGAGAGCGGTGCTTCTTCTACAATATCTTAGTTATTGAGTCCTCGGTGCTTATCGGCTGTTCTTAAGTACTTGTAGATCACCTTGAAAAGGGGAGCTCATGCAGTACCTGCCACTTCTAAGAAGTTGATTAGCGCTAACGGCAAATGGTACATTTATAAAAGTTCCTTATGCCACTTGTCATCCGTTCGATGACAAAAACCTTCTGGTAACACGTGTGGCGCCCGAAAAGACCACTTCACTATGCTGCCATCTAGTAAATATGCAGTTGTTGACAGAGAACGAATTTAGCGTTCAACTGGAGGCACTCGTCCTTTGCTTCAGTGGACAATGGAGTCATACGTGCAGTGCGACTTCCTCCCCCCCCCCCTTTATTTTTGCTCTGGGATCTGCACGCACCTTGTAACGTTGATGCATTAGGTAGTTCTGAAAGCGGTGCTGATAATCCAGACGATAAAAGCGGTTAATAGCTGTGAGCTATCTGGGGAAGTTAACCTTGCATTCCTGAGCAACTATTTCACCAGGTATACAGTCTAGCTTACCAAATTCCCAACCAGACTCGCATTAATTGCCGGCCGTGGTGGCCCATGCAGTTCTAGCGCTGCAGTTCGGAACCGCGGGACTGCTAAGGTTGCAGGTTCGAATCCTGCCTCGCGCATGGATGTGTGTGATATCTTTAGGTTAGTTAGGTTTAAGTAGTTCTAAGTTCTAGGGGACTGATGACCTAAGATGTTAAGTATTATAGTGCTGAGAGCCATTTGAACCATTTGATTTCATTAATTATAATCTTTTAATAGTCATCTTACGACAACCGGTGATATGTTGTTGTTGTTGTCGTCTTCAGTCCTGAGACTGGTTTGATGCAGCTCTCCACACTACTCTATCCTGTGCAAGCTTCATCTCCCAGTACCTACTCCAACCTACATCCCTCTGAATCTGCTTAGTGTATTCATCTCTTGGTCTCCCTCTACGATTTTTACCCTCCACTCTGCCCACCAATACTAAATTGGTGATCCCTTGATGCCTCAGAACATGCCCTACCAACCGATCCCTTCTTCTGGCCAAGTTTTGTGACAAACTTCTCTTCTCCCCAATCCTAATCAATACTTCCTCATTAGTTATGTGATCTACCCATCTTATCTTCAGCATTCTTCTGCAGCACCACATTTCGAAAGCTTCTATTCCCTTCTTGTCCAAAATATTTGTCGTCCATGTTACACTTCCGTACATGGCTACACTCCATACAAATACCTTCAGAAAAGACTTCCTGACACTTAAATCTATACTCTATGTTAACAGATTTCTCTTCTTCAGAAACGCTTTCCTTACCATTGCCAGTATACGTTTTATATCCTCTCTACTTCGACCATAATCAATTACTTTGCTCCCCAAATAGCAAAACTCCTTTACTACTTTAAGTGTCTCATTTCCTAATCTAATTCCCTCAGCATCACTCGACTTAATTCGATTACATTCCTTTATCCTCGTTTTGCTTTTGTTAATGTTCATCTTATATCCTCCTTTCAAGACACTGTCCATTCCATTCAACTGCTCTTCCAAGACCTTTGCTGTCTCTGAATGAATTACAATGTCATCGGCGAACCTCAAAGTTTTTATTTCTTCTCCGTTGATTTTAATACCTACTCCGAATTTTTCTTTTGTTTCCTTTACTGCTTGCTCAATATACAGATTGAATAACATCGGGGAGAGACTACAACCCTGTCTCACTTCCTTCCGAAACATTGCTTCCCTTTCATGCCCCTCGATTCTTATAACTGCCATCTGGTTTCTGTACAAATTGTAAATAGCCTTTCGCTCCGTGTATTTTACCCCTCCCACCTTCAGAATTTGAAAGAGAGTATACTAGTCAACATTGTCAAAAGCTTTCTCTAAGTTTACAAATGCTAGAAACGTAGGTTTGCCCTTCCTTAATCTAGCTTCTAAGATAAGTCGTCGGGTCAGTATTGCCTCACGTGTTCCAACATTTCTACGGAATCCAAACTGATCTTTCCCGAGGTCGGCTTCTACTAGTTTTTCCATTCGTCTGTAAGGAATTCGCGTTAGTATTTTGCAGCTGTGAATTATTAAACTGATAGTTCGGTAGTTTTCACATCTGTCAACACCTGCTTCCTTTGGGAGTGGAATTATTATATTCTTCTTGAAGTATGAGGGTATTTCGCCTGACTCATATATCTTGCTCACCAGATAGTAGAGTTTTGTCAGGACTGGCTCTCCCAAGGCCATCAGTAGTTCCAATGGAATGTTGTCTACTCCCGGGGCCTTGTTTCGACTCAGGTCTTTCAGTGCTCTGTCAAACTCTTCACGCAGTATTGTATCTCCCATTTCATCTTCATCTACATCTTCTTCCATTTCCATAATATTGTCCTCAATAACATCGCCCTTGTATAGACCCTCTATATACTCCTTCCACCTTTCTGCTTTCCCTTCTTTGCTTAGAACTGGGTTTCCATCTGAGCTCTTGATGTTCATACAAGTGGTTCTCTTATCTCCAAAAGTCTCTTTAATTTTCCTGTAGGCAGTATCTATCTTACCCCTAGTAAGATAAGCCTCTACATCCTTACATTTGTCCTCTAGACATCCCTGCTTAGTCATTTTGCACTTCCTGTCGATCTCATTTCCGAGACGTCTGTATTCCTTTTTGCCTGCTTCATTTACTGCATTTTTATATTTTCTCCTTTCATCAATTAAATTCAATATTTCTTCTGTTATCCAAGGATTTCTACTAGCCCTCGTCTTTTTACCTACTTGAGCCTCTGCTGCCTTCACTACTTCATCCCTTAAAGCTACCCATTCTTCTTCTACTGTATTTCATTCCCCCATTCCTGTCAATTGCTCCTTTATACTCTCCCTGAAACTCTGTACAATCTCTGGTTCTTTTAGTTTATCCATGTCCCATCTCCTTAAATTCCCACCTTTTTGCAGTTTCTTCAGTTTTAATCTACAGGTCACAACCAATAGATTGTGGTCAGAGTCCACATCTGTCCCTGGAAATGTCTTACAATTTAAAACCTGGTTCCTAAATCTCTGTCTTACCATTATATAATCTATCTGAAACCTGTCAGTATCTCCAGGCTTCTTCCATGTATACAACCTTCTTTTATGATTCTTGAACCAAGTGTTAGCTATCATTAAGTTGTGCTTTGTACAAAATTCTACCAGGCGGCTTCCTCTTTCAATTCTTTGCCCCAGTCCATATTCACCTACTACGTTTCCTTCTCTCCCTTTTCCTACTACCGATTTCCAGTCACCCATGACTATTAAATTTTCATCTCCCTTCACTATCTGAATAATTTCTTTTATCTCATCATACATTTCATCAATTTTTCGTCATCTGCAGAGCTAGTTGGCATATAAACTTGTACTATTATAGATGGCGTGGGGTTTGTGTCTGTCTTGGCCACAACAATGCGTTGACTATGATGTTTGTAGTAGCTTACCCGCACTCCAATTATTTATTCATTATTAAACCCACTCCTGCTTTACCCCCATTTGATTTTGTATTTATAAACCTGTATTCACCTGACCAAAAGTCTTGTTCCTCCTGCCATCGAGCTTCACTATATCTAATGTTAACATATCCATTTCCCTTTTTAAATTTTCTAACGTGACTGCCCGATTAAGGGATCTGACATTCCACGCTCCGATCCGTAGAACACCAGTTTTCTTTCTCCTGATAATGACGTCCTCCTGAGTAGTTCCCCCCTGGAGATCCGAATGGGGGACTATTTTACCTCCGGAATATTTTACCCAAGCGGACGCCATCATCATTTAACCATACAGTAAAGATGCACGCCCTCGGGAAAAATTACGACTGTAGTTTCCCCTTACTTTCAGCCGTTCACAGTACCAGCACAACAAGGCCGTTTTGGTTATTGTTACAATGCCAGATCAGTCAATCACGCAGACTGTTGCCCCTGCAACTACTGAAAAGGCTGCTGCCCCTCTTCAGGAACCACACGTTTTTCTGGCCTCTCAACACATACCTCTCTGTTGTGGTTTAACCTAGGGTACGGCTATCTGTATCGCTGAGGCACGCAAGCCTCCCCACCAACGGCAAGGTCCATGGTTAATGAGGGGAGGAACCGTTGATATATATACGAAAAGAGAATTTAAATAAAAACAAATAAATCAGTTTATATTTGGACACATATTTTAACATTGATCATTGAAATTTCAGCATATTTAACTTGATTCGCAACTGAAGTGGCGCCTTATTTAGGATTGTTAAAATGTAAGTTTGTAATCTTACGGAACACATCCAATATGGAGCCAAGAATGGGAGACTGCATACAACACTACATTCATAAAATAACGCACGAAGAATGTTGAAACATATGCAAGAGGAAATTAACCACAACCAACCGATTCAATTTCCATCCAAAGAAGTTACGTTCGTAGCGAAACCTGTCCCTCATGAAATTACCGCACACTGGTATACTAAATTCATACTAACTCTCTGTGAAATCTTCCAGAAAAGAATAGCTGCGGGCTACGTTGCTAATTACACCACATGCTTCACATGGTCAGCTTGGTTTACACAAAGAGTGTAACTCCACAAGTGGGTTGAACATATAGAAAAGCTGTTATATTGAAAAATATTGTCAAGACGAGACGTTATAACCTCACGCACATTTGCATTTAAGGTTGATGATCTTAGAGTTACGGATCGTCAGCACGTTGTTCCATTTTACTCACAAAGTAGTGACAAAAAAACTACTGGAAGATATTCTGAACTTCACACTCGAATTACACTACATTCCAACTTAAGATAACATAAGATATTTTAGATATAAACCTGAAATAAAGGTGACTAAATTTTCAGTTAGGCTGAACTTAAGAAATCCATTGTCCTACGGACTTAGTAGGGACGCGCTTAGCCAGAAATCTTACAACTTCAGACGCTCCCCGCGGACCGACTGCCGTGGGACCCTACCGAGGGTGCTTCACAGATACAAACGGAAGTAACCAGAGTGGCAGCTTCCTATAACATGACAAGGGACGGACAGGGCGATACTAAGAATAGAAACCTCTCTGCTTTTAGAAAGCGTAGCTACCTGTTCCAACATTGGCCCTACTGTTCCCTAGCAGATAGGCTTGTCTGCTACCATCAAGCATGAATCTAGAAATACATTTGCTCATTCATCCTTTCAAACAGAAGGGAAGGAGGATGACAGTACCTTATCATATACAGTATATAAAAGAAAGCGGATGTAGGTTCCGTATGAGACTGTGTGACATGAATTACATATAAACTGTGTTTTAAAGTGTAGTAGTGTGACAGATCGTTCTTGTTTATGTGTAAAAGTAACGCGTTCCACTGCTCAGTCTCCTCCCAGAGAGTCAGAAACACCACAGTAAATTTAGAAGAGGGGTTTATGCCGTAAATGACAACAGATTTAAGAAATTAACATGAAAGGAATCCAACAGAGACCTTTCAACCTATAAACTCATTTCCTCACTATGTTCCTCTATTTGCAGTCTGGTCTCGTTGGGGACGAGACGGTTCCGTCATACTGCTAAATTGCTGAGTTATCAGTGCCCATCATCACCCCACCATCGTCGTCATACCCCTGAGTGAGCTATTTGAATTTATTATACTCTTTATTTGGTAAGTTGATAGTAATACAGTCTGCGTAATCATGTGATCCGGATTTCATTCCTTGAAATGCGAATCCGTGTACTGGACAGTTCCGTCAGTAACGTCTACAGGGACATCGCTTACAATGTTGATGACAGGTGGCAAAGCTCTCTGGGCTAGCGCTCCGGTATTGAAGGTGTCGTTACCTTAGATGCAAGCGTGTGTGTCAGATTTGCATTTTCGCACAGTGTTAATAAAGCCCTGTTGGAAAAATAACGTTCTCAAAGAGTCTGTTTTCAAAAGGTAGCAGTGCCAAGTTATCTCGGATGTTCGTTGTCCTACACAGGTACAGGTCACTCTAGGTACACAGAAAAGCTAACATATCCTGAAAACCGCGATGGTTTAGCAGGTACCAAGCTTGATACAATTATCCCCACTGAGTCGGCTGTTCACTGCTCACGTGAAAATCTTGGAGTCTACATACAAAAAAATGTTATTGACTTGTAGTGCTTAACTGATCTATGTTTTTCTGGTGTAGGGATGAGTATTGTCATGCGCTCCGTGGATCTGCTGACAGGTGAACACTGGACAAGAGTTTGTACGCTGCGATAAGCTGACACTCTAAGATGTGCCAAAACCTTCTATTAAATTCTGTTGAGGCACTATGAATACCAAAAGATTTAATATTCGGAATGGCTACGTGAACTGTCATTTCTTCATGTGTAAACAGGTCAATAACAGTTCTACTTTGCTGTTCAGCATTTGTTGACCGCCTATGCGGAATTTAACCAACGCTCGGCTACGCCTACGAATGTATGTTACGATGAGCTTTATGTCTTGAATACTTACGCATTTGCCTCTTAATTTCTCTATGTGTAATGTGGCTGTTTCCGTCAACATCCAAAGGCGATTCAAAACTTTGGTTTTGCATCTCTTGACCATTTGAATCTCTGTTTTTAGAAGCAAGATATCTACATATATATCTCGCAATGACAAGAAGCAACTTCGTTTTCCTTGACATACGGCCACCCTGCCAAGCGTTCGTTTCTAATACGTGGATGATGTTCGGTCCGGCTAGTTACCTTTAGATTTTTTGGAAGTTATCTTCAAAACTGTAGCTTCTTTACGTGAAACTGCACTACTTTTGAGAGATCACAGTCAAGCCTCCGTAGGTCTCACCTAAGTTCTCCTTGTGATGCTTGTGTCTGTTTAATGTAAAGTACAGTGTAGCCCGCAAATATGAGGGGCAGAATTCTGGTAGCCTTGCCTATGCAAGCAGGACATGGTGAACATAAAACCTATTCAGTCTGTTTGCAAGCTGACCATTAGCTTAGGAAAACGCCATCGTATTTGGATTAGTGTTCTTGCACGTTACGTAGCATTTTGATTGCTAGATTAAAACTCTTAGCTCATGAAAAAAGTGTAATTGAGAGTTTATAATTTCTTTCCAATATGCAATTAATCTTACCTACTAAAATCATTGGTGTCTACGCATGCTAAGAAAAGTACCATGCTTTCTCGCCTATTGTAATCACCCCGGCTAATTTTTTGTTGTTGTAGCCAAATGTTGTATATATGTTTATAATTTGCATATTAAAAAGCAGCACTGCTATGCCTCTTTCGTTTGGTAACGAAGTTTTTGGGATACAAGCTGCCCTTGTTAGAACACCTTGCTTTCAATGTCTGCCACGGCCTCGTACCTCGTGGTGTCTCTTGTATTGAAGCCAGCAAAACGTAATTCTTAAACTTCAAAACTCTAATAGTGTATGTGGTACGATTGACATTAATTGTAAGTATGGGTGTAGTGTTGTCGTTCGACATTGCTGCTTGTTTATCCTCTCATCAAACCAGCTTGAGGTCATAAGGCTTACTTTATGATTTATCCATCGAGCTGTACGTTTTCGAGTGTATTAGCTTCCTCTCAACAAATGCTATGAGGTGGGCGGTTGTCTGTAGATAATAGTTTCTGTTTTGCTAATTTTCATCACCCGTTAAAGTTTTTCCACTTTTTGTACCGTTCGTTTACTTTTTCTTATGGCACGCTTGAGATGAATTTATTGCAGGCCCGTTTTTATTACTTGTACGGCCACGGTTGCTGCCGATTCTGTCTGGGAGAGGTGGGTACCGTTATTCGCTGGGAAACCGTCCACGGACATGGCTGGATCGACTTCTCACTCTCTCCTAGCTCACTCTTCGAGGGATGCGTATCTTCCGTCGGCAGCTGCTAAACTCCCTTATCAAGTGCTGTTACCTGCGCTGAGTTTCTAGACGACGAGGACGCTTCTAGTTCGATCGGCTCGGCTCAAGCACACTCTCCACCACGTCATGTTTCTAAAGGGCCAGAGGCATCCGATCATTGTCACAGAGAAAGTTACAGTTGATAATTGAAGAAATGTCTTATACGTTCACAATTCATACAACTTACACGTATGACGAGTACATGCGTGGATATAACGCGTTCCATAATTGTATCAAAATAATAAATGAGCCCTATGTTGAATTGCTCTTTGAGGATACAGTTAAGTAATTTACCCAGTTATACAGCAGTTCTGTTTCGATGCTCATGTGTGATTTTCTTCACGTATCCTTGAACGAACAAGACTAACTTTTACCTCATGAAGTACGGAAGTTAAACGTATGTGACGTAATTTTCTTCTGTAGTTCTCTCCACTACTGCCCCCCCTTCCCCCCCCCCCCCCAACACACCCACACACCAATAATAGTGAATCATATGGGCTACAAGTGTCGGCGGTAGCCACGTGTCAACCAAAAGTACAATAGCTTATGGAAAACTAAGGCCTCTTTATTATTTTGTGAAAAAACTCTCAAAGCATTTTACACACAGCAAAAGTTATTAACATTCTACTTCTTTATTCTTAAGTCTACATCGTAGCAGCCATTTGCCGCTAGGGTGCTCCGAGTTGTGGCGTGTAACATGACTGTATGTAGCGTAACTGTATTGGTGTGTTAGAAAAAGCGTGCTGTAATCGAGTTTCCAATTCGACGACATCATCCAGAAGTTGTTGTTGTTGTTGTAGTTGTTGTTGTAGTCTTCAGTCCTGAGACTGGTTTGATGCAGCTCTCCATGCTACTATATCCTACGCAAGCTTCTTCATCTCCCAGTACCTACTGCAACCTACATCCTTCTAATCTGCTTAGTGTATTCACCTCTTGGTCTCCCTCTACGATTTTTACCCTTCACGCTGCCCTTCAATACTAAATGGGTGATCCCTTAATGCCTCAGAACATGTCCTACCAAACCGATCCCTTCTTCTGGTCAAGTTGTGCCACAAACTTCCTTTCTCCCCAATCCTAATCAATACTTCCTCATTAGTTATGTGATCTACCCATATAATTTTCAGCATTCTTCTGTAGCACCACATTTAGAAAGCTTCTATTCTCTTCTTGTCCAAACTATTTATCGTCCATGTTACACTTCCGTACATGGCTACACTCCATACAAATACTTTCAGATATGATTTCCTGACACTTAAATATATACTCGATGTTAACAAATTTCTCTTCTTCAGAAACGCTTTCCTTGCCATTGCCAGTCTACATTTTATATCCTCTCTACTTCGACCATCATTAGTTATTTTGCTCCCCAAATTGCAAAACTCCTTTACTACTTCAAGTGTCTCATTTCCTAATATAATTCCCTCAGCATCACTCGACTTAATTCGACTACATTCCATTATCCTCGTTTTGCTTTTGTTGATGTTCATCTTATATCCTCCTTTCAACTGCTCTTCCAAGTCCTTTGCTGTCTCTGAAAGAATTACAATGTCATCGGCGAACCTCAAAGTTTTTATTTCTTCTCCATGGATTTTAATAGCTACTCCAAATTTTCCTTACGTTTCCTTTACTGCTTGCTCAATATACAGATTGAATAACATCGGGGAGAGACTACAACCCTGTCTCACTCCCTTCCCAACCACTACTTCCCTGTCATGTCCCTCGACTCTTATAACTGCCATCTGCTTTATGCACAAATTGTAAAATGCCTTTCGCTCCCTGTATTTTACCCCTGCCATCTTTAGAATTTGAAAGAGGATATTCCAGTCAACATTGTCAAAAGCTTTCTCTAAGTCTACAAATGCTAGAAACGTAGTTTCGCCCTTCCTTAATGTAGCTTCTAAGATAAGTCGTAGGGTCAGTATTGCCTCACGCGTTCCAACATTTCTACGGATTCCAAACTGATCTTCCCCGAGGTCGGCTTCTACTAGTTTTTCCAATCGTCTGTAAAGAATTCGCGTTAGTATTTTGCAGCTGTGAATTATTAAACTGATAGTTCGGTAGTTTTCACATCTGTCAACACCTGCTTCCTTTGGGATTGGAATTATTATATTCTTCTTGAAGTCTGAGGGTATTTCGCTTGTCTCATACATCTTGCTCACCAGATGGTGGAGTTTTGTCAGGACTGGTTCTCCCAAGGAAGTCAGTAGTTCCAATGGAATGTTGTGTACTCCGGGGCCTTGTTTCGACTCAGGTCTTTCAGTGCTCTGTCAAACTCTTCACGCAGTGTTGTATCTCCCATTTCATCTTCATCTACATCCTCTTCCATTTCCATAATATTGTCCTTAAGTACATCGCCCTTGTATAGACCCTCAATATACTCCTTCCACCTTTCTGCTTTCCCTTCTTTGCTTAGAACTGGGTTTCCATCTGAGCTCTTGATGTTCATACCAGTGGGTCTCTTATCTCCAAAGGTCTCTTTAATTTTCCTGTAGGCAGTATCTGTCTCACCCCTAGTGAGATAAGCCTCTACATCCTTACATTTGTCCTCTAGCCATCCCTGCTTTGCCATTTTGCACTTCCTGTCGATCTCATTTCTGAGACGTCTGTATTCCTTTTTGCCTGCTTCATTTACTGCATTTTTATATTTTCTCCTTTCATCAACTAAATTCAATATTTCTTCTGTTACCCAAGGATTTCTATTAGCCCTCGTCTTTTTACCTACTGGAGCCTCTGCTGCCTTCACTACTTCATCCCTCAAAGCTACCCATTCATCTTCTACTGTATTTCCTTTCCACATTTCTGTCAATTGTCCCCTTATGCTCTCTCTGAAACTCTGTACAACCTCTGGTTCTTTCAGTTTTATCCATGTCCCATCTCCTTAAATTCCCACCTTTTTGCATTTTCTACAGTTTTAATCTACACGTCACAACCAATAGATTGTGGTCAGAGTCCACATCAGCCCCTGGAAATGTCTTACAATTTAAAACCTGGTTCCTAAATCTCTGTCTTACCATTATATAATCTATCTGAAACTTGTCAGTATCTCCAGGCTTCTTTCATGTATACAACCTTCTTTTATGATTCTTGAACCAAGCGTTAGCTATGATTAAGTTGTGCTCTGTGCAAAATTCTACCAGGCGGCTTCCTCTTTGATTTCTTAGCCCCTATCCATATTCACCTACTACGTTTCCTTCTCTCCCTTTTCCTACGGCCGAATTCTAGTCATCCATGACTATTAAATTTTCGTCACCCTTCACTATCTGAATAATTTCTTTTATCTCATCATACATTTCATCAATTTTTCGTCATCTGCAGAACTAGTTGGCATATAAACTTGTACTACTGTAGTTGATGTGGGCTTCGTATATATCTTGGCCACAATAATGCGTTCACTATGCTGTTTGTAGGAGCTTAGCCGCATTCCTATTTTCCTATTCATTATTAAACCTTCTCCTGCATTACCCATATTTGATTTTGTGTTAATAACCCTGTGGTCACCTGACCAGAAATCTTGTTCCTCCTGGCACCGAACTTCATTAATTCCCACTATATCTAACTTTAACCTATCCATTTCCCTTTTACAATTTTCTAACTTACCTGCCCGATTAAGGGATCTGACATTCCACGCTCCGATCCGTAGAACGCCAGTTGTCTTTCTTCTCATAACGACGTCCTCCTGAGTAGTCCCCGCCCGGAGATCCGAATGGGGGACTATTTTACCTCCGGAATATTTTCCCAAGAGGACACTCTCATCATTTAATCATAGACGTTGTCAGGACCAGATCTTTAGCTTACGGCATATAATGGAGAAGTGTTATGAGTGGAAGAGGGAATTGTATTTATGCTTTATAGATCTAGAAAAGGCATATGACCGGGTTCATAGGAGGAAGTTATTGTCTGTTCTACGAGATTATGGAATAGGAGGCAAACTTTTGCAAGCCATTAAAGGACTTTACATGGATAGTCAGGCAGCAGTTAGAGTTGACGGTAAATTGAGTTCATGGTTCAGAGTAGTTTCAGGGGTAAGAGAAGGCTGCAACCTTCGCCACTGTTGTTCATATTATTTATGGATCATATGTTGAAAACAATAGACTGACTATGTGAGATTAAAATATGTAAACACAAAATAAGCAGTCTTGCAAATGCTGATGGCTTTGTTGTGAAGGCAGATTCGATTGAAAGTTTGAAAAGTAATATTTCAGAGCTAGATCAGAAATGTAAGGAGTATGGTATGAAAATTAGCATCTCCAAAACGAAAGTAATGTCAGAGGGAAAAAAATATAAACGGATTGAGTGCCAAATAGGAGGAACAAAGTTAGAACAAGTGGACGGTTTCAAGTACTTAGGATGCATATTCTCACAGGGTGGCAACATAGTGAAAGAACTGGAAGCGAGGTGTAGCAAAGCTAATGCAGTGAGCGCTCAGCTACGATCTACTCTCTTCTGCAAGAAGGAAGTCAGTACCAAGACTAAGTTATCTGTGCACCGTTCAATCTTTCGACCAATTTTGTTGTATGGCAGCGAAAGCTGGGTGGATTCAGGTTACCTTATCAACAAGGTTGAGGTTACGTATATGAAAGTAGCTAGGATGATTGCAGGTACTAGTAGATGGAAACAATGGCAGGAGGGTGTCCACAATGAGGAAATCAAAGAAAAACTGGGAATGAACTCTATAGATGGTAGCAGTCAGGGCGAACAGGCTTAGATGGTGGGGTCATGTTACACGCATGGGAGAAGGAATGTTACCCAAGAGACTCATGGGTTCAGCATTAGAGGGTAGGAGGAGTCGGGGCAGACCAAGGAGAAGGTACCTGGATTCGGTTAAGAATGATTTTGAAGTAATAGGTTTAACATCAGAAGAGGCACCAATGTCAGCACTGAATAGGGGATCGTGGAGGAATTTTATAAGGTGGCTATGCTCCAGACTGAACGCTGAAAGTCATAATCAGTCTTAAATGATGATGATGATGATGAGTGGGCAGCTAACCCTCTGACCGAACACGCTGAGCTACCATGCCGACCACTAGACCACGAGCTGCGGACACAGCTGCCCGTAACTATCCGGTGTCGTAATTGCCAATCTTACAAATTGCTTTTTATGTTTGTAATAGATTTTTAGCCCGTTCAACATGCTAACTGTAATCGGTCCAATCTGGCAAACTAATACTGCGCGTTCGAAGTAGGCGTACGTATCCCTCCAGTGACAAACATTGTCGAACTGATCCTTGAGAACGTACCTCCTGCTTCAAATTTCCTGTGAGAGAAATTGAAATAGTTAATTTTCGATGTTTAAATGTAATCGTGACGTATTGCCTTTGTCATTCAAGCTGCATATTTCGAGTCAATAATATAAATATAATAATAACGACCTAACTAACGAGAGTTTTATTACACACGTTAATTGGTATCCCTAACAGTTTCATAATAAGTGCGAGTTTTCAGGCACGGTTTTAAACTAAATCACCAATTATTGACTACTCCCCCCTAATTAAACAGAACGTTTACTATCGTTGTGACGCTCGCGGTTAGCACCCGGTACACCACACACACACCTGTTTCCTGCCGCAAAAATATCGTTTACATTTAGACTTTATGGAACCAAACGACTCTGCCTCATAGAACTGTAGTAAACGGTAACGTTAATACATTGGGCAGTTGACGCTTTTCGGAATCAGAAATAATGTAATTGCAGAACTATTCGGTTTTTAAAAAAATTGAAACGTCCCCTTAGAAAAATTAATGAATGACTGCGCTGGTAAACTCCTTACGTTATTTGATTTTCTAACAGCTGAGCAAAACTGAACGTACTCAGACATTTCGCTCTTTACTTATTCTGATCAACACTAAACTGACATAACAATATTTTTAGCGCAACGCAGTCTGACTTTCAATAATCCCTATAAAATAATGGCCCTGACTAACACAATAACCTATACCTTTCATGAATCACTTACGTCATAAAAATCTTCGTTACCGAACTATTGCAATACAGCGAGCGCCACTACTGCCAGCTAAATAAAAGATTCTAACTAGTGAAGGGATTAACTACTGATAGGCATAGTTAGCAAATGAGAAATTTTGATTATATATATATATATATATATATATATATATATATATATATATATATATATATATATCAGTTTTGACACCCAGTCTTAGAAATTTACTGTCTCTCATGGACACACGTCCAGATCATTCGCTCTCAAAACTCCGCCATCTCTCTCCCCACATCCACCTTTGCTGGCGGCTCACCTCCAACTGCGCAACGCTAAGCGCTGTTAACAGCCAACTGCCCAACACTACAATAGCAAATTGCAACAATGCAAACCAGTCACAGACTGCACATATCACAGTCAGTGATTTTCATATAGAGCGCTACGTGGCGTTACCAACATAAAAACCAAACAGCCTACTTACAGATTTTCTGAAGCTAAACAGACAATGACGACGGTAGTTGCGAGTATATGATGTGCAAAATAGTTTTATCAGCAGCCTTTCTGAAACATTCCAACACGTGTACACTTCGTCCCTGCAACATTTAATACCTATTTGTTTTTTAATATATGTATAAAATTCAGTAGAAAAACTTCAGTGAACAAGAGCTGCTGATCAAATTTTTGCACCACCCTCCTGACCTCAATAGAACGCATCATTTGGTGGAAACTCTGTCCTTGAACACTTTTCTGTCTGCAGAAAATCGCGACGTACAGATACCTGTATAAAGATGGTCTGCTGTGCCCCTTCTCAGAACAATTCAATGGAGCGCACTGTGTTTCTAAACGTGACAAGGACAATGAGGTTTGTACACTGATCTGTCTACCACAAACCTAAAAGTCATTTCAGGTACACACGGAGCATTCACTGTCATTTAAGGGAAACATTGATTGCCTGCACTTCATGCTGCCTGCCGAACCAATGCACAGAGAAGAGAACGTATTAATTCGTTTCTGAAAGGGATGCGACATTTGAAAATTGTAAATTATCAGTAGAGTTAGTCACCAGACTAAATTGTCGCCCACGTCAATTTCTGTCCCATTTAAATTAGCAGTAATAATTGAAATCAAGACGGTAAAGTTGCTTGAAAGTCTTCATGATGTAAAAAGTGGCGCCAATTTATGTGGATGGGTACCTCGAGTCGTGACAGCTACATGGCGACGGTAGAGAACCAAATGCACGTTCGGTGCATTCGCCACAATACAGCTGCGTTTTTCTGACTGTGGGAGGAGGTCGCCTTAGGCTTGGGCCAGAGAACAGTCGTGGGAAGTTACTTTCAGGCGACCAACGCTTGAATTGATGGACGAAGCATGGTCATGCGAGATCTGCTGGACACAGTCCAGTCACGTTAATGTAACCAACTTTCAAAAACTTGAGTAACCAACTTCTGCAGTGCGGACCGCCGCAAGACGTGCAGGAAGAGAGTCGGAGAGGTTCCAGAAGGTGCCGACAGGGATGACTACAGCGCCGTGGCCAGCTGCGCTGGATCTCCCAGTTGAGGATCCTTCACGAGAACACCCCTGACCGATGTGTTTCCACAGGTTTCCCACTGAGTCTAAATTCGGTGAGTTTTGTAGGCAGCAGCGTACAGTAAGTTCTTTCTCGTGCTCTTCGAATCGCCCATGTAGCCGACGAGCTCTATAGCTAGTTATGTTGTTGTGCTGGTAGACGCGGAGGAAGAGCACACTGCATGTAGTAGGGGTCTACATAATCCTCCACGATAAACACGTACTATACTTATGTTGACCCACTGTGCTTTCCAGGGTGGCTAGATCACCCAGGGTACACCTTCTGACAGTTGTTGCAAGGTGGTCTCTTTTTTCAGACGTTTCACGCCGTAACCGTCAACGGTCGTATGTATGAAGGAACACAAAACGTGATTCATTTAAAGGGGCCGCCTATCTCCACTCACTAGACGTCCAGTTTCAGCCGACCGTTGTGGCCGATCGGTTCTAGGAACCGCGCTGCTGCTACGATCGCATGTTCGAATCCTGCCTCGGGCTTGGATGTGTGTAATGCCTTAGGTTAGTTATGTTTCTGAGTCTAGGGAAACTGATGACCTCATATGTTAAGCCCCATAGTGCTTAGAGCCATTTAAACCAACCAGTTGCGATACTGGCGTGCAAAATCCCAGCCATCGCCGGCGATGAACATCAGTTAGGATGGGTGCATGAACCAGGCGCCTGCTGCACAGTCCTATATACAGCAACTTTCTCTGAAGTGTCGTTGAGAAAACACTGCTGGTAGGCCTTGGCTCATCTAGATCAGTTGTATGACAATTTTACGTCTACTGGCCTGTACATAGGTGAGCTGGTTTTCAGAAGACGAGCCTGTCGCGTCCTTGCTCTCCCTCGCTTCATACACTCCTGGAAATGGAAAAAAGAACACATTGACACCGGTGTGTCAGACCCACCATACTTGCTCCGGACACTGCGAGAGGGCTGTACAAGCAATGATCACACGCACGGCACAGCGGACACACCAGGAACCGCGGTGTTGGCCGTCGAATGGCGCTAGCTGCGCAGCATTTGTGCCGTCAGTGTCAGCCAGTTTGCCGTGGCATACGGAGCTCCATCGCAGTCTTTAACACTGGTAGCATGCCGCGACAGCGTGGACGTCAACCGTATGTGCAGTTGACGGACTTTGAGCGAGGGCGTATAGTGGGCATGCGGGAGGCCGGGTGGACGTACCGCCGAATTGCTCAACACGTGGGGCGTGAGGTCTCCACAGTACATCGATGTTGTCGCCAGTGGTCGGCGGAAGGTGCACGTGCCCGTCGACCTGGGACCGGACCGCAGCGACGCACGGATGCACGCCAAGACCGTAGGATCCTACGCAGTGCCGTAGGGGACCGCACCGCCACTTCCCAGCAAATTAGGGACACTGTTGCTCCTGGGGTATCGGCGAGGACCATTCGCAACCGTCTCCATGAAGCTGGGCTACGGTCCCGCACACCGTTAGGCCGTCTTCCGCTCATGCCCCAACATCGTGCAGCCCGCCTCCAGTGGTGTCGCGACAGGCGTGAATGGAGGGACGAATGGAGACGTGTCGTCTTCAGCGATGAGAGTCGCTTCTGCCTTGGTGCCAATGATGGTCGTATGCGTGTTTGGCGCCGTGCAGGTGAGCGCCACAATCAGGACTGCATACGACCGAGGCACACAGGGCCAACACCCGGCATCATGGTGTGGGGAGCGATCTCCTACACTGGCCGTACACCTCTGGTGATCGTCGAGGGGACACTGAATAGTGCACGGTACATCCAAACCGTCATCGAACCCATCGTTCTACCATTCCTAGACCGGCATGGGAACTTGCTGCTCCAACAGGACAATGTATCCCGTGCCACCCAACGTGCTCTAGAAGGTGTAAGTCAACTACCCTGGCCAGCAAGATCTCTGGATCTGTCCCCCATTGAGCATGTTTGGGACTGAATGAAGCGTCGTCTCACGCGGTCTGCACGTCCAGCACGAATGCTGGTCCAACTGAGTCGCCAGGTGGAAATGGCTTGGAAAGCCGTTCCACAGGACTACATCCAGCATCTCTACTATCGTCTCCATGGGAGAATAGCAGCCTGCATTGCTGCGAAAGGTGGATATACACTGTACTAGTGCCGACATTGTGCATGCTCTGTTGCCTGTGTCTATGTGCCTGTGGTTCTGTCAGTGTGATCATGTGATGTATCTGACCCCAGGAATGTGTCAATAAAGTTTTCCCTTCCTGGGACAATGAATTCACGGTGTTCTTATTTCAATTTCCAGGAGTGTATTTCATTGCTTCCATTCTGGTAACGCATTTGACAAAGTGCTCATTGATGTGTGTGTGCGCGTTTGCGCACTCCTTTTTATTATTCCACTCCTCTCAAATCTTGTAAGTAGGCTGTTACGGTTTTTATGTTGGTAACGCCATGTAGCGCTCTGTATGAAAATCACTCACTGTGCTGTGTGCAGTCTGTGGCTGGTTTGCATTGTTGTTGGCTATTGTAGTGTTGGGTAGTTGGATGTTAACAGCTCGTAGCGTTGCACAGTTGGAAGTGAGCCGCCAGCAGTGGTGGATGTGGGGAGAGAGATGGTAGAATTTTGAGAGCGGACGATCTGGACGTGTGTCTATCAGAAAGAGTAAATTTGTTATACTGGATATCATGAACTGAGATGACTTTCGAACATTATTAAGGTAAATATATTGTTTGTTGTCTTTCATTTGCTAACTATGCCGATCAGTAATTAGTGATTTCAGTAGTTAGAATCTTTTATTTAGCTGGCTTCATTGGCACTCGCTGTATTGCAGTAGTTTTTTGTGGGGTAAATGATTCATGAAAGGTATTGGTTATTTTTAGTCAGGGCCATTCTTTTGTGGGGATTATTGAAAGTCAGATTGCGATGCGTTAAAATATTATGTGTCAGTTTAGTGTTGATCAGAATAAGTAAAGAGAGAAATATTTGGGTACGTTCAGTTCTGATCAGCTGTTAGAAAATCAAATAACGTAAGAGGTTTATCAGCACAGTAAATTCGTAAATTTTTCTAAGGGGATGTATTAAACTTTGTTTATTAATTACTTGGTTGACATTTTTAATGTGGACAATAGATGGAAGAAGGAAGGCGGGCGGGAGATTACATGGCATTTGGCTGAATGTGGGAGGATTACAGCACCCCATACACCAGACAACTGCCCGTCTGTATGCGTCTAATAAAAACAACAGAATAATTAAATGGCTGGCTCTGAGCACTATGGGACTAAACTTCTGAGGTCATAAGGCCCCTTTAACTTAGAACTACTTAAACCTTACTAACCTAAGGACACCACACACATCCATGCCCGAGGCAGGATTCGAACCTGCGACCGTAAAGGTCGCGCAATTTCAGACTGAAGCGCCTCGAACCGCTCGGCTACACCCGCCGGCAACAGAATAATCCCTCAGCGTGTTAGATGTAGGTTTGCAAGAGAGTACCTGGAGAACAACCTTAACCACAGCGTCGTGTTCTCCTTTCCGACAAGTGCAGGATTTTTCTGACGCTTGATTATCTTCGTAGGAAAGAATGAACTTGGCCAGACGCATCAGGCACATTTTTTCACGGAGCCGGCTGGCAAATGGGCCAGACACGCTATGGTGTGGTATCGAACACAAACGCCGGACCCGCCTCTTCGCTGGAGTTATCTGAAGGCTGCAAAGTATCTAACCTATTGTTCATGCATGAAAACAACGTATTCGTGAACGGCGCTTCTTGGAAGACAAAAATACTCGGCTATATCACGCCCACGTCTTGAAACTTTTCTGAGGTAATAAGGAAGCAACCTAACGGAACGGTCTGTGGTACTTGCTGACGTGAACCATACTGAACAATCTTGCGACCCGTCGTGACCTGGAGTACGTTGCCGCAGGCAGCCTCGTCATATACTGAATGAAATTGCAATTAAATCAATACCATTAGCTGCTGACAGGCTTCGATATACACGAACGGTGACCGTTGAAAATGTGTGTCCTGACCGGGTCTCGAACCCAGGATCTCCTGCTTACACGGCAGACACTCTATCCACCGGAGCCACAGGGGCCGCAAAGGATAGTGCGACTGCAGGAACTTATCTCTGGCACGCTCCCCGTGAGACCCACATTCTCAACTTATAGTCCACACACTACATTCGTTGTGCCTCTACCATTATACCCATTACTCGAGGCAGAAAATCTACCGAGTCCCGTAAGAGTTCAGGCAATTCGTGTGCATCCGCACCGAGGAAGGTCTTCAGCCGGTTAGCCTTAACGGTATGAAGATGGTTCGGACATGTCCGAAAGAACAGATGCCATCTTCGTATCCTCATATACTGGATGACCAGAAGAGGAATGTTGTTGCAGAATTGGCCAAGCATGTGCAGCAACGTATCAACTCGTTTGTGGTCAGAGTGCCAAGAAGGGTCCAGGTATATTGTAATGCAAATAAAAGGAACCGCTTGCTCCACGAAGTAATTATCCGAATGGGACGTAATCATTAGATATAATGTAAATGTACACACAAACAAATGATGACAATTACAGAAAAGACTGGATGATTTACTCGAAAGAAAGAACCTCATAAATTAAACTAGTAAGTCATGTGTTGGACCACGTGTGGCCCTTATACGAGCTGTTATTCGGCTGGGCATTGTGGTTATTGAAGGTCCCCTTGAGGTATACAGTGCCAAATTTTATCCTATTGGTGCTTTAGCTTGTCAAAAACCCGAGATGGTTAGAGATCCCAACCTATAATGCCCACACCTTCTCACTTTGGGGTGAGATACAACGCTCTTGCTGGCCAAGGTAGGGTTTCGCAAGTCCGAAGATAAGCAGTAGCACGTCTCGCCTTGAAGGAGTGCAAGTCCAGGTTGGCTTACCTTGTAAGGTGTCAGGCAAATCCAACACCTTCCATAAAAACCCTGACATGATAGCAAATCCGACAGTATGTCACATAGTTCCGAATAAATCCTGACATTAAATTAACCAAAGTAATACGATCAACGAGTGAGCAAACGGATTACCACAGACTAACACAAGAACGCCTAAATGCATGTCAAACCTTCCCACCGTGAAAGATGCAGTTCCGAGGGGAGAAACGAGAACAGAAGCCGAGAGTAGAATCGTGTAGGCTAGGAGGCCCTACGACAAGGGACGGACACCCACGATTCCAGCCGACCTCCAAGACCACCCCCTGCCCATGTTAAAAGATAGAGCATTCCAGAAGAACAGTATAGATTTTTTTTTTGTCATCAGTCTACTGACTGGTTTGATGCGGCCCACCACGAATTCCTTTCCTGTGCTAACCTCTTCATCTCAGAGTAGCACTTGCAACCTACATCCTCAATTATTTGCTTGACGTATTCCAATCTCTGTCTTCCTCTACAATTTTTGCCCTCTACAGTTCCCTCTAGCACCACGGAAGTCATTCCCTCATGTCTTAGCAGACATGTTTTGTACACTGTCCGTTTAGAACGGCGACGGTATCTTCTGTACGGCATCTTGGCAGCGTTCAATGCAGTTGCCTGTGCAGCAGCAGCAGCGCGACTGAGCCAAACGCGGCGCTCGCTCGCTTATATGGAAGTCCGATAACGCGTGACCTTGAGCTGGACTTAGAATATTTCTAAACTAAAATTAAGTCGGAATCTTCTCCTTATCAGTGTTTTCCACATATTCCTTTCCTCTCCGATTCTGCGTAGAACCTCCTCATTCCTTACCTTATCAGTCCACCTAATTTTCAACATTCGTCTATAGCACCACATCTCAAATGCTTCGATTCTCTTCTGTTCCGGTTTTCCCACAGTCCATGTTTCACTACCATACAATGCTGTACTCCAGACGTACATCCTCAGAAATTTCTTCCTCAAATGAAGGCTGGTATTGGATATTAGTAGACTGTTCTTGACAGAAATGCCTTTTTTGCCATAGCGAGTCTGCTTTTGATATCCTCCTTGCACCGTCCGTCGTTGGTTATTTTACTGCCTAGCTAGCAGAATTCCTTAACTTCATTGACTTCGTGACCACCAATCCTGATGTTAAGTTTGTCGCTGTTCTCATTTCCACCACTTCTCATTACCTTCGTCTTTCTCCGATTTACTCTCAAACCATACTGTGTACTCATTAGACTGTTCATTCCGTTCAGCAGATCATTTAATTCTTCTTCACTTTCACTCAGGATAGCAATGTCATCAGCGAATCGTATCATTGATATCCTTTCACCTTGTATTTTAATTCCACTCCTGAACCTTTCTTTTATTTCTATCATTGCTTCCTCGATGTACAGATTGAAGTGTAGGGGCGAAAGGCTACAGCCTTGTCTTACTCCCTTCTTAATACGAGCACTTCGTTCTTGATCGTCCACTCTTATTATTCCCTCTTGGTTGTTGTACATATTGTATATGGCCCGTCTCTCCCTATAGCTTACCCCTACGTTTTTCAGAATCTCGAACAGCTTGCACCATTTTATATTGTCGAACGCTTTTTCCAGGTCGATAAATCCTATGAACGGGTCTTGATTTTTCTTTAGCCTTGCTTCCATTATTAGCCGTAACGTCGGAATTGCCTCTCTCGTGCCTTTACTTTTCCTAAAGCCAAACTGATCGTCACCTAGCGCATTCTCAATTGTCTTTTCAATTCTTCTGTACATTATTCTTGTAAGCAGCTTCGATGCATGAGCTGTTAAGCTGATTGTGCGATAATTCTCGCACGTGTCAGCTCTTGCCGTCTTCGGTATTGTGTGGATGACGCTTTTCCGAAAGTCAGATGGTATGTCGCCAGACTTATATATTCTACACAACAACGTGAATAGTCGTTTTGTTGCCACTTCCCCTAATGATTTTAGAAATTCTGATGGAATGTTATCTATCCCTTCTGCCTTATTTGACCGTAAGTCCTCCAAAGCTCTTTTAAATTCCGATTATAGTACTGGATCCCTATCTCTTCTAAATCGACGCCTGTTTCTACTTCTATCACATCAGACAAATCTTCACCCTCACAGAGGCTTTCAATGTATTCTATCCACCTATCTTCTCTTTCCTCTACATTTAACAGTGGAATTCCCGTTGCACTCTTAATGTTACCACCGTTGCTTTTAATGTCACCAAAGGTTGTTTTGACTTTCCTGTATGCTGAGTCTGTCCTTCCGACAATCATATCTTTTTCGATGTCTTCACATTTTTCCTGCAGACATTTCGTCTTAGCTTCCCTGCACTTCCTATTTATTTCATTCCTCAGCGACTTGTATTTCTGTATTCCTGATTTTCCCGGAACATGTTTGTACTTCCTCCTTTCACCAATCAACTGAAGTATTTCTTCTGTTACCCATAGTTTCTTCGCAGATACCTTCTTTGTACCTATGTATTCCTTCCCAACTTCGGTGATGGCCGTTTTTAGAGATGTCCATTCCTCTTCAACTGTGCTGGCTACTGCGCTATTCCTTATTGCTGTATCTATAGCGTTAGAGAACTTCAAACGTGTCTCGTCATTTCTTAGAATTTCCATATCCCACTTCTTTGCGTATTGATTCTTCCTGACCAATGTCTTGAACTTTAGCCTACTCTTCATCACTACTATATTGTGATCTGAGTCTACTCGTATATCTGCTCCATGGTACGCCTTACAATCCAGTATCTGATTTCGGAGTCTCTGTCTGACCATGATGTAATCTAATTGAAATCTTCCCGTATCTCCCGGCCTTTTCCAAGTATACCTCCTCCTCTTGTGATTCTTGAACAGGGTATTCGCTATTACTAGCTGAAACTTGTTACAGAACTCAATTAGTCTTTCTCCTCTTTCATTCCTTGTCTCAAGCCCATAGTCTCCTGTAACATTTTCTTCTACTCCTTCCCCTACAACTGCATTCCAGTCGCCCATGACTATTAGATTTTCGTTCCCCTTTACATATTGCATTACCCTTTCAGTATCCTCATACACTTTCTCTATCTGTTCATCTTCAGCTTGCGACGTCGGCATGTATACCTGAACTATCGTTGTAGGTGTTGGTCTGCTGTCAATTCTGATTAGAACAACCCGGTCACTGAACTGTTCACAGTAACACACCCTCTGCCCTACCTTCCTATTCATCACGAATCCTACACCTGTTATACCATTTTCTGCTGCTGTTGATATTACCCGATACTCATCTGACCAGAAATCCTTGTCTTCCTTCCACTTCACCTCACTGACCCCTACTATATCTAGATTGAGCCTTTGCATTTCCCTTTTCAGAGTTTCTAGTTTCCCTACCACGCTCAATCTTCTGACATTCCACGCCCCGACTCGTACAACATTATCCTTTCGTTGATTATTCAATCCTTTTCTCATGGTAACCTCCCCCTTGGCAGTCCCCTACCGGAGATCCGAATGGGGGACTATTCCGGAATATTTTGCCAATGGAGAGATCATCGTGACACTTCTTCAAGTACAGGCCACATGTCCTGTGGATACACGTTACGTGTCTTTAATGCAGTGGTTTCCATTGCTCTCTGCATCCTCATGTCGTTGATTATTGCCGATTCTTCCGCCTTTAGGGGCAATTTCCCAACCCTAGGATAAGAGAGTGCCCTGAACCTCTATTCGCTCCTCCGCCCTCTTTGACAAGGCCGTTTTTCAGAATGAGGCTGCCTTCTTATGCCGGAAGTCTTCGGCCGCCAATCCTGATTATTTATCAAAATTTAGGCAGTGGTGGGGATCGAACCCGGGACCGAAGACGTTTTTTATTATGAATCAAAGACACCACCACCTTTTTTTTTTTAATCTCATTTTGTTCGTTTGCGTTCGTTTCATCTGCTCAGTGCTGACGTCGCAAGACACCCGTTTCAGTTTTGTTGTTGATCCATTAACTCAGTTTTTTTGTTACAGAGGGCAGCTCACCCTCTGACCGATCACGCTGAGTTACCGTGCCGGCGTGCCGGTCCGAGACTCGAACTCGGGACTTTTAATCTCATTTTTGTTCGTTATTGTTGGTTGCAAATTTTTCGTGGCGGACGTCACCTGACGCTCGTAGAAGTTCGTTATTGATCCATAGATTCAGTTTTTTTTTTTTTTTATTACAGAGGGCAGCTAACCCTCTGACCGAACACGCTGAGCTACCGTGCCGGCTAGCACGGGTACTATGCTATAGCTATGAAATATGAAACATGTCTCAAGTTCAAGAAATAGGATTTTTTGGATAAGAAAAATCTTCTCTATAAAAATCAAGATCTTGCGATACTTAGTTCCCTCTGTTCTCCCATGACATCCATTGCGATGTGGACAACGGCGCTCAGGTATTGCTAATATACAGGAAAAGAAATCCACTACTCTACGATTACACTACCAATGATAAATTGCTGGAACAGTATCTACCGTATAATATGAGTGACTATCCAGAGCGACCTTAAGTGGAATGTCCACATAAAAAGTACAGTGCAAAACGCAGATGCCAAACTGATATAAGATGGAAGAATCATGAGGAAATATAACTCAATAGGAACGAAGTGGCTTACAAGGCGCTTGTTCGACCAGTTCTTGAGTACTGACGGCCGTTGTGGCCGAGCGGTTCTAGGCGCTTCAGTCCGGAACTGCGCTGTTGCTACGGCCGCAGTTTCAAATCCTGCCTCGGGCATGGATGTGTGTGATGTCCTCAGGTTAGTTAGGTTTAAGCAGTTCTAAGTCTAGGAGACTGATGACCTCAGATGTTAAGTCCCATAGTACTTAGAGACATTTGAATCTTGAGTATTGTTTATCAGTGTGGAATTCTTACCACGTAGGAGTGACAGAAGAGATAGAGAAGATCCGATAAAGAGCGGCATCTTTCGTCACGGGATCGTTTAGTTTGAGCGCGGGTGTTACAGAGATGCTCAATCAATTTCAGTGACAGACATTACGGGCCATGTGTTGTGCATCACGGAGACGTTTACTACTGAAATTTCGAGAGAGCACTTTCCTAGAAGAGACATAAAACATGTTATTTCCATTTATATACATCTCACGAGGTGACCACGACGAGAAAATTGGAGAAGTTAGTTAATACTACAGAGGTTTGCCGACAATTGTTCTTACTGCGATCTATTTGCGAGTGGAACAGCAAAGGAGCATCAGTTCGTGGTACCAAAAGTACGCTCTTTCATAAACACCGTTAGGTGGCTTGCGAGGTATAGTGTAGACCTAGACGAGAACAGAACAAAAGCTTTTACGAAGAGGGAATACAGGCTGTTACACAGCGCGTTGTAAAACGCTAGAACCTGATGGAGACCATACACAGAAGTAGAACATGTAATAGGAATCTTCACTGACGTTGTCACCAAATTCTATAAAGAATATTCACATACTAAAAAAAAAAAAAAACTTATGGGGCGGTATGTACTGAATAAACAATTCGATTCCCCTTTCTTCAACTCAGCCACATCAATAAATAAGGCTTGCATCATATCGTCCGTACAATAGCCCCACACTGAACGAAAGCCTATCGTTCAGTTTTTCGTTCTAAGTTTATCATCTAACAGCAAAATCACGTTCGTGATGAACACTAATCTGTTGATGCTACGTACTGATGAACTTGATGCTAGTACTGTAGAGCAATGAGTCGCCTGTCAACACAAGCACCGAAGTCAACATTACCTTCCTTCTATTGGGCCAACTGGCGGTGAATCGAGGAAGTACAGTACATACTGACGAAACTAAAATGAGCTCTAGCATGGAAATAAAGCGTTTTCGGACACATGTCCACATAACATCTTTTCTTTATTTATGTGTGAGGAATGTTTCTCGAAAGTTTGGCCGTACCTTTTTGTAACATCCTGTATATTTCCTTAACTTTCAGAATTTAACATTGCGGCCTTCAGCCATATTACTGAGTTTATTTATCTCTTTCTGTGCACCTTTTCGGCCATCAGACCCGTTAACATCTTAAAACATTGTGGCCTTCTGCCTTCAGTTATTGTTGTTGTGGTCTTCAGTCCTGAGACTGGTTTGATGCAGCTCTCCATGCTACTCTATATTGTGCAAACTTCTTCATCTCCCAGTACCTACTGCAACCTACATCCTTCTGAATCTGCTTAGTGTAGTCATCTCTTAGTCTCCCTCTACGATTTTTACCCTCCACGCTGCCTCTAATACTAAATTGGTGATCCCTTGTTGCCTCAGAACATGACCTACCAACCGATCCTTTCTTCTGGTCAAGTTGTGCCACAAACTTCTCTTCTCTCCAATCCTATTCAATACTTCCTCATTAGTTATGTGATCTACCCATCTAATCTTCAGCATTCTTCTGTAGCACCACATTTTGAAAGCTGCTATTCACTTCTTGTCCAAACTAGTTATCGTCCATGTTTCATTTCCATACATGGCTACACTCCATACAAATACTTTCAGATATGACTTCCTGACACTTAAATCTATACTTGATGTTAACAAATTTCTCTTCTTCAGAAACGATTTCCTTGCTATTGCCAGTCTACATTTTATATCCTCTCTACTTCGACCATCATCAGTTATTTTGCTCCCCAAATAGCAAAACTCCTTTACTACTTTAATTGTCTCATTTCCTAATCTAATTCCCTCAGCATCACCCGAATTTATTCGACTACATTCCATTGTCCTCGTTTTGCTTTTGTTGATGTTCATCTTATATCCTCCTTTTAAGACACTATCCATTCCGTTCAACTGCTCTTCCAAGTCCTTTGCTGTCTCTGACAGAATAACGATGTCATCGGTGAACCTCAACATTTTTATTTCTTCTCCATGGATTTTAATACCTACTCCGAATTTTTCTTTTGTTTCCTCCACTGCTTGCTCAATATACAGATTGAATAACATCGGGGAGAGACTACAACCCTGTCTGACTCCCTTGCCAACCACTGCTTCCCTTTCATGTCCCTCGACTCTTATAACTGCCATCTGGTTTCTGTACAAATTGTAAATAGCCTTTCGCTCCCTGTATTTTACCCCTGCTACCTTCAGAATTTGAAAGAGAGTATTCCAATCAACATAGTCAAAAGCTTTCTCTAAGTCTACAAATGCTAGAAACGTAGGTTTGCCCTTCCTTAATCTAGCTTCTAAGATAAGTCGTAGGGACAGTATTGCCTCACGTGTTCCAGTATTTCTACGGAATCCAAACTGATCTTCCCCAAGGTTGGCTTCTACTAGTTTTTCCATTCGTCTGTAAAGAATTCGCGTTAGTATTTTGCAGCTGTGACCCAAGGCCGTCAGTAGTTCCAATGGAATGTTGTCTACTCCGGGGGCCTTGTTTCGACTCAGGTCTTTCAGTGCTCTGTCAAACTCTTCACGCAGTATTGTATCTCCCTTTTCATCTTCATCTACATCTTCTTCCATTTCCATAATATTGTCCTCAATAACATCGCCCTTGTATAGACCCTCTATATACTCCTTCCACCTTTCTGCTTTCCCTTCTTTGCTCAGAACCAGGTTTCCATCTGAGCTCTTGATGTTCATACAAGTGGTTCTCTTATCTCCAAAGGTCTCTTTAATTTTCCTATAGGCAGTATCTATCTTACCCCAAGTGAGATAATCCTCTACATCCCTACATTTGTCCTCTAGCCATGAGTGCTTAGGAATTTTGCACTTCCTGTCGATCTCATTTTTGAGACGTCTGTATTCCCTTATGCCGTCTTCATTTAATGCACTTTTATATTTTCTCCTTCCATCAATTCAATATTTCTTCTGTTATCCAAGGATTTCTACTAGCCTTCATCTTTTTACCTACTTGATCGTCTGCTGCCTTCACTACTTCATCCCTCAAAGCTACCCATTCTTCTTCTACCATATTTCTTTCCCCCATTCCTGTCAATTGCTCCCTTATGATCTCCCTGAAACTCTGTACAACCTCTGTTTCTTCTTGTTTATCCAAGTCCCATCTCCTTGAATTCCCACCTTTTTGCAGTTTCTTCAGTTTTAATCTAAGGGTCATAACCAATAGATTGTGGTCAGAGTCCACATCTGCCCCTGGAGATTTAAAACCTGGTTCCTAAATCTCTGTCTTACCATTATATAATCTATCTGAAACCTGTCATTATCTCCAGGCTTCTTCCATGTATACAGCCTTCTTTTATGGTTCTTGAACCAAGTGTTAGCTATGATTAAGTTGTGCTCTGTGCAAAATTCTACCAGGCGGCTTCCTCTTCCATTTCTTTGCCCCAGTCCATATTCACCTACTACGTTTCCTTCTCTCCCTTTTCCTACTACCGAATTCCAGTCACCCATGACTATTAAATTTTCGTCACCCTTCACTATCTGAATAATTTCTTTTATTTGATCATACGTTTCTTCAATTTCTTCGTCATCTGCAGAGCTAGTTGGCATATAAACTTGTACTACTGTAGTAGGCATGGGCTTTGTGTCTATCTTGGCCACAATAATGCGTTGACTATGCTGTTTGTAGTAGTTTACCCGCATTCCTATTTTCCTATTCGTTATTAAACCTACTCCTGCATTACTCCTATTTGATTTTGTGTTTATAACCCTGTAGTCACCTGACCAAAAGTCTTTTTCCTCTTGCAACCGAACTTCACTAATTCCTACTATATCTAACTTTAACCTATCCATTTCCCTTTTTAAATTTTCTAACCTACCTGCCCGATTAAGGGATCTGACATTCCACGCTCCGATCCGTAGAACGCCAGTTTTCTTTCTCCTGATAACGACATCCTCTTGAGTAGTCCCCGCCCGGAGATCCGAATGGGGGACTATTTTACCTCCGGAATATTTTACCCAAGAGGACTCCATCATCATTTAATCATAGAGTAAAGCTGCATGCCCTCGGGGAAGATTACGGCCGTAGTTTCCCCTTGTTTTCAGCCGTTCGCAGTACCAGCACAGCAATGCCGTTTTGGTTATTGTTACAAGGCCAGATCAGTCAATCATCCAGACTGTAGCCCCTGCAACTACTGAAAAGGCTGCTGCCCCTCTTCAGGAACCACACGTTTGTCTGGCCTCTCAACAGATACCCCTCCGTTTTGGCTGCAGCTACGGTACGGCTATCTGTATCGCTGAGGCACGCAGTTATTATCATAGTATATTTGGAGCTATGAACATTTAATCCGGCGGCCTTCAGCCGCTCCACATGCTGATGTCATATACATGTACGATTTGTTTATTCGTATATTTCACTGTGTGTCATGTCTTTTCAAATTCGAACTTATTCTAAAGCATCTGTTTGGAGAAAATATAATTATTTCAAAAATGTGTTTGTGAACTAAATGATAATAAATTACAATTGTGAAATGAATCCGACCGCAACTCAATTGGCCCTTTCCACAATCCTAATTACCTGTTAGTCCTGCGTGATTTAGCGGGTGTCTCAGTAAGTATTTAGGGCATGGAGTGATTTCTATCCATCCAATCCAGTATGTAGTGAAAATCGTAGCCGCATGTGTATGCACCACAGTAAACGCAATATAGTCCGATGGAGAACACTGAAGTCGTTTGTTCAGGAGATACGGCTTCTCGCCTCGAAAGCTTTGTGCAGCCGAGGAGGGCTTAGCCGGAGGTAAGCGAGCTGATGGGAGGCACGTCAGCTGCGCGAGATAAAGCACGCCGTGAGCCAGGTGGAGGGCGTCTAGACGCGCGGGTCTTAAGAGCGTCAGCGTGGCGCCGCTGCGGCAGTCGCCAGCACCGCCAGGGGCTGCGCCGTCAGTCACAGCAGACACCTGCAGAGCCGGCGCACCTGCCGCTGTTTACAATACGACCGTGGTCGGACGTTGTTCTCAGCTGTAGCCGCATCTTGCGCACGGAAGCTCACTGCAGGGACTGTGCTAGCCGGCGCAGTGCTTGCGACACTGGACTCGCGTCAGCGAGGAGTGGCATTAGAATTCCTCGCCATACATCAGAATTTCGTACGGCGTAGTTTACTAAATTCAGGTCATCTTCGCTACCCTCCAACTGAAAAAGAGCTCTATGTGGATTTTTTTAGCTCTAACCTTGCCTCCTGCTCCATTTAAGTTGAACTGTTTCTATATCTTTACAGACGAAAGAAGGAAGGAAGGTTTGCGTTTAACGGCAAGATCATTACACACGGAGGACAATCTCCGATACTCCGAGGTTGAGGAACGGCGCTATTGTATAGAAACTCTCATTAGTTGTAGGTGACAAATGTCTTCTGATAACACGTCTTCGCTGGTTATCGGGGCTCAGTTCTAAGTAGGACTCATCGCTGAAGGGAATTCAACAACCGTCAATGAGGTTACAGACAGCAGAGGGATACCAGCCTGAAAGTCGCCCTCCTTATGGCCCAACAAGCAGGAGAGATGGCCTGGGGAGGCTCTAACATTCTGCGTGGTGTCTGTTTGTTCTAAGTCGTGTCTCCCTACCACTTTCGCGCAACGACGCTCTGAGCGTGTTTTTAGGGAATTGACTAGTTTGAACCTGGGACCTGTTATGGTAAGGAGACGCCAGACCACACATGACATACAGAGTTCAGAAGAGTTCAGTGAGACTAGCGATGATATAATCAAATACTTAATGATTTCAGCGTCAGCTCCACTGCACTCCCTGTAAAGGAATCTTAATACTAACAAAATTTAGTGGAAGGGGTTCAAGGCTTTCCTATTTTTAGTTAGCTGGTAAAATAGCGTCGAAAAAAGTTTAGCATTGGAAATTTTATTCTACTTACAAAACATTGTTTATAAATTGCACTATTGATAAAAGGAAATATGTTTATACAGGATGATAAAAACCACCTACGTTGAACAAAAATGTGAACGAATATTCCCTGAATGGGTTTCCAAGTTCTACAATAGATCGAAAGATGACCTATGCCATATCACATCTATAATCTACATTTAAACTTATTTAACTTATCGTAAATTACAGTGGCTGATGTGGCTTCTCAATCATTATATAACAGAAAAACCATCGCATTTCAGATTTTAACTTCAAGTAGCAAATGTGAATACCATGAGCTTTAATTGACGATCGACACTAGTATTACGCAAAAAGGGGATGTAACAGATGAGACTTCTGCAGTTCTGAGTGAAGCCTTATGCGCACATCATCGCGTGCGTTCATTACCTTGTCGTTGGTTAGGCAGCGGCAGGGGGCGGCGTTCGGCGCAGCCTCACACACCTCGCCGTCTAGGAAGCAACTCCTTCCAACTTCTCTTTACTACCATTACAGAAGTTGGTTTAAGAAGAAGGTATCAGGCTGTGGTTTCAACTGACCAATCACGGTCTCAATGTTAACCTTAAGCTCTACCTACAAAAATTCTGTCTATCCAATGAGAAACGTTATACTTTTCGTGGTGGGGCAATATTTTTAATGTCTGCAACGTTACAGAGACGCGTATAGTCTCACGCTAAAGTTTACAGGTGGTGCAGCCCTTTAAGTGTTATCGTAACATCTATACCCGTGGTCTAGGGGTGCGGTCAGAGGGTTAGCTGCCCTCTATAATAAAAAAAAACTGAGTTAATGGATCAACAACAAAACTGAAACGGGTGTCTTGCGACGTCAGCACTAAGCAGATGAAACGAACGCAAACGAACAAAATGAGATTAAAAAAAAAAGGTGGTGGCGTCTTTGATTCATAATAAAAAACGTCTTCGGTCCCGGGTTCGATCCCCGCCACTGCCTAAATTTTGATAAATAATAAGGATGGGCGGCCGAAGACTTCCGGCATAAGAAGGCAGCCTCATTCTGAAAAACGGCCTTGTGAAAGAGGGCGGAGGAGCGAATAGAGGTTCAGGGCACTCTCTTATCCTAGGGTTGGGAAATTGCCCCAAAAGGCGGAAGAATCGGCAATAATCAACGACATAAGGATACCGACGTCGCAAGCTGAAGATGAACAGATAGAGAAAGTGTATGAGGATATGGAAAGGGTAGTGCAATATGTAAAGGGGGACGAAAATCTAATAGTCATGGGCGATTGGAATGCAGTTATAGGGGAAGGGGTAGAAGAAAAGGCTACAGGAGAATATGGGCTTGGGACGAGGAATGAAAGAGGAGAAAGACTAATTGAGTTCTGTAACAAGTTTCAGCTAGTATGAGCGAATACAGCAATAAGGAATAGCGCAGCAGACAGCACAGTTGAAGAGGAATGGACATCTCTAAAAAAGGCCGTCACAGAAGTTCGGAAGGAAAACATAGGTACAAAGAAGGTAGCTGCGAAGAAACAGTGGGTAACAGAAGAAATACTTCAGTTGATTGATGAAAGGAGGAAGTACAAACAAGTTCCGGGAAAATCAGGAATACAGAAATACAAGTCGCTGAGGAATGAAATAAATAGGAACTGCAGGGAAGCTAAGACGAAATGTCTGCAGGAAAAATGTGAAGACATCGAAAAAGATATGATTGTCGGAAGGACAGACTCAGCATACAGGAAAGTCAAAACAACCTTTGGTGACATTAAAAGCAACGGTAGTAACATGAAGAGTGCAACGGGAATTCCACTGTTAAATGCAGAGGAGAGAGAAGATAGGTGGAGAGAATACATTGAAAGCCTCTGTGAGGGTGAAGATTTGTCTGATGTCATAGAAGTAGAAACAGGAGTCGATTTAGAAGAGATAGGGGATCCAGTATTAGAATCGGAATTTAAAAGAGCTTTGGAGGACTTACGGTCAAATAAGGCAGAAGGGATAGATAACATTCCATCAGAATTTCTAAAATCATTAGGGGAAGTGGCAACAAAACGACTATTCATGTTGGTGTGTAGAATATATAAGTCTGGCGACATACCATCTGATTTTCGGAAAAGCATCATTCACACAATACCGAAGACGGCAAGAGCTGACAAGGGCGAGAATTATCGCACAATCAGCTTAACAGCTCATGCATCGAAGCTGCTTACAAGAATAATATACAGAAGAATGGAAAAGAAAATTGAGAATGCGCTAGGTGACGATCAGTTTGGCTTTATGAAAAGTAAAGGCACGAGAGAGGCAATTCTGTCGCTACGGCTAATAATGGAAGCAAGGCTAAAGAAAAATCAAGACACGTTCATAGGATTTATCGACCTGGAAAAAAGCGTTAGACAATATAAAATGGTGCAAGCTGTTCAAGATTCTGAAAAACGTAGGGGTAAGCTATAGGGAGAGACGGGCCATATACAATATGTACAACAACCAAGAGGGAATAATAAGGGTGGACGATCAAGAACGAAGTGCTCGTATTAAGAAGGGAGTAAGACGAGGCTGTAGCCTTTCGCCCATACTCTTCAATCTGTACATCGAGGAAGCAATGATGGAAATAAAAGAAAGGTTCAGGAGTGGAATTAAAATACAAGGTGAAAGGATATCAATGATACGATTCGCTGATGACATTGCTATCCTGAGTGAAAGTGAAGAAGAATTAAATGATCTGCTGAACGGAATGAACAGTCTAATGAGTACACAGTATGGTTTGAGAGAAAATCGTAGAAAGACGAAGGTAATGAGAAGTAGTAGAAATGAGAACAGCGAGAAACTTAACATCAGGATTGATGGTCACGAAGTCAGTGAAGTTAAAGAATTCTGCTACCTAGGCAGTAGAATAACCAATGACGGACGGAGCAAGGAGGATATCAAAAGCAGACTCGCTATGGCAAAAAAGGCATTTCTGGCCAAGAGAACTCTACTAATATCAAATACAGGCCTTAATTTGAGGATGAAATTTCTGAGGATGTGCGTCTGGAGTACAGCATTGTATGGTAGTGAAACATGGACTGTGGGAAAACCGGAACAGAAGTTTTTGTTAAAATACTCGTGAGAATTACACCATCATTGTCCCAGAGGGTTGTAATCATGACCTTCGCAGCAGAGGACGCTGCCTTGAATAATAGCTTCCACGCGATTCACCATACCGTGAGCAGCGCCTGATCGTGGCTGATCATGGAGATCAGTTTCTGCGTTTCCTAACGCTTTTAACTCTCTTTACTATCGCCCGACAGTGCTCCTGTCAACTACGTCATTACTACACACTGCACACAGACGTTTATGTAAGTTCACCACGGTTTCTTTAATTTATTTTTCTTACGCAAGCAATAATTCAATTACAGCACATTACAAGTAACGTGTCTTGCATGGACGCCATTGTCATGGTTCAGTAAGGCTCTGCCATCTGTCGGAATTGTTCGAAATTTAACACACATCTAGGAATTACATCAGATCTGAATAACCTAAAAGGACTTTTTCCTATGCACGCTGTCCAGTCACATTAATATGACCACCTTTCAAATGCCTGAACAACCATACTTTGCAACGCAGTCCGAGACGTGGTATGAGAGACTAATAGGGGTTCTCGAAAGTATCGACAGGGATGTGGAACGCTGTCGACTTCAGTGCCGTTTGCTAGTTGCGTTAGGCTTTTTGCTTCAGGATTCACGGCGCGAACAGCCCGATCGACGTGGTCCCACAGATTCTTGTTTGGGTTTAAATTCGGCGAGTTTGGTGGCCAGGGGAGTACGGCAAGCTCATCCTGGTGCTCTTCGAACAACACAAATACACTGTTAGTTGTACGACACGTTGCATTGTCCTGCTGATAGACGCCATCGTACCGAGGGAAAACAAACAGCATGCAGGAGTAGACATGGTATCCAAGGATGGATGCAGACTTGTTTGCTCTATTCTGCCTTCCAGAATAACGGGACCCTGGCAATGCAACGAAAACATTCTCCAGACCATAACACTCCGCCGCGTAGGATTAGCCGAGCGGTCTAAGGCGCTGCAGTCCTGGGGTGTGCGGCTGATCCCGGCGGAGGTTCGAGTCCTCCCTCGGGCATGGGTGTGTGTGTTTGTCCTTAGCATAGTTTAGATGAAGTAGTGTGTAAGCTTAGGGACTGATGACCTTAGCAGTTCAGTCCCATAAGATTTCACACACACATAACACTCCCTCCTCCCATCTGGATCCTTCCGCATGTTTGCTTTCACACAATTCACGCCATACATGGGGCATCTGTCACGTGGATTATAAAACGCGATTCATCTGACATGGTCACCTGTTGTTACTCCCTGGAAGTCCAGGTGCGGTACTGCCGTGTAAATTCCAGCCTCCTTCGCCGATGAAAGGCACCCACATCCGCAGCAACGTTCGCTGAACTGTCGTTTAAGACACGCCGTTGATAGCCCCTTCGTTCGTCTGGCTGGTCCCTTTCTCAACAGTTCCACGTCTATTAAACCGTATACATTTCCATACAGCTGTTATTCATCCCAGTCAACTCGCCGCCGGTTTTGGATAGCATCGTTTTGCCTTCCACGGTATGCTTTAACCACGGCGAAACGCAAACACTTTAGAAAGTTAGCCTTCTCAGAAATCCTTCCACCTTAGCCTCGAAAGCCGTTCAGACGTCAGATAAATCGCTCCGTTTCCGCATTACGACAATCACTTCATTGTTTTCCACGTCCCTCGTACACGCTTTATACAACCTCCATTGTTAATGCTGTCTTCTGCCGTCTGCGACTAATTGTTGCCCAGTTGAAATCGAATATAGGTGGTGCTCATATTAATGTGACTGGACTGTGTATATTAAGAGCTACGAAAAAGGGAGATAATATATTCAACGACGCTTGTACTTTACTGAAAATACTGAGCATTGTGTTTAATAGTCGAAATTAATTTCGACCAGCGCCGAGCATCTTCAGATGTTTGTAATTATACGTTAATAATCGTGAATCCACAATTGATATGCTTTTTAAGTATATTGGTTGTTGACAAGAAAAGTCCCATGATATTAAGGAAAACAGAAATAGTCAAAAAATCTTAAGAGTATGCACTGATGAGTCATATTTTATACATTCTAGTGGTACCCAAGAAAAACGGAAAAGATTGCCGTGGGCAGAGCTTGTGTAGTACGCATTTCTGCCTCTAGACGTGTATAGTGCAACTCATTGACATGCCGCCTGTGTTGTCGACCTGGCTTACTCTGTTCATCTGCAGATTGTTTTTACTAGCACTGTTTTCTTCTTGTTTAGTTTTTTATAATGGAAAGTGTAAGTGAACAAAGTGCAGCTGTGAAATTTTGTTTTCATCTCGATAAAAATGATGCTAAAACTGTTATAACATTGAAAACAGCTTACCAAGATGACATTGAGGGAAGAACTCGGGTGTGCGAGTGGTTTACTCAATTTAAAAACAGTGACATGTCGATTAATGACAAACGTCGTTCTGTACAGCCATCAACTGCTGTAATCGACGAAAATAACTGACAAAATTCTAGAGCTTGTGCACACAGACCGTCGGCAGACAATTGGTCAACTGTCAGAGATTAGTGGGTTATCATGGAACTCTGGTCGGCGAAATTTAACAGAAGATTCGGGAATGAAAAGTGTTGCTGCCAAGTTTGTTCCTTGGGTTCTGACTGACAACCAAAAGGAACGTCGAGTTGAAACATGTGTTGCTTTGAAACAACAGTTTGAAATTGATGTAAATTATCTGTCAAAGGTCATTACTGGTGATACGACACGGTGCTACGGTTACGACCCAAAATGAAAGCCAATGAAAGAGATCATCGTCACCCCTTCCAAAAAATATGCCGTCAAGTCAAATAAAACATCAAAACAATGCTGATCTGCTTTTTTGATGTCAAGGGCTTAGTCCATTCAGAGTTTGTTCCCCCAGGTCAGACCGTCAACCGAAACTTTTACTTGGTACTATTAAGAAGATTGTGCAAAAGTATTCGTCAAAAATGATGCGATTTGTGGCAGTTATTACACCTCCCAACGCACCTGAACGTACAGCCACCTCTGTTAGACACTTTTTGGCCAGAAGTGTCTCTGTTCCACTGCCCAACGCACCTTACTCGCCTGAACTGGCTCCTTGCGACTTTTTCTTATTTCCACGCATTAAAAGGAGCATGAAAAGACACCGATTTGACGGCATTGAAGGAGTCGAGAAAAAAAACAGGGGAGGAGCTGTCAGCCGTTTCTAAAGATGACTGAAAAAGATGTTTCGAATAGTGAAAGCAGCGGTCGGACAAATGTATTAGTTGTAATGGAGGAGTATTTTGAAGAAACTAAGGGTGTTTTGTAAACAATTTGAAAATATATAGCTTTTAAATAATAAATCCGATTCTTTTGGGGTACGTCGTCGTATATGTTTAATGTTGAGCCAAAATATTAGGACTGCTTGCTTAGAAGAACGTCGGTTCCGCTTACTACAGTAAAATAGCAGTGGTTTTGCTTGGTATGGATTCGACTAGTCTCTGGCAAGTCTCTGAAAGTATGTGGCGATAGATTCTAGGCACAGGTCACGCACGTCCCGTAAATTGCGGGCCACTGGTTTGTGAGCGTCACAGAGGCGTTTCATCGGGTTCAGATCAGGCGAATTTAGTGGCCAAGGCATCAACGAGAGGTCAATGTCGTGTTCCTCAAACCCCTGTATGATCGTTTTGGCCTTGTGAGAAAGACAGTTATCTGGCCGAAAGATACCATCGGCGTAGACGAAGGCATAAAGCATGTAGGGATGAAAGTGGTTTATAACAATGTTAACGTAGTCCCCTGCTGCCCCACCGGCCGGGAGCCCGTGGCGTAGAGCATGTTTCCAGGAGTCGTCCACTTGGATGACTGAATGTCCGGACACAGCAACCTGATGCAACAAAAAATGGCGACTGCTCCGACCAGTTGGCACGCTCCGATTAATCTACTGTCTAGTCTCTATGATCCGGCGCCATTTACGATCGTAATTAACGAAGTGTTTGCGTCAACATGAAAACACATAAGGATCATCCGTTGCGGATTTCTATGTTCAACAATGTCGGCTGAACGGTGTGTTCTGAAACACTTGTGCCTGCACCTTTCCTCGTTCTCTGCCATGATATCTCCTAAAGATCGGCGCCCATTACGCTTTACCTGTGTTACGGAGCGGGCAAGCCTCCGATCTCCACGTTTCGTGATGGGTCGTGGACGTCCAACACCTTGTTGACTTCTCATGGTTTCACTTCTCGCCAAACACTTTCCATAGTCAACAATAGCACGCAAACAATCGACCAGCTTTGCCGTTTCCGAGATCTTCTTTTCTAGGTGCTGTACCATAAAATACTGTCCTTTGATAAAGTCGCGCCTGTAAATGAATTTCTCCATTTGCGGCACGTTCGTCACTACAATGATACCCCATTACTTCTGCTCCGCTTATATACTTTGCTTACCTCGTCACGTACCTGCAACCACACCATGCGGCATTCAGTGGTCGTAATGTTATGGCTCAATAGAGTCTTACGCAGTCGAATATTTGTTGTGATGTGGATCAGTCTGTTCCGTGATAGCCGAATGATTGTTGGTACCATCAGAGGCGCTCAGTGTGGTTACCATTCTTGTTACTCATCCCTCACCCTTCCTTATGAAATACACTCCTGGAAATTGAAATAAGAACACCGTGAATTCATTGTCCCAGGAAGGGGAAACTTTATTGACACATTCCTGGGGTCAGATACATCACATGATCACACTGACAGAACCACAGGCACATAGACACAGGCAACAGAGCAGGCACAATGTCGGCACTAGTACAGTGTATATCCACCTTTCGCAGCAATGCAGGCTGCTATTCTCCCATGGAGACGATCGTAGAGATGCTGGATGTAGTCCTGTGGAACGGCTTGCCATGCCATTTCCACCTGGCGCCTCAGTTGGACCAGCGTTCGTGCTGGACGAGCAGACAGCGTGAGACGACGCTTCATCCAGTCCCAAACATGCTCAAACGGGGACAGATCCGGAGATCTTGCTGGCCAGGGTAGTTGACTTACACCTTCTAGAGCATGTTGGGTGTCTCGGGATACATGCGGACGTGCATTGTCCTGTTGGAACAGCAAGTTCCCTTGCCGGTCTAGGAATGGTAGAACGATGGGTTCGATGACGGTTTGGATGTACCGTGCACTATTCAGTGTCCCCTCGACGATCACCAGAGGTGTACGGCCAGTGTAGGAGATCGCTCCCCATACCATGATGCCGGGTGTTGGCCCTGTGTGCCTCGGTCGTATGCAGTCCTGATTGTGGCGCTCACCTGCACGGCGCCAAACACGCATACGACCAACATTGGCACCAAGGCAGAAGCGACTCTCATCGCTGAAGACGACACGTCTCCATTCGTCCGTCCATTCACACCTGTCGCGACACCACTGGAGGCGGGCTGCACGATGTTGGGGCGTGAGCGGAAGACGGCCTAACGGTGTGCGGGACCGTAGCCCAGCTTCATGGAGACGGTTGCGAATGGTCCTCGCCGATACCCCAGGAACCACAGTGTCCCTAATTTGCTGGGAAGTGGCGGTGCGGCCCCTACGGCACTGCGTAGGATCCTACGGTCTTGGCGTGCATCCGTGCGTCGCTGCGGTCCGGTCCCAGGTCGACGGGCACGTGCACCTTCCGCCGACCACTGGCGACAACATCGATGTACTGTGGAGACCTCACGCACCACGTGTTGAGCAATTCGGCGGTACGTCCACCCGGCCTCCCGCATGCCCACTATACGCCCTCGCTCAAAGTCCGTCAACTGCACACACGGTTCACGTCCACGCTGTCGCGGCATGCTGCCGGTGTTAAAGACTGCGATGGAGCTCCGTATGCCACGGCAAACTGGCTGACACTGACGGCGGCGGTGCACAAATGCTGCGCAGCTAGCGCCATTCAACGGCCAACACCGCGATTCCTGGTGTGTCCGCTGTGCCGTGCATGTGATCATTGCTTGTACAGCCCTCTTGCAGTGTCCGGAGCAAGTATGGTGGGTCTGACACACCGGTGTCAATGTGTTCTTTTTTCCATTTCCAGGAGTGTAATAGCGCACTTCTTTACCTTTATAAGTGGTCACAAGCGTGGCACACACGCTCCTGTGATGTGTTCTTGCTATCAAATTGTGTGGGATAACGCAGTAATCTTAAACGCGAGTAGAAGTGTACGGGATAAAGATCAGATTAGTGGAAAGCCGTCACCCACCAATCCACTGCTCATTAAACACTTCCGCTAAATACCCCTGTAAGATGCATACAAAATGTATTGGTGCCCCGTCGTAGATCACTTAATTGACTTTTTTTATTGAAATGATGTGCAACGATTTACTTTGCAGGATATGTATAATGTACACATTAGTTTTTGCCCTCCTTATGCAGCCACACCTAAAAACTAGTTTCCTTTTGTTTTTATAAGTTATTAGTTTTCAGACAGAAATCTGTTTATTTTGGATTTAAAACTCGCTTTGCTACCTGTCAAACATTTTAAGTTACTCGGCAAACGATCAGAAAGTATTGCTGCTGCACGTTGAACTTCTTTCTGAGCCCCTGAGGACTTGAGTACTGTTTAATAAAAGTTATTTCTTCCTCTTGGTTTTTGGTGTGGACTTCACCAACCTTCTCAGAGTGTGAAGGATTATGAATGAAAAATTTCATCAGCGATGTTCTGCTACGGTGCCGTTAAGATACCTAACTCCTCGCAGAGGTACCGACATGACAACCGCAGGTCAACACCACATGTTACTCTTATTGCTCAATCAGTACTTCCTTTCCACGTGACGAGTTATTCCAGAAACATATTCGATAAGGCATTATCGAATAGAAATATGCAAATACATTTAGAGGCTGATTCGTTTAATTCCAAGATGAACAATTATACGAAGAACGAAAGTAGCCGAACTTAATTGTTTGAGAAGTTTAGCTTCTTCCACGTCAAACTTTCGTCAGTATGAACACCCAAAAATTTGGAGCATTGTACCCTGTTTAATGACTACCGTTAATGTGCTACATCAATTGTTGTTATGGCATTATTTATTGTAAAGAAATGAATGTAATTCGTATTCTGAACTTTAGGGGTAATCCATTTCCGGTAATAATATTCTTCTCGGGTATGCAGCCGGATCATAACGTCTTCATGACACAATATTTCCGCGGTCCAACTGGCCGCCACCTTCAGGTGAGATTGCTGCTGCACGATCTCGCCGGAACTGACTTCTCAGCGCAAGCGGCGGCCCCTATATAGGCCGCAGAAGACCCACAACGCGTGCGCGAGAAGGTGCTGTAACCGCCCTATAACGCAGTAGACATACCCCGCCGCCAGTGATGGAAAAAGGTGAAATCGAGATACCGCTGTCAAAAATTTAAAAAAAAATAAAAATTTTATTCCGACGATAGAACCATAGACCGTTGTTTTTTAATGTCAGATAATACTGGGTCCCAAGTCTTACTTGAAAGATAACCCTTGTCTCTATTAATAAGATTGTCAGATAACCGAATCTCTATGGATTCTTTTAAAACACAGTCCCAATAGCGAGATGCAGGGGCAACCATTTGTGTCTCGTAATATAGTATTCTGTGCCCCTCGGTGAGACAGTGTTCCGCCACTGCAGACTTCTCAGGTTGAAGCAGCCGTGTGTGCCGCTGATGCTCAACACATCGCTCCTGAATGGTCCGGATTGTCTGAACAATATAAGCCTTTCCACAGTGGCAAGGGATCTTGTACACACCGGGCTTTCTCAAACCCAAGTCATCCTTAACAGAGCCAAGGAGCGCTCTAATCTTGGCTGGCGGACGAAAAATACTTTTGATGTGATATCTTTTCAGAATCCTTCCTATCTTCGAGGAAATGCTCCCAGCAAAAGGCAGAAAAGCTACCGATTTGCAGGTATCTTCTGGTGGTTCAGACGAAGGTCCAATCTGGAAAGCACGACGGATCTGTTATCTGTATAGCCATTCTGCTTTAACACAATCTTAAGATCCTAGCATCAAATTTACGATGGAGGTGGAAAGTGATGGAAAACTTCCGTTTCTGGATGTTCTGGCGTACAGAGAGGAAGATGGGACACTGGGACACAGCGTTTATCGAAAGCCTACACACACGGACCGTTACTTACATGCTTCTAGCTATCATTCATCGTTCCAGCGTACGGGGGTCCTGCGGACGTTGGCGAGAAGAGCTTATGCCATTTCAGATGGAGAAAGCTTGACACAAGAATTGGACCATCTTAAAATTGTGTTCAAGCAGAATGGCTTTACAGATCAACAAATCCGTCGTGCTTTCCAGTTTGGACCTTCGCCTGAACCACCAGAAGATACCTGCAAATCGGTAGCTTTTCTGCCTTTTGCTGGGAGCATTTCCTCGAAGATAGGAAGGATTCTGAAAAGATATCACATCAAAAGTATTTTTCGTCCGCCAGCCAAGATTAGAGCGCTCCTTGGCTCTGTTAAATATGACTTGGGTTTGAGGAATCCCGGTGTGTACAAGATCCCTTGCCACTGTGGAAAGGCTTATATTGTTCAGACAATCCGGACCATTCAGGAGCGATGTGTTGAGCATCAGCGGCACACACGGCTGCTTCAACCTGAGAAGTCTGCAGTGGCGGAACACTGTCTCACCGAGGGGCACAGAATACTATATTACGAGACACAAATGGTTGCCCCTGCATCTCGCTATTGGGACTGTGTTTTAAAAGAATCCATAGAGATTCGGTTATCTGATAATCTTATTAATAGAGACAAGGGTTATCTTTTAAGTAAGACTTGGGACCCAGTGTTATCTGACATTAAAAAACAACGGTCTGTCGTTCTATCGTCGGAATAAAATTTTTATGTTTTTTAATTTTTTACAGCGATATCTCGATTTCGCCTGTTTCCATCACTGGCGGCGGGGTATGTCTACTGAGCTAGAGGGCAGTTACGGCACCTTCTCGCGCACGCGTTGTGGGTCTTCTGCGGCCTATATAGGGGCCGCCGCTTGCGCTGGGAAGTCAGTTCCGGCGAGATCGTGCACCAGCACTCTCACTAGAAGATGGCGGCCAGTTGTACCGCGGAAGTATTGTATGTATATATATTTGAAAAAAGACCATTAAGAATATCTAATGTGGCTTTATCTCTAACAGTTTTTATTATAACGCTAGTATGGTCTGCAAAAAATACTAGTTATGCTTGTTAAACGTTAAGCGGAAAGTCATTCAGATACATTAAGATAATGAGGATTAAGAGTGGACCTAAATATGAGCCTTGTGGGACGCCATTTGTAACTGCTCTCCAGTCACCAAACTTTTATACCTTTGCTCATATTGTAAGTGACGTGAATCAAGTGACTTCTCGGACCAAATTCCTTGCACACTTGTTTGAGGTTCATCTTCTACTCCCTGCATACATCATTTTTTCACACCCTATGTGCGAACTGTGCAAAGTCTACGGCAATTTCATGTCCGCAAGTCACTGGAGAAACCGGCTGAGCACGTATTTTTTTCTGTTGTAATGCTATGGCAACGATGTCGGTCGGCATGCGTGCCACGTGCTTGTAGCTCAACTTCGTTGGCTTAGTTGTGAAACTGTAGGTCTCTCATTCACTGATGACGTGGTTTCCACTGCACAGAATCAGCAATCAGCAGACCTGTTCTGAGACCAGCACAGTCTCAACTCGATACGTACAGGTCGGTGATGTATGAGAGTTCTAACGGCTAGTTTGACAACAGTATCCTAGACTAGCCAGAGAAATCGGTACAAAAACTAACACAACCAATAGGGAATGATCAATAAAGCTCAGCTAACCTTTACTTGACCGCTTTAAACACAAGCCAAATGACTTATGTCCCAACAAGTATTTTTTCCAAATACAAGTTCATGGGATTTTTTCTAGGTTTAATAAGTACTATCTAAATAATGGATAACTTTTTTAAATATTATACTGGACGGCAAGCTATTATTAAACACAATGTCACTGACAGTGGTCAGTGTTACCCAAGAAATTGCACCAAAAGTTTATATTGTTCTCAACGTACAGGTTGTTTCAGTAGGATACTAAAGAAATTCCATGTGTTGTAGAGAGTACCCGGAGAATAAAAGTGAGGATAGGGAGTCACGTCTAGAAATCCCTCCATCACTAATACAGAGCACTGAAAGTATTGATACCAATACCTGACTAAATCAGATTGACTTTCTCTCAGGACTCTGTATGAAAATAATTTTACTGTAATCTATTTTAATAGTCGAAAGCAAGAGGAATACAAAGAATAGACCATCCGGAAATAATAACATATTTAACGGAAAATATCAGTGAATCTACAAACTTCAGTGTGATAATTTACGATTACCGTAAAATAATGATAGAACTGTGCGTGCTAAACCTCCTCCCAAAAGAAGATTACGTTAGCAAATTGCAAAACGTGAAAAAGGCTAATATAATCGTAATGAAGTCATGATTTTTATTCGTTTATCATATCTCATCCGGTGTTAAATTTTCATAATAGTTAACTAAAACTGTTCTTACACAAAGCACATTACTAAAAACGGCAGCAGCAAATAGCAGTATCCAATGAAGAATCCTCACAAATCCAAACACACAATTCAAACGAAATTGCACATAGTTCAGACTGATGCCGAAAATAAATTTAAATTTCGTATACTGATGGGTACCGCAGACACTAGGGTGACAGTTAAATAGGAAACTGAGGTTAGGAGCGAAAGTAAGACTACGTATTAAGCGCTGTTTGTTCAGCAACAATAACGTGCTGTCGTTTCACATTACGCTAAATGAGAAAATATATAAACTTAACGTAAATGTATTAAACAGGAGCCAGCGTACAAGAGGGAGATTCTCTCGGATGATGCAGAGAAAGAATTACATACTAACGCATTACCGGTAGGTAGAAAACTCATTTGGCCCTTATTCAGATGTTATTTAAGAATTTTTCTTTGTTTATTGTAAGACTCATTAACTGTTCCCGAGGATATTATTGTTCCGTCGTTACAACTACAAGAATGTGAGTTTTTTCTCACCAGATGCGTTTCGCTTTGTCGAAATAAAGCATCATTAGTGGTCTGTAACTAAATATATTTATAATTTTATTTGTTTTTAAGATCGAAAAACAGTTCGTTAACAATTAATTGGTTTTTACTTTCGGTAATTTCTTCTTGATTTTTCGTCTACTTAAGGATATGGGGTCTGCTAACACATCTTTGGCTTCTTTCTTCTTTAGACACTTACACTCCTAGGCTAATTTTTCACAGCTTTGCAGAAATATACAATTTTTACATTTTACACAGTACACTTTATCCTACACCACTCTTTTCTATGTATTTGTGTACTCCTGCGTGTTTATAGAGCTCGTAGTATTTCCAACACTGCCAGTAGTTGGTCTTTGGCCTACTCCTTCCTTTGTTTCTCTCTGTATTAATTACATAGGTGTAATTCTATTTGATTATTCTAGTATATTTATATACTATGTAAGAGTAATGAAGTATTAGTCATGGAGTATTTTGTAATCAATAGGTGGGGGAGGGGAAGCAAACATGAGTGGGCATAAGCGCGTAGTAGTGTGATGGAGAGTGAGCTATAGGAAAAGGCGAGCAGCAAGAAATGAAATGAAGTTTCGGAGGGGGGAGGGTGCGGAGGGTTGAGCAGGAAGGGTGAAGGGCGGAAAAGGGCCTTTTCGTCTCCACGTGCATGTCGAAATTTTCTTGGAAAGAGAGGAAGTGTTTGTCTTTATTGATTCTTACGATGATCATAATGTTTTCAATAGTGCTTTGTCTGTGGTATTCCTGTTTCAAATGATCCTCAAATGCTGAACGGTCTGCGCCGTATTTGAACGCATAAACACTTCTTACAAAGAAAACAACTCAATACAAAACACAGATGCTAACAATGTGGCATCTATCAGCTCAGTTACAGAGATTGTGAAGAAACATACATCGGCATGACTGGCATGACTGATACGAAATGTCAAGTGTATCAGAACACTGAGATACTGTACAAACCTTTCAACATTTGCAGATGATCTAAAACAGGAATACCACAGACGAAGCACTGTTGATGAAGATATGAACATCGTAAGAATCAGTAAAGACGGACACCTCCTCCCTTTCCAAGGAAATTTCCACATTCACAAAACATTAACCCAAAATAAAACCGTTACTCGATGACCAATAAATGAAGAAATTACGCGAGAAAGAAAAGGACCCATTCCTTCCCTCGCCCTCTCCCACTCAACCCTCACTCCCCCCTAGCTTTATTTCACTTCTTGCTCCTCATCTTTTCCCACAACACACTACATCACGCTACTATGGACTTGTGACCGCTCATGTTTGCTTCTCCCTCTCCCACCTATTAGTCATAAGAAAACTCCATCACTACCATTCATAGCTCTTACACATCTTATAATTACACAGTAACATAATTAAATAGAATGACACAGATATAATTAACTACTGAGAAAAAGAAAAAAAAAAGAATGTGTACGTCAAAGACAAACTAGTGGCAACACTACAAAACACGCACTCAGAAATATTCATAAGCCGTAAATAGTGGTGTACGAAAAAGTGTGCCATGTGAAACATAAGGAATGCATCATTTTGCAAAGCTGCGGCCAATTAGACAACAAGTATGAGTGTCTAACGAAGAAAGAAACCGAAGACGTGCTAGCAGACGGCATTTCCTGATTTAAGCGAAAAACCAAGTAGAAATTACCGTAAGTAAAAACCAACAAATTGTTAACAATCTGTTCTTCGATATTAAAAACAAATTAAAATATAAGTGTCTTTCATTGCAGACCACCGGTGACACTTTACTTCGACAAATCGAAAAATTTTCTTGTGGTTGTAACGACGGAACAAAAAGCATCCTAAAACTGTAAAGCAACTACGGACAATGTGGTCACACAAATGAAGAATCTGATTTTTACTAGGTTGCCAGAGACCCGTATTTATTTGTTTATTAATTGGTGTGATTTACTGACTTGTCGGAGATCTCAAAAATCAGAATATTTACGTATGGATTCAACGCAAGCTGAGGGAGAGCTTAATACCAATGATTTTCCTTTGCTGGCTGTAATTTGTCACACTGGCGGTTCAACATGTTTTCTTGTCCCTCCTAGGAGCCGTCAGTCTCATGTTCTCTTTCGTTTCGGCAGATGGCTGTAAGTCCGTTTCTGCAATGTGTACCTGTAGTCAGCCCATGCAAGTATTGCTTATAGCGTCGCTCAAGCGACATCCATCGGAAAGCGTCGGTGTGTTTCCCGTTACTGGCACAATGATTTTTAAGGCGGAATTTTACCTTCCCATATGCCAGAGCGGACTCAAATTACTGTAGCGAGTATCTGCTTTAGCGATATGTGTTAACCAGGGAGAGAGAAACACGAAGAACGATCAGCATTCCAGCAGTGACTGAGCAGCGCTGCAGCATGACGGTAAAGTCAGCGCGGGCTAGGATGTTGCTGCGATGTCCGGAATATTTTCTGTGTATCACTCTCCCTGTTAACACATGTCGCTAAAGCACATTTCGCGCTCTTTCGGACCGCTCTATCGAATGGGAGCGTAAAGCTCCTCTTAAATAATTAATTTGTTTGCGATGGGAAACAAACCTACACTTTTCGTTGCGTGTCGCTTCAAAGATGTGATGAGCAACATTTGCTTGGGCTTGCTTGAGCTACACATTGTAAAAACGAAATTATGAATGTCTCCCGAAACGCCAGCTAATACGTGCCTGACAGCTCTCTTGAGAACCACACGTTATACAGTATACAATACTACTAAAAGGTACCATTTTGTCACTTACGTTTGTTTGGAATCCATTTTACTGAAACCACTCTATGTGCCCATGAAATCGGAACAGAAAATAAAAGAGGATTAATGACATAGTCGGAACTGGCTAATGCACTGAAACTACATATATCCACTACTAGGAACTACCAAGCGTATGGCTATGTATCGAAATTATTTTTATCTTTTCGAAATTATTTTTATTTTTTCTCAGTGAACCAGGCTATAGGCGTATGTTAATTTGCAGATTTGCTAAAAAGATAACACTCTGTTATTTCTAAGCTCAGATTTACTATCTACGAGGGTTTCCTAGAAAGTAATGCAACGCATTTTTTTCTTCAACAATCCTTTATTTAACATAATGAGAATTTAAAAAACACCCTATTTTCCCACGTAATCTACATCCAGATTTATGCCTCGTCGGTACCAAATGTTGTCCTGGTGGCGGATCCAGTACTTTGTGAATCACCTCCTCATCGTTCTCAAAATATCTTCCACTTATGGCAGCCTTTAATAGCCCTAACAAGTGGAAGTCTGAGGGGGCTAGGTCAGACGTGTCAGGTGTGACTGCCGTGGATGGTCCCCCGACCACTGCACATCATGGAGCTCCGCCGAACGGTTTTCTGGTGACTTCACCCTCCGTGTCAAAAGACTAACTGTACTTCTGTCGACAGTAGATGCTCCATAGACATTACACGAGCGTTTGTGAATATTCCCCACAGTTTCTTTCTCTGCTGTGAGAGATTCAGTGATGGCACTTTTCTTGTAACGTACATCACCTACAGACGCCATTTTGAAACCATCCTGCAGCTACGCAATCTATCGGAAGTTACGGAAACTTGAGCCGCTCACTCAGAAGACTTCAAATAATACATACGTAATGTTTCGCAAAATGCAATCCTCCGTTAACCACTCTTCCACTTGCAGCTGATTACTCGCTATTCGCGTTTCCGGTCCTTGTAACAAGGGGTTGTGCCTTTTTACAGAATTTCCTTTCAGTCTTTGCTGTTCCCGCTGTCAACCATTTGTCAGCACACTTACTCGCCAAGCTGGGCTCTCGGTTGTCACTTGCACCTGGGGTGAAGTATTTTCCCTGGGATCCAGGCTGCCAGAGTCGTCCTGTAGTTTGAGGTTACCGCAGCTTTAAGGGAATTCTCAAGCAATACGGCCAGATGAAACTATTTCCCTTCTTCCGCTCACCATATTCAGGTAAAATGTTAGGAACACTGTATTTTTCTTGTCTGATCACTCTTGTATCATCGTACTAAAGAACTCTTTTTCAACTTTTGAGGAAACAGAGAAGTATTTTGATCAAAGAGAAAGGTTTTATCCCACGCTCTTTTCATTAAATAGCGTTTCGTTATTTCTTTTCATGTTGCCATTTGATAAATTCAGTTTTGGATATGCAGAAAATTGGCGGTTGGTGCGGAAACTGATATTTGATCTTGAACATAAACAGATGTAATATGTTGCGCATAAATAGACGGAAATAACGCTTACCGCCCGATTATCCTATTGCCGAACATTGAGTGTAAATAGTTACATACCTTAATATACGTGGAGTGCATGTACGATGCGGTGCAAAGAGGAACGGTCACTCGAAACTATCCTAGATGCCCGACTCATTCATAAGAAGAATTCACAGAAAATTCAGTGTAACTACGTATTATCCTCTTTCAATGGATTCTCGAGTATTGCTCCTCAGTCTGGAGTCTTTATCAGATACGTCTAGGGATGGGGATTATAGTTGAAACAACTGTTTTTCGGTTATATCTGTTTTGTTCCCTCCAGTATATTGTGAAGGTTAAAATCGCTATAAATAACCGACTTCTAAAATAGAAGATTATCCGTCTTATATTAATAATGTTTCCTGTAATAAACGTAGATCTCGAACAAGAATTGAAAAATTGTCTCTCTTTCAGTTCCAAGATAAATAGAATCAAAATATTAAATCAAATAATCAAATAAAAAATACTCCTATTGATTCTAATTTTCGAAACCCAGCTCAAAAATCATGTTGCAATAGTCATACCACTATCTGAGCATTACGAATAGTCAGTGCTAAAGGGTGGAAACCGGGGCTGAAGAGTTCATTTTTTCCTGTTAGTTTGTCTGTTTTCGAGGGCTACAAGCAGGTAAAGGCATATTACGTAGACATAGGCAGCACATCAGCTACTTTCTATTTTTAATAGGTACTATGAAAGCAGTGTTGTTAAGTCTGATTTATTAGTGTTGCCACGATATCCTTCCTTCCTTCCTTATTATTTCATAGAAATGGAAGACAAGTCTTCCGTCGGTTGAAGCAAATGAAGCATTGTACTTCATTCCTACATCTCTCCGTAAAAATATATCCAGTCTATGGTTGATGCCATTCTGAAGTACAACAGCCGACAGCGGAAACTACTGTACAGATCAGGTGGGGGCAAGTCCGGCACACGGCACGTAGACGCGTATCTTAAGCCCCGATACAGGGCAATAAGGACATTATTGTCACAGCATGCTGAAATAGTTCTATTGGCATGTGTTTCTTGTTCGTGATGTCGGAAATATTATTAAAATAGCACTGTTCACTTTTCCTGTTTTCTGTAACAACGCTATATTTGAAAAGAATTACTAGCTAAAAAAAGGAGAAAAAAAATCAGCGCTGATGTTATGGCTAACCTATGTTTAGCTTTTCACTCTGTTGTTAGTAAAAAATGAAAAGTTTCTGTACCTAACAAACACCGAAAAATACAGATTATTCAGAACTAACATACTGGTAACTTTTTTTAACCGGCCTGGTAGAGGGAAAGAAGAGATCCACATATGAGCAGCATATTCCGTCGTGGGTTTCCTTAGTAACCGTGGAAGATTGACAGAGACGCTTACCCAACAATACAAAATAGGCGCTGTGAACCAGAGTGTGGTTTGGTATTAAAATTAATAGGGCCTACGTTCCTACCAACATTCTGCTTACTCTTCTATACATCTCGCGAAATGGCTATGAAGACAGGGATTTGAACTCATACAGATGTTTCCCAACAAGGATTTTCCCAGACACTATTCGTAGCTGGAATATGAAAGAGAGAGATTTGGAAATTTGTGGTAAGGCCTTATGGGACAAAACTGCTGAGATCATCGGTACCGAAGCTTACGCACTACTGAATCTAACTTAAACTAATTTAAACTAAGGACGACAGACACACATACATGCCCGAGGGAGAACTCGAACCTCCCTGTGACAAGGCGCCTGAGACCGCGCGGCTACCACGAGTGGCGATGAAAGAGTGGTTAACTTTACTGCTGATAAACTTTATAGAATGTGCACAATAATTACGAGATATTAATTTTCTTTTTTATGTGAACGACCTGTTGGTAACCCTCTGACTGTTTGCTATCAGTTCATTCAATCTGATTACTGTCTCTTACTCAACATTTGCCTGAAAATAAGTCTGTTTCTAATGGATGTCCTTCCTATTGCATGGACGATGGACTTCAGCTGATTATATATGTATATGAGAAAAAGTTCCACCGCAGTTGTATCTTGAGAATGACTTTATTGTCTCACATTTTCGGCGGCACATTACCGCCATCCTTCGACTCCACCACTGCCAAAAGAATATTAGATTTCCTTGGGGCGTTTATTGTGGAGTCCTTGTTGCTAGTACACGTCTACTATTAACAAGGACTCCACAATAAATGCACCAAGGAAATTTAATACACTTTTGGTATTGGTGGGGCCTGGAAATGGCGTTTATGTGCCAACGAACTAGTCGTTTGAGATAATAAAGTCATTCTCAAGATGCAGCTGGGGTGGTACTTTCTCTCATATAAATATTTACCTTGTATGATGACTCTTCAGGGTATGTATACGGTGCGCGGAGGTAAGCTACTTCTCACTGGTACCTACATGTTTTGTGGAACTTGTAAGTTACCACCTGCCGAGAGAGAATTCTGTCACAAGCTATGTGCTCGATACTGTTCGATATACCGTCGATCGCTCGCTCGTATATGATCTGCAGTAATGGCCAGTAATAATTCCCACCCCTTGTTACTGCCGTCGTCCAGTTTCTCGGCAACTAATTGGCAGTAACGAAGTTCTTCTAATGTTACTTATAAAGTAAGACTCCAATATTGAAAAATTGCTTACAACATTAATCGTATTTCTAATTAAGTTTTTTCGAGGAAGTATGGAGCCACAGGTGGAAAGCAAATTGAGGAGACCGCCACCACATATTGCCAAGTTTCACCACCGCATCTACCAGGATTGTTCCCAAAGTATGTCTTTATGGCATCAGTTTTCTTCCTCCTTTTCTTAGGATTGATTGGCAGCATTCTGGTTGGAAACAGCATCGATAAATGCGTATCTCCAGTCTTCCCGTCTTTGTGTTTTCTTCTTCAATTATAAGACTTTTTTGCAAAAACAAAAATCTATCTTCGTGAAAAAGATACCATTGTTGTTGTTGTTGTCTTCAGTCCTGAGACTGGTTTGATGCAGCTCTCCATGCTACTCTATCCTGTGCAAGCTGCTTCATCTCCCAGTACCTACTGCAACCTACATCCTTCTGAATCTGCTTAGTGTACTCATCTCTCGATCTCCCTCTACGATTTTTACCCTCCACGCTGCCCTCCAATGCTAAATTTGTGATCCCTCGATGCCTCAAAACATGTCCTACCAACCGATCCCTTCTTCTAGTCAAGTTGTGCCACAAACTTCTCTTCTCCCCAATCCTATTCAATACATCCTCATTAGTTACGTGCTCTATCCACCTTATCTTCAGTATTCTTCTGTAGCACCACATTTCGAAAGCTTCTATTCTCTTCTTGTCCAAACTAGTTATCGTCCATGTTTCACTTCCATACATGGCTACACTCCAAACAAATACTTTCAGAAACGACTTCCTGATACATAAGTCTATATTCGATGTTAACAAATTTCTCTTCTTCAGAAACGCTTTCCTTGCCATTGCCAGTCTACATTTTATATCCTCTCTACTTCGACCATCATCAGTTATTTTACTTCCTAAATAGCAAAATTCCTTTACTACTTTAAGTGTCTCATTTCCTAGTCTAATTCCCTCAGCATCACCCGATTTAATTTGACTACATTCCATTATCCTCGTTTTGCTTTTGTTAATGTTCATCTTATATCCTCCTTTCAAGACACTGTCCATTCCGTTCAACTGCTCTTCCAAGTCCTTTGCCGTCTCTGACAGAATTACAATGTCATCGGCGAACCTCAAAGTTTTTACTTCTTCTCCATGAATTTTAATACCTACTCCAAATTTTTCTTTTGTTTCCTTTACTGCTTGTTCAATATACAGATTGAATAACATCGGGGAGAGGCTACAACCCTGTCTCACTCCTTTCCCAACCACTGCTTCCCTTTCATGCCCCTCGACTCTTATGACTGCCATCTGGTTTCTGTACAAATTATAAATAGCATTTCGCTCCCTGTATTTTACCCCTGCCACCTTTAGAATTTGAAAAAGAGTATTCCAGTCAACATTGTCAAAAGCTTTCTCTAAGTCTACAAATGCTAGAAACGTAGGTTTGCCTTTTCTTAATCTTTCTTCTAAGATAAGTCGTAAGGTCAGTATTGCCTCACGTGTTCCAACATTTCGACGGAATCCAAACTGATCCTCCCCAAGGTCTGCATCTACCAGTTTTTCCATTCGTCTGTAAAGTATTCGCGTTAGTATTTTGCAGCCGTGGCTTATTAAACTGATAGTTCGGTAATTTTCACATCTGTCAGCACCTGCTTTCTTTGGGATTGGAATTATTATATTCTTCTTGAAGTCTGAGGGTATTTCGCCTGTCTCATACATCTTGCTCACCAGCTGGTAGAGTTTTGTCAGGACTGGTTGTCCCAAGGCCGTCAGTACTTCTAATGGAATGTTGTCTACTCCGGGGGCCTTGTTTCGACTCAGATCTTTCAGTGCTCTGTCAAACTCTTCACGCAGTATCGTATCTCCCATTTCGTCTTCATTTACATCCTCTTCCATTTCCATAATATTGTCCTCAAGGACATCGCCCTTGTATAAACCTTCTATATACTTCTTCCACCTTTCTGCCTTCCCTTCTTTGCTTAGAACTGGGCTGCCATCTGAGCTCTTGATATTCATACACGTGGTTCTCTTCTCTCCAAAGGTCTCTTTAATTTTCCTGTAGGCAGTATCTATCTTACCCCTAGTGAGATAAGCTTCTACATCCTTACATTTGTCCTCTAGCCATCCCTGTTTAGACATTTTGCACTTCCTGTCGATCTTATTTTTGAGACGTTTGTATTCCTTTTTGCCTGCTTCATTTACTGCATTTTTATATTTTCTCCTTTCATCAATTAAATTCAATATTTCTTCTGTTACCCAAGGATTTCTAGCAACCCTCGTCTTTGTACCTACTTTATCCTCTGCTGCCTTCACTACTACATCCCTCAGAGCTACCCATTCTTCTTCTACTGTATTTCTTTCCCCTATTCCTGTCAATTGTTCCCTTATGCTCTCCCTGAAACTCTGTACAACCTCTGGTTCTTTCAGTTTATCCAGGTCCCATCTCCTTAATTTCCCACATTTTTGCAGTTTCTTCAGTTTTAATCAACACGTCACAACCAATAGATTGTGGTCAGAGTCCACATCTGCCCCTGGAAATGTCTTACAACTTAAAACCTGGTTCCTAAATCTCTGTCTTACCATTATATAATCTATCTGATACCTTTTAGTATCTCCAGGGTTCTTCCACGTATACAACCTTCTTTTATGATTCTTGAACCAAGTGTTACCTATGATTAAGTTGTGCTCTGTACAAAATTCTACTAGGCGGCTTCCTCTTTCATTTCTTAGCCCCAATCCATATTCACCTACTATGTTTCCTTCTCTCCCTTTTCCTACACTCGAATTCCAGTCACCCATTACTATTAAATTTTCGTCTCCCTTCACTATCTGAATAATTTCTTTTATTTCATCGTACATTTCTTCAATTTCTTCATCATCTGCAGAGCTAGTTGGCATATAAACTTGTACTACTGTAGTTGATGTGGGCTTCGTATCTATCTTGGCCACAATAATGCGTTGACTATGCTGTTTGTAGTAGCTTACCCGCATTCCTATTTTCCTATTCATTATTAAACCTACTCCTGCATTACCCCTATTTGATTTTGTGTTTATAACCCTGTAGTCACCTGACCAGAAGTCTTGTTCCTCCTGCCACCGAACTTCACTAATTTCCACTATATCTAACTTTAACCTATCCATTTCCCTTTTTAAATTTTCTAACCTACCTGCCCGATTAAGGGATCTGACATTCCACGCTCCGATCCGTAGAACGCCAGTTTTCTTTCTCCTGATAACGACATCCTCCTGAGTAGTCCCCACCCGGAGATCCGAATGGGGGACTATTTTACCTCCGGAATATTTTACCCAAGAGGATGCCATCATCATTTAATCATACAGTAAAGCTGCATGCCCGAGGGGAAAAATTACGGCCGTAGTTTCCCCTTGCTTTCAGCCGTTCGCAGTACCAGCACAGCAAGGCCGTTTTGGTTAATGTTGCAAGGCCAGATCAGTCAATCATCCAGACTGTGGCCCCAGCAACTACTGAAAAGGCTGCTGCCCCTCTTCAGGAACCACACGTTTGTCTGGCCTCTCAACAGATACCCCTCCGTTGTGGTTGCACCTACGGTACGGCCATCTGTATCGCTGAGGCACGCAAGCCTCCCCACCAACGGCAAGGTCCATGGTTCATGGGGGGAAGATACCATTATGAACCTAAAAGGGGTTTTATTAGAGAAAGTGTCCTTTTATCATGTATTTACAAGCTATTTAATGTTTCTGATCTTGTTTCTCGCATTCTTGGTCGTACGTTTCAGCATAACATACTCGTTAGGCGAGAACACTGCTCTGTATTCACAAATAGTGGCGTTCATCCCTTAAGCAAACGTTTAGTTTGTGTAGTAGAAGGCAGAAATATTCGTAAGAGCAAGAACATGTAGCATGAATCTGTGTTAATAATAAAACAAATATAAAGACTCCAACTAAACAATTATGTTCTTCACTGCGTTTTGTAGAATTCAGATACTTTTTAAACAATTAGTTCCCTTCGTCTGTTCGCATTTGTGGTATTAAATCGTCCACCTCTGATTATATAATTAGAAATGGTGGAATGATGATTGTGAAAGGTTAATTATAAATAGACAGAGACCTTAAGAACGTCTGGAATGCAAATAAAATGACAGGAACAGGGTAAATGTTTTATTAGTGAGGAAATTTGCATCCTCTCAGAAAGATCAGAATACAACACAAACAAGATCAACTAAGCTGAGTCATATTTTAAGCGGAAAAGAATTTTTATAAAACATTCCAACACTGTTGAAGGAAGAACACATCACAAAGTTTACAGTTTTGGATCCAAAACTGCAGAAGGCTGCACATAATAACACTGCGAATAGCAGGAATACTTGCAGACTACTTCAAAACACTACACAATTGCAATCCACCTAAAGAAGAATATCATTTTGATAGTGAAAACGAAATACAACCAGAATCAAAGCCACCAACCATACAAGAAATCAAAGAAATCATAAGACAGTTTAAAAATAGCAAAGCATCAGGAGAAGGTAACACAACTGCTGAAGTGCAGAAATACTCTACTAACAGCATTATTCTATGTCTAACGTAAATTATTAACGAAATTTCTCCAAGAAACAGCTTACCATTCACTACATAAAACGTAAAGAAAACTGATTCAAACAGTTGTAGAGGAAGCTTCCTTTTGCCACTGACAAATAAAATCTTGTTCATGGCACTTTTAAGGAGAGCTGAAGGAATGCTCGATCCTCAAGTAGGAGAATATCACGCAGGATTGAGGAAGAGAAGGCTTTGTGCAGAGCAAATATTAAATGTAAATAACATGATAGAAATGAGGAAAATCGAAAACTTGAAATTATGATAACATTTGTAGATTAAAAAAGACTTATGACTGAACTGATAGACATGCAAGAATGAACATTATAAACGAATTTAAATTCGCAATGAAACAAATATGTAAAGGAACTGTAACAAACACAACATCAGAAGTAAATAATACAAATATATAAAGGAACTGTAACAAACACAACATCAGAAGTAAAATTTAAGGGGAACTGTCAAAACCTTTTGAAATAAAATCAGGAGTAAGTTACGAACATGGTTTATCACATCTACTTTTCAACTGCGCATTAGAGAAGGCAGTAAGAAAATTTAGGAAATCAATCTATAATGACTCAACTAGGAAGAAACTCAAATAAATTTGCCATGGTCGTATATTATGTTACTTTTGCATGTGATCACTGGATATTGACAAAGAATAAATCACAGAATTACATAAAGAAGCAGACAAAACAGGACTGACAACATCCTTTAAAAAACACTCTTCATGACCAATATTAATGCTGCCCCTTGCATAGAAAATTCAAAATTTATAACAACACAGTATTAAAAAAAACTGTTTTAAATACCTAGGAAAATGGATAACAAAATGAAAGCGCTACAGAAAATAGATCTCATAAAATGGAAACGGAATTCGAAATGACAAAAAAACATGTGTAACAAAAACCATCTGTTCTGGGGCACAAAACAGTCAGTAACAAAACATTCTAGGGCCTTAAATACTGTACGCAGCATAAGCAATTAAACCACATCATTTTCGTATTTTGAAACACTGGAAAAGTTAGAAGAAGAATTATATGGAATATAGTTGGACCGGGAGGTAATTGTTGAGTTCTAATTAAGATCGAACACAGGTCTCTATTGGAAAATGGATAAGCTACAGTTTCAGGGACACATATACTGAATGCATAACAATAGACTAACCGAACACATCTTCAACTTACTGAACAGTCTCAAATCCAAACCCACACGGTGCACTGAAATTGACAAAGATATTAAAAACGCTGCAGCTTGAGTGGGTATAATAGATTACAACATACTTACTTGAGAAGCAACACAAAAAACAGTATTTCAGGAAATTAGGAGGCCTGAAAAAGAAGGAAGCAGTCCCATGAAGAAATCGAACGACACTCTCGAAGAATGAAGCAAACCTGTGAACACCGAAGATTAAGCATAAAGAAACAATACCAGAGTTGACAATCGCATTCAATCAAAGATTTAGGCAATAACTACACGAGTAGCTCTTTCAGCCTTCTTGATTTACATTAACGTTATAATGCCCATTTATGAAAGAGTCAAATCTTGGAGTTTCTGTATAGATATGAAATAAGGTCTCAGTAACCTCAAATACGTTATCATTATTTATATTCAGGAATATCTTAAGTAGTACAGACATGTGTCACATAAGGTTTAGACCGTGCAATGGTACCAAAATTTACATCGATGGATCTGAACCAAAAATAGAGTGGAATATGCCTTCTACTTCCCACTTATTGAAACGTAGGAAATACATGTTCACCTTAAAAAGAATCTATACACAGCTAAGGTATTACGAATCAAGGCAGCTGTAAAATCCCGAATATCAAAAATTTTCAAAAAATATGGTAACAGAGTGTAGAAGTGCTGCTTCCTGCCTAACATGGATTTCATTCTTTAAATCAATAAATGTTCTCAGGTGAAACTGTCTACCTACTGGGTCAGTACAAAGTTAGAGGGAGAATTATAGTATATCCCATACCAAGTTGTTGTCGTATGAAAATCGCCCTTTTTTCCTTATTTTCTAAGCAAAGAGCGTAAGACCTTTATCACTGGGCTGCTCCTAGAACATGCATGTTACCCAAACCATCCCCAAAGGACAAAAGGTAGAGACGAATCATATTGTACCGAGGAAGCTTTTCAAATTACCGATCCCAGCCACGTCATTCGTGAATATAAGAATTAAAGAAAAGAGCAGAAAAACTTGCGCAAGGAGCTTATGCAACAAGTCTTTTCCTGACTTCAGTATCTGTGTAATTACATGGAAAGCATTATATCGCGTACACATGTTTAGATGACTGGAGAGGAAGTCCGACTTCAGCAACAAATGGCGTCCTGTGTTTTCCGTATGGATAGGCACAATGCAGTGATTTTCTGAACAGCGGACTGCGTCAACGATGGATCTGCCCTGAGGTTCGTACTATCTCGCCTCCAAAGACGCCTCGTTTCACGATAGTCCGGAGTGGCTCCAAACATTACCACAGAAGTAAGGTACGAGTTTGACCATCGTCTGAACGTTTGCCGTGCGTCCAGTGAGGGATATTTTTCGCTTTTAGATTTGTATGATCCTGCATGTAATAGATATAAGGGACGATCAAAAAGCTCCAGTTTGAGGGCGTTGCTCCATCTTCTATGCAAAGTAGCGTACTTCCGATGCGGGTATAAACTGAAATGACAAAAGTCATTGGACAGCGGTACGCACGTGTACAGATGGCGGTAGTATCGAGAATACAAGAGATAAAAGGACAGTGCATTGGCGGAACTGTTGTTTGTACTCAGATGAAAAGGTATCCGACGTGCTTATGGACGCACGACGATAATTAATAAACTGTGAACGCGGAATGACGCTTGGAACTACATGTATTAGACATTCCACTTCAAAAATTGCTTGGTACAAATAACTCAATTACAGTACGTGTATTAAGTAATTAAATAAACAAGAAATCGATATGAATATTCCGCAATTCTCAGTGTCAAGAGTGTGCAGAGAATACAAAATTTCAGGCATTATCTCTCACCAGGGACCACTCAATGGCCGACTGCCTTCACTTAACGAGCGAGAGCAGCGGCCTTTGCGTAGAGTTATTAGTGCTAAGAGAGAATCAACAATGCGTTAACTAACAGGACAAATAAATGTGGGACGTACGAGTAAGGTATCCGATTAGACAGTGCTGTGAGGTGACTTTAACAGGCCATGACAGCAGACAACCGACGCGTGTGCCTTTGGTAACAGCACGACTCCGCCTGTAGCGCCTCTCCTCGGCCAGTGACCATGTCGGTTGGACCGTAGACGATCGAATAACCGTGGTCTGGGTAGATGAGCCCCGATTTCATTTGGTAAGAGCTGATGGTATGGTTCGAGTCTGGCGCAGAGCCCACGAATCCATGGACCTAAGTTGTCAGGTATGCGCTGTCCAAGTTGCTGGTGGCTCCATAACAGTGTGGTCTGTCTTTACGTTAAATCGACTGGTCCTATGGTCCAACTGAACCGATCATTGTCTGGAAATCTTTATGTTCGGCTACTTCGAGACCATTTTCAGTCCTCCACGGACTACATATTCCCAAAAATCGATGCAATATTTTTAGATTTTGGGCCAAAATTTTTCGCGATTTGCTTGAAGACCATTCAGGCCCGTTCGAGCGAACGACTTAGCACGTAGGTTGTCCGATATGGTATATAATCGAAAGGTCAATTGGTGCACAAAATTTTGCACCGGCAACACTTCATCAATTGTGGGCTGTTGTAGAGGCAGTGCGGTCAAATACTTCTGCAGGGGTGCAGGGGCCTTCCAAAGACTTGTTGAGTCCATGCCACGTCGAGTTGTTGCACTGCGTCGGACGAAAGGAGGTCCTATACGGTATTAGGAGGTGTCCCCTGACTTTCTTCCTCTCAGTATATAAGCACCGACATGTAGGCAAGGGATTAGTTTCTCATTGGTGCCTTTCCGACAAGCGTACGGTAAACGCGGAAGCGTGATCTATGTCGACGTTAGTACCAAATGCGTCTAAACAGGACCAACGTGCTGTTATTCTTTTCTTGGCTGCCGATAGACATCTATTGGAGGATGAAGAATGTGTATGCGGCACCATGTCTGTCGAAAATCATCGTTGTGCAATGGTGCGACAAGGGGTGCTAGTGCTTCATGAAAACTCACCTCACCATTTCGTAAATTTCGTAACGTAGAAGTTACGCCATATCAAGTGAAAGACATTCGAGTAACCTCCCTATGGTCCTGATTCCTCGCCATGCGATTATTACGCTCTCGGCTGCTTAAAAAAGGCCTTGAAATTTCAAAGATACACACAGGATGAGGATGTACATCAGGCAGTTACGGACTTCTTTACGCAGCAGGGCACGGGATTTAGAAAACGGGTATCTTCAACCTGGTGTGCCACTGGGACGGTTGCCTCAATGCACACGGCGATATTTCCCGATCGTTATTTCAGTTATGGACTGCATGGCCTTTGAACGGAAAATTTTTGATCGTTCCTCATATATTCTTATAAAATGGGCTGGTTGTTTTGGAAAGTTTCTATTTTCATTCACGTAGAAAATTCAGTATTGCGAAATCGGATGAATATTAATTAAAGGACTGTGTAGGTCCTTATCGTCTCTATTGACGACTCGCACACACTATCAGATTCTCAGATATTTGTGCATCTACAGAAATTAAAATTGTATTGAGTAAAAGTACTCCGTTTCATTTAAATGTGAAGAAAATGCTGCCGCTTCCTTACTTTGCTCCACGGAGAAATTCCACACTGCAACATACCTTACTTCTTGCCTGCTATTAACTGTTAAGAGTACTCTTGCGATATCTTGAATAGTCTGTGTTTACCTCGTGCAGTGCACGCTGTATCATTGTCCTTCGTATTCAAGGTGCCACAGATGGTAATAGGTTCCATGGCATGTAACAATTTCGAATGTTTCACCGCTCTGCAGACTAAAAGCCATGACGCTGCGCAAACTCTCAAAAGCCTACAGCTCTTCCGTTACACTGCCATTGAACATTGCAGGTTGTTTTCGTACAACGAAAGAAAGCAGCCACCATCTCTTTTCGAATACTTTTCCTCGTGTATTTGATTTCATTTAATGAACGTAGGAGTATAAAAGGAAGCGGCAAAAGTTGCACTCCTTTTGATCTAAGAACAATGAAGACAGATCTTTTCATAAAGGAAACGGAGAAAGAAAAAGGCTGTCACTAGCTGACAGTAAATGGAAGAGGGGGAGGGGGGCAAGTTTGCAGAGAGAAACTTAGTTACTACGCCCTGCGCCCGCTTCCAGAGAGCAGAAAGTGAGTAATAAACTTTGGTTACCGGTGGTAAGCGCTGCAGGTGGACAACTCGTTGTACTGGTATTAATGACTCCTACTGTTTCACGCTGAATGTTACCGCGCTACCACGCACACTCATGCATAACAACATTGACTGAATACCTCATTTCATATTCATAAATACGTTAAACGTAGGTCATTTGTTTGCTGGCGTATGTGCTTAAAAACTGTCGCCTGCTAGACGACCTGGCTTTATAAAGAGGTATTAATCATCAAAGGAAGAGCTTACAGCAGGCTGTCCCAGCTCGTCGGCTCCGTTGTGACCCGCGAAGCGCTCCCTGCTCCAGGGAGCCGTGTCGCTCGCTGTGACCATTCAAGTGGGCCGGCACGCTGGCACGTGGCACGGCTGGCTGAGGCAGGCGACAGGGCAAGCGTTTTGATGTGACAGCTGCGTCTTACAGGATCGACAACCTCATACTCTTAGCTGCTAAGACGTGGTGACATGCTACACCAGGAAATACGATCTTCAGGAAATAAATAAGAAACAATTTTTTTACAATAAATTGCATTCTAAATTTATTGGGCCTTTATAACTTGACATTTTCTTTTCATTACAAGATCGGAAATATCAGGCGCCAAAATGTTCGCAGCGTTAATGCGGAGAATGGCCTTCATTGTTGCATCTTGAAGAAACGATCGTTCATTACTTTTTACTCTTTTCATTGCTGAGAAAAGCTGCTCACAACAATACGTAGATCCAAACGTGCACATGATCTGAGCGGCATTGTTGTGAAGCTTGGGAAATGTTTTTTGGTGTAATGAACGATACCATCGTGACAAATCCAACGTGTTGTAGTACCTCTCTTTCAACAAAGTTGAATTTTTTAAATCAATAATCTCCAATTGAAGTGACGATGGGAAGTCATCGGGGTAAACTGAAAACGGACTGCTGAACACCTTAAGTTCCATTTCCAAACTAGTGAGGTCTCGGAATCGTGTTTCAAACGACGTGATGAGCTGCTTGGTAATCGCCGAAAGAAGTACCTTCAGGTAGTTTTAAAGAAGCAAGACGATTGAAGAACGTTAAATGCCCATTACTCATCTGCCTCTCAAATTTTCCATGAACGCTTTGATCTGGTCGTGCATGTCAATGCCCTGCAATGACAGATTTAAGTTATTCAGATGTATAGTTATGTCAGCTAGGAACGCCAGGTCTGATATCCATTCTATATCTTTCAGACAACGCATTTCTCCGCTTTCATTTCGAGAAAAAGGGATATTTCCTCACTAATGGCAAAGAAGATATCAAGAGCTTTTCCCAGACTCAGCCAACGAACTGTACTGTGGTAAGGTATATCCCCATACTCCGCTTCCATATCTTTCAGGAATCCTCTGAATTGGCGATGATTCATACCGCGACGCCGCTAAAATTGACACACTTCACGACATCTTGCATTACGCCACCTAGCTCTACTGTTTCAGCACACAGTGCCTCTTGGTGAATAAAAGAATGAAGAGTCAAAATGTCTTTCCCGAATTCGTCCCTGAGTTTATTTTTCAAACGAGAAGCAGAACCTTGGTAACGCCCGATGATTTGTGGTGCACCGTCTGTCGCTACAGAATGGAGCTTATCCCACGGCAAATTCATATTGTCCACTGATTCATAAACAGCTTCAAAAATGTCACGTCCTCTTGCGGTGTAATCGAGTGCTACCACATCCAAGAGTTCTTCAGTTACCTGCAGCTCCATGTCGATGCCACTCACAAAGACTGTAAGCTGAGCACAGTCCGATGTGTCGGTGCTTTCGTCAAGCGCTAGCGAAAATACAACACAGCTCTCCGCCTTTTTCCTGAGCTGTGTCCCTAAATCCGCTGCCATGTCCAGGATTCGACGAGACGTTGTTTGCTTCGACAGGCAAACGCCTTCAATTGCCTGCACCTCTGTAAAAAAAAAAAAAAAAAAAAAAAATATATATATATATATATATATATATATATATATATATATATATATATATATATGTATATAAATAAATAATAAAAAATAAATTCTCGTCGCACTGATGTGAGAGACCCTGTAGCTTGCTCGAATTGCAGATTCAGTAGTGTTTTCTCTGCTCTCATTCACCAAAAAATTATAAACGCATTACAGAACACGAACTACGTTGCATGTTTTGATACCCTCCGTATTACGAAACCGTTTTTAATCTTACGTCTCCTGGTATGTCGTTCTTAAGCCTGGCTACCAGTTTTCTGAGTGCAACGCCTTCTACCTGATCGTAGTGCGCTGCTTGAAGACGTGTATAATGTGGTTGTATATTGTACCTCTTGGCAGAATTAAATACTTTATGACATACAAGACACTGAGGACGACCATCCCTCTCAATGAATGGAAAAGTATCCTCCAATAGAGGTACAGGGCTACCGCGGCTAGTCATAGGTGCCATTGAACACGGATTATTGCGTCAGTTGCGGCTGCATGCGGCCAGGAGGCAGTGAGTCCGCTTTCTGGTGGAGACCATCATATGTAGACCCTTCACATGTGGAAACAAGACTGATACCAAACTTTGTGAACGATGTTGAGAATATGGTGTTAGGTTACTTTGCAATGAGAGGCATTCAACGTTCCCTGTAAGCAGTTCGTAGTTATAATCTTAGCACGTTTCGTCATCCCTTTTCAGGGAAGGAATCAGATAATATTTTACTAGTGAGGACCGAAATTTTACGAGAGTTTTTAATCTTAAATATTTTCCTTCCGTATTACAGATCTAGACAGGTGTTGCAGGCTTATCTACATAATGGGTGCTTGCAGACATGTGTACGACTGTATCATGAAATGTTGGTTGAGTGCGACTATCTTCAAATAAGTGAAATCACACAATTGAAAAGAAAGGAAGGAAATAGAAAAAAAATTATGCTAAATTTTTCGTAAGCAAAGACGCTCAATCAAGATTTTCAGCCAAGACTTTCAACCAATTTATTCAGCTGTGTGTTTAGACGTCAAGCTACTGTTAAGAAATAATGGCATCCGTCCATTCTTGAGGGATGATGGTGTAGCATGCTTGGTTCAGAGTCTGCAGCGTCTGCTGTGGCTAAAAATTCCCACTCGAGAGTGGCAGTCCCTACTGCACTTTTGGACATGTGACATTTGAGGGACTTCGAACAGAAGTCGCTCTGTCTCTTCGCTTTGTCCTCTTCCTGATTTCTTCCTGTGTGCGTTCGTCCTCTGAGAGCTTGACGCCGTTGCGCACAGTTACTCGCCACTTGAAACGCTCATCTGCAATGCTTTCCCAGCGATTTGGATTGATTCTGGTCTTGGTAAGGTCTCTCTTGTAGACATCCTTGAAACGAAGATGCGGTCGTCCCACTGGCGTGACACCCTCCTGAAGTTCTCCGTACAGCAGTTGTTTCGGTATCCGTTCAGGATCCATGCACCTGACATGTCCCAACCATCTTAGACGTCGATGATTCAGGAGTGCAAAGATTCTGGTTGTGCTTGCACGATGAAAGACTTCGATGTTGGGTACTCTATCTCTCCAAGAGATATGAAGGATCTTCCGTAAACTGCTGAAATGGAAGCTGTTGAGTCGAGATTCATGCCTAGAAAGAGCTGTCCATGTCTCACAGCATTAGAGAAGGGTGCTTATAACACAAGCGTTGTAGACTCTTAATTTAGTTTATGTGGTAAGCAGCCCGTTGTTCCATACTCTGTTTTTCAGTCTAGCCATGACAGAGGATGCCTTTGAGATTCTGTTAGTAATTTCAGTGTCCATGGACAAGTTGCTACATATTGTGGATCCAAAGTAGGTAAAGTCATCAACTACCTGCAGAGGATTGCCATCAATGCTAATGAATGGAAGGTTGGTTGTGCTCTGCCCCATGGTCTTAGTCTTTTGAAAGCTAATGAGTAGACCAAATATTTCACAGGCATTTGATAATTTGTTGATTATATACTGCAGCTCATATTCTGTGTTCGCTACTAGAGCTGCATCGTCCGCATATAACAGCTCACGGATAACTGTATTTATTTTGGTCTTGGCCTTGAGGCGAGCAAGTTGAAAAGATTTCCGTCAGACCTCGTATGTAGTTACACTCCCTCCTCACAGTCTTCAAAGGCAAATCTGAGCAGAAGGGAAAAGAAAATCCCAAATAATGTAGGAGCTGACACACACCCCTGTTTCACACCACTATTAACAGGGAATGTTTCTGATGTTTTACCGTTGAAGCAGATTGTTGCTTGTGTTTTCTCATGGAAAGACACAATTATCTGTAGTAGTTTAGGTGGGCATCCAATCTTCTGCAACAGTTTGAAAAACCCATTTCTTCTGACTAAATCAAACGCTTTAAGAAGGCCAATGAAAGTAATATAAAGTGGCCTCTGCTGCTCACGACATTTCTCTTGTAGCTGTCTTACGGAGAAGTTCATATCTAAAGTTGATCGGCCGGGCCTGAAGCCACACTGAGATTCTGGGTAGATTCTGGAAGCTAAGATTTGTAATCCCATTAGGATGACTCTTGCATAAGCTTTCCCGGCTACACTTAGTAATGAAATGCCTCGGTAATTGTTACTGTCACGTCTGTTCCCTTTATGTTTATATCGAGTAACTATCCTCGAATCCGGATACTCAGCGGGACATAACCTTCTTCCGAGCTGGTTGTGATAAGTGAACATAAATGTTTGAGAAGAACAGACTTGTTATACTTAATAACCTCTGCAGGGATCCCATCTTCATCTGGGGCCTTTCCGTTAGCAAGAGAATCTATTTCTCTACTAAGTTCTTCCATAGTAGGCATTGCATCTAGTTCTTCCATAACTGGCATTTGTTTCATGGCGTCACATGCATCCTTGCTAACTTCATTCTCGGCTGCATACAACTCAAGGTAGTGTTCAACCCAGCGTTCCATTTGTTTGCCTTCATCAGTGATGACTTCACCCGTCTTGGACTTCAGAGGAGCTGTTTTTCTGACAGTTGGTCCAATTGCTTTCTTAATCTCATCGTACATTGCCTTAGCATTCCCAGAATCGGCCGCTTTCTGTATACTTGCACATAAATGAATGAAACAAATGAATGAAAATGGCCAGAGACTGCTTGAAGTTTGCTGCTTTTATGGTCTCTGTATTACAAACGCACATTTCCAGCTTAAGGATCAGCACAAGGTGTCTTGGAGACACCCACGTTCTCATCACTGGCCTCAACTTTCCTTAGCCATAGCTAGGCCTACTGGTCTCAAAAATGTGCTACTGACACTAAGTTACCATAGTGCTGATTGCAACACTGACCACGCCCTGGTGGCGTGCACATTGAGGCTCACTTCTAAGAAATGTCACCACGCTAAACCGAGAGGTCATCCCAGTATCAACACAAATCATGTTCATGACACACAGAAAAGCACGATTTTACCAGTAATTGTGAAAGTGCTTTCCCAGGAAACGTGCAAGCAGAAATTAATGTTGATAAGAAATGGGCCAATCTCTCAGGTGCAATCTACAACTCAGCAATATTGGCCTATGGAATAAAAGGAAAAAGAAACAAGGTGTGGTACGAGCAAAATTTGGAAGAAATGGAAACAGTCATTGAGGCTAAAGGGAAAGCCCTGCTTGCTTACAAAAGAAACCCAAATGAAAGAACTCGAGATGACCTACGAAACGCAAAGAACAGGGCACAGCAAACATCTAGGAGATGCGCAAATAACTACTGGCTGAATTTATGTGTTAAGAAGTAACGACATACGTATAGTGCCAATACTGATTATACTGATACAACTACTAAACTACAGGTACTAGTTACACCTACGTCAGATAAATGAAAGCTACTGTCTATTCAGAATTACTGCTGCCTCTACACCTGCTTGATATGGATGTGAAGTTGTAGAGCCATCGGGGGGCCTCATCTCCCGCACGTCGCACGTTAGATCTTCCCGTTCAGTGTCTGATTGTCTTAGTTCCAGATGCCAAAACCGCCAGACATCACTTCTTATATCCTGTCTACACTACTCTTTAATGAATTTCTCGTTTGTTTTGTATTTCCTTTCACACCGACTGCCTTCGCATGCCTTTACAAAAGTACTTATTGCCATTTTCGCGGACATTGGTCATTCTTGGTAGCGTATCAGTTCTATACCATAAGACAAAGAAAAATTTACTCGATTACCTATGGAAAGCCACTGTCCAGCACGAGATTAATTTAAATGATGGTACAGTGACGAATTTTGATCCTCTATATCCTCTGTCCTTGCTATAATTTCAGGATTAACTTACGGTGACATCCGTACCACCCAGGTACCAAACACAGCTGCACACTTTGCAGATAAATGTCAAATGAAACATTGTATACCACCTGTAGCTAATGACAATGTGTGTCAACGAAGTGGTTTGTTCTATAACTTATTTTTCTCTTGTTGATTGTTATCTTGGAACATACTCTTACCTGAATGAGATTTTCACTCTGCAGCGGAGTGTGCCCTGATATGAAACTTTCTGACAGATTAAAACTGTGTGCCGGACCGAGACTCGAAATCGGGACCTTTGCCTTTCGCGGATAAGTGCTCTACCATCTGAGCTATCCAAGCACGACTCACGACCCGTCCTCACAGCTTCAGTTCTGCCAATACCTCGTCTCTTACCTTCCAAAATTCACAGCTCCTCTGCGAAACTTGTAGAAGAGCTTCTGTGAAGTTTGTAAGGTAGGAGACGAGGTACTGGCAGAACTGAAGCTGTGAGGACGGGTTGTGAGTCGTGCTTGGGTAGTTCAGATGTTAGAGCACTTGTCCGCAAAAGGCAAAGTTCCCGAGTTCGCATCTCGGTCCGGCACACAGTTTTAATTTGGCAGAAAGTTTCAATTCTTACCTGCTTTCTGCTTACACACACACACACACACACACACACACACACACACACACACATATGGGTGGTCACATGAACATTAGTGTGTTCCGCTGACACACGAATTTTGACATTGTTGCTAACTTTGTTTCATAGACTGAATATTGAGGACTGTGGGTGGTCACACGAACATTAGTGTGTTCCGCTGACACACGAATTTTGACATTGTTGCTAACTTTGTTTCATAGACTGAATATTGAGGACTTGTAGACTCCCCTCTCCTTTAAACAGAATGTTCTCATAACGATTATGTTTCAGCACGGCACGCGATTATCGGCATAATGATAAAAATACTTTAGCTATCACCCCTTGCGGTAAGTGCTTTTTAATGGGTGCAGTCTTGCATGTTCCGGCGTGGCACAAAATTACGTGACACACAACGGGGGATAAATGGATAAAAAAATACTGTAGGTGTCGTGCATTACGGTCGTCAGCCCTTAGTCCAAATTACATTAGTAGCTCATTATGGCCGTGATTGTTATTTGTAAACTGGCTATGTACGTGACTGTGGTCTTTGTTTCAGACTGCTTTCACATGTACTAATGGCTTTATTGATCAGACTGCTGACGGAGATCTCTCCTCATAACGGAATGTTAGAGACAACTGGTATATTCTGGAAGTTGTTGCCATGTACGCTGCTGGCCAATAAATTTGTAACACCATGCAGGCAGCAAGCAACGAAAGTCGAACTGATGTCAAGTGTGCCGCACAGGGTGATCCTTACTAACGTTTAAAAACTCCCGAAGTTACAAAGATGACCTTGAAACAAGGAATCCAATATGGGGCACATGGGGCCGCAAACGTCGTGAAATACAGGAAACGTGGATGACAAGTACTGAAAATGTGACGTAACTAGATGCCATACCTTGCTGCACATGCGACGGATGAGCTCAGTGGTCCGTTGCACTTGACCGTCCCAACCCAAGTATTCGCGTCGGTATGGCTCCGTGCCTGCGTGAGCGACTTTAGCGCGTACGGCTCAGGTTTCGAGTCATGCGTCTATCAGGCAGTACTTTTTTATTGTGTGAGAATTGTGTGTTTACATTGAGGTCTTAAGTTATTATTTTATTCGTCGGTCTCGTGACCGCCGCTGGTTTATTACGAAGCACAGTACAAAAAAAAGCCTACCGTTTTCCATCACAAGTAAATGAGAATAAGACTGCGTTATTACCAGTAAATGACTTAAATTTTCTTGACTATATACTGTCTGGACAAAGAAAGGGAGAAACACAAAATAAAAACAGCTTCAGATTCGTTACGGCGAGGACAATAATTTCAAAAAAATGGCTCTGAGAACTATGGGGCTTAACATCTGAGGTTATCAGTCCCCTAGACTTAGAACTACTTAAACGTAACTAACCTAAGGACATCACACATATCCATGCCCGAGGCAGGATTCTAACCTGCGACCGTAGGGGTCGCACGGTTCCAGATTGAAACGCCTAGAACCGCCAATAATTTCATAACTTGTACGTTTACAACATATAAAAAGATAACGTAGCGGAGCGGTTTGCGGCACTGCCCCCTACCTGCGAGGGTAGGACCAACAAGCCCAGCCAGTGCATCTGCGCCGAGCTATCTGGTGACGTCGTGGGTTCAACATTTGTCATCCACTTTTGGGGTACCTCCGGATATTTGCTGCACGATTTCACTTACGTTAAGTCATCATCGTCGCTTTGCTGTTTTTTTAACCTTAACAAGTATCACGCTGTGCGTTGGCATGTGCGAGTGATCAGAATTTCGGCGCAACTGGACAAACCAGTTACGATTAATGCCACTTACAACTTAATTGTAAGGGCAGTTACGCAGTAAATATCTCATTCATAAATTACAGCTGAAGTCTACAGGCATTCAAATAGAATATTATGTGGTGTGGTGGCCCTCAAACACGTACTCTCGAACTCAGAGTTGAAATATTAAAAGTCTTGTCTGATTTCGTTGTCTATGAGCTGGGATACGTAGTTGCGGCTTTACGTACCAAACGCTGCATAGTCTACATATACAATATGAATATACACATGAATCGAAAGGTCGAAGGTTCCCATCACTGGGCAGTTGCGAATTTTGAACATAACATAGACATTTATAAATGAAAGGGTGCAATTAAATAAATTCTGCAGGTATTATTTTAAGGACTATAAATGATGAGTACCATAGCATAAGTACCTTTAAGAATGCCCTTTATTTCTGCAAAACACTTATTGGTGTCTTGATGATCGAGCAATTAAATAAAATGTAAGTTGAGTAACAGGGGAACAATAGATTCCTACTTCACGTAAATAGTTATGAGCAACAACATAGCTCACAAGATATTCATTTCTAAACGCATACTACGTCTTCACTGCAGAAGCCATGAAAGTCTCACAAGTGCACAAGTCGGCACTACGAAAGTCGGCACTACAAAAGCTCCCGAGACCAACGCAAACTGCTCCACTATCCAAGTAGCTCCTGCGACCGACCGACGCTGCTTCCCGTCCAGCACCTCCTCTGTCCTGTGCCGTACTACCCCACTTCCATCCAGTCTCCACCTTAAAGAGCACTGTGATTGACTAGAGCACTCCCGCCATTTCTTCAAGCCAACACACACTCACAAACATATTGAAACACATACGAAATACTGGATTTTCATTTAAATAACTTGAAATGAAATAAATATTCCTACGGCTGGACCATAAACACGCTCTAACTCACATTATTAAATTCATAAAACAAAAACAAAACATATATCAAAAGGAATAGAACAAAATTAGGCCAGTAGTCTAATGTCTCTGTGCTTTATAAAACACAGTAAATATTTGACCAATGTCTTCATAAATAGTATACATCGGATATAAAAAAGACATAGACAAATAAAAATATTTATAAGCATGCTACTACCGTTTTTTGGTGTAACTTTGGAATACTTATGGCCGGACGCGATCAATAGTGATCGGCCACTTTGAACTCCAATAAATCATGCACTTTTCAAGTTACATGCCTGAAATTCAAACCAATTAAGGTTTACACTAAAAACTTTCTAAAGGCACGTCGATCGGCAAAATCGGCTGAACCTTTTACATTTAGGAAATTCGTTACCGGGTGTTACGCGTACAATTTAAAGTCAGATTCTACACTTTAAACTAATAAAGATACTGAAAATCTGATTACACCATCAAAATCATTGTGCAAATAATGGTAATGTACATACACTCCTGGAAATGGAAAAAAGAACACATTGACACCGGTGTGTCAGACCCACCATACTTGCTCCGGACACTGCGAGAGGGCTGTACAAGCAATGATCACACGCACGGCACAGCGGACACAGCAGGAACAGCGGTGTTGGCCGTCTAATGGCGCTAGCTGCGCAGCATTTGTGCACCGCCGCCGTCAGTGTCAGCCAGTTTGCCGTGGCATACGGAGCTCCATCGCAGTCTTTAACACTGGTAGCATGCCGCGACAGCGTGGACGTGAACCGTATGTGCAGTTGATGGACTTTGAGCGAGGGCGTATAGTGGGCATGCGGGAGGCCGGGTGGACGTACCGCCGAATTGCTCAACACGTGGGGCGTGAGGTCTCCACAGTACATCGATGTTGTCGCCAGTGGTCGGCGGAAGGTGCACGTGCCCGTCGACCTGGGACCGGACCGCAGCGACGCACGGATGCACGCCAAGACCGTAGGATCCTACGCAGTGCCGTAGGGGACCGCACCGCCACTTCCCAGCAAATTAGGGACACTGTTGCTCCTGGGGTACTATTAATTTCTGGGGTACTATTAATTTCTATATGAACTGTGAAATGTCTGCCATTAAGGTTTCACAAAGTGCACCATCTTTGGCACTCCCCGCATCTCTCCTTCATCGACACAGCGTCACCATGGAATTCCCAGCCACGTGGTCCGCTGAGAACTAGGACAACCTGGAGCGCGTGCGCCATCGTGTGTTAACACGACAGCAGCCACGTCAGTAATTTTCACAGGGACAGGCCCCTTCCACTTCCAGATGTCACACCGAGCTCACCTGTGTTTTAGAATTTCATTATCATCTTTAAACAATTTCATGGCATCGGGCATCTCCTCAGACGGTTCAGTGGCAATGCTCTCTCAATGCAGCACTGTACTTGCTGTCGTTTATGCAAAATAACGTCAGTAACCGTGCGTGGTCTCTCTTCTCGATAACTATATTTTTCACTAACATTATGGCTTGTCACATGATGGAGTGGATGTCACACCATCATATAAACAAATTACCACCTGCTGGTCACAACTGAAACTAATTTGTTTTCCAGCGTAAATCGGTTCGGCATTAACGCATTAGCAGGGTTCGCTGCTATGCGGTAATTACAGCCACACTAGACGTTCGTGAGTAGCTCCACTTTAATTATAATCGCCCGGTTTTTGGGGCGAGGGGCTGCGGTGGCAGTAGAGAAAGGCTTACGTGCGGAAAACGACCAATATTATTGTGTAACACACAGCTTCAGGATCTCTAGACCAACTGACAAAGTACCTGCATTTAGTCGAAGAGACTGCTATGAAAATATTTACGAACGAACAGAACATTTAAAATCTTCCGTATAGAACGAAAATGAAAGACTTATTTCTGCACCATCGTTTGGTTCACTTTATATTTTGATGGTGAAGCTGGCTTAATCGCTATGCAAACACATAATTCTGAACATGAAAGGTGCACTGCCTTCGACACTAATTCTTCTACCTGTAAGTGTATATACGAATGCAAGCACGGAAAGTAGGTGAAAAAAAATGGCTGCTGTACGCTTTACTCGCCAGCGGTCTCGATTGTCACATCTCGCGTGTGTATTCGATTCGTTTTGGTTCTCCCGAACAGATTTCTCATTTCGGTCTATCTCTAAAATAGAATATTAGGAGTGCGGCTAGCTGCGTCACTTTCCCTCTGCAGCCTCAGCGATGTGGTTTTATTATTTTTTCAACAGCTGGATATAATTTGACCTGCTATGAGGTACCAATCATCGATAGCCAACCACACTCTGTATGGCAGAATAATTAATGTATAATTAAATAATATGGCCCTTGCACAGACAACAGTCTTAAAAGCTTTTACAAAATCTATAAACGAAAGAAATCGTTGCTCGAGAAACAATACCACATAACGGATTTTTCAAATTTTGCAGGTTTGATCAGTTCGCATGCGTGACTTAGCGATCCTACGGTTACCTCGGGAATGGGGAATTTAAGGTTCTTATCACTGAAAAGTGAGCTGAAAGAATAGCGTTTAAGTCAGATAGCGTAGTAGAAGTTATAGCTACGTGTAACGCCTTAGGAATGAAATATCAGGTATCTGGAATTGGAAGTAGGCTGTTTAGTTTTTTTTTATTGGTAACGATACGTAGCGCTCTGTATGAAAATCACTGACTGTGCTGTGTGCAGTCTGTCGCTGGTTTGCATTGTTGTTGGATATTGTAGTGTTGGGCAGCGTAGCGTTGAGCAGTTGGAGGTGAGCTGCCAGCAGTGGTGGATGTGGAGAGAGATGGCGGAATTTTGAGAGCGGATGATCTGGACGTGTGTCCATCAGAGGCAGTACATTTGTAAGACTGGATGTCATGAACTGATATATATATATATATATATATATATATATATATATATATATATATATATATATATATATATATAATGACTTTTGAACACTATTAAGGTAAATACATTGATTGTTATCTATCAAAATCTTTCATTTGCTAGTACTAGTAGTTTGAATCTTTTATTTATCTGGCAGTAGTGGCGCTTGCTGTATTGCAGTAGTTCGAGTAATGAAGATTTTTGTGAGTTAAGTGATTCATGAAAGGTATAGGGCCATTCTATTGTAGCGATCACTGAAAGTCTGATTGCGTTGCGCTGAAAAAATATTGTGTGTCACTTTAGTAAATGTCTGAGTGCGTTCAGTTTTGCTCAGCTGTTTATCAGCACAGTCATTTATAATTTTTCTAAGGGGACGTTACACAATGTCGCAAAGTCAGTCAGGCTTTTCGCAGCCGTTGCTGTATTGAAGTCCACGAAGTCTTGCAGAGGGTCGACGATTGGTGCAGTGGCTGGCGGTTGTCAATCACTCTCAAAAACAAAGCTCCACTTTTGCACGTTACGTTCAAGTGATTTTACCAATTTGTAAAACGCTGTCCATTTCCATCGAGAGAAGCCTTGATTCTTTGACCAATTTTGAAATCTGGAGATGTACATAACAAGAATGACAACGTGCTGAGGCTATGCGCGTTTTTTCATTTACGCGGAAAATTGCCACAGATTTAGTTGCGTGGTCATGATTCCTCGGCGGTGGTAACCAGGTGTCTCTTTCTTCGAGCTGTCAGCTAAGACAGGATGTAGCGTGGCCAGTGCCCAGCGCGTTCCTACGTGTCAAATGAGTAAGTCGCACAAAGAGCCAGACGGAGCGCCGCATTCCTCCTGCGAGCATTTCTCGCCGCACGTGTCGCGGGCAGTCTGAGCCTCGTACAAGGAGCCCGCCTCGCTAATGACTCGCAACAGGGTGGGCGTCGCTCGTAATGAAGGCGGCTGGAGTGCCCAGATTCACGACGTCGTCCCTCTGCCTGCGCCCGCGATTTAATTAAACAACGGTGAGCGGCGCAAGGCGGGCACTACATAACACAGTAATTAACCGTGTCCTAATAGGCGAGCACTGCTCCTCCTCCTGTCGAGAGCGCAATTACCGCTAAATGGATACTATGAATGCGCCTCTTCCGGAGTACAAGCTGCGCGAGAGGCCCTCCACAAGAATGAACTGCTCATCGTTAGGCCTTACCTTTCAGTTCCAAGCGTTGTCGTGCTTGTGGTCCAAAGAGCTCGCATGGAAAGATTTCTGTGTTCGTTCTTCCTGCCCGCTGTTCGATAGTGGAATAGTAGAGAAATAACTTGAATGTTTATTCCATGAACCCTCTATCAGGCACTTAATTGTGGATTCCAGCGTAATCATGTAGTATCAGTTGCAGATGTAGATTGCTATTTCTGTACGAGTTGTAAATCTCCTTGTGTTATAGCAGTTGCAAGATTAATTTACGGGTGTGTCAGAGTACTTTTCAGATGTGTAGGATCTGAATTAGGACGTGTCATTTTTAATTTTTCTACCGATTTGACGACGTCTGCTACCCTTTCTATACCAAAATGGATGTGAAAAGGATACCGTTATTCCGACGAATAGTTCGGATACAAATACATTCGCCGGCCGCTGTGGCAGAGCGGCTCTAGGCGCTTCAGTCTGGAACCGCGCGACCGCTACGGTCGCAGGTTCGAATCCTGCCTCGGGCATGGATGTGTGTGATGTCCTTAGGTTAGTTAGGTTTAAGTAGTTCTAAGTTCGAGGGGTCTGATGACCTCAGAAGTTAAGTCCCATAGTGCTCAGAGCCATTTGAACCAACTACATTCTAGGCTTTCAACAGGTCATTACTTTGACTAATGAATGCTAACTTGGGTCTTGACCAGACGCTACCTACAGGTTTGATAAGTTCGATTAGAATGTTTCATAAGGCAGTCCTCAAGGAGTTGTGAAACGAAATGTTTTCCGAAATTTGGATACGCAAGATTCAATGTGAGCTATGCAGATACCTTAGAGCTGGCACGGTGTGCAGTGTTTCGTCTTAACAGTCCCACTTTTCGCAGGCATGCTGGTACTTTGCAGGTTGTGACTTTACCCTTCTGTTGAATTTGTACCAAGTTCGACAGTAGTGAAGCGGTAGGGAGATACAGGGAGTTTCAAAAATGACCGGTATATTTGAAACGGCAATAAAAACTAAACGAGCAGCGATAGAAATACACCGTTTATTGAAATATGCTTGGGACAACAGTACATTTTCAGGCGGACAAACTTTCGAAATTACAGTAGTTACAATTTTCAACAACAGATGGCGCTGCAAGTGATGTGATAGATATAGAAGACTACGCAGTCTGTAAGTGCGCCATTCTGTACGTCGTCTTTCTGCTGTAAGCGTGTGCTGTGGACAACATGGTTTATTCCTTAGAACAGAGGATTTTTCTGGTGTTGGAATTCCACCGCCTAGAACACAGTGTTGTTGCAACAAGACGAAGTTTTCAACGGAGGTTTAATGTAGGACCGAAAAGCGATACAATAAAGGATCTGTTCGAAAAATTTCAACGGACTGGGAACGTGACGGATGAACGTGCTGGAAAGGTAGGGCGACCGCGTACGGCAACCACAGAGGGCAACGTGCAGCTAGTGCAGCAGGTGATCCAACAGCGGCCTCGGGTTTCCGTTCGCCGTGTTGCAGCTGCGGTCCAAATGACGCCAACGTCCACGTATCGACTCATGCGCCAGAGTTTACACCTCTATCCATACAAAATTCAAACGCGGCAACCCCTCAGCGCCGCTACCATTGCTGCACGAGAGATATTCGCTAACGATATAGTGCACAGGATTGATGACGGCGATATGCATGTGGGCAGCATTTGGTTTACTGACGAAGCTTATTTTTACCTGGACGACTTGGTCAATAAACAGAACTGGCGCATATGGGGAACCGAAAAGCCCCATGTTGCAGTCCCATCGTCCCTGCATCCTCAAAAAGTACTGGTCTGGGCCGCCATGTCTTCCAAAGGAATCATTGGCCCATTTTTCAGATCCGAAACGATTACTGCATCACGCTATCTGGACATTCTTCGTGAATTTGTGGCGGTACAAACTGCCTTAGACGACACTGCGAACACCTCGTGGTTTATGCAAGATGGTGCCCGGCCACATCGCACGGCCGACGTCTTTAATTTCCTGAATAAATATTTCGATGATCGTGTGATTGCTTTGGGCTATCTAAAACTTACAAGAGGCGGCGTGGATTGGCCTCCCTATTCGCCAGACATGAACCCCTGTGACTTCTTTCTGTGGGGACACTTGAAAGACCAGGTGTACCGCCAGAATCCAGAAACAATTGAACAGCTGAAGCAGTACATCTCCTCTGCATGTGAAGCCATTCCGCCAGACACGTTGTCAAAGGTTTCGGGTAATTTCATTCAGAGACTACGGCATATTATTGCTACGCATGGTGGATACGTGGAAAATATCGTACTATAGAGTTTCCCAGACCGCAGCGCCATCTGTTGTTGACAATTGTAACTACTGTAATTTCGAAAGTTTGTCTGCCTGAAGATGTACTGTTGTCCCAAGCATATTGCAACAAATGGTTTATTTCTATCGCTGCTCATTTAGTTTGTATTGCCGTTTCAAATATACCGGTCATTTTTGAAACACCCTGTAGTTGGCGCCCAGGAAGGTACTAGTAGCACATAATAATTTATCTTTAATCAGTAAAACCATTAAAATCATACAATAAAAACTGCACCTGTAAGAGGATCACAATTGTGAGTAGTTAAAAAGGTTTTAAAACGAAAACAATCACATAAACATCTCAGTGGGAAACAACAAGTGCTTCGCACAAGAAACTTAAGAGTATATTTTGAACAACTGCACTGATGAACGAGCAAACACAAACCAAATTGCTGCCAAATAACTAATCGCAAGTAAAGGAAACCAAATAACAAACTTTGGCAACTGCAAAATTCGCTTAAGGCCCAATTACTGTATCATTCAACGGAAAGGTAACAAAAATTGTTATGAGTAGGTACAGTTAACAAATTAAGTCCTAAATTATTTGTAACATCTGCAACAACCGCTAAAGGTCCAATGATAACAGCGCATTGTAATAAAATATGCGGGATACAATTACAGATTAAAAGAGTAAAAGCTGAAACCAATGATTTACACTTGACAATTTCATCAAATGACATATGACCTAACAAACGCACTAACCATGATGAAGGCAACACCAGATCTTAATTTGACTACAAATTATATAAACACTCATCTTCAGCAATACTGAAGTATGTGCATCTACATCGATACCCAGCAAATCATATTTAAGTGCCTGCCGGAGGGTTCATCGAACCACCTTCACAATTCTCTATTATTGCAATCTCGTACAGCACGCGGAAAGAACGACCACCTATATCTTTATGTACGAGCTCTGATTTCCTTATTTTATCGTGGTGATCCTTTCTCCCTAGCTGTCGACAAAATATTTTCGCATTCGGTGGAGAGTGAGGGGAGACTGTGAAATTGGCCCCCGATGATGATGTCGCTGACGGCGATGGTGGCTCAGTGTCACTGAAGGAAGTCGCTGAGAGCAGTGCAGATGCTGCGGTGGTGTTTGGGACCGCTCCTGCGAAGGGGGCTGTGGCGTGGGCGGGCGATTGTCGACTTCCACGGCTGTTCGGCCATCGCGTGACCTTTCCGACCGGACTCAGTGATCGACAGTGGCTGCGCACAGCGAGTGGACCAGTGGCCTTCCAGTGTGTCTGTCCGCGGCTCGTGGTCGTGCGGTGGCGTTCTCGCTTCACGCGCCCGGGTTCACGGGTTCGATTCCCGGCGGGGCCAGGGATTCTCTTTGCCTCGTGATGACTGAGTGTTGTGTGATGTCCTTAGTTAGGTTCTAGGGGACTGATGACCATAGCTGTTAAGTCCCATAGTGCTCAGAGCCATTTTTTTCAGTGTGTCTGAAAAAGAAGTTCTAAAGTCATCATGTAACGAAAATTCATTTTGCGATCATCGATGTGTGCCTGTTTTTCCCTCATTTCCATAGCTCAGCCGGTCATCTGAATGTCAATTCCTGACTGCTAGTTTTGCGGTCTGTTGAACACTCGATAGAGGACCGTAATATTTCTGAAGTTACGATGTGAAATTTTCCCTTGAAGTAGCATTATGTGGGATGCAACAATAGCATGAAAGTGGGATTTGGACGACTATGGAACAATGTGCATTGAAATGTCTCTAATGGACATTGCTGGACATGTAGTAAGGAATACATTTTTTCTCAGTTTTGAAACATCAAATGTGGACATTTGAGCCTTCAGAGAACGCCAGAAACGTTCGGATTCGTCATTCGTCTGAGGAAAGAACAAAGCCATTCAGCATGCTTATTTTCATTTCAAAGAACGCCAGAAACGTTCGGATTCGTCATTCGACTGAGGAAAGAACAAAGCCATTCAGCATGCTGATTTTCATTTTGTTGGCAGAGTCTCTGAATGTCGAAAACGAAGACATGAGTTAATTCTTCGAGACAGAAATCAGAAGTGAGTGCTCTGACAATGCTTGCAATAGTTGTAGAGGTCACGGGAATGACTAAATAATATTTACGGAAGGCGTCGACGATGATTAGCCATCGTCTGTTCCAAAAGTAATAGTGAAACACACGTGAATGTGTTTCTGAGAACCGTTCACTCGTGCCCAGTTACATTTTTGACACGGCCCTGTCTGGTTGTCCGTGCAAGCGTTGCCGTACGAAGTTCCCTTGTTCAATTTGTTTGTCCATCCCCTGTCAGATGCAATTTTACCGAGCAATGTTTTGGCCATATCTCAGTGCCATCTATATAAAAGATGTAAGATATAAGCTGTAATGCTGCGACAATCTGGATTCTAGTTTTTTTACTTGTCGTATTTAACAAAATTACATCTTTATTCAGAGAAAAACTGTTACGTTGAGCATGGTGTCGTCGAACTAACGAATTCGAAACTGTATCCTTATTATGAGGGGGCACTTACTTCTTTTACGGAATGCAGTGAATGTCGCTTGAGCAACCCGCCGATGATCAGTGGAAATGGGTCTCCAGGTTAAATTTGTAGCACAAAGTCCCTTGTACAATAGCAAACTTGTTCAATTCAATTTTACAAAAATTTTAAAATAAGGAGAAATCAGCCCGAGCAATAATCAAACTGTGACAATCTGTGTAGTGGGTCGCCAGGATAAATTTTCAGCACAAGGTTCCTTACACAATTTCAGACTTGTTAAATTCAATTTTATAGATATCTTAAAATAATTAATAATCAGTCCAAGCAATATTTAAACTGTGAGAACCTATGGAGCGGGTCTCCAGGTTAAATTTTCAGCAGAAGGCTCCTTACCAATTTCAAACTTGCAAAACTTGAATTTTAGAGAAATTTTAATATAGTGAAGAATCATCCCGATTTATATCAAATAGTGATAATTTACAGGGCAGGCATTTAATTTAAATTTTCAGAAACAATCAACTCCCTAAGTGAAGTAAAATGTAGTAACATCAAAGGTTCACAACAAAATAGTTCAGATGGCTCTGAGCACTATGGGACTCAACTTCTGAGGTCATTAGTCCCCTAGAACTTAGAACTAGTTAAACCTAACTAACCTAAGGACATCACACACATCCATGCCCGAGGCAGGATTCGAACCTGCGACCGAAGCGGTCTCGCGGTTCGAGACTGCAGCGCCAGAACCGCACGGCCACTTCGGCCGGCTGGTTCACAAGAATTTCAGCCGTGAATAATGAGGCACACAGGCTTCCAACGTTAAACGTAGGAAACCCTGGTAATGAATCGGGGCCCAACAGGGACAGTTCAAAACAGCTACAAGTAAAATCCAGCTCCCTGAAACAGGACATCCTTAAAACACGAACAAAGTCTAATTACGACTCCGAATAATAAACGCGGTGAGCAGGAAACAGATCAAGAGCACAGGCTATCACGACACGCACCAAGCCCACACCGCTGGACTGCCAAGAGGAAACTGCACCACCGAAATACGACCCAAGGGGCGGTCTCAGGGCTCGGCCAATACCGAACATATTTACCACAATGCGAACGCAGGTAAGTAGTGGTGGCGTGCCTGTGGTATCACCTACTTCAATAAATACTCAATGCAGTTCATCACAGGAGTACGAGACACCAAAATTTCCAATACGTACAACGGCATTTGAACTTCGTCAATACACTGGCAAGGCCAGAATTAGTAATAACGACTAAGATGACTAATACGGCTTAGAAACTCATCCTGCAGAACAACAGAATGAGAATGAAATAAGGTAAAGATCTGCTGAGACCTAGGATAGATCACTCAAAATTTTAATCGCTATATGCAATTTTTCATACGCAACTAAACTGACACATCCAGCCATCGTGTACCAAGCCCGTTACACTGGCCCACAATAAGACACATATAGTATCACAGTATACCTTCTGAGGGCAAAGATTTGACAGTAAGTAAAACAGTTTAAAATAACACATTAAACAAGTTACAACATCGCAACCGAATAAATTTTCTTAATTACATTCAGGGTTGGACAACATTAGATACAAGTCTCATTGGGCAATCTAAATTTTCTAATGTCTACCTCACATCTGTGTGAACACACCAAACGGTAATACAGATGTTAATCCTGCTATCAACTACATGCTATAGATCATTCAGAAGGAGGCTCTGGCTCTGAGCACTATGGGACTTAACATCTATGGTTATCAGTCCCTTAAAACTTAGAACTACTGAAACCTAACTAACCTAAGAACATCACACAACACCCAGTCATCACAAGGCAGACAAACTCCCTTACCCCGCCGGGAATCGAACCCGGGAACCCGGGCGTGGGAAGCGAGAACGCTACCGCACGACCACGAGCTGCGGACTTCGGAAGGAGGTCATTGCAGCTTAGCAGAGAGCAAACAGTAATGGCCATTAAATGTTACAAAACGAAAACTCCACATTTAACACTCATCTGCACCGCAAAAGTAGAAAGAAAATGAACTTACCGCTCTAGGGACGAGGGGGAGGGGGGCGGGGCTCCACACCACAGGTTCTTCACCTCGGCAACGATCCATGGAGACAACAACAGCAGCAGGGACTGCCACACCTTCGAAACGTCGAATCACTTGGCGAGAAACTCCACACACACCAGAGATCGCCGTCGGCCCAGCCCAGCGCCACTATGCGCACGCCACAGCAAGACTCTTTCGCTGCAGGCGTCACCTGCACACCAGTCGCGGAAAGCGGGCCAGGATCAACCTTTACCGATCGAATGTCGACCAGACCAGGCAGCCACGGCTCAGAAATGAATCTAACACTGAGCACTTACAGTTAATTTGAAATCAGCGCAGAGAGTAATTTTTCAGTTTGCATTCCTACAGTACACGAGAGAAAATGCCCACTGATTTGCTCGACATCAGTTTCCTCCAGTCGCTTAAGTTCAGTAGCTACTTCATTGCGAATAGCATATTGTACTGAATGTGCTCCGGACTATTTAGGTTTGTCATGACCTGTAAGCACAACAAGGGCTCTGAAATTCTTTGTGCACTCCAGAGCGCCATCGAATAGAAAAATGGCTCTGAGCACTATGGGACTTAACAGCTATGGTCATCAGTCCCCTAGAACTTAGAACAACTTAAACCTAACTAACCTAAGGATAGCACACAACACCCAGTCATCACGAGGCCATCGAATAGAGTTTGATATTTGTCGCATTATTTGTTGATGCTCTAATGTGAAATCTGCGAAGTGACTGCGCTTACATTAATGCATTATCTTGAATTCTCAGATAAAATTAATCCAAATATACACTCAAGAGCCAAAAAAAATGGTACACATGCCTAATATCGTGTAGCCCCCCCCCCCCCCCCCCCCCCTCCCGTGAGCACACATGGCTTGGACTCGACTAATATCTGAATTAGTGACGGAAAGAACTGACACCATGAATCCTACAGGGCTGTCCATTAATCCGTACGAGGGGCTGGACTGCACATGCCTGACACCATTACAATGTCTCCATACTGCTGATATGCTGGGTCCGTGGATTCATGAGGTTGTCTCCATACAAGTACTCGTCCATCCGCTCGATAAAACTTAAAATGAGACTCGTCTGCCCCGGCAACATGTTCCCAGTCATCAACAGTCCAATCTCAGTGTTGACGGGCCCAGGTGAGACGTAAGGCTTTGTGTCGTGAAATCATCAAGCGTATATGAGTGCCTTTGGCTCCGAAAGCCCATATACTCATGCTCATAAATTAAGGATAATGCTGATAGACAGTGAAGCACCGCTCTGGTGGGCGTTTTTCGGGTTTAAATCACCTCAGGGTATGACCATGCGGTTCATTTGACCTGCGATCGTCGCACAGTGACGCTGGCAGTAGTCCACATACGCAGAGGTTGTAAGGTGGCGTGGTCTCATGACCTTCATTTCTTACATATTCCGTCCTCACAATTGTATTCTGCACATCAAGACGCTTCATTCGAGCCCAAACTCGATAAGGTAATTTTGTATGAATTCATGTAAGCAATATGCAATTGCGCACCGAGGTTGCAAATGTCGAGGCTGGCCTACACAACATGACGGCCGCAGGAATTTTCGTTCTAAAGAAGAAACCAGCCCGCTGGGAGGCCTATCCCTTCAGAGGGACCGCCCAGAGAGAGGACAGCTTTTACCAGAGCCAAGGGATAATGACCTCCATGTTCTACTCAAAAGCGCAAATTGCGCTACATTGTGTGGGAGTGCCCAGAAAACGCATTTTTTTGACAGACCGACTGCGTAGTTACGGAGTTCTCACAGGAGGACAGTATACGCCTAACAGAGATGCTACACATTTCTGCATTGGTCGACTTACACGAAACGTCATTCTCCCACTTAAAAGAGCAAGGCCGATTGGCGGAATATTTCTGACGCAAAGAGCCAGAGGAGTGAGGGAAGACAGCAAATGATATACCCTCGCAATTTTTCCAGAAAAAGGGGGCCGTTCCAATGTCGCTTTTGGAGCAGGAACATATAACGAGAGCGAGTGCCCTCTTACATATATGCAAAGAGCAAGGAACGAAGTCTCTCCTCGGTACTTCACTGGGAGAGCATCTCTGTCATTAGCAAATCGGAGTGATACTCTATATTGAGTCGCTAGCGATTAAGCGTTGTTTGCTGTGTTGGCTGCCACACTTATTGTGCAGTGTGAGCACAGATAGAGTACTAGTTAATACTGAGTGGCATTACGGTGGACTGGTTATCTGGCCGGTGTACCACGCCAATAGTTACTCTAGGGGCGGATAGGAGTCCTTGACTTCATCAAGGCGTAGGGAGAGTTTGATTGGTGAAGGTCAATTCAGATAGAAAGAGATAGTTGTGTTATTTGTCAGCAGCGAGCGACACAGGCTGCAGACATCGCAGCTCACGGTATTGCGTGCTACAGCATATGCGAGCCCCATCTTTCCTCCCTAACAGTACACTCCATTACATTTCTCACGCCTTGACAATACCTAGAAAAGTTATTCAAGTGGTGTAGGCGTGGTTCTCAGCCATTCTGCCGAGTAAATAACATTCTTAATGAAAAGGGAGAAAAGAACCTTTCCATACTTTGTAAAATAATAGCATTTCTACCCATAAGAGGCAATCTACTGTACCGAAAAGAACCCGGAAATTTATTAATTTATAAGGAAATGTTTCACTTGATTTCCCAGAATTTTTTTTCAGTAAATAATATTTTTCGGTCGTTTAATGTTTTTCTTACACTAACTAGCAATACTCTAGTACGCAAGTATTCCACTAGTTACATAAGAATATAGAATATTTTTTGTGTCTTTTCCTTAAAGCGGACGACTCCAGAAGATATTTGTTGCTGAATGTTTTTCAAGCAGTTCTTGTTGGTACATTAGGAGCATCTTTATGACTTCGATAGTAATGTGAGGTAGAAATTGTTTCTTCCTGAAGACAAAGGGTACTTTTGGATCAATCCATTGCGCAACTTGACAGAACAAAACTCACACACTCATTAGGTGTGTTGGTGCATTTCAGAGTATGGTGCAGCGACTAAGTATGTAGACGTTTTCAGACGTGCTGAAGGTGATTGTGTGTTGAAAATGGCCCAAAGAACACCTATTGATGACATTAATGACATTATGAAGGGTAGAATACTGGGGCAGGTGGAGGCTGGTCAGACACAGCAGGTCATAGCACAGGCCCTCCGTGTGCCACAAAGTGTGATCTCAAGATTATGGCAACTATTCCAGCAGACAGGAAACGTGTCCAGGCGCTACAGTACGGCACGTCCACGGTGTACAACACCACAAGAAGACATACATTTCACCATCAGTGCCCACAGACAGCCACAGAGTACTGAAGGTAGTCTTGCTCGGGACCTTGTCACAGCCACTGGAACAGTTGTCTCCAGACACACAGTCTACAGACGACTGAACAGACATCGTTTCTTCGCCCGGAGACCTGCAATGTGCATTCCACTGTCCCCTGGTCACAGGAGACCCCGTGAAGCCTAGTGTCCAGAACACAGTACATGGTCATTGGAACAGTGGTCCCAGGTTATGTTCACAGACAAGTCCAGGCATAGTCTGAACAGTGATTCACGCCGGGTTTTCATCTGGCGTGAACCAGGAACCGGATACCAACCCCTTAATGTCCTTGAAACGGACCTGTATGGAGGTCGTAGTTTTATGGTGTGGGGTGGGATTATGGTGGTGCACGTACACTCCTGCATGTGCCTGACAGAGGAACTGTAACAGGTCAGGTGTATCGGGACGTCATTTTGCACCAGTATGTCCGCCTTTTCATTGGTGCAGTGGGTCCCACCTTCCTCCTGATAGATGATAACGCATGGCCCACCGAGCTGCCATCGTGGAGGAGTACCTTGAAATAGAAGATATTTGGCGAATGGAGTGGCCTGCCTGTTCCCCGGACCTAAACCCCATCGAGCATGTCTGGAATGCTCTCGGTCGACATATCGTTGCACATACTCAAACCCCTACGACACTTCAGGACCTCCGACAGGCACTGGTGCAAGAATAGGAGGCTATACCCCAGCAGCTGTTCGACCTGATCTAGAGTATGCCAACCCCTTGTGCGGCCTGTGTACGTGTTCATGGTGATCATATCCCATATTGATGTCGGGGCCGGCTGATGTGACCGAGCATTTCTAGGCGCTTCAGTATGGACCCGCGCGACCGCTACGGTCGTAGGTACAAATCCTGTCTCGGGCATAAATGTGTGTGATGATGTCCTTTGGTTAGTTAGGTTTAAGTAGATCTAAGTTATAGGGGACTGATGACCTCAGATGTCAAGTCCCGTAGTGCTCAGAGCCATTTTTTGTAATGTCGGGTTACATGCGCATGAAGCAGTGGCGTCTTGTAGCACATTTGTTTCTGGACGGTTTTATTAACTTATGACCAATAACGTGGACTTACAGACGTTTTTCGTGCGTGTTCCCTATGTGCCAGTGCTATGAGCGCCAGTTTTGTACAGTGCCACGTTGTGGGGCACCGCATTCTGCAATGATCCTTAATTCACGATAATGAGTGCAGGTGATGTTTTGTTGAATGGTTCGCACGCTAACACTTGTTGGTGTCACAGCATTAATATCTGCCGGAATTTGCGGAAGGGTCGCAATTTTATCCCGCTGAGTGATTCTCTTCAGTCGCCGTCGGTCCCGTTCTTGCAGAATCTTTTTCCGGACAGAGCGATGTCGGAGATATCATGTTTTACGGGCTTCGTAATATTGACGCTACACTCGTGAAATGGTTGTACGGGGAAATCCCCACTTCATCGCTACCTCGGATACGCTGTGTCCCATCGCTTGTGCGCCGACTATAACACCACGTTCAAACTCACTTAAATCTTGATAACCTGCCATTGTAGCAGCAGTAACCGATGTAACAACTGCGCCAGATACTCGTTGTCTTATATAGGCGATGCTGACCACAGCACCGTATTCTGTCAGTTTACATATCTCTGTATCTGAATGCTCATCCCTAGAACAGTTTCTTTGGCGCTTCCGTGTATTTGGACTATAGCTGAATTGAACTGCACTAAATATCACTGCTCTTGTCGAACGTTCTTATTTTTCAGCTTGTGAACACGTCTTCAGAAGAGAAATTCTTTTGTCTTTATAAGTTGTAAGATGCAAATTTAACTGCTGAAAGCTTCGTCGTTCGAATTGTTCGTATGTTCACTGATTTAGCAAAGTAACTGGAGCACTAACATGTAGCTTGAATTTCACATGTTCATTGAAAAATCATGAATTAATGAACAATTTGCGGTTATTCCTTTGAATATAAAATCGGTACTGTTTCCTTAATATAGGTTATTTGGAGAAAGCTGAAGTGATATATCAACGTGAAAGTTTTTGCTGCGCGTTTGTATGTTTGCACTTCGAGCGATTTCTCTATCCTTTCTGAGTTCTGTTGCGAGGAGCACCTTTGATTTACGACTGTAAGATCACTTTCATTTCCATTTTCTCCATTTGAAAGTTACGTGGAACTGAATTCACTTTATGGTTCTTCTGGTAGCAAAGTTGTTGCATGGGTCCGATTTTATGGCAATGTCGGCATTCTGCTTGGCGGAAATAGCAATGTTTATGACTGCCCGTTGTACTGAGAGAGTTACTTCGGAGCTCGAGGATTACTGTGCCTGCTCGGTCGCGCTGCGAATTGTTAGAGCTTACGATGCTCAGCAGCAGTAACTGATGGCGACTTGCGGGCCAGCGTAGAAGACATAGCGCCAACAGCTCCAACTGCAGGCGCCTAAAAGTCTAATTCCGCCAAGTGTTGTACTTTCTGATGGTCAGTCACATGTAGTGCCTCGCCGAGACCGGGACTGCGATGTTTTAAGACTTCTACACTCGTTCTGTTGTCTCCTACATTTTGAACAAGCATTTAATCCCAAAATAATGTTCCACAAGTAAATCTGAATTTCTCACTTCTAGTCATGTCTTTGAGTCCTGCCAGCATTTCTTTATAGAGCTGGTTCTGTGTTCTACACGTTCTGAAAAATTTATAGCTAGCAGCAGCCACATGTTGATCTATCAGAGATTCATTCATTCACTAGATCAGCATAAGGCTAAATCTGCGTCTCTACAGGAGGAAAATATTTTCTACAGAATCCAAACCAACGTGAATGTTGTATGCTGATAAGTACTGCTTCAGCTGCAACTTATATTAGGGACATTCTTCTACTTTGTCGTCGAATGGACGAAACAGTGGAGGCTGCGCGGAACCTCTGTAATTCTAAGCATCGGGAGTCATCAGCTCATGACGCCGTCTGTATGTTATTTAATTCAGTCTACGCTCCCTTGTTTCACGAAACAATATCACCTATATTATTTCGTTCATAACGTTACGTGTACCTGTAATACTGTATTTATTCGCTCATTTGCGTATAACCCGTTCACTTTACTACTGCGTTTCAGCCCAGCGTGCTCTGAACTATTGACGTTTTCTGCTGTTTGTTGTTTCGAATGACGCGCTAGAGATAGAAACGCCCTCCATCAAAATGTGACTCGGTTCCTGAGTGTGCATGGTATGATGCAGCTGTGCGAGTAGGAGACAACACTACTAATTCCTTCAATGTATACTTCTACAGGAAAACGTAGAAATGAAAAAACACTTTTATTACTATCCAAAAACCCAACTTTGCTGTACATTCTGATACAGAAAGGCGTACGAAATTAAATTCAAACTTGTTTTTCTATCTAATAACTAAAATTTGGGTTCAGACCACAGTTGTAGGTTTCTTCGCACCTTCCTCGTTTCCTGCCATTCAGCGAGCTTACACGCCATGCTACAAAGTTCTCCCTACCAACCAGAAATTTTCTATTTTTTCCCCTTTTTAAAACTGCAGTACTATGAAATTTAGAATTTTCCCGGCGAATTAAGAGTTCGAAAAGGTATGGGATTGCTGCCGGTCACGCAAACTTCATTCCACGGTATTTCATCTGGACACCTGACAGTCAGCTTCAGGTGAGCCATCGAACACTGACCAAGACAGATGGCTCACCTGAGGATGACTGACAGGTGTCCAGTTGAAATATCATGGAATAAAGTTTACGATGACTGGCTGCAATTCCATATCTCTTCGAACAAGTACGTAACTTTTCGTTTTTCCTCTCGGCAGAAATGAACCACGCTATTTACCAAGACTTTTCCATCTGAGCGTACTTTCGATAGTGCATATAAATCCTCGATGACTATTCATTTCATCAGACGCTAACAACGCGCAGAAGTAGTATTGCACTATGACTATAAGGTGACAGTACAATGACGAGTGAAGTGCGACAATCGCGTACTGTTGAGTATTGTCGGACGCCTTAAGGCCCGTCTGTACGTAAACAAAGTTTCATTCCGTGTTTCGGCGCTGGCAGTTGTATAATGAACGGCTTGTAACTAACTTGACAAATAACAAATCTAAAGCAAACCCGACAGAAAGGTGATATGTGGCAGTGAGTGAACAAGCAAACACACAGAAGACAGCGGCGAACCTAGTGCTGGACAAGGCGCAGTACGTACGCAATTTTGTGCTTATACCATATAAAGTGGAATTAGCTGACGTTAAAATGGGTGTTCTAATGAAAGAGCTTCCTGGAATATTCCAACTACCTCTAGACGACTATTACCTTTTTTGATGTGCTCATAACGCAAGACTTTGCCGGAATTTTCGATAAAATGGAAATGTCCGACTACTTTTCTGACCAAGACCTCTGCATGCAAAGAGATCGCCAGCGAAACAGCAATATGATTGTGGACAACGATAATACAATTGCAATACACTGTCTAACATGCTTAATCTTCAACTGTAGAATAAAGATATATAGCAAATTTATATGTCAAATCACAAGTTTTGGAGCGAACAGAGATTTTTCTAACTACATTATAGATTTTACAACGTATCGTGATATGCGACTACGAGAAGCTATTAGATCTTTTAGGCTAAGCAGCATGGCATTACCATGCTGGAGCCTACAATACACAACTACAGAGAATATTGGGTGTTCGACCCTGTGCAAGAGTGTTTACCTGTACTAGACGCCAAAAGACAGTATTTACAATATGCTCCACTTTACTGTGTACCAAATGCATCCAAGTGGCGGCAATTAACAGATAACCTACAGAACAATTGTAGCGTTGTGTTTAATAACGTTATGCATGTTGTGTACAGGGGTAATAAGAATACCCGAAAATTTACCGGTGTACAAGTAAGCCTTCCAAATACTCAAGACCGAGAATAGCTCACCAGCTACGTTCTATCTGCATACAGCTTTAATTGTCTAATTATAAACTACGTGGAGATTAGTATTTCTGACTCCAATATAGACGATATAAGCAGTATACAGAAGTGTTACGTTAAAGCAGAAGAAAGTTATTTTTCTCAGTCTAGAACATTGTTCTCCACAATACCGTTCGATATAGCTACTGTAGAATTATGACTGATTGACACAGATAATGCTATACCACAAGTCATAAGAAAAAGAATCTACGTGTTGAACGCACTTAAACCATTCCCCATTAAATAAATTACACTTTTAAGTACAGTTAATGTGTCATGGGCACGAAGAAGGAAATAGGGTATGGAGGATGACGAAGTAAAGAAAAGAAAACTGGAGAATATGTGTAAGGGGTTCACCATCCTGCTGGAGCAAACGTAATCTCGATGTATTGCACAGTTGCTAGAACGACAATTCACAGGCGCTGCCCGAGACATGAAATGTTTGTACGCACTGTTTGGAGAACTCTGGCTACGACTGGGGAATATAAGATAATAGCATTTACTACAAACTGTAGTGGTAAGTGGCCATATGTTGGAGAACTGGCCGAAAACGGTAGACTGGAGCAATTTTACTATGTTAAAGGAAACACGAAAAATTTGTTTATCAAACTCCATTCGTCCTTGGAACTCCTTAAAAAGGATGGCTACGATATATCGAAGTATGGTGGGCTTGATGTCATACACTTCGCAACTGAACAACCGTTTGCAGAGCTTAAAACCAATAATAACCTTTAATGACAATTCGTTTGCAAAAGACGTAAGTTTGAAGTTCTATACCAAAATTCCACAAAAATGTGCAGCAGAAGAATTTGCAGCTTACACTCAGGAAAATGTGGTGTGTTATGACAACAGTACTGTGCAAGAAAAAAGAGGAAAAATTAAAATTCCTGAATGCTCTTATGTAGAAGAACTGCCAGAAGGAAAAGAACTACTTGTTAAAGCCGTAAAAGAGGTAGTTTTCAGGAAACATTTAGATAGATACTGGCTGGAGAAAGGAATAGATGACTCAGGTGTGGATTTAAAAAGTAAATTAAAAATTAAGTTGAACACTGTTAAAACAGAGGAAAGATCTGTTTTCTGTTTGTAAATGTACGTGCGAATGTTAATAAAGACTCTGTACCAGAATATTTACTTGTCTTATTCGTTAACCTACCCAAAATCCCTTGATATTTGCTGTATACAATGATCAATGTGCACGTATTTCGTATAGGGAGAACGTGTAGTCAGTGATCTTGAAAAATAGGTGGAAGTAGGTATTTGAAAGCATATGAACCTCCTTTCCTTACTTATATAAGGAACAGAACGCAGATGGAAAGGATGAAAAAAATATTCTGAGACAAATATCCCTATTTTCCGGTAAGTGGCTGGAAAACTGGTAGCTTGACACCTCTGCCATCAGCTGCATCCCTCAAAATACATGTTGTTAGTACAGCTGTTGGGTGAGGACGCTAACTTCGCCTTCTTTTCATCTTCAAGCAGGCTTGATGCAGGTGGGTGCAGTGCGGGACAAAAAATTCTGTGCAACACGTAGAGACTCCTTCTGAAACTATCCGTCGTTTGCCAGCAAGTGATAGAAAGTTGGACGCATCTGGTATCTTTAGAAAAACATCCTTTGTTCATTCTGAGACAGATAGGTAGCGTGGCACGCCCAATGCCAGCTGCATCCTTCGAAATACATGTTGTTTTCGTTAGGACGTAGCTGTGGGGAAAGGCACTAACCTTCGAAAACAAATGTGTTGTTCGTGGTAGATGCCCAACAAAGCACGCCTTGAAAACGGCATTGCACATTACAGTCATCTGCCCTCCTCCCTCCCCCCCCCCCCCCCCCCGACCACCACCATTGGCGTGGAAGCCTAGCAGATCGCCGGGGACGAACCCAAGCGGCACACGTGGCTCAGGTTATCAGGTTGTGTTACCTAAGGCCTGCAGAAAGTTCCCAAGGCAAGTGGCTGCGCGCTCATTCATCCCCTGGCACACCAATGTTGTACTCCCGCTGGGCAGCACACCATGAAGCACCTTAATGACTTTGCGATCGTAGTATACAAAGCGATCAGAGGTTAAAGAAGAGTATCCCTGTCGTACACAATGCAAGTTGTGTCCTTCTCAGAGCATAATTCACCGATTTCCAACCGAATGAATTTTTTTTGTCGATTTCTACCAACTATTCCTGTTTAATAAACAATTTCCATCAACTATTTCTGTTAATATTACGTCCTCTGAACTTACAGTTGAATACAACAGCGAAAATTTGGAATTCCCGCCAAAATTCGAAAGTCCCGCCAATAGTGTAGAAGAGGTGGGGGATGAGAGCTTGACTCACAGGCACATGCAGGATGGCGAAAACACACGACGTCATACGGATGGTGGGGGTGTGTATATACGGGAAGGGGGGGCGTAATTAATTGATCAATTTAACCAATTTACATAACAATTTCATACCAAAATTGCACTTGGAGCTCCAGTACCCTGACAGAAAAACAATAACATATCAAACATGACTTTAGTACTTCGTCAAGGTTATATAAATCGTGTTTCTGTTATTCATAAACATTTTTCGCAGCTGTCAAGAATAACAGGAAACTGTTGCCTTAAGCCATGACCAAGAAGCTCTACTTGGTACAGATAAATAACAACTACAATTGTATAGGTTTTTTATGTTTGATCATGTAAGCTGTACTTGCATCAAAAGTAATTACATAAAGTGTAGAAGTTACGTGATGAACTAATTTTCATTGCTTTTAAAATGAATTTATGTTTTGTAAGGATATAAAATTCACAGTGGATTATCACTGAACGGTTTCAATTAGGTGCGAAACGAACAAACAACCAAAGAGAAGTCTTCAGTTTTCTATTTCTTTTCACACATTCATTTATGTCCCTTTCCCTACATATGCTACCAGTACTACCTGCAATCCTACCATTTATTATGTCATTTATGTACAGTACCAAAACTACACTGGTAGTTTTTGTGGGGCACAACTCTACGTACATTTAATAAAATGAAATCTAAATACCATTTTTGTCTCTTGTTAGTCTATGATATTGTCGCTATGACTGATGGTAATTACGCAAGTACACGTTTACTGTCCTATTCCTCTGTAAATACCAGCTGCAAAGTCGGGCTGTATTTTTCTCAAAGGAACTCGCGGAATTATGCTCCATAGTGTGTTGCAGGAAATTATGGCCCTGTCGGTAACAAGCGAACTGTAGGATCTGTTCGTACAGCTCGCTCTGCACGAACTGCACTCAACTGACAGCAGGCACTGAACTGAGAGAATTTCCGCAGCTCGTCTTCTTTCCTGACTGTCGGCAGAAGGATTTCAATCTCCACCAGTACTGGGCGGACGCAACGCAGCCGCCGGTGACAGCGTTCATCCTGGTGGCTGACAACACTTTCAGCAGACGAATACGACGCACTGCTGTATATGGCGACGAAAACAGAAAGTGGTCCGCAGTGAAGAGCACTACCAAGAGTTAGCTGATCGGAACTGAGAGGAGGCCTGACGAGTGACTGTGCCTTTGTGGTAGCAGCCTCAGGCGGTACTGTTGTGTACCTCTCGAACCATGTACACGATAATTATCATTCGAACTTTACACGGTAGGTACATATCCTTTTACAATTATGATCTACATAAAGTGTACTTCTGTTTTCCGTTTCTACTTGATGAAGCACATCATTCAACCTACAGCAGATGTCTAATATCGAAATAATTGGAAATTTGTGGTAAGTTACTATGGGACCAAACTGCTGAGGTCATCGGTCCCTAGGCTTAAACACTACGTAATCTAACTTAAACTAACTTACGCTGTCGACAACACACATACCGATGTCCGGGGGAGAACTCGAACCTCCGACGTGGGGGAGTTGCTCGAGCCGCAGCATGACGTCTTAGACAGCGCGGCTATCCCGAGCGGCTCTGTTATTGAAAGACATAAACAAAAATTCAAATCATATTTACTTTTGTCTCCAATGTGTCTAGAATTCTTCATAAAATTTCCTGAACTTCTTTCCCAATTAAAATAATGTCTACGATCAAAAGATATGCGACACCTTCTGTATCTCACTGCTCAACATGGGCTTGGGGGTTAGCTTTTGGGATGGCTTGGCCGTTATTTCGGAGCTGAATCCTGTATATGATTTTCAAGGATTTTTCTTGGTCATGTTGAAACATTGAGATACGGTACGTGCAATTAACACAAACTGGATCTGTGTGTAGTGTGTTGCACTGTTCCGAGAAAGAGGGAAGAGCGTTCAAGCACTGGATTCACATTCGACATTCGGGAAAGCGGCAACCCCATATAGGTCCCCCCCCCCCCCCCCCCCCCCCGCTCCCACATGCCTGAAGGTGGATTGTGGATAGCTACTCTGAAAATGATTTTCCTTCCCACTCTCTTCACACTTCGAACTAGTATTCTGTCCCTAATGACCCAATTTTTGACCGTAAGCTGGACCCTAACGCAGCCACCTTCCCCCTTAAACAGCACCAGTGGCAGAGGCGTTGTGCATCATGTCGTTTACTGTCGCATTTCAAGAGCGTACGTTCGTAGAAGAGTCAAACAATATATTTCCCCGTGATTCATGAATCTAGCGAAAAAAACATGACGGTAAAATTGGAGAGATTCCAGCCAGCTCAAAGGGTTACCAAAATTCTCTCTTTCCACGAATGGATCACAGCTCGAACAGGAAAGAGTGGAAATGATAGTGGTACATAAGGTACCCCTCACCACACTTCCTTATGTGGTTTGAGAAACATAGGTATAGATGCAGAATAAATATAGAGGTCATTGGTAAGGTTCACGTGTCTACCGTCAATCTGACAGTAATCTAGAACGTCACATTCCCTCATTCCAGAAAGTTCTAAGATTCGACTGCGCTTGAATTAAAATGTTACCGTACAGTCTAGCGACCAGGAAATGTAAATCGACACAGTCCTCACTCTGTCACCAGGCACTGGCACTACACGGTACTAAAGCATGTTGTTGCTGGACTTTCATCATAATAATTTGCAGAAGGTCGACGGTCACTGCTGTGCACTCGTGGTTTACTGTGTCATTTGTTCCTGTTTTTGTTAGGTAGTTGACATTAACATTGCTCCACACTATCATAAGGCCAGCAGCGGTTGTGTTTCGTGTCACATGTCACGTAAATCAGTCCCACTCGCTTTTAAACATCTGGTATCTCCTAATGAAGTGATGCAGCTTTATAAATAATGGAATACATAAACGGATAGGAAATTGATTTGAAATCAGAGCCGTTCCCAGTACTCTCTGACTGATTTATTGTTTTCGAATGACATATGCAACGTAAAGTTTCATTACCCTTGTAAACATAGCAGAAAAGTCGTGCTCTATACTTAACGGTGGGATGAAACTGTGGTCGTATCATCACGTGTGATTCCTGCTGGTACCCGTTACAAAACACGTAGCGCATTGCATGGATATTGCTCTGCTCAAACGTGGCTAACCGACGTCAACTTTCGTAACAAGTGGCCGTGGTAAGACTCAAATCATACTGCGATATGGGTCATAGCTGTTGTATAGGGCAACATACCATAGAGAGCACAGCTTATCTGACACGTCACGTGGACAGGGTGAGCCTGTATCGACTACTTTCGCGTTAGGGACGTCATATCAATTGAGGATTAGAGTATTTCGAAGGAAACTATGTACAGTAAGTAAAAGGTAAGAGCATAAAAATATTGAGAACAAAGTTCCGGAACTTTTTGAACACACCTCTTACGGAGCGATTTCTGTAACCTCTCACGTGTTGGTAGTCCTGTGTAACAGTTTCTTTAACAAAATGAGTAGCCTAAAAAAACATTCGTACGTAGATAAAATATTCTGTTCATCCGATTGAGTTGAAACTTTGTACAACTGTTGTTGCTTACTCTGTGAAAGTAATAATGACTCCTAAATGCGCATCAGTGGAACAGATCGGCTGTCGGACCCCCTCCGTCTAATAGGCGCTGCTGATGCATACTTGTTTACATCTTCGGGCGGGTTTAATGACATCTCAGAGCAGCCAAAGAGACTGTGTCTGTGATACAATATCCACAGACAACGTCCATCTTCAGGACTTCTGGTAACAGGGGTGATGCACGACACACACACAAATTTGAATACAGCGAACAGACACGTCAACGACCGGACGGAAACTTCGTAATGTAATGCAATGTAAGTTTGCAACAGCGATGTGTAACGAAGGGACCTCCAGTCATATGTACCTCCCATTTGTTCTACACATGTACCACATGTAACGCCTCTTAATTCCGTTTTGAAAGTTTTGACTTATGAATTCCCTCGTTGTAACATAGTTCGCACCCGTTTATATGCTGTTTTCGTTTTTGTGAGAAGTCTGTGCGGCATCTCGCTTGCTCCAACTATTCATCACAGAATATAAGTCATGTGATAAGAGTACATAGTATTACCATCATAAGTGAATGTGATTTATCACAGAATATGAGTCATGTAATAAGAATATACCTCATTACCGTCGCCAGTAAATTTGATGAATAGTGAGCGCAGACGAGATGCCACACAGACCTCTCACAGAAATGAAAACAATAAATAAGCGATTGTGAACTGTGTTGACACCAAGGAAGTCAAGAGTCAAAACTTTCAAAATGGAGCTCAAGAGCTTCCTGTGCCTTTTGTATTGTTTGCTTCACGGACATACTATTAGAAAATGCACCTTTGTTTAAACATTTCATTTTACCTGGAAACGAACCCATGCCCCCCACACAGCGAGCGAGCACTCACCATAAAGATACACTGCTTTTCGGAAAATATGTTCCCTGTTTTAACATATTAAACGTGAGTGGAAAACTTGAAAGTCGATTTTCTCCAGAATTTTTAAGAGTTGCATCGAACTGCTTCTGGAGAGATATACACTCCTGGAAATGGAAAAAAGAACACATTGACACCGGTGTGTCAGACCCACCATACTTGCTCCGGACACTGCGAGAGGGCTGTACAAGCAATGATCACACGCACGGCACAGAGGACACATCAGGAACCGCGGTGTTGGCCGTCGAATGGCGCTAGCTGCGCAGCATTTGTGCACCGCCGCCGTCAGTGTCAGCCAGTTTGCCGTGGCATACGGAGCTCCATCGCAGTCTTTAACACTGGTAGCATGCCGCGACAGCGTGGACGTGAACCATATGTGCAGCTACCGGACTTTGAGCGAGGGCGTATAGTGGGCATGCGGGAGGCCGGGTGGACGTACCGCCGAATTGCTCAACACGTGGGGCGTTAGGTCTCCACAGTACATCGATGTTGTCGCCAGTGGTCGGCGGAAGGTGCACGTGCCCGTCGACCTGGGACCGGACCGCAGCGACGCACGGATGCACGCCAAGACCGTAGGATCCTACGGAGTGCCGTAGGGGACCGCACCGCCACTTCCCAGCAAATTAGGGACACTGTTGCTCCTGGGGTACTAGCGAGGACCATTCGCAACCGTCTCCATGAAGCTGGGCTACGGTCCCGCACACCGTTAGGCCGTCTTCCGCTCACGCCCCAACATCGTGCAGCCCGCCTCCAGTGGTGTCGCGACAGGCGTCAATGGAGGGACGAATGGAGACGTGTCGTCTTCAGCGATGAGAGTCGCTTCTGCCTTGGTGCCAATGATGGTCGTATGCGTGTTTGGCGCCGTGCAGGTGAGCGCCACAATCAGGACTGCATACGACCGAGGCACACAGGGACAACACCCGGCGTCATGGTGTGGGGAGCGATCTCCTACACTGGCCGTACACCTCTGGTGATCGTCGAGGGGACACTGAATAATGCACGGTACATCCAAACCGTCATCGAACCCATCGTTCTACCATTCCTAGACCTGCAAGGGAACTTGCTGTTCCAACAGGACAATGCACGTCCGCATGTATCCCGTGCCACCCAACGTGCTCTAGAAGGTGTAAGTCAACTACCCTGGCCAGCAAGATCTCCGGATCTGTCCCCCATTGAGCATGTTTGGGACTGGATGAAGCGTCGTCTCAAGCGGTCTGCACGTCCAGCACGAACGCTGTTCCAACTGAGGCGCCAGGTGGAAATGGCATGGCAAGCCGTTCCACAGGACTACATCCAGCATCTCTACGATCGTCTCCATGGGAGAATAGCAGCCTGCATTGCAGCGAAAGGTGGATATACACTGTACTAGTGCCGACATTGTGCATGCTCTGTTGCCTGTGTCTATGTGCCTGTGGTTCTGTCAGTGTGATCATGTGATGTATCTGACACCAGGAATGTGTCAATAAAGTTTCCCCTTCCTGGGACAATGAATTCACGGTGTTCTTATTTCAATTTCCAGGAGTGTATTTGAGGTCTCAACTTTACGTATCATAAATATTAAAAAATTACAAAAATCCAATTCCCTTGTGGTCCCCTCATTATAACCAACGACCTACAAGAATTAAAGAGAAGAAAATCTTCTGGAAATACGTAACTGATTGAAGTTCATATGGTACTTTCTGGCGAGCGCACACAACGATATATATATATATATGATGACGTTAATGGTGCGTTCGAAACAGTGATTGCAGTAATCAACCCCTGCCATTCAGGGGCGTCGCTGTAATAACTGCCCTCCGACCATGCTCAACAAACCCACTCACGGCTTCGACTTGTCGCTTGTTATTCGCCTTGCATTGCTAGCTTCCGCAGGGAATCCTCTGCTAAGCTGCGAGAGAAAGGAAACAGCACATAGCTATAGGCGTTCGCAGCCTTAGACAATGCGGAGGTTGGAACGAACCGTAGTAGTAAGTAAGAGTAGTAACACGAGGCTTTGTTTGAGTTGCTACCTCAGGCGTGCGTCCATAGTGCTCCGAACAGCGAGCTGAACGCAAAAGCATGTGACAAAATGGTTCAAATGGCTCTGAGCACTATGAGACAACATCTTAGGTCATTAGTCCCCTAGAACGTAGAACTACTTAAACCTAACTAACCTAAGGACATCACACATATCCATGCCCGAGGCAGGATTCGAACCTGCGACCGTAGCAGTCCCGCGGTTCCGGACTGCAGCGCCTAGAACCCCACGGTCACCGAGGCCGGCAGCATGTGACACGCCTAGCTCAAAAACGTGGTTACATAAACTACAGAAAGAGGTTTGTGTGGTCTGTGTGAAAATTAAGATGGAATGCAGGACACGAAAGAAAAATGAATATTTCACGACCAAAATATGATTAAGTGAACTCAAAATTAAAAACAGCTTTTAATAACTTACTTGTAATTCAGAAGGAAATCAGTCTAAAACAGTGAGAAGCTGCGAGGATATAAAATAAGGGAGCAGTACAGTAGGCAGAAAACGAAATCCGAAGGAACATCAATAAAGCAAAAACAATATAGCGGAACAAATGTGGAAAATTTATTTGCACAACTGTCCTGTCGGAGGAAAAGTGGAGAATCAGCCACCTCAACCCTCATTCCGCCTTACATACGAAAAATTTTGTCATTCGAACACATTCGCCCACTTTTATCACACAACATTCTTAATCCCTGTGCCCAGTCTCTCTTCTTAGACAAGTCTTCATACTCAACATCTCCCTCTCACTGTCACTGTCTACATAGATCTTTTTCCCATTGATTTACAATATATCTTACTGCCACTTATACTGTCTCCTTTTGCCTTTCTTGCCGCTGCCACTGTGTCCACCATACCTCCGCAGATCTAAAATTCTAGAGGGTCCAACTCATTTTCACCTCTATATTCACATGTTGGAAATTTCGGCCCAAAATGCGCATTCCACGTATCTAGTTGCTAACGTTCGCGGCCTGGGAGGGTTCAGATCCACCCAAGCCTATGTATGGTCTCCACTCATCTATATATTCCACTTCCACTGTACGCTATCTCTTCTGATCCCACTGCTTCTATCTCCATCCATCTCTCTTTCCTTTCTACCGCTTCTGTATCTCACTGACTATCAATATATCTTCTGTCTTTGACTCCCACTGTTGTTGTCTTCATCCATCTCTCTTCCACTTTCATTGCTACTTTTTCTCTCCCAGGAGCACTGGATCCGCTATGTTTCTCTTCCACTGGCACTGTATCTTCTCTCTTCCATCGTCACCGTCTCTCTTCGATCCTCTTTCGGCGCAAAATAGCGAGAATATGAATGCCAAAAGTTTTCGAGAGGAATGTGGAATGAGGATAAAGACCGCTCATTCCCCAGTTTTCTGTCAGAGTTTTTTTTTTTTTAAAAGAACACATCCATTCTTTTCTACTGGTTCCTTTCTTTTCCCTGCTACGGCAGGGTGTGCTGCTTATATAATACGAATTCCAAAGTCAATAATGTTTATACTGATCATTCATGCATATATTTCGACACTTTTATATATTTTGTCGCATACAACGGACAAATAGGTACTCGTAATGTAATTCAACACAGAGTTGTTTGATTAACGTTTCTTCTGAATAGACCAACTTGGCGCATCGCTCACAGTTCGATGAAACTGGCCGCTTTATGATCTGTATCTTAAAAACAGTAAAAATGTCATTTGAAATAATTGAGTGATTTTGCAGTCTTTCAAATTTTCCCGAAGTTTCATCACTTATTTTAAGTTCTTTTCGGGCCTGTTAAGACTCTTATTAGCCCATTTTTGTCACTGCAGTGCCGCCCTGGACATGTCTGTAGAGGCATGTAGCGTCTATTACACAGAGACAGCGATTATAGAATTTTATTGGTATAAAAGTACTGACTAAAAACATAGTTCAGTAACTTCAGAACCCCTACGATGATTCTAAAATCGTTTCCATGTGTTCACAACTGCAGTTAAAATTATATTTACGACTCAGACAGGATATTACGTGCGAATTTTGGGTGCTTGTGTACCGTAAATTTGAACAACTGGATCTCAGTAACATTAATGATATCGAAATAAGCCTCAGGTTACCGAGACCACATCTTAAGCACATTTGCAAAAATTTCGACGGTTGTAACGAATAGAAATTATAGAAATGGCCATCCCCGCACTGGCAATTTTGGTTCAAAATGGTTCAAATGGCTCTGAGCACTATGGGACTTAGCTTCTGAGGTCATCAGTCCCCTAGAACCTAACTAACCAAAGGACATCATACACATCTATGCCCGAAACAGGATTCGAACCTGCGACAGTAGCGATTGCGCGGTTCCAGACTGTAGCGCCTAGAACCGCTTGGCCACAACGGCCGGCAAGCAATTTTGGTAACCTTAAACCTTGGTTAAAGGAGAGTACCTTCTTAACCGATAACTATTTTTTAAACGGGATAGTGGCGTTTCTAGATCAATATCCAAAGAATATAAGTTAAAATGGAGACCCCTTTGCTATCGTTTGTTATTTAGGTAATAGCGGCCCACGGTAGAAAAACGGCTAAAACGGGTTTTCTGCACAAGTTCTTTGAACGTATGGATCTCGGCGACGGATAACGTGTCGAAGTTGTCCGAAAATATTATCTTCAGAACATGTGATAGAAATTCGACGATCTGCCGTGACTAGAAATTATAGAGGTAGCCATCCCCACAGTATTTTTGTATCCCAAAGTCTTGGTTTTTCGGGGTTTTCTTAGGAATCGCCCATGAGTAAATGTTGTTTTTACAGGCTGCCTAAAGTCCATCTTAGACTACATCTAATGCAAAAGGTCCATACAATTTGCTCAATTTTCCTGGGGTGGAATAAATGTGAAATTTTTAAATTTTGACCCAGTACTGCAGATTAGCTGCAGTAGCCCTTTCTTCCGCCGGGCATACAAATGGTTGCTACGCCATGGGTTCTCAAAACATTTGACTTATCTTTGTGATCGACAAAAATCGAGATACAGCCCCGTAAAAAATCACATTTTCGTGCACCACCTTTTGGAACGTATTTGTACTTCTGCATTGTCGGGCACGGACGGGTTACTGTAGAATGATGTGAAGTTGCAGACAGGAAGATTAATGCACTTTAAGAAGTAATAAAATATGAATTTTAGCTTCCTACGACCAGGAACGTAATGGCTGTTCGAAGCAGCCGAGTGAGTGAGCAGACGGAAATATCGTGGAAAGAATATACGAAGCAATAAATAGTCAAATACTGTGATTCTGATATGAAACTGAGGAAAAAGAAAATCGGGGTTTAGCATCCCATTGAGGACAAGATCATTAGGAGCGGAAGACGAAAACGGATGCGACAATGCTAGCCTTTTAGGAATAACCGTGCCCACATTCGCCCATATCGATTTGGAGAAAAGTGGGAAATACTAATTGTGAGTCGTCTGGCAAGGAGTTGAATCGCGATTCTCATTACTTCTGCCCGAATGCATTGACTGTGCCCCGTTTCACCCTGTGGAACAAAGGTTTTAGTCGTTCATACGACGTTTTGCATTGAAATCAGACATGTGAAATTCGGTTGGAAAGTATTTATGCATGAATTATTTACTACAAACTGAAAGTAGTTCAGTGTAATTAAAAATCTATAAATGTGGTGTCATCATACGTCCTTAAGATAACAAGCAAGAAAAAAACAGGTGACTGTGACAGGATGAAACTAAGAAAGCATAACGATTAAATGCCATAATACCCATGGGACTAAAAAAATTGAATTGAGGACTACTTTAACTTTAGAAGATGTAAAGATGCTGCTCATAATTCAGCAGTGGAACAGAAATCGAAGAATGCCAGAATACATTCATTAGAATGGAGCATGAAGCAATATATTTCGTCTTCAAAACACAATGGACATGCTTACCTTTCTCCTTGTTTTCTATATATTTCCTTGGTTTTTGATTTGAGCAAGAGAGGCTGTTGTGTAATTTAGTTATTTTCAGTCAAATACTCTAGCAGACAGGCAGCTGGCAATAACGCGAATGGGATTTCCCGTTCGACATTCGCCAGGTTACCAGGTAGTATCTAGCAGAAATTTTAGCCGGAACTGACTGATCTGGTGTGATGAATGATTTACAGTATACGTAAGCAAAATTCAACGATGATTATTAGAATATGTGTAACAGACAACTTTATTTCAGCAAGATGAAAGTTTGGATTTATTACCCGTTTTTTTGGCGCCACTTAATTTCTCTACGAAAGATTTCATAGAAAGTTCAGGATAATAATAAAGGCCAGCATCTCGTGGTCGTGCGGTAGCGTTCTCGCTTCCCACGCCCGGGTTCCCGGGTTCGATTCCCGGCGGGGTCAGTGATTTTCTCTGCCTCGTGATGGCTGGGTGTTGTGTGATGTCCTTAGGTTAGTTAGGTTTAAGTAGTTCTAAGTTCTAGGGGACTGATGACCATCGATGTTAAGTCCCATAGTGCTCAGAGCCAATAATAAAGTTTCACTATTAAGAGGTAGGTGCCTATTAATATTTTCTAAACAAAATCGATTTTGGGGGTAGTACCTATTTATCAGTATGGATGGACTGTAGAAAGCAGGATTGAGCTACACGTGAACAAAAGATGAAACTTCTGGCTATAGGTACATTAATAGCAACTTCATGAATTTCAAAACTGTGTGACAGTGAGCAGGTCTACTAAGTAGACTTCAGTGACATTTCATGCAAAAATTTTCAGCTATTTGCAGATGTTACGTGGTTTGACACCAGCTTACGTGTTTTAGGAGACGCCATTACGCGAATAAAGTAAATAAATAAGATAGCTACCGATACTAATGTACGATTTCGGGAAGTGTTTCTTGATTGTACGTCAAGCGTCTGGGCTGGGTGGCATTTACAACTGGGACTCCTCCCCTAGCAGTCACAGCCCGTTGTGTCGCTATTTGCGTGTTCGACGTCGTGATTCTAACATAGGAAACTCCCATCGCATACCATTCAGATTTAGTGGTAAGATGGCCCTGCGGATAGCCAGCCAAAAATTGAACACGGAGCAAAAGGGAGAAGTTGTATAGAAATGTGAAAAAAGCAAAATAGAAGCAGTGAACGGTCCAAGGTCAAGAAGTGCAATAAAGAGCAACCTAAAACAATAACAGCCTCGTGGCAGTGTCCGAGCCCATTCTTTTCACAACATTATGAATTGCCCGTTCAGTCATTGAAATGTTTGTTCTTTTTCTGTAGTCTTGACAGTTGTTATACTATACATTGGTTATGAAATGTGAGTCATGTGGAAAGAATACGTTACCGTCGCAAGTAAGTGTAATCAGTAGTGAGACGCCACATAGATGTCTCACATAAATCAAAACAACAAACAAACAGGTGTTACCTATGTCACAACAAAGGAATTTAAGATTCAATACTTTCAAACGGAACGCAAATTCAAACACGTTAAAAACATACGTTTTGACAGAGCACAGAGCAACTGTGTGATTGTGAAACTGTTGTATTCGTTAAGGTATTATTTTCTCATTATTTCCTTCGGAGTGATCACATTCATATCCATACGAACTCACTTACGAGTCGTACAAATTAGCTGCCTCGATAAGAGATTCCTATCATATGACACAAGTAATGTCACCAATGACACACTAGACGTGTTTTTCGGGGGAGGATTCGGTTGACGTGCAGCCTTGTAGCCAAACGTTTGCGGTTCCCATTCGAAAGCCACTTCGTTTCGGCTACTAATACAGTAGTTGCGCAGAATCAACTGTCATTATAGATCTCTGCCTCACACCTCGCTGTTGCAAACAGATCTAACACCACGACACAGACCCAGATTTGAATAAAGCGAACAGCGAAAAGTGAGTAAGTGAGAGAGTGAGAGAGAGAGAGAGAGAGAGAGAGAGAGAGAGAGAGAGAGAGAGAGAGAGAGAGAGAAGTTGGCTTGAGGGAGGTTTGAACATGGCTCGCCTACTTGGTTATCCAACACTGAACCACTTTTTTTTGTAGCATTTGAATTATTTTCTACCAATATTAACAGAAAAAGGAACAACGAAAACACCACCTAACTTATCTTAAGGCCTGTTCTGGTGTACTTAACTCAATACTCAACACGTCAGGTAGACAACTTCAGTATCCAAAAATAATGACAATTAAATAAGAATTTTACCAGTTTTATGAATAAAACATTCATGCTGTACATACATTCAAATACTTTCTGTAAAAATAAGACCAAATATGATATAACCTAGTATTCTCCACAATACCTCCCTCCCAAACATTCAACTGCCTGCTCTAACAAAGGCACCAACAAACAGAAATCTGGCAGCAGAGGTCTATACACCATTTCATTATGTTTAGACCTATATATCCATTATTTTTCATACATAAAATGAACAAGTCTGTAGAATTTATGTTTACATTTTCGTCATTCCCAATTTTGACGTTCCTGTGATCCAACGGCATAAAACTGTGGAGCACTACCCACTTATAAGTCCCATAGTGCTCAGAGCCACTACCTATTTAGTACTTTCTCTGTCTATAAGAAAATTTAGAACAAACTTTCAACTCAAAACACCAGAAGCTATGTCTAATGGAAGCCCATATCTTTCTTAACAGAAATTACAGACATTGATTCTTTACGTTCTACAGATTTTCTCTCCGTGTAAAACGTGATGATATACCATTACACAAAATTTATTTCACAAAATGACAAAAATATAAGGTGTGTTCTACGACTGCAATATGGCTAGGCCAACATGTAGCCTTGACAATATACAGAAACCTTTTACAAAAAAATAAACACTGCTACAACATCAGTGTTCAGACTACCACAAAACTGCTTTCGATTGATAAAAATGCTAAACAGCTTCATACATGTAAACCAAGTAAATTTTTCCACAACAGTTAATATGGGCTTAAATGTGAAGTTTGGAAATGAATCATCACTAATTTTGCTCACCTTAGTGAGATGCCTCAGAACATGAAATTACATTGCATTTGCAGAAAAAGATACAGAATTTAACTAAACACAATCTGCTCACTCACACTTGTCCACAAAAAGCATGCTGTGTACGTAAAATATGTAATTATATTACATTAATGAAATAAGCCATCCAGTCTTCGAATTCCGCATTAAGCGACGAGGCGAAATTCCGCAGCATATGGCTCACTACTTTGCAGTTACATACAATTAATAAATCACTAATAATTTATCTTGCAACAGCACGCTCAGTTCTTCATAAATATGAACGGGGAAATTTGGTAACGTGTGCCCCGACCGGGACTCGAACCCGAGATTTCCTGCTTACATGGCAAACGCTCTTTCCATCAGAGCCACCGACGACACGACCACGACGCCGTTTCTATAGCCGGTTGCTCTGTAGTGCACTTCTTGTTCTTGGACCGTTCACTGTTTGAATTTTGCTTTCTTTTCTCACAGTGCAGTACACGTCCATCCTGTTTTCTTGCTTGATCTGTGTTCAGTTTTTGACGGGCTCTCCACTAGGCCCTCTTACCACTAAATTTGGGAGGAGAGGGTGGTGCGATGCCGAGTTTCCCTAGTAAGCGAGCTTACTGTATGGACAGAAGAGGTCCAAGAACTCAACAGTCATAAGTCTTTCCCACTCGAATTAGGAAATAAAATATACTGGCAGACAAATTCAGACGAGACTGGTACAAGAGGCGGGATGAACATCGGACTGCCAGAGTGTAATACGTTTTTGAAATTATATGCTAGCCGTATAGTGGAAGATAAAAACAAACAGCGAAGAAAATAGACTGTACAAACATAGGCACATTTATGGAATATTCCGTCAGCATTAGTACACACGTAAGGATATTAAGAACTCTGATTCGCAGTTGGAACATTAGCAACATGTTTTGCAGGCTTTAATAAGAAGAAAGAAATCCTGTTCGGTAGAGATCTTTGTGGTACATATCAGAGACGTATGGTATTAAACTATGGAGAAGGTTACACAGGAGGCAACTTGTCTTCAAAGTCTGTTGAATGATAACTGAAGTCAAAAACTGGAAGAGACGTTATCGGTAAACGAAAAAGGAAAACTTCATCTTGTTGCACAGATTCTAACATAGGTGAAATGTGATAGGTACTCAGAAGTGAGTAGAATACGAGTGTGTGGAGACCAGTGAAGTACGAGTCCACTGAGTGACGCCTGTAAAAAGAGAGGTAATGGACGGCGTTTGCGAGCGTAGGGACTGCTGAGCCGTGGCTGCTGCACTGATACCTCGGGTGCGCAACAGGTGGCAACGGTGAGGAGACTGCCTCTTTGTGAGACGGTGCGACCACTCGCCAAGTTTCCCGGAAGCTTTTGGTGCGATGTGCAGTAGCAGACCGCAGCGCTGAAAGACGTCTCCTTAAGACCGATGGCTCTTTTTATGCCTACGATATTCAGCGAAACAAATATTGTACGTATCACTAATCTGTATTCTAAAATAAAGATAAAGGATTACATACAGTGGGCATCTAAATATTTCTTGTGCTAGCAGAGGTACCGTGTGCAGCATCATTCCAGTGTTTTAACTGTTATTATGAATTATTTACGTGCACATTAATAGCTCAGAATCGTGTTGTACCTTAAATTCCTTTTCACTGTCTTGGGTATTATTTGTCTGTAGTATTGATTCGTGAGTTCGCCCGCGTGTTTCCTTCGTTCTTCTGTCCAGGCTGCAGTGTGCATGACACACGTAGATATTTCTTTAAGAAGTTTAAATACCTATTGATTAGACTGGTCAGCCTCTTGCAGTTTTTTTTCCGTTATTGCTAGTTGTTTCAAGGGGGACTTTTAGAAAAAAAGATCGCTTGCACTGTAACCGACAACAAGAAGCCTGGAGCTATGCTTAGACCAATTTGCATCACCGTAGTAAAGGATTCTTCCATTCCATAATACGTTAGCCTGTTATGTGAAAATGTAACTGTGTGTGTGTGTATGTGTGTGTGTGTGTGAGAGAGAGTGCGTCCGTAAGCCACCCTCGGACATGTACGTAGTGCCCACACTCTTTTGGTATACTCATGAAACGACATTTATTTTCATTTGATCCTTTGTCTACAAGAGCAGGATGTTTTCTTCTATAGCTCTCTTTTTTTTTTAATTTTTTGATCCAAATCAAGGAAACCTTGATGTGAGTCAAATATGAGGAAATCTGGAACAAGCCTTTAAAGCAAACCAATGCTTCTATAATTCTAGGTCGTAATAGCGGTATTGGACTTATTATAAATTTTTGCTCAGTCGATTCGGACCCTAGATAGGTAATGGGCAACACAGGTAATGACGTTATCAACGTATATATTCTATTTCAAGTTTCCTTTCTCGGGAAAAGTAGATAAAATTCTGGGACTTTTGATTCTGTTCCATTGAAAAGTTCTGTTATTATTAAAATTTTAACTGGGAGTTGGGCAGAGTTTCAACCGCTCGGAATATGTGCCTATATGTGAGGTATTGGCTAATCACGCATTTTCTTTGCAGTTAAAGGTAACTTTTGGTCGATCCGGAAGGCTGAAGTTAATTTCAATTGGATTCTGTAGGTATCATTCACAGAAAACAGCCTGGTGATCTAGTATTTGTATACCTATCTCTGTTAGTGCAAAAGAGTAAAATCGGTAAGTTGTCCAAATTGATCGACGACCCGATTTTTGTTGTACGAGTAGAAAAATCCTTATTTTTGTTCATTTATCCTAGTTCACGTGCGACAATAACAGTTTTGCTTCCACCGATTCGTATTTACAGACAATAAAAGTACACATACTCGAGTACGGATCCGATCTGTCTGCAGAATAACAAGAACCGCCAACAGATGCTGAATACAGTAACTGTTGCCTTAGAAAACATTAGCGACACAAATAATCGTGTGAACGTTTCGCTGATACGCTATTAGAAATAATGGAACCTCAGAAATAATTACACTGCTAATATAAACATCCATTTTTACAGCAGAACTACTGCCAAGCAGAAAACCAATTAATAATGAAACGTGAACATTCAAAATTACTGAATCTCAAAAGGAGTTCAGAGAAATAGTAAAATCAGGATTAAGTCAAGGAAAGTAAAAGATATACTTATATTGGAAGTCTTTCCAAAATCAAAGAAAATTGCCATAAGTGTCAATTTTTTGTCTATAAAACGAAATGACGATATTGCTCGTAATGAAAGAGCTACCTACTTGGGGAATAAAAACATTACAGACGGTCTTCTACGACTATTGCCGTATTCCGTCACTGATATAAAAACTAAGTTTATAAGACTCTCTCTGTCACAACCTGAAGAACATAAGTTCAGCCGAAATTTTTCCGAAGAACCTAACGAGGTGGTGTGTTTGTTACTGTTAGAAGTAATTTAAGTAGATAGTTCCTGAAAGTAAGTATCGGCAGAAGTCATTCTTGGCAACCGGAATAAAATAATAACTGGATACTTTTACCGATCTCCCAACTCAGATAATAAAGTTACTCAAAGATTCAAAGGAATCTTGAATTTACTGTCAACCACGAACCTGACTTGTACAATTATAGTTGGTGTTAACTTTAATTTACCTTCGACATGTTGGCGAAAATACATGTTTAAATCCGGAGCTACGCATAAAACATTGTCTGGAATTGTGCTAAACGGATTCTCTGAAAAATATTTCCATCAGTTAGTTCACTGGCACACGCGAATAAAAAAGGTTGCGAAAACGCACTTGATCTCTCAGCAACAAATAATCCTGAGCTAATGGCTAATGGGCATCAAAACGGATACAGGGATTAGTGGACACAGGGTTGTCGTAGCGAAACTGAATATTGCAACCCCGAAATCCTCCAGAAATAAGTGAAAAAATTTTTACTTTATGCTTTTCACTCCTTCCAAATTAACAACGTGAGAATAGGCCAGATTTGGCTTCAGTTCAGATAAATAGTATCGACAGCAATTGAGAAATTTATACAAAATGAACTAACAAACGACGGAGCTGATTCCCCTTGGAACAGAAAACGAGACTAAACGCCGTTGCAGAAACAACGAAAAAAGCGTGCCACATTTAGACGAACGTAAAATTGCAAGTATTAGCGAACTTTTACAAAAGCTCGAAATTGAACGCGGACTTCAGCGTGAAATGCTTATAGTAGTTTCCGCAGCGAAACTTTGCCTCGAAACCAGGCAGAAAATCCAAAGAGATTGTGGGCGTATGTAAAGTATAGTAGCTGCAAGACACGAACAGTGTCTTCTCTGCAAGACACCAATGGAAATACTATCGACTATAGTGTTGTCAAGCAGAGTTACTAAATACAAGCTTCTGAAAATCCTTCACCAATGAAGGCGAAGCAAATTTTCCAGAACTCGAATCAAGAAAGCTGCCAACATGAGTAGCTTAGAAGTAGATATCTTCAGACTAGTGAAGCAACTTAAATCACTTAATAAAAGCAGGTCTTCCAATCCAGAGTGTATACAAAGGAGGTTTCTTTCGGAGTATGCTGATGCAATAGCTCCATACTTAACAATCATATACAACTGCTCACCCGACGAATGATTCCTACCCGAAGAATGGAAAGTTGCACAAGTCAGACCAATATTCAAGAAAGATAGTAGGAGTAATCCACTAAATTACAGGCCGGTATCATTAACGTCGATATGCAACTGGATTTTGGAACATATATTGTGTTCGATCGTTATGAATTACCTCGAAGAGAACGGTCTATTAACATATAGTCAACGTAGGTTTAGAAAACAACGTTTTTGTGAAACACAACTATCTCTTCACACACCCTGAATGTAGACTGCTATTGCAAGGGATTTCCAATGGATGCCGTATTTCTATATTACCATAAAGCTTTCGGAACTGTACTTCACAAACGGGTTGTAGTGAAATTGCGCTCTTGCGGAATATCATCTCAGTTATGTGACTGGATTCGTAATTTCTTGCCAAGATAGCGCTATAGGCATTTCCCGTTGTTTATCCGTATAAAATATTTAGGAGACAGTCTAAGCAGCCGCCTTAGGTTGTATGCAGATGATGCTGTCATTTATCATTTAGTGAAAGCCATCAGAAGTTCAAAATAAATTGCAAAATGATTTAGAAAAGATACGTGTGTGGTGCGAAAATTTGGAATTAAACCTGAATGATGAAAAGTATGATGTCATACACATCAGTGTCAAAAGCAATCCGTTAAACTTCCGCTAGACAATAAATAAGTCAAATATAAGGGCCGTAAATTTACCTAATTACCTAGGAAATACAATTACGAACAAAAATATGGAAGAACACATACAAAATGTTGTGGGGAAGGCAAACCAAATACTGCGTTTTATTGGCAGAACAATTAGAAAATTACAAATCTGTTGAAGAGTTTGGCTACACTACGCTTGTCCGTCATCTATTGGAGTACTGCTGCGCGGTATGGGATCCTTACAAGATAGGATTAACGGAGTACATGGAGAAATCTCAAAGAAGAACTACACGTAGTGGAGAGAGTGTCATTGACATGATACAGGATTAGGTGTGGACATCATTAATACACAAGCGTTTTTCGTTGCGGCGGAAACTTCTCAAGAAATTTCAATCAACATCTTTCTCCACCGAATGCGATAATATTTTGTTAGCGACGACAAACGATCGTCATAATAAAATAAGGGAAATCGTCGTTTGCTCGAAAAAATATAGGTGTTCGTTCTTTCCGCGCACTTTTCGAGATTATAATAGTAAAGAATTATTGTCAAGGTGGCTCCATGAACGCTATCCAGGCACTTAAGTGTGATTTGCAGAGGATCCATGTGGACGTGGACTTTATTTTTAAAATACAGCTCATGTCACAAGTGTGCATGTAACTGACGCGATACAATGTATAGAACTTTTTAAATGTGGTTGTGACCACGGCTATGCCCGAAACGAGTTGAAGTGTACTTAAGAAAAAAACTAAGGTATAATATCTATAAAGACGGACAATAACATTGACTAGTAATAATGATCACGGACTCGTACTATGATTTTATGTCATTGATAGACACTACTTAAATAAAGTTTTTAAAATGTCTTTTAGTTCAGTTAAGGTTTTTCATCTGTCATCAACCTTCCTAAATGAAATAATCCAAATAGCAAGCTGTTGTTCCTTGGTTGTAATCCTGCTCCGATAAATGCCTTAAATTTTGTGTGACGAAGAACCTCAGTAGTGTTTTTCACAGTACATATTTGCATATTCATTGCTACTTGCGCAACTAGGAGAAGTGGAATTTCTCTACTATATGCAGCAGCTCACAGCGTGTAACTGTTCTTAGCGTCCGAATTATGTTGCTCCAGAGATCTACGTGAATAACTATCAAGCATACGAAAGCAGAGGATAATATTTATTTCAGAGATTTAACTATGCAATCCCAGAAGCTAGTAGCATGGTTAAATAAAAGTAGCTGGTGTATCTAGGCTCCTAGAAATATGTATTCCTCACTCTAGAGACATACATATAAATTCTCATAAACACTAAATATGTCACGGCACGTAACACAGCTAAGTTGTTAGTAAACTGTCACATAACACCAGATTACAAGTATTTTCCGAAAATTCCTTAATCAACACCCGACAAACGAAAAAGGTGTATCACTGATTTAAATATGTCTGTCGTTACATGAAGAAAGGAGGGTAAATTATCAGAGAAACAGAGAGACATGGAATAGGGAGACGCTCTGTAGTCTTCCAAATCTTGTACGGATGCGACCCGGAGGCATAAGGCTTGTGAAATAGATTGATGAAACAAAGTATTATAGTTACCTGCTGAATAACGTGTTAGTACAACTTTGGAATCCAGTTTTGCAGCGCTTCTGAGTTGTATAGATAAGTCCTTGAGCAGATTTCAGGTCATGTATATTAGTGGCCGGTGGTTTGTGGACTTGCAAGTAGCGCCCGATACCTTATCAGACAGGCGTGTTCCGCTGGGTTCACATCAGGCTATTTTCTTGCCAAGACATTCTGTTCCGCAAACCATTGCAGCATTATCCTGCCCTCATGGCAACGGACGATTATCCAGCTGTAAGATTCCATCGACGTCAGGGAAGACGTCAAGCATGAAGGTATGCAGGCGGTTTAGAATAATGTTCACCTTTCCACAGCTGTCATGGCGCCTTCGATTACTACCATTGTAGTGTGCTCCCTGCCGCCGTTGGATAAGCAGCTGCAGCAGCAAGTCGTATAACCCTAGCTTACTTATTTGTTACATAGTTTAATTAATTTCTTTGCGTGTTTTTGGGTACTTGCATTGTTTAATTCGTATATTTCGGGCGTATTATATTATTTGAGGGTTGTAGCATCGCGCCTTAGTACCTGAATAGTGCAAATTTGCGTAGTCGTCTGTCTTCTGTTTTTGTTGTGAACGGCCAGAGTCGGTTGGCCAGTCAGTGTGCTCCCTGCCGCCGTTGGATAAGCAGCTGCAGCAGCAAGTCGTATAACCCTAGCTTACTTATTTGTTACATAGTTTAATTAATTTCTTTGCATGTTTTTGGGTACTTGCATTGTTTAATTCGTATATTTCGGGCGTATTATATTATTTGAGGGTTGTAGCATCGCGCCTTAGTACCTGAATAGTGCAAATTTGCGTAGTCGTCTGTCTTCTGTTTTTGTTGTGAACGGCCAGAGTCGGTTGGCCAGTCAGTGTGCTCCCTGCCGCCGTTGGATAAGCAGCTGCAGCAGCAAGTCGTATAACCCTAGCTTACTTATTTGTTACATAGTTTAATTAATTTCTTTGCGTGTTTTTGGGTACTTGCATTGTTTAATTCGTGTATTTCGGGCGTATTATAGTATTTGACAGTTGTAGCATCGCGCTTTAGTGTTTACTTCGTAGATTCTTATTCAAATTGCGTGTGAGTTTCGTATAGGAGGTGCAATTTCGAGTTTTAGTTACTGTAATCGTAAATTCAGCAGATTGTAGCGCAGTCGTTAGGCATTTGTACAGGTTAGTTGATACATTCTTTGCGTGTTCCGCTTGCGTTATCTGGGCACCGACTCGTGTTTCAGTAACTGTTGTTAAACATCGATTAGAATGGACAGGGACTGCGATTGCTGTGTTCGGATGAGGGCTGACTTGGCATCCCTTCGCTCACAGCTGCAATCGGCGCTGACTTCGGTCGCGCAGCTTGAGGCTGTTGCCAATGGGCACCACTGTGGGGAGCCGGACTCGGGTATCACGGGGATGTCAACCTCATCCCGTCTGTCCCCAGATCGGTCTGCCGCTGTGGTTGCCCCGGTTGCTGCCCGCAGTGGGGCTGAGCCCTCGCCTGTGGTGGATTGGGAGGTCGTTCCAAGGCGTGGCAGGCAGCGAAAGGCGTCCCCGGAAGCTGACCAGAAAGCCTCCCCGGTGCGTCTGACAAACCGGTTTCAGGCACTGTCTCTGGCTGAGCCAGATGCAGCTGCCTGCCCTGTTTCAGAGGATCATTCTCAGCCTTCAAGGTCCGGGCAATCGCAGAGGTTGGGCTTACTGGTAGTTGGGAGCTCCAATGTTAGGCGCGTAATGGGGCCCCTTAGGGATATGGCGGCTAAGGAGGGGAAGAAATCCAGTGTGCACTCCGTGTGCATTCCGGGAGGAGTCATTCCTGATGTCGAAAGGGTCCTTCCGGATGCCATGAAGAGCACAGGGTGCAGCCAGCTGCAGGTGGTGGCACATGTCGGCACTAATGACGTGTGTCGCTTTGGATCTGAGGAAATTCTCTCTGGATTCCAGCGGCTATCTGATTTGGTGAAGGCTGCCGGTCTTGCTTACGAGATGAAGGCAGAGCTCACCATCTGCAGCATCGTTGACAGAACCGACTGCGGACCTTTGGTGCAGAGCCGGGTGGAGGGTCTGAATCAGAGGCTCAGACGGTTGTGCGACCGTATTGGCTGCAGATTCCTTGACTTGCGCCATAGGGTGGTGGGGTTTCGGGTTCCGCTGAATAGGTCAGGAGTTCACTACACTCAGCTGGCGGCTACACGGGTAGCGGAGGCTGTGTGGCGTGGACTGGGCGGTTTTTTAGGTTAGAAGGCCTCGGGAAAGTGCGGGATGGGCTGCAATGTCAAAGGGTGCTTGGCAATTACAGGACGTGCTTGGATCAAGGAACAGTCGGAATTATAGTTGTAAATTGTTGTAGTTGCGCTGGAAAAGTCCCTGAGCTTCAAGCGCTAATAGAAAGCACAGAAGCTGATATCGTTATAGGTACAGAAAGCTGGCTAAAGCCTGAAATAAGTTCTGCAGAAATTTTTACGAAGTCTCAGACGGTGTTCAGGAAAGATAGATTAGGCAGAATTGGTGGTGGAGTGTTGGTGTCTGTCAGTAGTGGTTTATCTTGTAGTGAAGTCGAAGTAGATACTCTGTGCGAATTGGTGTGGGTGGAGGTTATACTTAACAGCCGAATTAAGTTAATAATTGGCTCCTTCTACCGACCCCCAGACTCCGAAGATACAGTTGCGGAACAGTTCAGAGAAAGTTTGAGTCTCGTAACAAATAAATACCCCACTCATACGGTTATAGTTGGTGGGGACTTCAACCTACCCTCGGTATGTTGGCAAAAATACTTGTTCAAAACCGGTGGTAGGCACAAAACGTCTTCCGAGATTGTCCTAAATGCATTCTCCGAAAATTATTTAGAGCAGTTAGTCCACGAACCCACGCGAATTGTAAATGGTTGCGAAAACACACTTGACCTCTTGGCCACAAACAATCCAGAGCTGATAGAGAGCATCATGACTGATACAGGGATTAGTGATCACAAGGTCATTGTAGCTAGGCTCAATACCATTTCTTCCAAATCCATCAGAAACAAACGCAAAATAATTTTATTTAAAAAAGCGGATAAAGTACCACTAGAAGCCTTCCTAAAAGACAATTTCCATTCCTTCCGAACTGACTATGCGAATGTAGACGAGATGTGGCTCAAATTCAAAGATATAGTAGCAACAGCAATTGAGATATTCATACCTCATAAATTGGTAAGAGATGGAACGGATCCCCCGTGGTACACAAAAAAGGTCCGAACGCTGTTGCAGAGGCAACGGAAAAAGCATGCGAAGTTCAGAAGAACGCGAAATCCTGAAGATGGGCTAAAATTTACAGACGCGCGAAATTTGGCACGTACTTCGATGCGAGATGCCTTTAATAGGTTCCACAACGAAACATTGTCTCGAAATTTGGTAGAAAATCCGAAGAAATTCTGGTCGTATGTAAAGTACACAAGCGGCAAGACGCAGTCAATACCTTCGCTGCGCAGTGCCGATGGTACTGTTATCGACGACTGCGCCGCTAAAGCGGAGTTATTGAACGCAGTTTTCCGAAATTCCTTCACCAGGGAAGACGAATGGAATATTCCAGAATTTGAAACACGAACATCTGCTAGCATGAGTTTCTTAGAAGTAGATACCTTAGGGGTTGCGAAGTAACTCAAATCGCTTGATACGGGCAAGTCTTCAGGTCCAGATTGTATACCGATTAGGTTCCTTTCAGATTACGCTGATACTATATCTCCCTACTTAGCACTCATATACAACCGCTCGCTCACCGATAGATCTGTACCTACAGATTGGAAAATTGCGCAGGTCGCACCAGTGTTCAAGAAGGGTAGTAGGAGTAATCCATTTAACTACAGACCTATATCATTGACGTCGGTTTGCAGTAGGGTTTTGGAGCATATACTGTATTCAAACATTATGAATCACCTCGAAGGGAACGATCTATTGACACGTAATCAGCATGGCTTCAGAAAACATCGCTCTTGTGCAACGCAGCTAGCTCTTTATTCGCACGAAGTAATGGCCGCTATCGACAGGGGATCTCAAGTTGATTCCGTATTTCTAGATTTCCGGAAAGCTTTTGACACCGTTCCTCACAAGCGACTTCTAATCAAGCTGCGGAGCTATGGGGTATCGTCTCAGTTGTGCGACTGGATTCGTGATTTCCTGTCAGGAAGGCCACAGTTCGTAGTAATAGACGGCAAATCATCGAGTAAAACTGAAGTGATATCAGGTGTTCCCCAGGGAAGCGTCCTGGGACCTCTACTGTTCCTGATCTATATAAATGACCTGGGTGACAATCTGAGCAGTTCTCTTAGGTTGTTCGCACATGATGCTGTAATTTACCGTCTAGTAAGGTCATCCGAAGACCAGTATCAGCTGCAAAGCGATTTAGAAAAGATTGCTGTATGGTGTGTCAGGTGGCAGTTGACGCTAAATAACGAAAAGTGTGAGATGATCCACATGAGTTCCAAAAGAAATCCGTTGGAATTCGATTACTCGATAAATAGTACAATTCTCAAGGCTGTCAATTCAACTAAGTACCTGGGTGTTAAAATTACAAACAACTTCAGTTGGAAGGACCACATAGATAATATTGTCGGGAAGGCGAGCCAAAGGTTGCGTTTCATTGGCAGGACACTTAGAAGATGCAACAAGTCCACTAAAGAGACAGCTTACACTACACTCGTTCGTCCTCTGTTAGAATATTGCTGCGCGGTGTGGGATCCTTACCAGGTGGGATTAACGGAGGACATCGAGAGGGTGCAAAGAAGGGCAGCTCGTTTTGTATTATCGCGTTATAGGGGAGAGAGTGTGGCAGATATGATACACGAGTTGGGATGGAAGTCATTACAGCATAGACGTTTTTCGTCGCGGCGAGACCTTTTTACGAAATTTCAGTCACCAACTTTCTCTTCCGAATTCGAAAATATTTTGTTGAGCCCAACCTACATAGGTAGGAATGATCATCAAAATAAAATAAGAGAAATCAGAGCTCGAACAGAAAGGTTTAGGTGTTCGTTTTTCCCGCTCGCTGTTCGGGAGTGGAATAGTAGAGAGATAGTATGATTGTGGTTCGATGAACCCTCTGCCAAGCACTTAAATGTGAATTGCAGAGTAGTCATGTAGATGTAGATGTAGATATTCCACGGAAGCCGAGGTTAATATCCCCCATTGCCTATCACTGTCCCGACCGTCTTTTGCCCGTGGCGTTGTCTTGTTTCTCGCAGCATTTAGCCTGGACCACAGCATATCGCGACACGACAGCCGACCTGGTGTAACAACCAATGGGATACTTCATCCGACGAGGCAAAGCTTCTCGACCGACCCATAGTAAAATATCGATGATCCAGTGATCACTGCAGTTGTAACTGACGGTGCCATTTCATAGTCGGTAAAACCTTTATTTGTCATCTGCAGCGGAGTCCCATGCTCAAGAATGTGCACCGAACAATGCTATCCGAAACTTTTGTGTCTGAACCAACACCTTACTCCGTCGTCATAAGAAACTAAATTGGACCCGAACAGGCCATGAAGACCCAACGGTATATTATCCACCGTGTCATCCTCAGCCCACAGGCGTCACTGGATGCCGATATGGGGGGACATGTGGTCACCACACCGCTCTTCCGGCAGTGTCAGACCGGAGCCGCTACTTCTCCGTCAAGTAGCTCCTCAGTTTGCCTCAGAAGGGCTGAGGGCACCCCGCTTGCCAACAGCGCTCGGCAGACCGAACGGTCACTCATCCAAGTAGTAGCCGAGCCCGATAGCGCTGAACTTCGGTGATGTGACGGGAGCCGGTGTTACCACTGCGGAAAGGGTGTTGTCACTGTCGTCAAATCTGCCACGAATCACTGACTACCCTGATTTACAGGGCGAACAAGCCCCCGATCTCAAAATTCTGTGATGAGACGACGGGACCAACGCCCCGTCTCCTACTCTTGATGTTATCATCCTTCAGTCACATTCCATAGATGTTCAAGTAACGGGACATCCATCAGCTGACCAGATTTGCCGTTTCGCGGATGCCTTTTCCCACGTACCGGGAGATAACAAATCGCTCCGTTGTCAAAGTCGTCTACGTCAGTCTATATCATCATCTGCAAACGGTATCGTTGCTAGAATGACTCCCCATTCGTCTCTGCTCCGCTTAAGCATTTTCAGTATTGCTTCACGCGTTCACAGCACCGCCAGGCTACATTCAATCTCGCTGTTGGCACTGGTCGCATTTCTCTGGCCCAACAGCGTGAGAACCGATGGGTTTTGTACTCAGTGTTATCGCTTAGTTGGGTCAGAGGGGAGTGGAGAGGAAATATTGTTCGCATTCTCTTTTACAGCAGACAGGGGGTAAGTGGTAGGGCACTGGAATCGCATTCGGCGAGGAAGCCGGTCTAGATACTCGTCCGACTGTCCAAACTTTTCTTCGTAATATTTTATTATTGTAGTATGAACTTACAGAGGCAATTCAATAGTGGAAATGGGAAATGTTCTGACACTTGATGCCGCTCACCGTGGCTAGGTGTTACTGGGAGACCGACTCTGTGTTGGGGGACACTTGGTTGAAGCTTCTTGATGTCAACAGGAGCCCCTCGGTCTGTTGTTGTTAAGCAGTTCCTTGATTAGCCTGGTTGCCTACATCCACCACAGATTTTTATGAAGGCTGTGTCTATGCAATGATTAAAAAGTTATAATACGTTTTTAGTATTTACCTTGTTTTCGGCATTGGCCCCACAGGTACGTCAGAAATTGTAATTTCTCTGTGGGTCTCAGGTGACAGGACTGCGCTGTCTGGACGACTGTCCATGTTGTGACAGATCTTTTGAAGGCAAGGAATGGCTTGTCTGATGACATGATTGTTGTTAAAGAGTCGGCAGGAGGGGTTCAAAGTAAATGCTCAGGTACACAAGGAACACCAAGTTTATTTTAATTAAGAGATCATAGTTTTCTTTCTTTGAAAGAAGTCGACAAACTGCCAGGTACAAAATAAACTCTTCTGGTCTGGACACAAACAGTACTAGAAGCAGAGTGCCTGTTAATGGTAAATGAACAAATAGTTAATCCTAAACAAAAGGCCAGTGTTATTTCAAGTGACTGAACAAAATTTCAGAAATGAAGTCTTCTGCACAATTAAAAAAATGGTTCAAATGGCTCTGAGCACTATGCGACTTAACTTCTGAGGTCATCAGTCGCCTAGAACTTAGAACTACTTAAACCTAACTAATCTAAGGACATCACACACACCCATGCCCGAGTAAGGATTCGAACCTGCGACCGTAGCGGTCGCTCGGCACCAGAATGTAGCGCCTAGAACCGCAAGGCCACTCCAGCCGGCTCTGCACAATATACCAGAATTATAGTACATAATGGAGCAGTGAAATCTCAGTTTATGACTCTGCCGGTGACAAGAAATAGTTCTACATCTACATCTACATTTATACTTCGCAAGCCACCCAACGGTGTGTCGCGGAGGGCACTTTACGTGCCACTGTCATTATCTCTCTTTCCTGCTCCAGTCTCGTATGGTTCGCGGGAAGAACGACTGTCTGAAAGCCTCCGTGCGCGCTCTAATCTCTCTAATTCAACAATCGTGATCTCCTCTGGAGGTATAAGTAGGGGAAAGCAATATATTGCATACCTCATCCAGAAACGCACCCTCTCGAAACCTGGCGAGCAAGCTACACCACGATGCAGAGCGCCTCTCTTGGGGAGTCTGCGACTTGAGTTTGCTAAACAGCTACGTTACGCTATCACGTTTACCAAATAACCCTGTGACGAAACGCGCCGCTCTGCTTTGGATCTTCTCTAACTCCTCCCACACTGATGAGCAATACTCAAGTATAGGTCGAACGAATGTTTTGTAAGCCACCTCGTTTGTTGATGGACTACATTTTCTAAGGACTCTCCCCATGAATCTCAACCTGGCACCCGCCTTACCAACAATTAATTTTATATGATCATTCCACTTCAAATCGTTCCGCACGCATACTCCCAGATATTTTACAGAAGTAACTGCTACCAGTGTTTGTTCCGCTATCATTAATCATACAATAAAGGATTATACTTTCTATGTATTCGCAATACATTACATTTGTCTATTTTAAGGGTCAGTTGCCACTCCCTGCACCAAGTGCCTATCCACTGCAGATCTTCGTGCATTTTGCTACAATTTTCTAATGCTGCAACTTTTCTGTATACTACAGCATCATCCGCGAATAGCCGCATACTCTGAAGGCCTGTAGAACAAAAGCAAACACTGTTGGAAAATGTTACTAATTATTAACTACAGAAAGTATTTGAGCCGTGCAGCAGCTCGCGTTGGTGCCGTTGCCAGGTTGGCATCGTTTAGTTGGTATAGTTACGGTTGTCGTCTTCGTGTTGTGTTCATTGGCGCCACTGCGTTTGCAAGCATTGGCTGTCCGCTAGTGGCACCAGCGGCGCTTATCAATATCTAGTAAGGCTGGTACCATCTTTGCGGCGACGTTGTGGTGTTTCCGTGTGGTGTGACTCTGCAGTTCGGTTGGGGACAGACAAGCAGCCAGGTCCCCGCAGCGCAAGAATATGCCGGGACCACAGGCGACACACATGCACTGCCGGATGGAAGGGCTGTAGTCGCAAGGGGTACAACCTCGTTGCCAACCGGAACAGGAAGTTTAAGGTGAGTGGGCCCTAATTCAAGTAGTGAAACCTCCACCACTGTGAGATCTCACTATCTGCTTGCGTGTTGCTTCTCGCAGTGTCACCGAGACGAAGAGCAACGAGTAGAGCGTTTCGAGAAGGCGAGCCTAATTAGCCTTCCTCCACTTCTTATTATTAATTGTTGAGTACTATATGTAATTATTTGGGAACTTCAGCCACTGATACTTTTCCTGCCTAGTGGCCATTAACACTCCAGTTACCTGCCCTGGAGCTTAGAGTATGTTACTGCAGTATACTTTCCCTCGCCTTGCTGCTGCTGTCCAGTAAGGCGTGTAGTCCGACAGCTTCCTTGATTTGTGGGCTGGGTGTTTTTTTCTTCTTCTTCTTTTTCTTCTTCTTCTTCTTCTTCTCTTGTAGTAGTGGTTCCTTTCTGCTTCCGGATATTCTAAACAGCAGAGTCTGAAGACTTTCTGTTGACTGCCGGTTCCGGCTTGAGTGTGTTATTCCATTGTTGCATTGTCATCGTACGTTAGGTAGATTCGGCAAATGATTATTGGTAGTGCGTTTTAACTGCCCCTAGTCTGAGTTACCATCTCATGAAGTGAACGCATCTATTGGCTGCCTGCCTCATCGCTTTCGAAGTTTTGAGGGATTTTCCCAGGTCGGTCCTCGGAGCAACGTCTGCGCCTCCCTCCCTCCCTCCCCCTCTCCTTGGTTTGGTCAGATCTGATGATTGATTTAAAACAAAAGTTTTTAATAAGTCTAATTTCAAGTTTGAAGATGTTTAACTGGTTCTGAAGGGATTGCTAGTCAGGCCTTCAAACCTGAAACCGTTTTAAATTATCACTATTGGGGACTTCAGGCGAGAAATAGTTTTGAATTTGTTGTCATTAAGACCTTCAGCAGCGGAACAATTCTTAATTTACTGTCACATTTTTTTTTGTTGTTTTCAAATAAAGTGTACGTAATTGTAAAATAAACTAACCAACAGTAATTGATAACGGCCCAGTTCATAACCGTAATCCAATCCTGCCTTTCTTGGTACCGGGTCTCAGTATTGCTGTCGCGACAGGGCACTCCGAAACGAAAATTGAGAGATCTCGGACTCAGTTTAAGTCCCTGAAGGACAATCCAGTACTAAATTTCCAGTACGGCGTAAAGAGAGGTCCGGTGCATCGAAAATGGTAACGGAGTCCAGAATTTATACAAGTCCACTCACAAAAGCACAAACTCGAAGCTTCGCATCGTCATTGCGGCGGCTCCAAAGTGAGTTCCCGATTGAAGAAAATCATAAATGTTCGGTGCCAGGCTCAGCAAGCTCACTCAGAGTGAACCACCGGCACAGGGAACGGCGTAAGTACCGTCTTCGGCGGCACGATACGGTCGGTCCTGCCTCCTATCCCATGGCCAGCGTAAGAAAGACGTTTATGGGACCAGCAACATCTAGTGCCCTTTCCGTCGCCGTGTGTAGCGTAGCAGCCCTCGAGTGTCGTCTGCTAGGAAGCCAGCTGCCTGTGTAGCCTTAATGTAATGTAGGTGCTGCCAGAACCAACCCAGAATGAACCAGTTGTTGCGGCGAAACGGTTCCGCGCGGTTCTGTTTATCAGGCTGAGAATGAGTTTATTAGTTCTCCAAAAGTCTGTGACCGTCCAACATAGAATATTGTGCTCCAGAGTGGCTGTATCACTGCATATGCCCCAGGTCTCTTACCTGACCACGTGTATGCGTACTCGTTTGTCACTGGGCGTTGTCGCCCGGTTACGAACGCTGTATCACGTGCTGCGGACGTCTTTCGATAAAAAAACGCGCTTAGACATTTTGCAATGAGATGTTCCAACGATAGTGCGGAAATTTTGACTGGCTTTATGTAGCTCTTCTGCACGTAGTTCGGCGCATATAGCCCAGTATAGATGGTATCTTTGTGTGGTGCATTGGCTCTGTTTTGGAAACTGGTCTGTGTTTGTCGAATAAGACCGCTGTCGAAATGGTCGTGCTGATTTCTATGATTTTTGATGTCCTGTGTATCAGAACAGCAACGCATCCGACACAAAGTCGCGTAGGCCGAGTCCTCCGTCTTCTGGCTTTAGAGCGCCCCGAGGCCGCTTCTATTATGGCTCGACACAGTTCTTTGGACAAGTTTAGAATTTGGACCATAAACAAAAGATTTTGATAGTAAATATTTGTTGAATATCTTCACCTCCTGTGTCAGCGTCAGGTTTCCTCTTGCGTCTGCTGTAACTAGGTCTGGTAGAACATAGTATTGTTCGCCGGTTGTAAACTTCCATTTGCTGATTATTGGCTTGGACATGCACTACGATTGTTTTATATTTCTCTTTTATTACGTACCAATACCGATGAAATTGTCTTGTTTTAGTCCCTTTGGATATGAGTAAAGTTTTCGTCGGGTTTATCGCTGCACCCAGTCCTCTTTCGTGTAGTTTTAAATCTACCTTCAGCTTGTCCAAGTCTTGGACATCTGTAATAGATATCCAAAGATCATATGTGTAAGCTTAACAAATTGTCCGTTACTTTCCCAAATTCAGACTCCTGCATTATTAAAAGATTTTTGGTAATAATTGATCGAGCGATATGATGAATGGTGCCATAGGTAATGGGCATTCTTTCTTTACCAATCTACCTAACACGCCACATGTTTTGTTCACGACCGTCTTGAGGCATCTGACAAAGCTTCAAGCTACAGTGTCATAGTTGCAGATTAGAAGTGTGATGTGGCGAATATTGTCGATTTCATACTTACATTGACTGTTTGGGACCAGGACGATTCGACTTTCGACGAAGTGTCCTCGGACGTATGCACAGTTTGCAATTTCGTTAGTGATTTGTAGAACTGTATCTTTCAGAATGTCTCAACATTTTAAGTAGAATGGCGGGTGACTGTCGTCTTGGAGTAGCCTTCAATGCTTCGTGTACGTCGTCGCCAATGAAACTTTCTGTGAGTTGGGGGTCCATCCGTGTCCGTAATGATTTGAAGCACGTCGCGCAGGAGACTATCCGTCACGTTGTTTTCAGAGCCTTTCCTCGGCAGGACTTCTGTTAAATATTATTATATTTTATATTTAATGCTGTGCAGTTTCTCTATGTGTTCTCAGTCGGCTTTGCTTACACCAGTGATTTTATTGTGCTGTTGCCTAGTTGTCTTGCGGTGTAAGTGGTATATTGTTATGTCTTCTTAGTTGAAAGAACCTAGCTGTACAGTTCTCTAGTCCCTTCAGTTTACATTTTCCACTACGTAACAGTTTCGCTTTGATCTTCTTTATTTGTGGCAACATAACTGTTTTTGCTCTAGCAGGGGCCATTAGCGCGTCTCGAAGGCATTGCTTGTAGAATTCTGAAGTGCATATTCGATAGAAACTACTTTCTGTACTGTCGTTGATGTTAGTGTGTCATATAGCTAGCAGCAGAACATTCGTCTGTCTGTTACAATTTGCTACTGACTTTTAGGCTACCTAGCTCCTGAGGACCGCTGTATATTTCCTACATCTACATCTACATTAGGCTCCTCTCCATCGAACTCTGATAGTTGGTCAAATATTATGGTTATTCGCAAAGAACAACTGCCTGAATATCTCCTCCTCGTAGCTGCCTTCTTACCATCTGCCAGTTACCATTACCCACGCCCTTCACCCTCCTCCACCTATCTAGTTCCACCTTTGCTTTCTGTAACTGCACCTGAAGGGCACAAATTCTGCATTTACAGGAGAGGATTTCGCTAGAATGCTCACTGACTTCACCACTGCACTCCCCCCAATGAAAATACTTTGAACAAATCTCACACAGTTATCCACTGCTCACAAACCTACGACAAAGGCCACACTTCTCAGTTATGGCAAAACGTTCACAGTCACTGAAAGAATTCAAGGTCTACGTAAACTCAGTTCAATTGCAACAGTAGAACTATTTAAAGAACTAACAATAATGATCCCGAATTTCGCTCTCTGCTAAGAAAGCAACTACTTTTATATTAATGCTACTGACCCACAACTAGTACCAATAGCACAAAATCTTCACACAATTTCTTATGTAAAAGCAAAAACCCAAGTGAACACTGGAACACTCAACGAAATTAAACACAGTGAACGAAAGTTTACTGCGATATTTCACTGCAAAAGATAAGGAAAGTCATCTGAAAACTTATATACTAAATTTAGCAAATGACTTCATCTCGCAAACAACTCCATAAGACAAAGAGGGAGAAAGTTTCCGACAGTTTATTAAACCGCTATTTCGCCAAAAACAGCATGAGACACCGTTGAAAACTGCTAAATTTAATATAACAGTGCTCAAAAAACTTAAGAACCGCTACAGCTGCAACTACACTCTGTGAAATGTAAACATACTGCTAATACTTGGATGAATGATTGAAAACTATTAAATTTAATATTTGAGTACACAGCACAAAACAACCTTGCCAGTACATAGCTTTAGGACCGCCACAGCTGCAACCGCACGCTGCGAAATATTCAGAATGTAAATAATAGGAATCTGCAATAATAAATTACCTAACAACTCTTTCTCTACACTGAAAGCATTTCATTCATATTTCTATGCGAGGCATTTAGAAACTAATGCAACACATTTTTTCATGGACAATGTCGGTTGAAAAAATTTGGACTTTTCTGTGGGGAAACGTGGAATATTCCCTCTTTAGCCGATATAGTTTCCTAAAATTCTGATAGAGGCGGCACTATACGTGGCATTCAAACCTTAACAAAGGTGCATTTCAGGGCAGAGAGCTGTAGTTGAGTTTCTTTTGAAGGAAAACCAGATTATCGCAGGTATTCTGAGCAACTTACAGAATGTCTACGGAGACCGGCAAACGGCTGTGACTCGTGAAGTGCTGGAACGTTGGCTCTCGTACCTTCGAGATTCCATCCATTTGTTCCAATGACGGATGCACTCAGCGGAAAGCAGTACATGGAAGATGGTGTGATTACTGATGTAACAAGATGTTGGCCCCGCTCCCAGCAAATGGCCGGCCCCGCATTGAACGGAGATGATGTTGAAAAATAGGGTTTTGTAGCCAACAGAGTGGGGAATAATACGGTGTATTGAATCCTGAATAAAACCTAGCTGCTTCGAGAAAAAAATATGATGCATTGCTTATTGAACGCGCCTCATATTACCTCGTATTAGTATTACTGCACAAACGTTCTGGGTATAATTGAACGTCAGTTAGAAATGTGATTACAAAATAACACGGGAGAAAGGAAATGGCAATGTCAAGTAATAATTACACACGTTATTATGGATTATATTGATGCACTGTTCAAAACTATTTGTCAACAAAATTCTGTAACACGGGGTGTCCCAGGAGTAATATTTAGTATTCAGGAATGAGACAGCAATGATCATTCGAAGCAAAGAACGTACACACTACCTCCTCCCAAACTACGGATTAGAGCTTGAAGAAGAAGAGATTCGTTTCCCAGTATCGAAGCTGAAGAAGTGCTCATAGCTCTTAAGATATGTCTTTTAGAATCCAAGCTTACCTTTTGACTCCAAGTTTACGTTTTGCTTCAATTGATCGTTCCCCCTCGAACATTCTGTGTAACTGATCATCCTGTTACATTTTTTATGCGAAAAGAAGGTGTTCTTTGCCTTTGAACAGACACGTAAACATTGAGCGGATAATATTTTACAGTGTCTTCTCGTCCCGTATCCATGACGTAGCCACTGCTCGTCATAAGGCATTTTTCAATCACAAGGAATTCTGGATTTACGGTGCCAGCAAATTCCATACTCACTCATTATCAAAATTTCCTGCAACTGACTTATTACCTTAAATGTAACAAATCGATATTTTCATCCAGCATTGTGCAATGCTTTTTACTGCAAAAAATTTGTTGTTTGCTGAGCACACCGGCTACGAACTGCACTACTTTGATATCTAGCCACGGTTTCCTGCTCCTGCTGGTTTCTTTTCACTTTACGCGCCAAGGGAAGAAAAAGTCTCCCAACTGAAAAACGTATTACATACTCTGCTTCTGCCATTGAGAACCACATACAGAATGCTAATATATCATTTGCTCTAAGAGAAATTAGTTATTTACAAACATACTTTCAAACATTAACACCGTAAGAGATAATAAAATTAAATAATTAAGAATATATTGCATAACAGTCAATAGCCAATCAATGGTTTCACATTCAATAAACGCAAAATTTAATTGCTGTTAAATTATCACTACGAAAAAGGTACGAGAGCATGCTTCAAAGCGATCCCCCCAAATACTTTATGTGAAAACTATTAAAGTTCTTAAATAAATCTAACTTCATTAACTTTCTACATATATACTCTTCATGTGTGTATATTTAGTTCTCAATGTTATCACCTTGGCGACGAACCCGTTTTTCCTAGACAGATTACAGTTTGTTGATACCGTCACTATAGAAAGTTTAACTTTGTAGGTGGAGCTACAGCCTCACCTCTGCTTTCACCGCTTCAACGCTGTCGGAGATGAGTCTTTGAAGGCGATGTTTGAGTTCTGGAATCAGATGAAAATTGGATGGAGCCGTGTCAGGACTGAATGGAGGATAATCGGAGACAGCGAAGCCATGGCTTAGGATTGTTGCAAATGTCGCCACGCTTGTGTGAGTCTGTCATTACCATGCGGATGGAGAGGATGCTCTGTGTATGAACGAACTCTTCGAACTCGTGCTTTTGGCTCTCTGAGTGAGTTTACAGCACCGTGTTCCTCAAGCACCGGCATAGTTAACGTTACACATCGCCACGCTACGCACTGAAATTTGGAACTCTATAGCGTCAGAAGGTTGCAACTCGCTTCAGTGAACGGAGTAAGAGGACCGAGTAATATATATGACTTGTATTACCTCAACCTTTATTAAGAAAGGAATGAGAAATTCCGAGGTGTTATTTTTGAGCACACTCTCGTACGGTTGTTACGTTACACTGCTTGGACAAATTTGTATCTAACTGATAAATCCTAGCATCTAACACACAGTAACTGGAGTTAGGGTTCTGCAGACTGCGTGCCAATACTGCGACAAAATTTCTAGAAAAATGAGCGAATGATCATTGTAACCACCTCGGTAGGCCTCTGTACTCAAAAACTCAGTCAACCTCAAGCTGCAGAATAGAGTTTTAGTTACGGCAATTGTTTACTGAGAATGAGGTCATGCGAGAAGCTCCATTCTTCATGTGTTATCAGTACTGTAATTCCCGTGCATGGGATTGAGACCGTTAGGTATACTATGTTTTCATCACATGCTTGAACATATATGAACACCATTTATATCAACCTTTCGAATAATTAAAGTAGTCCTCAAAGCTTTCTACTATCTAATACTGTACCGTTTATTCCCAACTACATACTTTGAATCCAATAATGATAGGTGCGGAGCAATGAATTAAAATTTGTGCTTCAGCTGGGACTTGAAGCCCAGTCTCCTCCTTAGTAGGCAGATGTGTCTCTCACCATATCACCGTTGGACTGTGGCTGTCGCAGCTGCACAGACAACCTTTCTCCAGTGTCCTACATCACGAAAACTTTAATTAACACCTTCATCGCATTTTCCTTTTCTTAAATGATAGTATTGTCGAGGCTCTCTGACATCGGAATAGCACCCCAGCCTTGTACATTATGGAGAAATCCTACCCATATCCCAGGCAGAGGCCGTCTATTGGCCTAATCGAATTACATTTTCCTGGAGATATTTGAGTATGAACTTTATCTTCGATAAGAAGCAATGAATTAAAAGTTATGCCATCATATCAATAAATCACCTACACATTAGGTACAGGCAGGACTTCCCCATTATGTACAAATCTGGGCTGCAATCAGATCAATAAATAAATAAATCACCTACACATTAGGTACAGGCAGGACTTCCCCATTATGTACAAAGCTGGGTTGCTATTCCAGTGTCGGAGAGCCTCAGCAATACTGATGCTTTGGAAGAGGAAAAAGGGCTCAAGGTGTGAATTACGGTTATCATGATGGAGGAAAAGAAAAGTTCAGATGAGTGTGAAATCTTACGGGACTTAACTGCTAAGGTCATCAGTCCCTAAGCTTACACACTACTTAACCTAAATTATCCTAAGGACAAACACAGACACCCATGCCCGAGGGAGATCTCGAATCTCCGCCGGGACCAGCCGCACAGTCCACGACTGCAGCGCCTGAGACCGCTTGGCTAATCCCGCGGGGCCCTGATCGAGGACAGTAGACTAGGGAGACTGTGCAGCTTTAGAAGCTGTTACGCTACAGTGACGTATCTGTTAATAAGCAAGAGGCCCATGTTCAAGTCCCAGCCGTAGCAAAAGTTTTAATTCATTGCTTCAGTATCTGTCCTTATCGAAGGTAAAGTTGAGACTCATATGTCTCCAGGAAAATATAATTCCGTCAGATCAATAGATAGTTTGTGTGAAGATATTCTGATCATTGCCTGGTTCTGTAACTTTTCCTTCTCCAGTAGCTTTCAGTACTTTATTGCATTCCCATTTCAGTTTCACACAATACTGTCTCGTTGCTGCCTAAACCTTATTTCATCAGTACGACATTTTTCTCACGGCCAAAACAGTTCAAGCATCTCCAATACCTCATACATCTTGCAATTCTGAATCGGAGGAAGCAAAATTTTTGATTATTGTCCTGCGCCGTACAGATTTAGTGCGAAACCGTCTGTTTATTTCACTTTCCGGTTTCCCTTGCCTTCAGGGAGAAGTGGTACGTCCTCTAATCATGATTTACGCCTGTAACTTTTTTGTTCCCTGACGTCAAGGCAAGTGCACTATTTCGGTGCCCACACGCAACGAATGTCGGAACAATAAAAGCCAGTTGTGTAAACAGCTAATTTTCTTTCGGGCACTACAGAGATCAACGGCCTCAGATAGATGTGTCTCCGAAACGCGATAGACACCAAGGACTCTGTGTCTTGGAAATCGCCACATGGAAATCTTAGTCATTTTCTTTGCCCAGATTTTTCCAGGAAGAGGGGTGTTTTCTATCGATCATCCAGGCTACAGGTATTTCAATGACCGTATGTTATTCCGGGGCTACAAAAGCTCTTTATATCAATGGCTGATAATAATTTGCTAAACAAGGGAGAGAATAACGTAATACCCATTTCTAGTTACATTAAATACCAATTCAGTAAAAAGTGTGCGATAACATATATAGATACTCCCTCCCAGAATAAGAAACATTTGTATCTACGTCTGCACTCAGTAAGTATTCGTGCGTACGATGTGGCGAAATGTTTATTTTAATTAGTCAATTCCTGTAGTGACAGAGCGTACAATCTGGAGCATTTACCTTCTCCTTACTCCATTAACAGACAGTGTGCAGGAAAGTGAGTCGAGAAGCACTGTGATGTAGCCTGAGTTTCTTAAACGTGATCTTCACGATGATTATTTGTGCAGGAGGAAATGATATGATTTTGCCTGTGGGGAATGTAAGTGCAAGAGCTTGCGTGTTTCAGAAAGCTTTCCCTTCCTCTGGAGTTTGTCTCAGGCATCTGTGACACTCTCGCAACCACTAAGCAAATCAGTGATGAACTGCAGAACTATATTTTGCGTCAACACTAATCCTGACTAATGTTTTTTGATGAGAATTTCTTGTGTGACCTCTCACCCAAGTATTACTTCCATGAACGGCGGCCTACGTTCATTTTTAACTTACAACTTCATACATGGGATAAAAAAAATGGGTCTGAGCACTATGGGACTTAAAATCTGTGGTCATCAGTCCCCAGAACTTAGAACTACTTATACCTAACTAACCTAAGGACACCACACACATCCATGCCCGAGGCAGGACTCGAACCTGCGACCGCAGCGGTCACGCGCTTCCAGACTGAAGCGCTCAGAACTGCACGGCCACACTGGCCGGCTACACGGGATCGTTCCACATTATCAATGTCTGAAAACACATGACGACAGTGTGTGATTCCTGTCACAAGTCGGCATTAATGTAAACAAATAATGTTTGTCGTTTCGTATATCAACACGTATTACACTCATGTTCAGGAAAAAATAAAACAGTAAAACCTTGAACGACTAGAGATTGAACGTTCATTTTCAAGGGACACGTTCTCTTCAGCAGAAATGATTAGCATTTCAGTCAACTCAGTTCAACATGTATCTGCTGCCTAGTAGGCACAGCGCTATAGTCCCTGATAACTTGTTTCGTGCATGATGACATCGACGCCTATTGGCAGCGAATGGCGTCCTGTGATGTAGCCATCCATGATACATTCACCTGGTTCCATAAGTTCATCTGTGGTGGCTGGCAATGGGTCACGGCGCTGCACCCACCGTTTCTTGGTGTCCCACACAATTGGCGACAAGTGTGATGATCTGGCAGGCCAGGGCAAATGAGTGACATTCTGTGACACCAAGAACGCGCACGTTTGCGCAGCGACATGTGATCGCGCATTGCCTTGCTTAAAAATAAAATGCAGTCAGCGGTGTTGTGCAGAAAGAGTATGACTACGGGTCGCAGGGTCTCATTCACATAGGTCACACTGGTCACAGTGCTCTGGGCACGCACCAACTGTGATCTGTCGTTGTACCCAATAGCACTCCACACCATATGGCCTCGTGTTGCCGTTTGTCTTGTGCGAATGCAGTCACTGGGATGCAGATCCCCCTGTCTAGGCCGGACCAAGATGCGGCCATCATTTTCAAACATACAGAACCTGGATACGTCCGGAAAGCTCCATCTGATGCCATTCATGTCCTCAGTTACGTCATTCCATTCACCATTGAAGTCTAGCATGTTTCTGACCACTCGTCAAAGCCAACTGCAGAAGTGAACGACACTGACGTACTCCGTGCCATAATAAACGGTGACCGACTCTCACTCCTGAAAGTGGACGATGTTTTACACAGTTCCACTTTTGTGCCAGAGCCAAAGAGAACGCAGGTCTGTCCTGCAATGTCATTCAGATGAGGTGTCGATCTTGTCGGGGGCTAGTCTGTGTGGTGCGACCTGACCCATTTCGTCGTGGTCTACGGCCTTCCGTGAACCATTCTGCACACACCCGTTTCACTGCCAAAACACTTCGTCCCACACGATCACATTCTTTCATGCCAATAATGCGCCCTGTTTTAAACTCACTGACGGTACGATTCGCGCATGCATCTACGAGGCATCCTGCGCGTCTGCTCAAGTAACACTGAGCCATAACCTTCATTTTATAGCGACAACGGGAGCCGAAGCCACATTTTATCGGTAGGTGGTGTTCTGCTGCAATATCAGAGTTGACCCAGAACTCACTGGCTGACATGGTTCAAATGCTAATCATTTCTGCATAACATACTAATGTACACGTCGTGTGAATATGAACGTCCTATGCTTAATCGTTTAAGGAGTTCAGGTTTTTTTGAACATGAGTGTACCGTACATTACATGTGTGTACAGCAACTATACGTATTCACATACCGCGCACGTTAATCCGCTGGATATCTTTGTTCATTACATAGTGACTTTTAACAGAAGGGAACACAATGATTAAACGAAGACGTACGTTTACAGGTCTGTTGCAATGGGTAGTTGACTTTTGGTGAATGACATCAAACGCAATACCAGCTTATTCGTTGCATCTATGAAAGATACGAATTTTGTTACTATCCGCTGTTACGGGAGGCATTGTGTATTTCATCTTTGATTTTCTTTTTGTCACGAATATGCAGTGAGTTTCTGAGATACCATGACAAACTCTTATTACGTCAAAGGAACACTGGATGAAGAGTGCCGAGAATATAACCCATTTCCTGAGAAGTTCCATTCGAAATGACACGAACAACGAAGTGCATTGTTCTGACACCTGTCCAGGATCAAAGGGAGATGCCAGCGCGCTATTGTCGTAGTGGTCTTCAATCGGAAGACTGCTTATATGCAGCTCTGCACGCTGTGCTGTGAAAGACTGCTCATCTGCGAACAACTGCTGCAAGATAAACCCATTTGAACCTACTTACTGCGTTCATCCCTTCGTCTCCTTACATAAAGCTCACCTCTCGACACTTCTCTCAGTTACGGAGGTGAAGATACATTCCCCATCACAGGGGGACATCGAGTTTGACTTCAGGTGACAGCTTGAACTTACTGACTGAACTCGGATGGCAAAACAGTAAGTCACGGACGCCCTGCGTCCTTCTCATGTGGTATCTTCCGTTCAGCAGAATTATGGTGCCATTTTTCAACAGGACAATGCACGTCCACACATGGCAGTGTATCTATGAACTGTCTGCTTGATGCTGAGGTACTTCTATGGCCAGCTAGATCGTCAGATCTGCCCCCATAAAGCACGCGTGTGGCCTGCTCAGACGTTTGCCCATTCCCAGTAATCAGGATATCAAGAAACAGCCACGACAGTTATGAACCGTCTTGCCTCAGGAGAGGACACAATAGCACGTGACAGCCTTCCCAACCGAATCGGTGAACGCGTCCGGGACTGAGAGGGTACAACATGATAGTGGTAAGCTGGTTCATATTGCCACGTTCTTAGTACATTTGACTCGCTATTTTAATTACTGAAGCAACAAACTCTCTGTATCCTTTATTTCTTTTAGTTTCCTCCTAACTTTCTGGTCTTTTACTTTTTCTGTCAGTCATTGTACATGTTGGGTCTTCGGACTGTTTCAAATGCTTGCAAAATATTCATTTAATTCTTGGTATGATGTACAATATCTGTAAAGCTCGAATAGGACCAGTGGCGCTATTACAAGATAACATCTTCAGATAATATATACGTGGTTGTAAAGGTTCTGGGGAAGCTTGTAGCACAGGATGGTTGGAATTAAACTTTCGCTAGTTGAGCCAGTATAGAGGGAAAACTATTTACCGCGTCATTATCCAACTTCATAGGAATGATATTCAGACTGGGTGCTGCGGGATTGGCCGGTGCTGATACGGCGATGTAGGCTTGGAACATTACATTTGCAGTCAGCATGGGTCTGGGTAAGGTGAGTAGCGCTTTGCTCGTAAAGTTTTTTCAAACCAACAGTAACGGTTTTATTATTATAATTATAAAATTTGGTGTTGAGTAAGCTGAAGGAAGGTGGAACTCTCTCCTTTGTATATCACTGTCAACATGAAAACCATTCTCATCTAAGATACAGGACACGAACTTCTCCTGCAAGCAGTTGAAGGCGTCTGTAGTAATTGCGCAGTACACCAACTACGGTTACTCTCGTCGTGTGTCAGTCATTTGTCGTAAAAATAGTAGAGTCTCATAATGCTAAAAGAAGAAGGTACCACAGAGCTGTTCGTTCCGGGAGGTGTTTCCGTGCTACTTCAATAGCCTTTTCTGACTCCTCGTTTTAACATTATCGCAATGTATCTTTTTCTGAGGTATGTATAAATGGTTCCTGTTTGGCAAGAGTTGCTATATGAGATGCATTTCCTACGCAATCTCGCCATAAAAGTAATTACTTTCATACATTTACATACGTTAATTTCTTATTTAAATTAACGGCCCACACATGATGATCTGCATCTAATAATGCCCCGTTAAAAATTCAACGAATTAATTTATTTCATTGAATTCGTTCAACAAAAGGATTTGAGTACCACTCCTAACTTTTACTCTTGAGAATTTTTCCTTATTATTCCGTAAATGCATTAGGTAATCTGGTGGGGTTGTCGTATGGAAGAAATTATGTTTCTTTTAAATCTTCCAAACGAATCATTTATTTATTTGATATGCGTATACACAAATGACCTACATTTATCAACATAATGGTTCAAATGGCTCTGAGCACTATGGGACTTAACATCTGTGGTCATCAGTCCCCTAGAACTTAGAACTAATTAAACCTAACTAACCTAAGTACATCACACACATCCATGCACGAGACAGGATTCGAACCTGCGACCGTAGCAGTCGCGCGGTTCCGGACTGAGCGCCTGAACCGCGAGACCACCGCGGCCGGCTATCAACATAATGGATAGGCATGTTTCCCTCTTAGCATAGAATAAAACTTATCATTCTATCATACCATCATAGTGATAGGGGAAGGCTACGATATGTTTACGAAAAATTCGTACTTTGGAAAAAGAATCTTGTAGCCACACTCTCGTTCATTCATCACGGAAACTGGCATGAAAATGATTCTTCACTGCCGGTAACCACTATGAGGCTCGCTTCTTACTTGACAGTGAAGTCTTAGTTCAACACAGAGTAAGTGCGAAAGTGGCAATAATCCATTAAATTACACAGCTCAAAAATGAAACAAAATAATTGACCAGTTCATTATATTCTGCAATTGCAGATGAATAAAATGATTTGAAAGGAAATTAAATTCGATGAAATATGAGTGGCACGCCGTTGAAGACACCACTATGCATACAGAGAACCACGTCAGTTCTATGAGAAAAATCAAATTAAATTTGGATACTTGGGCGTATATTGCACAAGCACTAAAGGAGCCGATATTTACTGACAACACAGGCCAACGATGGAAAAACGTTTTTGCTGAAAATGGCTTATTCTTATGTTTTTTAGGGTGGGAAATCCAAATATAATACTTAAGAAAACTGTATCTCTCACCATCTCTTCATATTTTACAGTTAAATTTATTAAATTAAGCAATTTTCAAAAAATTCAACAGTTTTTACATAGTTAAAAGAATTTGAAAGGGAGGTGTGTGAGGAAGTCTTTGAAACCTAGTGAGAAGAACATGCTACGCAAAAAAACTTTTAGATCTAAAACATGTACTCTTACCACTTCTACATATAAAGTTAGACCTAATGAAACAGTTTGTAAAGGCTTTGCCTAAAGATGGACTATGTCTTAAGTCTCTCTCCCAAAAATTTCCACACCTTTCAGAAGCTAAACTAAAAGAAGCTATCTTCATCGGACCAGACATTAGTAAGTTGATGTCTGATTTTAACTTTGATTCCACAATGACCGTAAATGAGAAAGAAGCACGGGTATCATCCAAGCAAGTCGTTACAAAGTTATTAGGACATGAAAAAGACCCAGAATATGTTTCTATTATAGCTACTATGTTAAAGTTGTTTAAAACTGTAGGATGTTTAATGAGCCTGAAAGTTCACTTTTCGAACAGTCAGCTTGATTACTTGCTAGACAATATGGGAGATGTTAGTGAGGAGCAAGGAGAGCGTTTTTATCAGCACATTAAAGTGATGGAAAAATGCTACCAAGGCCGCTGGAACACCTACGTAGTTGGGGACTACCGTTGGTCACTTCACCGAGAAGTTCAGCAAGCGACTCATCGTAGAAGAAACTACACAAGAAGCTTCAGAGAAAAGAAAGAGAAAGAAAATACAAAAAAATACCAGTTGACATGTGAAACCTCTATTAACACATGTCATTGTTTTAAGTAGGATACTGTAAATGCTTATGTTGTACGTTATGATGTTATATTTCATTAATTTCCCCATTTACTGTATAGCACAGGATTTTTATACTATAGAATAAAAAGCATATTGCTCGAAAAATATGGGTGATAAAAAAAATGAGGCTAGATTTAGATTCAGATCATAAAAATCTTTAAAGATCAGCTAACAAAGTAATTTTTTTTTCAAAAAACTTTTTCGTTGGCCTGTGTAATTAATGGAAGAAAGAATCCGTTTCCCATCAACGGTCATGTGGCCTCCTAACTGAACAAGTTCATCAACTTTAAAGTCACAAGAACACAAGAAAAATTGAAATTTCAGTCCTGCATTTCTCTTAGTTGTGCTCTCCGAATTTACTTTACATGTTGCAAGAAATTCCATTTTACTAACTGCATCGGAGAGTAAAGTGTCATTCCACTAAACATCACTTAACACTCAACTCACTCGCAAATGAAGTACTCCCTTTTTAAACACATAAATAATGGTACATACACACTCAAAATTACTCCTACCGAAATTATCATGATTTTGCCCTAATATCCCAAATGCTGTATTAAAGAGTGTAAAATAGAATCATCGCACTAAGTAAACTGAAATACCTTCATACACAAGCTATCCGGAGACACGTCCGTTCTTGTCTGCTCTCACGTCAGGGGCAAAGTGCTTTTACCGGAGGAGCGGTAACCGCTTTTGGTAGCCACTAGAGATGACCGCGACAGCCACTTGCCGACCTAATTCGCCCACCTCCTCAGACACGTGCCCTGATGGTCACGATAAACCTATTTGCTTTTCCACCTAGGCAATCACAATTTGTAAAACTCCATTAGCAGACATCAACCCTTACGGATCTCACATCTACTCATCTGAGCTTCACATACTGAGTTAAATTATAGGAGAAAGATACAGGTGTGACACAGGTTCACAAATACTTACGTAAATATCGTGAAAAATTGGCCAAGAATGAGAAGGACCCGCGGTCTGAGGATAACGCACAAACTTAATTATGTACGTAGGCAAATCATCCAGCCCGGGAATCGAGAATCTCGAAGGTTTTTACGTTTTATGGTAATGCAAAACATAAATATAGTCGTATATGAAAAAGATGTGACGGACCCGTCTCATAGATGTTTCATGTGCGCCACCATAACTGAGTGGTCAGTGTGGCTGGATAGCCCATAGGGGACCCACGCTCAATTCCCATTACTGCCAGAATTACTGCAATGGGGTCCAGTAATCCTTGTGACGCCAACTGTGGAGTTACTTGAATAAGAAGTAGCGCATCCAAGATTTATAAACCCGATAACGGCCCGGACAGCAGTGTGCTGTCCCCATGCCTCTCCATAAACCAATCGAGCCTCATGGCAGACGATGACACGGTGGCCGGTCGGCAACGCTCTATCATCTGGACCTAATAGCAGAGCTACCTTTCCACGGTTCCCTACCTCATTTGGTAACAAAGGAACCCTTATAGCATCACTTTGTTGTCTTTTTCTCAGGAACGTATTGACGTATCATGTCTAATTATTATGTCACGCCCTAAGTCTATATCTCATTGGCAGGGTTAAAAATTGAAGCTTCTAAATCAATGCAATCAAAAGATACGGCCATTTATATAACATATTTTGATGCACGAAACATCACTCATCAAAATCTACTTTCCGTTGACCTAGAATCACGAACATTGGCAAGAATCCACGTCTCAGAGTACAACCAAAGGAAAAAACAACGAATATCGTTGATTTGTAATTATAATGCTCAATTTTTTTTCTCGTTTTGTTAGCCGGCTGTCTGACAATGCCCACTTTTTCTTTTGAACGGGTAGACGTCGCAAGTGGAAATTTGTATCACATACTAAGGTCTTTGTAGCCTTGGTGGTGTAGAAACGTTTAGCTTCCAAGTGAGTGCGGTCAAAAGAAATGGCCATCTATATTACATACCTACTCTGATATTCGCTAGCTCATTCATTAAAACTATAGGGTACATCTTGTTCACCTAGAACCATGGTATCTGGCAAGAAGCAATGTTTCACAGAACAAGTGAAGTAAAAAATTCGAAAATCGTTGATTTGCAATTATACCACACAAAAAAACTACTTCTGTCATTTGATGTCGGATGTCAAACTTAAACGTAAAACATTCTCGAAAGTCCTGTAATTCTCGGGACCTAGGCATTACCTGTATGAATGGCCGTAAGAGACAAAAATACTTGAGGTTATCGATTCCCGGCATGGACGAACTGTTCTTATACATTGCTAGGTTTGTACGGAATTCTCAGAGCGCGGGAGGTGCTAGCACCAGCCAGTTTTTTTTCCATAGATGTTGGATTAAACGCGCGAAACGAAAACAGAAGTGGAGGGGGCAGCTATCGAATTATACGCAGAAGATACACTGCCTTTTAAAGTACACGAGGGAAGTACGAGAGAAACGAGGCAATAGCCCCGTCCCTCGTACTGAAACTGCTTCAGGAAGCTATCCTGAGCGGGAATTGGTTTTATGATAATTCATTCGCCGAGGACGGCACGGCAGCCGGTTTGTGAGTTCGGGGGCCGCGGACCGCGTTGCGTCAGAGCCACTCAATCTGCGCACGAGCGAGCGCGCTCATAACGGCGGCCACAAAGGGCTCACAGAGCGTCGGCCGGCGACTCTTTGATGTCCCGTAAGCCCGCGTGCGTCGCGCGGACTGCCTGCCACTGTTAGCGCATGCGCGCTGCCGCCGCGCCTCGCCGTTATGGCCAATTTGCTTTGAGACTGCCGGCGTCGGCAAATGCCTCACTGTCGCTTGCTACGCAAATGGGCTTATTTTCTTTCGTGCCGAATCTTCCGCTCCCTCCCTCAGCTACTTAACATTAGCTTCAAAGGTAACGCCGCCACTGTTTTGCGCAAAGTACGGACTGCGTGCCGACGCAAACGGCTGACAAGGTCATCGTGAGGTTCATTTAGTCGCTAAATTGCCTTGCCCTGCCATTTCCTTTACATACGTGGCATTATGCACTATCTCAATTGCGCGGCAGGTTTATTATTTAGTTTACTAGCATACGTCTACGTCCTATGCCTAAGTTCCTTGATGCTACGGTCGCAGGTTCGAATCCTGCCTCGGGCATGGATGTGTGTGATGTCCTTAGGTTAGTTAGGTTTAAGTAATTCTAAGTTCTAGGGGACTGATGACCACAGATGTTAAGTCCCATAGTGCTCAGAACCATTTTGAACTTAAGTTCCTTCCAGAGCCGCATACATATCGCAAACTCCCTGCCCAACAGCGTTGTAATGACTTCAGCCTCTCGCCAAGATCATCCTTGTAGATATTATCACGAACGAGATGAATGTTGGTAACCAGTGTAGGCTATCATGTCAGCCCAGCTCTGATTGGCCGTCATTGGTAGTAAATGCTTATAAATGTATCGAAACAAAAAACCCTTTGTAGGTAGAAGAAATACAAATACTATCCCTTTTATTTACTTCATTATTTCCAACATGAGAACAAACATTGTAGAAAGAGCTAGAAACGCAAAAATCTTTCGAATTATCGAGGCTGTGCAAAGATTGAGAAACGTAAAAAATCATTATTTTACCTCGATATTATCATCATGTTGCACATGGCATCGAAAGTTGACATTGCCTGTGAAGAGAAATTTAGTTATTGAAGCTTAATAATTGGCACTGCTTTTATTTTACTAACTACCCAATCAACATTTATCTCTTTAGTCCTTGTAGTCCATTAAAACTAGCATTCAAATCGGAAATAATTGCTACAAAAGGTTTTATTGTTTAATGGCTTCGTTTGTGTCCCAGTATGACTACCCCAGGTTTTTCCTCCTCAGTAGAGTTGTGGAAAAGTGGTGGGGGGCAAACATGTACCCGAAAAAGGGGTATTTCTTCGGATTTGTGATTATAACTCGTAAATGACTCACAATATCGAAAACATAGTGAAATTACCTACAATTTTTTTTGGAGCAAGGACTTTCTCTGTCATCTGTCAGATACGAGGTCTCAGTTTTAACTCTCCATATATGAAAAACTTTTTTAACATTATTTTTCAAATTTTACAAAATTTTAATATTTTATTCTGTTACTATAGTAAATGAGTACGAGACAATGGATTTCTATAGTTCTGTATTTAAAGAAGAGTGTACATAAGAATTACTGAATAACTATATTTGAAATTGTCTTCATTGATGATGGGAAATGGTCCAACTTTAATGAGGAGCTGTACACAAATACGTGGTCTAATAAACTCACTTTTGGTTTCATCGAATGCAGTATTTATCTCTCCATATCTTTTTTAGGAACGGAATTATTGATAGGTGGGTTAGTTTCAACGATATTACCAAAACCAAAGGTTAAATCGAAAATTTTTCATGAACATGTAAAATTGGTCCAATTTTGAACAGCACAAGTATGGAAATTGGTGGTCCAAAAATATGCGGATGGTCTCATTCAATGAAGTCTTTCGTGCCCTACAATTTTTAATTCCACTATGTTTTCGACACTGTGAATCATTTACGAGATATAATCAAAAACCCGAAAAAATACCCCTTTTTAGGACACATTTTTGCCCCCCACCACTTTTCCAGAAAACCACCGAGGTGGAAAATCTAGGAGAGTCATATTGGGCCACAAACAAAGCCATTAAAACAATAAAACCTTTTGTAGCAATTATTTCCGATTTGTCTAATTTTTAGGTTTAACCCTACTGGTCTATTGAGCGGGTCTCATTTGATGAGCATATTTCACAGTTTGTAACTCGACTTCGTGTCACTGCTATTACGTTTAATTTACTATTTTCCTAATTAAAACATGATCTGTCATAATTTATCTGTACTTCCGTTCTTTATTAAAACATTACCACCTTCAGGCCAAAAAGAGACCATTAACTAGGATCTATAGGCAATTAAAACGACCTTAATTAGGAGCAAGATCACGCACAAAAACCATCATTACATAACCACAAAACATTTACCTCATAACCTATACTTATTGAGAATCACATAAATTATAGCTCTAAGCACGGGATCAGAAAAGTGGCATATTCACTTACATCACTGAAACAGTTTTAAGGGATACAGAAGCCAAATATAGACGCACCCTATGGATAAATCGACACTCCTGCAAGGTGTGCCTCTGCTCTTATCGGTAATGAAAAAGACCGTGAAGCAAAATATAGTAATACTGTAGCTGACAAAAGGAGTACAGACAAATTTTACAGAATATATAAAGTAGTTGTCAATTGCTACATGAATAAAATGTTCTCGGATTTGAAGCCACGTCACTTCAGGTAAGATTCTCAAGTTTTCGATGGCTAGCTCCGCCATTGTCGTCAGGAGCAAAACTACTGACTGGCCGCTACCACCAATCAGAGTGGTCCGAAACGATGCTTGCGATTTTATTCAGTTATGCCGACGCAAAAGACTCCGACGTCACTTGCTACATGTTTACTTGTTTGTTTTGAAGTTATAACAACGATTGAAATAAACGGAAAGAAAAAAAGACGTTTCGAAGCTTTCCATGTTCGTTGTTTTGCAGAAGTATTCAGTTTATTGTATCTGGCATGATTGACTAATTTCAGCCTTACAGGCCATTTTCAAGCCCAATAGGTATAAATCGGACAATCGTGCAAGATACAATAAACTGAATACTAGTGAAAAAGAGCCTAGGTGAAAAAATTCAAAAATGTTCTTTAACAAATAAGCGGTTGAAGTGCCCCACACCCTGAAAATGATCGAAAACGACAAAATTCACAGCTCAGTGTGCTGATTTTCCAACCACTCAATTGCATTACAGCCAGCTTGGCGTATGTCTTCCGTTACGGCTTTGAGAGTCTCGCCATCCTCTGCTACACAGATCAGCAGCCACTCTTCGTGTTCCACATCTGATAAGATTCAGTTTGTGCCAGGTAATACAAGGGAGACTGGAAGCTAGGAGTTTCGTAGTTGAGTGCTTGGCGCGCCAGAAGACTTGTGGGTGTGAAGATGATCCGCTTCGATTGCCACTCAGCCACGTGATTGAAAGCGCTTGCCTTGCTAACAGGCTCGTGGTGGTTTTGTAGGCAGATTAACGAGATAGCAATCGTATATTTATAGCAATATGGAATACAAAAACCCTCATTTTTTACTCAGTATGAAATCCGACTGTGTACTGGCTTTCACAACAGCTTGTACTAGATTAAAATCGATAGTCTGAGGAAGATGTAACAATAATATTTCATCTTCAAAATGAGGGTAGATATAGAGCAGTGACATTTTTGCTGCCTTAATACTTTTTACTGAAAAACATACATTCTAAGACAAACCATGGAGGAATTTTCCAAGCGGCGCGAAAATCGGTAAATGGGACGTACTTGCACAAGCAAACAAATTATTACAAGTTCATAAAAAATGAATGATTTATGCAAGAGAGAAAACTTGACAAACTGAACAAGTAATTAATGCGTTGCGACACCTCTGGCCCATATGCAAGCATTTGTTCGGCTTGGCATTGATTGACGGAGTCGTTGAATGTTCTGGCGGATATGATGCCAAATTTTGTTCAATTGTTGCGTTGGATCGCCATCGTCAAAATCCCAAGTTTACTGGAGGACCCTTACCATAATGTTCAAACGTTCTCAGTTGAGGAGATACCTCGCTATCTTGCTGGCGAAAGGTAGGATTTAACAAGCACAAAGACAAGCGGCAGAGTCTGGCCGTGTGTAGCTGGGCATTATATATGCCCAGGATGGCTTGCATGAAAGAAATGAAATGGAACGGCAGACCATCACCGTTGGTGGTCGGGCAATATGGTGGCTGACAGTGAAGTTGGTATCCCACAACTGTCCCGAGCGTCTTTAGACAGTCTTCCCCGGTCATCAGAGCACATTTAAAAGCGGGACTCATCACCGAAGAGAGGTCTACACAAATCAATGAGATCGGAGGCCGAAGACATGTCCAGCGGCGTCCCGGACAGTGGTGGGATACCAACCTGGCTGTCGCCCACAACAAGAGTGATGGTGTGGGGCTCCATTTCATTTCATAGCAGGAACACATTGGTTGCCGCCCTCAGCACATGCACAGGGAAGTGTGGCGTCGACGATATTCTAAGTCCCATTTTGTAGTCCTTCGCCGGCCGTTGTGGTCGAGCGGTTCTAGACGCGTCAGTTTGGAACCGCGTGACCGCTACGGTCGCATGTTCGAATCCTGCCTCGGGCATGGATGTGTGTGATGTCCTTAAGTTACTTAGGTTTAAGTAATTCTAAGCTCAAGGGGACTGATGACCTCAGATGTTAAGTGCCATAGTGCTCAGAACCATCTGAACCATTTGGTAGTCCTTCATGACAAGCCTTGACGGGCGCTCATTTCAGCAATATCATGCCCACCCACACACGGCTTACTTGCCAAAGCGTACCTTGGCCAGCAAGGTCGCCGGTTCTCTTCCCAATTAAGAACGATTCGAGCATTATTGGCAGTGTCCTCAAATCTCCTAGGGTTTTTGGCGATCCAAAGCGCCAATTTTAGAGAATTTGGCACGATATCACTCGGGAGGACTCCAACAACTCTGTCAATCAGCGCCGAGCTGAATAACTTCTTGCATAAGTACCAGAGGTCAATCAACGCGTTACTGACTTGCTCAATTTGTGAAGCCCTTTCTCTTGAATAAATCATCCAATATTTTCTGAACTTGTAATCATTTGTTTTTCCGTACCCGTTTCTCATATTTATAGAGTGCATTTACAATACATATTAGTTAACATCAATAGAAATTCAGCATAAAATGAATCCACAATGCATCTGTATACTATCAACTTACAACTTCTTATTCTAACATGTGCAGGATGAGACTCATTAAGATCTTTAAACAGTATTTGGTTTTACAATAAAATGAAGTTCTAAGATGAAGAAATATGCAGGGATGTAAGAAAATTACGTATATAGATTTATAAGATTATTAAAGGAAATAAAAAGGAACCCCTTTGTTATGTGTCATAAATGCCATAGGTACACCGTTTCCCCGCTACGGGTCCGTGAAAGTTTTCATGCCTATGCCTATGGTCACAGTTGTTCTGACTGATTATTGTGAAACATTTCGACACGATAGTCCTGTCTGCAAGACAACTGCATCTTATTTCCAGCAGTTTTAGCGCCTGGGGATAAACAATTACATATATGTGTTGTAATGTTGTGTATATGAGAATGTTTTTACTTATGTTTGCATGTTCGTGATGGATGGTTAGTATATAACCGAGTATGCCGACACGCGTCTCATTTATGTAACAGTCGAGTAACAAGGCGCCTATATGCAGAAAGATACGCAGGAAAGAGGGAGACTGATAGATCTAGCAGTGTGCGAACTGTTCAGCGTGAGATAGCTCATAATAGCGAACTGAGGATAACCCCACCACCAGAACACGATCCATAGCCAAGGGCTAATTACCTCCAACGACAGTGTACGGAATTCTGCCAGTAGTTTCTATACGAAATTGTAAAAATTCGTGACTTCGAAACTTGTATTTTGTTTACTGACGATCTACCCTACATAGGGTATGTGACAATTAACTGCCACAATAGCGATTTCAGGGTGGTTGAAAAGCCTAACCCGTGTGTTACATCGTCAACAGAGAGCTACCATAGATGTGTGGGCTGGAAACTGTTCACGATCATCTGATTGGAGAGTGTCATATGCGTAACTCTCTTTGCGAGGAAACTTAAGGTATCATTCTCCTCGAAGTACTATCGCAAATGCTTAAGAATGTCCCGTTTGCAGTCAGATAACGATCATGGCGCGAGCGTAGTTCCAGCACACTTTGACGATGATGGTTAGAAAACATTATGACAATGTTTTCCCCAGTTATTGGATTCAGAAGGGTGGGCCAGATAAACACACAAATAACACAAGAAACAAATAGGAATACACTGTTAGTAATTTTCTGCGCTCTGCACTACCATTCTAGAAGAGAAGCTGACTCTTAGCGTTGTAGGATTCTTCCAGGAAATACCTCCCATACCTACAGAATCTATCATAGCTAGGTATCGCCTCCACTGTGCGTCATTCCGCTAACCTCACTTTTCGGCGTACTTCCGAACTTACCCGCATGGCAGTGCTACAAAATATACTCCACTGATCCGATTCTTTACAATGCGTCGGATACCTTAGTCAACATGTGGATTCCCAGGTGGTCCACATCGCACAGGCACACTTTCTTACTGCCGGTAAACTCTTTAAGGTCCGTTACGACACGCTCCTCTTCCCCCAAGAGAGGGAGGGAGGGCGTCGGCCTTGCCAATGTTCGCCACCGAATGACGTCTTTGTAAATGGCCACAATTAACAATCAGTGGAATGGGGAAGGGGGGCGGGTGCATCTCTTAGTGAAGCGTACTGGGTATTCTTACGCCCATGTCCACGTCCCGTCGGGACCAGCACACTGCTCCGTCGACTTCAGTTACGCTCACACTCACTGAGCACGCATCTTTCACAAATCAGTGACTTCTACATGCCAGTACTGCGTGTCAAATCTCGCAACAACGTCGGAATCAAACGACCATTGACGCAGTCACACTCTATTAGGCGTCATGCCAGCCAGCCTTGCCTTCCCTCCAACGTCCAGGCAACATTGTACCATGTCGCATGTGGAAAAATCGCCACAAATCAACGTCTTCACGCAACTGGACTAGTGGACACTCTCCTCTGCACAGTTTTTCACTTTCTATACGATGACGCCCACCACCTGATTTGTGCTGCCACCACTGATGTCTGGAATCTACCCGATAACCTCAGCATTCCACTGGATTCGACTCACCCATGGACTTTCATTGATCCTGGGGAGGCTCATTTCCCCGCCTCCATGTATCAAGCTGTTATATGGACCAAGAGATACGTGAGCAGCTACCTTTATGCTGATGGCGATAAATCACACTTTGACTTCCGGCAGTATTCACAAACCACCCACAATGAAAACCAGCACCGACCTCGCTATTGCGCCTTCTTCACCAATTGCCTCCGACCGATCTTGACGTCACCCCCACTGAACTGGAGGTGCCACATGTGGTCGACCCCCCCCCCCCAGCCCTAAAATCCAACCCGCCCCCCCACCTCCACTCCCTCTGATGACTGAGACTCCCTGCGCTACATTTCTACGCCATATATTGCAGGGGGGTAGTGGGCAAATGCGCGCGCCACTTTCTTTCATGCCAAGTTGGGAATTCCCCCAATTCTTCTTCCCCATCTCCTTGGCTTACGCCCTAGTTTCGTGTGCTTCTGACTGGTGGTGGCACCCTGGGCACTGTGGCCACAAAAAAAAAAAAAAAAAAAAAAAAAAAAAAATGGCTCTGAGCACTATGGGACTTAACATCTATGGTCATCAGTCCCCTACAACTTAGAACTACTTAAACCTAGCTAACCTAAGGACATCACACAACACCCATTCATCACGAGGCAGAGAAAATACCTGACCCCACGGGAATCGAACCCGGGAACCCGGGCGCGGGATGCGAGAAAGCTACCGCACGACCGCGAGCTGCGGACACACTGTGGCCACACCTCACATTTTGACCCCAGCCCATTCTTTTGCACACCCCATCTATTTTCATTCCCCTACACCTTGTTAAAGTCCTCTGTACGCCTTTTCTTAAGGAAAAAAATAAAAATAAATTGAAAAGGCGCTAGAAGGATTCGCGTACATCTTGTCGGTAGTAGATTTGAGTTTGCTGGATTGACCAGAAGGACAGCTGTCACGTTATTTATGACTGTAAAAAAAAATTATTTAACCTGTTTTCTGTTTCAAGTTTTAAAAAAATCCTGAGGAGGGCGGTTCAGGGACGGGAGGGGTTTGTGTCCTGGCCAAGCCTCGGGTTTCGACCCCTGCCCATCATGTGTCCTCTGGCCCGAAGCTAACCACAAAATCCTTGAAAACAAAGTAGTAGGCTTCGTGATCTATGAGCAAATAGCCGTGCGTCCACCCCCTCCACCCAAAGAAAAAAATCAATAAAAAATAGGATAAAAAAAGGATAGCGTCATTGACTAGTAATCACTACGTTCTAGGTCCCAGGGTCGACCCTCGCCACTGCTTAAATTTTAAATAAAAATCCTCAAAAACGGTGGCCGAAGACTTCCGGCATACATAGTCAGCTTCGTTCTGTCAACAGTCTTGTCAAAGAGGGCAGAGGAACTAACAGAGGCTCAGTGCACTCTCTTGCTCTGGGTGGAAATTTGCCCCTAAAAGGCGGAAGAATCGGAAGTGTGATGATGATTTCGCCATTGGCAATAGATCTCTGACTAGTGCCCCATTTGCATCCCAAGGAGGGGAATGCCAAGGGTAGGTGACCATAGGGTAAACACTGAATAACCAACCAATTCTACAAGTTGGAGATTGAGTCTGGATACAGTCAACACTGAACACAATTCGAGGTGACTTCTACTGTGTGGGCTCTAGCGATATCATGCGGTGTCGGACATTATCGCCGTCACCCACAGCTGCTGGTGGTTCTGAATGACACTGAGAAGTAAATCTACTCAAGGTATACACTTCGAATTTTATCGGTATGAATACGTAGTAGTGTAAAGAAAAATGAGAAACACAACTTCTTAATGTGCGTGGCAACGATGCATCCAGGTCCATAGGAAAATTCTTTTTTTCGAAATCTCCTCTTCCATTTTTTGTCTCATTTCGGTATTTTATTAATAGCAAGGCGTATAGCATCGTTAGTACCAAATTCAGTCCCATATAATGAAGTGGTATTCCAAAGACGAATTTGTCAAAAATAAGCTAGAAGTTATATGAAGGTGTGTTCAGAATTCGTTTGATCAAAACAATTCAGCGTCTTTTTGATTGTTGTATTGATTTATAACAATAATGTACACAAACAATTTGATTACGGAAGGACGGGGAAAAACGGAGAAGGAAATCGGCCGTGCCCTTTCGAAGGGACCATCCCGGGGTTTGCTTTAAACGATTTAGGGAAATCACGGAAACCTAAATCAGGATGACTGAACAGGGGCTCGAACCGTCGTCCTCCCGAATGCGAGTCCATTGTGCTAGCGACTGCGCTAGCCCGCTCGCTATTAAACCCAAAAAAAAAAAAAAAAACAACTATAAAGAGAAACGCAAATGTAAAACAAGATATTTTATATTCCATGAAGTTAAAAGGGAAGAATATGTTGTTGCTGCTGTGGTCCTCAGTCCTGAGACTGGTTTGATGCAGCTCTCCATGCTACTCTATCCTGTGCAAACTTCTTCTTCTCCAAGAAACTACTGCAACCTATCTCCTTCTGAATCTGCTTACTGTATTCATCTCTTGGTTTCCCTCCATGATTTTAACCTCCACGCTGCCCTCCACTGCCAAATTGGTGATCTCTCGATGCCTCATAGCACGTCTTACCAACCGATCCCTTCTTGTAGTCAAGTTGTGTCACAAATTCCTCTTCTCACCAATTCTGTTCAGTACCTCCTCATTAATTACATGATATACCCATCCAATGTTTCACTACCATACATGGCTACACTCCGTACAAATATTTTCAAAATTGACCTCCTGACACTTAAATCTATACTCGATGTTAACAAATTTCTCTTCTTCAGCAACGCTTTCCTTGCCAATGCCGGCCTACATTTTATATCTTCTCTACTTCTACTACCATCGGTTATTTTGCTTCCCAAATAGCAAATCGGATTTACTACTTTAGGTGCCTTATTTCCTAATATAATTCCCTCAGCATCACCTGATTTAATTTAACTACATTTCATTATCTCCGTTTTCCTTTTGTTGGCATATCTCTTATACCCTCCTTTCAAGACACTGTCCATTCCTTTCAACTGCTCTTCTAGGTCCTTTGCTGTGTCCGACAGAATTACAATTCCATCGGCAAACCTCAAACTTTTTTATTTCTTCGTCATTGATTTAAATTCCTACTTCAAATTTTACTTTTCTTTCCTTTACTGCCTGTTCAATACACAGCTTGAATTACATCAGGGAGACTACAGCCCTGTCTCACTCCCTTCGCAGCTACTGCTTCCCTTTCATGCCCCTCCACTCTTATAGCTGTACAAATAGTAAATAGCCTTTGGCTCCTTGTATTTTATGCCTGCCATCTTCAGAATTTGAAAGGAAGTATTCCAGTTAGCATTGTCAAAAGCTTTCAGTAAGTCTACAAATGCTAGAAATGTAGGTATAAATGTGCTATATGTAGAGTAATGTTGTATATGTATGTATCTGGGAAAGGCTTGTTAAAGAACCTAACATAACAATTGGCATTGAAACGGACACATATGGGACGCGCGTACAGCTATATAAAGGTTTTTCTAGCTTATTTCCTCCAAAAGCCTTCATCACTGAGGGCTGGATTTGATATTAACGATACTATACGTTTTGCTGTCAGTCAAATGTCAAAATGAAATAGAAAATCGTGGGGGGACAGGATTTAGAAGAAAATGACTTTATCGACAAATCTGGGTACACTGCTGTAGCCTACAATAAAAGCCATAGAACTTTTTTTTAAAAAATGTTACCGTCTAGAGGGTATTCCTTCAGAAATACGAAACTCAGGTTTTTCATGGGGGTGTTTCACACTCTTAACGTCCCTATGTGCACGTATGAAAATATATATGTCTCATATTTTGCCCTGTACTACAACATATTGAAGGCTGGTCAAATTCGAAGTCTGTTCCTTTGGTAGAGGTACTTGTGGATGGCATTTCTGCCAGCGAGAAAGGCAATTTTCACGTTTACTCGCTGTTCGGCTCTGCTTCCATCCGTGTTATAACACGGCCAAGGTCACACTGAATGTTTGAAGTGCAGGTACCTAGCCATCCTCGCATACGGTAGGAATCTGTCGTTTGATTTCGATAATGAGTAACATGGGCCTTAGAATGTATTTACTGCAATTACAGAGATGTCACATGTTCGCACGATCTATCACGGTTGCCATGACTTATGGAATGGCCCCCATATAAATGGATAATGGATATTATCGTGGGGTACGAACTGTACATAGACGTGAACTACAGAGAGATGGTGTTATACCAACAGTATGTGATCAAAAGTATCCGGACACCCCAAAACATGTACTTTTCCATATTAGGTGCATTGCGCTGCCACCTTCTGCCAGGTACTCCATATCAGTGACCTCAGTAGTCATTAGACATCGTGAGAGAGCAGAATGGGACGTTCAGTGGAAATCACTAACTTCGAAAGTGGCGAGGTGATTGTGTGTCACATGTGTCATACGTCTGTACGCAAGATTTTCACACTCCTAAACATCCCTAGGTCCACTTTTTTCCGATGTGATAGTGAAGTGGAAACGTGAAGAGACACACAAAGCACAAAAATGTACAGGCCGCCCTCGTCTGTTGACTGACAGAGACCCCCGTCTGTTGAAAAGGGGCGTAATGTGTAACAGGCAGACATTTATCCAGATCATCACACTGGAATTCCAATCTACATCAGTATCCACTGCAAGTACTATTACAGTTAGGCGGGAGGTGAGAAAACTTGGATTTCATGGTCGAGCGGCTGCTCATAAGCCACACATCACGTCGGTAATCCGTGCGGTTAGAGGCGTCCGGGTTACGTGGCCTCTCCCGCCGGAGGTTCGAGTCCCCTGTCGGGAATGGGTGTGTGTGTTATTCTCAGCATAATTTAGTTTAACTTAGTTTAAATAGTGTGTAAATCTAGGGACCGATGACCTATGGGGGTTGGTCCCTTAGGAATTCTCACAGACACGCAGGAGTAAATGCCAAACGACGCCTTGGTTGGTGTAAGGAGAGCAAGAATTGGACGATTGAACAGTGGAAAAACGTTGTGTGAAGTGAAGAATCACGGTACACAATATGGCGATCCGATGTCAAGGTGTGGGTATGGTGAATGCCCGGTGAACATCATCTGCCAGCCAGTGTAGTGCCAACAGTAAAATTTGGAGGCTGTGGTGTTATGGTGTGGTAGTGTTTTTCATAGAGGGGGCGTGCACCCCTTGTTGTTTCGCGTGGTACTATCACAACACAGGCCTACATTGATGTTTTAAGCACCTTCTTGTTTCCCACTGTTGAAGATCAATTCGGGAATGGCGATTGCATCTTTCAACACGATCGGGCACCTGTTAGTAATGCATGGCCTGTGGCGGAGTGGTTACACTATAGTAACATCCCTGTAATGGACTGGCCTGCACAAAATCCTGAGCTAAATCCTATAGAACACCTTTGGGATGTTTTGGAACGCCGACTTCGTGCCAGGCCTCATCGACCGACATCGATGTGTCTCCTCAGTGCAGCACTCCGTGAAGAATGGGCTGTCATTCCCCAAGAAACGTTCCAGTGCCTAATTGAACGTATGCCTGCGAGAGTGGAAGCTGACATCAAGGCTGAGGATGAGCCAATTCCAGAATTACCGATGGAGGGAGCCACGAACTTGTAAGTAATTTTCTGCCAAGTGTCCGGATAGTTTTCATCACACAGTGTATTTTACGATGTTATGAATGGGGAGGACGAAAAGTGACATGATTTTCAAATATAAATATAGGTACAAGAGGCTTTACGGTTAAACTTAGCCAAATGAGGAGGAAGAGTTACTTTCTGCTCACAGGAACAAACGATTAATTTTTATTACTTCTGGTCATTTATGCTTCTGTTGGGGTTGAAAATGAAGAACAGTATATGTTACATTGACCTAGTAATAAAACAAATCAAATGATTATTAATATCGCAATGAGAGAGCTAATACCACATATCAGCATATATCATCATATAATGGCTGGATGCATCCAAGAGGAAACACAGCCACCCATTCGGCATTTGTATGAGGCTTTCTTGAAAGATAAATATCGGGAAACGAGAAGCTAATCCACAATCCATTCGCGAACCCCGAATCAGGAAGTTAATGACATTATCAGAGGTAATCTAAGAACTCTTGTCTCAGAATGAACAACCCCTAACCGAACGTAACACCCAACTCCTATAGCAGCATTGCCGCTGCTGTCTCCGAAGGCAGCGATATCACCCACCAGGAGCTGAATCCCTCGCAAATGCAGATGATGTATATGGAAGGCTGCAAAAATCACAGTCGGGTGTCTGCTTCCCCTTCACACTGCAGGCTAGAGACTCCTCTCTGTGATAAATTTCGGAAACTAGCCAATGGGGCGCTTAGAGGAAGACTTCTCGTCCTCACCTCCCAGTGGAAGCGAGTGAAAATCACTACAATGATTATTAGAAAGCAAGAGGGACAGTATATATTTGCGTAACCCACTGCCTTGACACCTGCTTGTCTGAGAACTAGGATAACCATTTCCTATTGGTAAATTTGCTGCGGTATTACAAAGAGTGTTTCCCTTTGCGCTATAAAGACGTAGAGATAACATCCACCAGAAAGAGTCATTCCTCTAGCTCCGCCCATCGAAGCAACTCCAGGCTCGCTGGTGCAAGAAGCGCCCATTATTAGAGAATGAGGATAAGGCGACGCTGTAGCTTGGCTCTCAGCTATAGGTCGCCAGCCAGCCAATCGCCTGCAGGAGGGCCTTACTTTCCAGCTTGCCTCGGACCACCTACATAAGGCACGTAAATGTGCGCCTTTTATCACAGCGACTTCCCGTAGAGTGTGCGCAGCCAGAACGTAATGGCTTTCTATTGACAGAGCGACCGAGTGGGTCGGGAGCCCGTCACCTGTTTCCCCTCCACAGGGGCCCACCCGCCGTGCACATCTGAGACCAAGAACCAACATTTACGTTACTCGTTGAAGAATTCGTATACTGCTAGTACCATGCATGGACCAGCAAATCCTGCCACATTAAGATCAGGGGATAGGAAGGGGAAGATCTCATACATTGTCTTTCTACATCTAGATGACTGCTCTGCCATTTACATTTCAGTGTCCGACAGAGGGTTCATCGAACCCCTTCCTTCAATGCTTCTAATAATTATCATTGTTTTGCCAATCCCCTTCTTATTAAGGGGCAAAAATTAAATAGTATAGGTTGTCCTCAATGTAATGACCCTTCTGGCAATTAGCAGGTCTTAGTACACATTGTCCACAATCTCTCGACCACATCTGACCACGACAAGGGAGGATCACTCTGAAACGTCCCCTTAGAAAAATTTATACTAGACAAGACTGGTCTATATGAAACGTCCCCTTAGAAATATTTATACTAGACTGTGCTTAAACTGACACACAATATTTTTAGCGCAACGCAATCTGACTTCCAAAAATCCCTACGAAAGAATGGCCCTGACTAACATTAACCTATACGTTTCACAAATCACTTACCTCACAAAAATCTTCGTTACTCAAGCTACTGCATTACAGCGAGCGCCACTACTGCCAGCTAAATAAAAGATTCAAACTACTGAAGGCACTAACTACTGATAGGCATAGTTAGCAAATGAAAGATTTTAATACAGAACAAGCAATGTATTTACCTTAATAGTCATAATATATATATATATATATATATATATATATATATATATATATATATATATCAGTTCGTGACACCAATTCTTACAAATTTCAAAACTCCGCCATCTCTCTCCCCACGTCCACCACTGCTGGCGGCTCACCTCCAACTGCGCAACGCTACGCGCTATTAGCATCCAGCTGCTGCTGCCCAACACTACAATGGCAGACAACAATGCAAACCAGCCACAGACTGCACACGGCACAGCCAGTGATTTTTATACAGAGCGCTACGTGGCGGCGGCGTTACCAATAAAAAAACCTAAACAGCCTACTTACAACTCTATTGTTTTCCAAGCACATTGTAGCCCCCTCACACCTGCCCCAGTCATTCGAGAACTTGTACTCCCTGTAGCATTCTGTGACATCCCATTGATTGGAGACTAACTGCAACCGATCTAGAGAATGACAGTCCCACACGTAGGTAGAACGGCTGCTAATGATGGCTGCGTTTGGACTGTTACCACGAATGGGAAGCATGAACTGCGATGAATGGCATCCCACTGTGATCGGCAATGAATCGTGGTTCTGCAGTAGCCCGGAGTGTGGTGGAAACTTGGGGAGAGGTTTCTTTCTCCCAGTCCATGGTGAACAGAACTGTATTTCTCGTAGCGCCTTGGTATACGGAGCCATCGATTATGACTTGAGCGCGCTGCTGGTAGCGGTCGAGTGAACTCTGATGGCAGTGGTACGTCACGGACGTCCTGTGTCCTTACACGACAGTATCAAGGTGTCATTTTTCAGCAGGACAATGCTCTTCCATCCGCTGTAAGTTTCTCTATGGACTGTCTGCGTGATGTGAGATGCCCCCGTGGGCAGCACGATTCCGCAATAAAACAAGAGCTGGTCCAGCTCGGACGTCAGCTCCGTCCCAGTGGCTGTATCCAGTTGTAACAACTGCGGGTCATCATGCCTCAAGAGAGGATACAACAGCTTCATAACACCCAGCACAACCGAATCAGTATGTGCGTCGGAGCCGGGTCATGTACTCGTACAACGTCATACTGATTAGTAGGCTCATATTGCCAAATTCCTTGTAAATTTGACAGTATTTCGTTGGAAAATAACATTATACGCCCTCTAAAGCAACGAAGTTTAATTTCGGTTCATCCTCCCCTACTGCATGTTTCACATTTTTTTGTCTGGAAGTGCATTTGAGGAACCCCCGCTAGGCACTGAACAGAGACTGTAGGCCAAAAGGGCTTGTGTGTTAACTTTCAAAGATAACACTGGCATTCCTAAAACGCTTTTCTTAATATTCAGTGTTTGTCAGCTTTTGAAAACTCATACTGAATGAAACATAAGCCACTTCTTAACGTCATTATGTAAATAATTAAGGTCTTTTGACAAACAGTATATTTCTCCTTTTTAACCAAATTCAATTACAATTAAAAATGCCATAATGATTCATTGTTTGCAGTATGTGCTACAGGAAGTTGTCATTTCCAGCTTCCGGCGTACCATATGACTAAACACTGATATTAATATTTGACCGTCATAATTGTTACTCACTCCACGTTTGTGTTTATCGAGATTATGTGCAGAGGAAGCCTGTTTTGAAATTCATTTGAGTTAGCGTATTAAGTTTCCTGAGAGTCATCTAGACGGGACTATTACGTTGGTAACATAATACTCCTTAAGTACACTACGTGCATATTAACTCCTTCACGAACCAAGTTCCAAAGTTCCATTAGCTTATTATTGCCGAACTAAATCAATCGAAAAATATGTCGACAACATGAGACTCGTAGTCTCGGAGAATGGTTTCTGATTATTTTCGAATTAAATCCATCGAAAAAAGATTTGGGCAACGTGTCACTAGTAGTCTCGGAGAATGGTTTAACATTTTCGCTCCCACACCGATGGCTCTGCCATTACAATTTTTTAACTCAGCTACTGACGATTTCTTCAGAATGCCTTTCAGTCAAAGTTCGGGAAATATGTAGTTTATTCTCCAATCCCAAAGAAATCTCCATCAGACTAGCCCAATATACTTCTAACGTGAAAGGGCAGTGATTTCTGGTTCCTGTAACAATTCCTGGACGGCTGTGTTTCCTCTAGGTAATGTGCGTGAATTCCTAAGGGACGAAACTTCTGAGGTCATCGGCCCGTAGACTTACACACCGCTTAAACTAACTTACGCAAAGAACAACACACACACACACACACACACACACACACACACACACATGCCCGAGGGAGGACTTGAACCTCCGGCGGGAGTAGCCGCGGAATTCGTGACATGGTGCCTCAAACCGCGCGGTCACAACGCCCGGCTTTTCTCTAGCTAAAGTCAGTGGCATTGCCATGGTGCCCCATAGATGAAGTGTCATTATATGTTATTTAATGACGAGAAAAGTCTACATAGGAAAAACGCAAAACCTGATGAATCAAAATATCGCTATATCGGTGAGCACCATAACGTTCGCGCTCGAAGAAAAACTGTTTTGTTTCTGTCTCTAGCTTTGAACCAGCGGAGGTTACTGTAATTTTCACGGAATGTGAATCTTTTCCTCCCAAGTTATCTGATCTTCCCCAGTGTCACTTACCCATACCCAGGGGAATATGAAAAATATAAATTGTGTGCAAAGAGAGAACTACCGATCAGAAAGACAAAAGGATGAAGGGATAATGGACTCGGATAGCAAGTTAAGTGAACTCAGTGGGCCATTAAGTGGAAAATAACTGGTTCCAAAAAAGAAAAATATGAGAAATAGAAACTGCGCAAAGATGAAATCCTTCCTTGAAGACCAATAGTCAACAATACGGTGCACCTTCTTTTGGTAGCGTTAGTACTTAATATAGCCACTTAGTTGAGAACTTGAGTTGACAAAAATGAACGTCATGTTTGCGATTCTGTTAATTTTGTTAACTGACAAACAACCTTCAGATATAGCTCTGAAATTTATAAGCTACGTTACATGTAGTTTCGTTATTTTGTAAGAACTCTCTTGTTAAGTGTTCATGACTAATTAGCTGTAAATACGAGAGGAAGATGACGTCATTAACTCAGTTCGATCTAATTTCCTCTAATTTAATTTGTAATTCTTAAGGATTATTTTGTGTAATATGATGGTGTAGCCATTCCATCTTCAGCGACTACATTCCTTACAGGCCAGAATGAAGAGAAAGCGCTACATTCTGTAGCTTCAGAATTACTTGATGCAGTGAAATTTCATCCACGAGAATATTAAATTTACCATACGACAATAGAAGTACGGGCGTATACAGTTTCCAGACTTAACCAGACTGGAAGAAAAAGAGGGATTAGTCGCAACTTACAGTTTATCCACCCGCACGATTTATTCTTGCAGTCATTAAGATGCAACCATTCTTAGCACAAGCAGCTCCTCCTAATGAACTTTGGACCACGGGTTCCAATTCTGGACGACGACGATGAATAACTGATGCTCCCATTAGCGGCATTAAAGAAAAACTTGGAGTGGCCACATCAGATTAGAAAAACTCTTGAAACGAGATGGCTATGATACCCGTGGGTGGGTAAAGAGGAGAGAGAGTTCATAATGTCATCTTCATTTTTCCTGAAAGTATAAACGAAATTATCTAAAGGTAGCCGGTATGACGATGGTATAATAAATGAAGTTGATATTTCGTTTGCCCACCTGGTGTCTATGAAGATTAATCTGCTGACACGAAAGTAAAAATATCTAAAGGAACTTGTAAATTTTGAAACTGTAATATGGATGAGGTGCACTCGTCGTTAAGGGAGCCGTCACAGAGGCTCAGCGTGTTCGGTCAAAGGGCAGACTTGTCTCTCCTCTGTAATAATAAAATAAAAAAAAAAACACACACAAACACTGAAGTATTCAGCAATGTACTTGAACGGGAGTCACGTGACGTCCGCCCAGACGAAGTGAAGAGAACAATGGCGAACAAAATGCAAAGGGGAAAAAGGGGTGGCGTATTTCACCAGTAATCAAAACTTTCTGGGTCCCAGATTCGAAGATTACAGTTCTTAAATTTTGAGTAAAAATCATCATTAGTGGTGGTCAATGACTTTCGGCGTAAGACGTTACCTTCGTTCTGCCAACATCTTTGTCAAAGCGGGTGGAGGAGCAGAAAAAAGTTCAAGGCACTCTCTCGCCGTTGGGGTGGGAAAGTTCCCCTAAAAGTTAGAAGAACTGGCAATGATCCATGGCATGACGATGCGAAAGGCAATGGAAACCACTACATTAAAGACACATAACTTGTATTTACGTTACATGTGGCCTGTAATTGAAAGTGCCATTATGATCTCTCCATTGGCAAAGTATTTTGGACTAGTTAACCATTCGGACCTCCGGAGGGACTGCCAGGGGGGTGGTGACCACGAAACAAGGCTGAATGACCAGTGGAAAGAGAACTTTCTACGAGTCGCGGCGTCTAATATCTGAAGTCTGGAAGTGGTAGGGAAGCTAGAAAATATAAAAAGAGGGGTGCCAAAACTCAATCTAGATATAAATGGGGTAAGTGAAGTGTTCAAGAATCACAAGAGAAGGAGGTGTACATGGGAAAGGACGAGAGTTACGGGAAGACTTCAGTTAGATTATGTCACGGTCAGGCAGGGGTTTCGAAATCAGCTATTGGATTGAAAGGCGTACCCAGCGGCAGATATACACTCACAATGCTGAAATGATGAAGATTAGATTGAAGATTGAGAGACTAGTTAGCAAGAATCATTCCGCAAAGATATGGGATACGGAAGTGCTAAGGAATGAAAGCGATAACCTTGAAGTTCTCGCAGGCTACAGATATTTCGATCAGTAGCAAGCTCAGTTCAAGACGAAGAGTAATCACGGCAGCTGGAAAGAAAAACGTACTTACTACGAACGTAGCTGTGAAGAAACTATAGGTAATACAAGAAATACTTCAATTCACGGGAGAAGTACGAAAAGGTTCAGGGAAATTCAAGAAAGCAGAAATACAAATCACTTAGGAATGAAATTACTACGATTTGTAGGGATGCTAAGAGGAAATTAAATTTAATAGATTTCAGCGGTGTTGCGTGCCGTTTGTGGCGAAATAACGACTTAATAAACTTTTGTAATCGTTCGCTCGCTGTGTTTTAGAGAGTTTTCAATGTGTTGAAGTCGTTAGTAATTTTCGTGGTTTAGTTTTCAACTGACGTTTATTATTCTTTCTAGTGAAACATTTCAGTAAAATTTTCATTTAGTGTTTTAACTTCGCTTACTGTTACAGTGGTAGTTTTAATTTTTTGGTTGTAGGTAATAATTTTGTGAAGTTTTGCTGGTATTGGTATCGGCTGTGTTGTAGTAGTATTAATACAAGTAGCTGCTTTCTTAGTAGGGAGAGAATTTCGAGACCATTATTGTTAGTTCTTAAATAGTTCTACTGGTGTAACTGAACTTTGGTAACGTAGACGTACAGTTTTTTTTCACTAACTGTAACATTTACCATGAGTGAAAAGTGTGGGCTCTGTCATAGATTTGCGAGTAGTGGATTACGGTGTGGGATTTATTCAACGTATTTTCAATTGGGGGAATGCAGTTGGGAAGACAGTGGTCATTTTATGGAGATTCTCGCCTGAGAATGTAGAATCTGTAGTAGAAACAAGTTAACAGAGGAGCAGGAGCGTAAGATCTGTGCCCTTCAGGTGCAGTTACAATGCTCAAAGGAGGAACTAGATAGGTTGAGGAGGGTGAAGAGTGGTTGGGGAATGGGAACTGGCAGTTGGCAAGAAGGTAGGTAGGAAGAGGAGGTACTCAGACAGTTTTACTTTGCATACATGCAATAGATACGACCAAGTGTCAGAGATGAGTGGAGAAAAGCCTCATGTAACCGTAGATATAGGTCACTTGCAGCAGTCCTCAGCAATTAGGAGACCTAGGTTAGTTGCAAAGTCTAGTAGAAAGAAGGTTCTGCTGCTAGGTAGTTCCCACGGTAGAGGTGTGGGCCAGCAGTTGCAGGAAGTGTTGGGGAATGAGTACCAGGTCACCAGCATTGTTATGCCTAGTGCAGGGTTGGCTCAGGTGACTGAAAGCATCGGTGAGTTATGTAAGAATTTTACGAAAGAGGATCAGGTAGTAATAGTGGGTGGAGCAGGGAGCAGTCTCGATAGGGACGGGGAATATGATGTCATTGGTGACTTGGTTGAGATAGCTACTCAAACTGGTGGTACTAATGTGCATTTCGTGCAACTGTTTCAGCGTCATGATCGGCCTCATCTTAATGCGGCTGTTAGGCGCGTTAATGTGGGGCTGGGGAGGGCACTGATGGCGGAGGGCATGGATCACATCTCAGTGGTGCCAGATGGGTCTGTCAGTAGATGGGGTTTCACCAGGCATGGCCTGTATCTCAATAGGTATGGGAAGGGGAGGCTGGCTAAGCTTATAGGTGACAGTGTAGTGGGTGGTGGTGGTGGTAGTGGTATCACTAATGGAAAACTTCCTATAGGAGTTGGTGTTAGAGCTGCACCTGTTTTAGACTGAAGTCAGCTGATAAGTATACCTGCTTAAAGGAAGCGCCTCTAACTAAGGGCTGACCTCCAGTGGATGCAATGTTTCCAAGTAGAGAAGGAATTAGCATATTTCATCAAAATATAACCGGTATTAGAGATATAGTTAGTGAACAGCTAATAGATGTTAACTCTGAAATTATTGGTATATCAGAGCACCACTTAAATAATTTGATAATTCAGAGGCTTCCTTTACCAGGCTACAGATTAGCTGGCTGTTTCTCAAGGAGTTCCTTGCGTGGTGGGGGAGTGGCTCTGTAAGTAAAAAACAGTATTTCATTTGAGCCCATAGACGTATCACAACACTGCACTGAACAGATATTTGAAAGTTGTCCAGCATTAGTTGAATTTAGTGAAACTAAACTTGTAATTGCTGTTGTTTATCGGTCCCCTAACTTCGACTTCAGAGGATTTTTGCTTAGGCTAGAGAGGGTTCTTGATTCACTTTGTAGGAAGTACCAGAAAGCACTTCTATGTGGTGACTTCAATATTAATTTTGTACATGATTGTGCCAGAAAAAGGATGTTGGTAGATCTCCTAAATTCATATGATCTGATGCAAACTGTGTTTTTTCCAACTAGGGTGCAGGGGAACAGTAGCACAGTCATAGACAATATTTTTATTCATTCTTCATTACTAGATAGGCATTCTGTTAGTAAAAGAGTGAATAGTCTTTCAGACCAGGATGCACAAATTTTAACACTAAAGGGTTTTTGTACTCTAACCAATGTCGTATTTAATTACAAACTGCGTAGGAAAGTTAATCCAACTGCAATAGAGAGTTTTTCAAAACTTGTCAAGGAACAAGAATGGCAAGATGTTTATAGTGCCGCTAATATGTATGATAAATACAATGCTTTCCCTAACACATTTCTCATGCTCTTTGAGAGTTGCTTTCCATCAGAACATTCTAAACGGGGTACTAGCAGTAATGGACAGCCCGGTTGGCTAACTAGTGGGATAAGGATATCATGGGACAAAGCGGGGATTATATCAAAATGTTGGAAGTAGTCACAATCAAGCTACAGTAGCCCATTACAAACAATATGGTAAGATGCTTAAAATGTTATTAGCAAGGCAAAATGAATGTGGTATGCAAATGTTGTTGTTTTTGTTGTTGTTGTCTTCAGTCCTGAGACTGGTTTGATGCAGCTCTCCATGCTACACTATCCTGTGCAAGCTTCTTCATCTCCCAGTACCTACTGCAACCTACATCCTTCTGAATCTGCTTAGTGTATTCATCTCTTGGTCTCCCTCTACGATTTTTACCCTCCACGCTGCCCTCCAATGCTAAATTTGTGATCCCTTGATGCCTCAAAACATGTCCTACCAACCGATCCCTTCTTCTAGTCAAGTTGTGCCACAAACTTCTCTTCTCTCAATCCTATTCAATACCTCCTCATTAGTTACGTGACCTACCCATCTAATCTTCAGCATTCTTCTGTAACACCACATTTCTAAAGCTTCTATTCTCTTCTTGTCCAAACTAGTTATCGTTCACGTTTCACTTCCATACATGGCTACACTCCAAACAAATACTTTCAGAAACGACTTCCTGATACATAAATCTATATTCGATGTTAACAAATTTCTCTTCTTCAGAAACGCTTTCCTTGCCATTGCCAGTCTACATTTTATATCCTCTCTACTTCGACCATCATCAGTTATTTTACTTCCTAAATAGCAAAACTCCTTTACTACTTTAAGTGTCTCATTTCTTAATCTAATTCCCTCAGCATCACCCGATTTAATTTGACTACATTCCATTATCCTCGTTTTGCTTTTGTTGATGTTCATCTTATATCCTCTTTTCAAGACACTGTCCATTCCGTTCAACTGCTCTTCCAAGTCCTTTGCCGTCTCTGACAGAATTACAATGTCATCAGCGAACCTCAAAGTTTTTACTTCTTCTCCATGAATTTTAATACCTACTCCAATTTTTTCTTTTGTTCCTTTACTGCTTGCTGAATATACAGATTGAATAACATCAGGGAGAGGCTAAAACCCTGTCTCACTCCTTTCCCAACCACTGCTTCCCTTTCATGTCCCTCGAACCTTATAACTGCCATCTGGTTTCTGTACAAATTGTAAATATCCTTTCGCTCCATGTATTTTACCCCTGCTAACTTTAGAATTGGAAAGAGAGTTTTCCAGTCAACATTGTCAAAAGCTTTCTCTAAGTCTAGAAATGCTAGAAACGTAGGTTTGCCTTTTCTTAATCTTTCTTCTAAGATAAGTCGTAAGGTCAGTATTGCCTCACGTGTTCCAAAATTTCTACGGAATCCCAACTAATCCTCCCCGGGGTCCGCATCTACCAGTTTTTCCATTCGTCTGTAAAGAATTCGTGTTAGTATTTTGCAGCTGTGACTTATTAAACTGATAGCTCGGTAATTTTCACATCTGTCAGCACCTGCTTTCTTTGGGATTGGAATTATTATATTCTTCTTGAAGTCTGAGGGTGTTTCACCAGTCTCATACATCTTGCTCACCTGCTGGTAGTGTTTTGTCAGGACTGGCTCTGCCAAGGCCGTCAATAGTTCTAATGGAATGTTGTCTACTCTGGGCGCCTTGTTTCGACTCAGGTCATTCAGTGCTCTGTCAAACTCTTCACTCAGTATCTTACCTCCCATTTCGTCTTCATCTACATCCTCTTCCATTTCCATAATATTGTCCTCAAGTACATCGCCCTAGTATAAACCTTCTATATACTCCTTCCACCTTTCTGCCTTCCCTTCTTTGCTTAGAACTGGGTTGCCATCTGAGCTCTTGATATTCATACACATGGTTCTCTTCTCTCCAAAGGTCTCTTTAATTTTCCTGTAGGCAGTATCTATCTTACCCCTAGTGAGATAAGCCTCTACATCCTTACATTTGTCCTGTAGCCATCGCTGCTTAGCCATTTTGCACTTCCTATCGATCTCATTTTTGAGACGTTTGTATTCCTTTTTGCCTGCCTCATTTACTGCATTTTTATATTTTCTCCTTTCATCAATTAAATTCAATATTTCTTCTGTTACCCAAGCAGCCCTCGTCTTTTTACGTACTTTATCCTCTGCTGCCGTCACTACTTCATCCTTCAGAGCTACCCATTCTTCTTCTACTGTGTGTATGCAAATAGAATAGCTAATTTACAGGATAAAATTAAAGCCATATGGTCCCTTGTGAAGGAAGTGTCTGGTCAGCAGCACAACGTTGACGATATAAAGTCAATTTGCAGTAATAATATTTCTGTTACTGATAAATCAGGTATATGTACACTATTTAACAACCCTTCTCTGAGCATTGCTGCTGAATTAAATAAAAATTTAGTATCTACAGGAAATCGTATAAATTTCTTAGCAAATGCCTTTCCGAGATTGACGTCTGAAATACTCCTCTGTGATACAGACAAGAGGGAGATTGAGACAATAATAACATCACTGAAGACTAAGGACTCTCATGGTTATGATGGAGTGTCTAGCAGAATATTAAAGTACTGAGCTGCACATGTTAACCCTGTATTTAGCCATATTTGTAATTTTTCCTTTAGGAATGGTAAGTTTCCTGACCGATTAAAGTACTCAGTAGTAAAGCCGCTTTATAAAAAGGGAGAAAGGGATAATTTAGATAATTTTACACTTATTTCTGTGCCATTAGTGTTTGCAAAAGTTATCGAAAAGGCTGTGTATGTAAGGTTAATTGATCATTTTATATCACACGATTTGCTATCAAATGTACAGTTCGGCTTTAGAAGTCGTTTAACAACTGAAAATGCTATATTCTCTTTTCTCTGTGAGCTACTGGATGGGCTAAACAGAACGTTTCGAACGCTTGGCGTATTTTTTGATTTAACAAAGGCATCTGACTGTGTTGATCACAGAATATTGCTCCCAAAGATGGACCATTACGGAATAAGGGGAGTAGCTCACAATTAGTTGACCTCTTACTTTAGCAACAGGCAGCAAAAGATCATTATTCACAATGTTGATCATGGCTGTGATGTGGGATCTGAGTGGGGTACTGTCAAGTGGGGGGTGCCCCAGGGATCAGTGTTGGGGCCTCTCCTGTTCCTTATTTACATAAATGATATGTCCTCTAGAATTATGGGTAACTCTAAAATATTTCTGTTTGTTGATGACACTACCTTGGTAGTAAAGGATGTTGTGTGCAACATTGACTCGGTTTCAAGTAGAGCGCTACATGACCTCAGGTCATGGCTTGTAGAAAATAAACTAATGTTAAATCACTGTAAGACTCAGTTTTTACAGTTCCTAACACACAATCCAATAAAACCTGCCATTTTAATCTCACAGAACGGGCATATGATTAGTGAAACTGAACAGTTCAAATTCCTATGTGTTCAGATAGATAGTAAGCTATTGTGGAAAGCCCACGTGCAGGATCTTGTTCAAAGACTTAATACTGCCATTTTCACTCTTAGAATGGTATCGAAACTGAGTGATATTTCGACACGTAAATTAGTCTACTTTGCTTACTTCCATTCACTTATGTCGTATGGTGTTATGTTTTGGGGTAACTCTTCCCTTTCTAGAAGGATATTCTTGGCTCAGAAACGGGCGGTTCGGGCTATAAGTGGTGTGAGTTCACGAACCTCTTTTCATGAGTCTGGTTATTTTGACACTGGCCTCTCAATATGTATATTCCTTATTGTCGTTTCTTGTTACCAATATTAGTTTATTTCCAACAATAAGCAGCTTTCACTCGGTTAATACTCGGCAGAAATCAAACCTCCATTTGGATCGCATTTCCTTAACTCTTGTGCAAAAAGGTGTGCAGTATACTGCTGCATCCATTTTCAATAAGCTGCCACTCGAATTCAAAAATCTTAGCAGTAATCCACGTGCTTTAAAATAGAAACTGAAGAGTTTCCTCATGGGTCACTGCTTCTATTCTGTCGAGGAGTTCCTTGAAAAATTAAGATGATTCTCATTGTATTGCTGATAGCGTTTGCCTAAGCTTATGGACTGGTTTTCTTTCAGGTTCATGAACATTTATTTTTATCTGCTATTACTTTTTATGTTGTAAGTTCATGTGCTGACACGTTCCATGACCTTGGAGATTTGCTCCTCAGTTTGGTCCTGAGGAACATAACATTTAAATAAATAAAAAAGTGGCTACATGAAAAATATGAAGAAATCAAAAAGAAATTATTCTCAGAAGAACTGACTCAGTATACAGAAAAGATAAAACAATATTCTGCGAAATTAAAACCTATGATGGTCACATTAAGAGTGGAATGAGAATTCCAATGTTAAATGTAGAGAAGATAGCAGATGGGTGGAAACTGTACATTGAAGACCTCTGTGAGGGGAAATACATGTCTGCTGGTATGATAGAAGAGGCATCAGGAGTTGACAAGGAAGAGATAGGGAATCTGGTAGTAGCGTCATAATTTAAAAGAACTATGGATGACTTAAGATCAAATAAGGCAGAAGCGATAGATAACATTACACCGGAATTTCTAAAACCATTGGGTCAGATGCCAACAAAACGACTATTCGGGTTGGTGTGTAGAATGTGTGAGACTGGTGATATACCATCAGAGTTTCGGAAAAACAACATACCCACATAGTTCCAATGATAGTAAGAGCTACAAGTTTAAAAATTATCGCACAATTACCTCAGCAGATAATGCATCCAAGTTACTAGCAGGAATAACATAGAGAAGACTGCGATATGTTTGACTTTACGAATGGTGAAAGCATCAGAGGCACTTCTGCCATTGCGGGTGGTGATGGAAAGAAAAATCAAGACACGTTCATGGGATTTGTTGACCTGAATAATGCGTTCGTCAAAGTAAAATGATGTAAGAGGTTAGTAATTCTGAGAAAAATAGAGGTAAGCTATAGGGAAAGACGTTTAATATATGGTCTGTACAAGAATCAAGAAGGAACAATGAGATTGGAAGACCAGGAAACCAGTGCTCAAATAGAAAATGGTGTAAGCCAGAGATTTAGTCTTTCGCCTCGATTTTTCAATTTATACACCGAAGAAGCAATGACGGAAATAAAAGAAAGGAGCGATTAAAATTCAGCGTGGAACGATATTAATCATACGATACGCTGATGACATTGCCATTCTCAGTGAAAGTGAAGAAGAATTACAGGATCTGTTGAATGGAATAAACTGTGTAATGAGTACGTAATATGGATTGGGAGCAAATCGAAGAAAGCAGAAAGGAATGAGAAGTTGTGGAAATAAGAACAACGAGAAACTTATTTTCAGGAATGCTACCTAGGAAGCATTATAACCAATGACGGATGGAGAAAGGACATAAAAATCAAACTAACCGTCACAAAAAGGGCATTCCGGACCTAGAGAAGTCCACTAGTAAGAAACATTGGCCATAATTTGAGGAATAAAATTCTGGGAATGTAAGTTTGAAGTACAGCATTGTATGGTAGTGAAATTTGGACTGTGGGGAAATCGGAACATACGAGAATCGAAGCGTTTCGGATGTGGTGCTACAATGAAGGTTGAAGATTAGGTGGACTGATAATGCAAGGAATGAGGAGATCATCTTCAGAACCAGTGAGGAAAGGAATATATGAAAGGACTCACAAGAAGAAAGGACACGATGGCAGGACATGCGTTGAGACAACAGGGAAAATCTTCCAAGTTTTTAGAGAGAGTTTAGATTATACAACTCTGACATGAAAAGGATGGCACAGGAGAGGAGCTCGTGGTGGGAGTCGCATCGTACTTCAAAGCAGATAGAAAACTGAATACTTCGAGGAAAAAGTTAATAAACTACAAGAGCCTGAGTTTTCGCTGCCTGTCACTCCAACAGCTGTTTTATGCTCGTTTGACATGAGCCAAAAAAATTAAACAGGCAAGACTTAATACTCAGACGTTTGTCGTGAGCTCGCCACAGGAATACCTGAAACTGCTACACGTTCTCGTTATTTCCTTGCAGACAAACAAAAATTACGCGAAGTGAAATGTAGGGTGAGAAGGGCTATGCGAGAGGCGTTCAATGAATTCAAAAGTAAAGTTCTATGTACCGACTTGGCAGAAAATCGTAAGAAATTTGTCTTATGTCAAAGAAGTAGATGGATCTAAACAAAATGTCCAGACACTATGTCACCAAAACGATACAGAAACAGAGGATGACAGACTAAAGGCCGAACCGAAATACTAAATGTCGTTTTCCAAAGCTTTTTCACAGAGGAAGACTGCACTGTAGTTCCTTCTGTAGATTGTCGCACAGATGACAAAATGGTATATATCGAAATAGACGACAGAGGGATAGAGAAACAATTAAAATCTCTCCAAAGAGGAAAGGCCGCTGGACCTGATAATTCGATTTTACACAGAGTACGCGAAGGATCTTGCCCCCCTTCTTGCAGCGGTGTACCGTAGGTCTCTAGAAGAGCGTACCTTTCCAAAGGATTGGAAAAGGGCACAGGTCATCCCCGTTTCCAAGAAGGGACGTCGAACAGATGTGCAGAACTATAGGCCTATATCTCTAACGTCGATCAGTTGTAGAATTTTGGAACAGGCGGTCGTATGAAACCCAGCTCGCGCTATTCGTCCGCGAGACTTAGAGGGCCATAGACACGGGTTCACAGGTAGATGCCGTGTTTCATGACTTCCGCAAGGCGTTCGATACAGTTCCCCACAGTCGTTTAATGAACAAAGTGAGAGCATATGGACTATCAGACCAACTGTTTGACTGACCTGGTGGATGACATCGGAAGTTCACTGAGGCTTTTTGCAGATGATGCTGTGGTGTATCGAGAGGTTGTAACAATGGAAAATTGTACTGCAATGCAGGAGGATCTGCAGCTAATTGACGCATGGTGCAGGGAATGGCAATTGAATCTCAATGTAGACTAGTGTAATATGCTGCGAATACATAGAACATAGATCCCTTGTCATGTAGCTACAAAATAGTAGGTCAGCAACTGGGAGCAGTTAATTCCATAAATTATCTGGGAGTACGCATTAGGAGTGATTTAAAATGGAATGATCATATAAAGTTGATCATCGGTAAAGCAGATGCCAGATTGAGATTCATTGGAAGAATCCTAAGGAAATGCAATCCGACAACAAAGGAAGTAGGTTACAGTACGCTTGTTCGCCCACTGCTTCAATACTGCTCAGCAGTGTGGGATCCGCACCAGATAGGGTTGATAGAAGAGATAGAGAAGATCCAACGGAGAGCAGCGCGCTTCGTTACAGGATCATTTAGTAATCGCGAAAGCGTTACGGAGATGATAGATAAACTCCAGTGGAAGACTCTGCAGGAGAGACGCTCAGTAGCTCGGTACGGGCTTTTGTTGAAGTTTCGAGAACATACCTTGACCGAAGAGTCAAGCCGGATATTGCTCCCTCCTACGTATATCTCGCGAAGAGACCATGAGGATAAAATCAGGGAGATTAGGGCCCACACAGATGCATACCGACAATCCTTCTTTCCACCAACAATACGAGACTGTAATAGAAGGGAGAACCGATAGAGGTACTCAGGGTACCCTCCGCCACACACCGTTAGGTGGCTTGCGGACTATGGACGTAGATGTAGATGTAGTTTGTTGGCAGTTGCAGTGAAGAATGAGAGAAATGAGAAAAGAAAAGGAACAATTAACGTCGCTTATTAGAGACAGAGTTGATAACATGTAAGGAAGAAACCAACTGGAGTCAGTGCTGAACGAACTATCACACCGTGTACCTGAAGTAATGTGCAGAATCCCCGGAGAACGTAAAGGAGAGTAGGGGGGGGGGGGGGGGGGCGGCGAGAATTTTAATCAAGCACCACTCCAATGCAGTCTGCTTCGTGAGCATTGTTCATTTTGCTCGCAAAATGCTAGAACAATAAGCGAGCGCTAATAGTTGAACACACCTGCCCTCCACTCGTTTACAGCTCTGTGGATATGGGCTGCTGTAAAGAACAATGACGGAAAATCGTTCCGCTGTCTTACACAGGTTGCGATGGGGTTATTTTTCAGTCAAATTCCTCTGGCTTTTACGTATCGGAGTACAGGTAGCTAATTTCATTCTTCAAACAGACCTTTATACCATCATCCCGCAGTCATAATGGGAACGTCTAGAGCATGCTAGTATTATGTGCTTTTCAGGGACACGAAGAATATTTTCAGCTTCATGAGTAGAGCTCGAAGAAGGTGGAGCGTTAACCTACTATGAGGTCAACTAGTCAATTATAAGAACAGATTGTGGCCCCAGAGTCGTTAGTGAAACCTCCATTGACAGTCGTTCCAGGGGCACCGAACTTGTTATTATGTCAACATGTTGCGACAAAGGTATTTGTTATTACCTCAAAATAATGATGCAGTGATCAGCCTCAAATAAAGCACGTACGTCTTGGGTGAAAGTTGGCAGACCTTAACGGTAAGTGTGTGAAAAGAAAAAAAATAATTTCAGCTTACCTCTTGTCTTGAGCCGATGTTCCGTCGGTAAAGTCTTTCCTGTAATGTTCATAAAATCAACAGCAAGCTCCAACAGATCATGTTTTTGTCACGTTCGCGTCAGTAATTTTTGATGGAAGACATCTGAGAACAATTCTTTTCGTCTGTTAGTACGTCAACTGAAACCAGAAGTGTATAGTCCTCACTTCTGGTCGAGTTGGTTCACTAATGAGTTATTGCAACAGGATTAGTGATTAAAGGATGTATGAATTTCTAATCAAAATAGGAACAAAAAATATTTTTTGATTGTAACCCTTTAACTACAATAAAATTCATTATTACAAAGAAAATCAGTTTTGAAATAAACCGTGACGCTTTTGTCTCTTACACTGCTACTTTTTACAGCCTTCTATTGGCGAAGCTCAGATAAAAAGTAATTACAAATGAGACAGTCTTACGACGTACTTCTTATCCTAACGGAAACTTACATACAAGAGAGAGCTAGATACAAAGTGTCTGATAATAAAAAAAACTACACAGATGCTTCTGTAGATAGATTAATTATTTGTCAGTCGCAGATGTTGATGAAACTTCCAATGATTTTGTCCCTTTTTAAACACCGCGAGTGTCTCCTGTCTGGAGTCAGCGCTTGAATTCTCGCATCAGAAAAATGTACTCCTTGGTTACTGGCAGAGATCTTAGGACGCTCTGTCGTCTATCCGCACATGTTCTTGGACATGAACGGAAGATAATACAATGTCAGTATTTGTTCTTGTCAGCTGATCCGTATTTTTAATGGAAAACTTTTGACGTACGTCTTTTTGACAGTTGAACAGGGTAGTTGGAAAGTTCGTAAGCGACGGCAGAAAGGAAATAGAACACAAAATTATAATGAAGCTTTCGATACCGACTAAGTAGGTTGTTAGCTTCCACTGCTTCGTCACTTGGTGGTGGTGGTCCAGCGTCCGCAGATAGGGCGTGTTCACGACGACGATTAAGTTCGTAGCATGTTCTTGCCACCATTAGTATCTTTCTGCGAATAAGGAATTACGCAGAAAGCGCTGCAGGGCCACAGAGCATTGGACTTACTTACCTCAAGCCGTTTTAGGGATATCGAAGGTTTGTTCGCACTATAAATAAGTTCAACAAACATTGGAATGTAGAAGAGGATACATTTCTTAACTCTGCAATTAGCGGGAGCTCTAGAAAAAAGGATTACACAGCCTGTATGTTGTATCTTTCGTTTCAGCATCAGGTAGTAATAGCAGTAAGCAGGTAAATGCAGCAACGGTGCAAGCAATCCTTCGTTGCGTGTTCAGTACATTGGTTCAGAGAGATCACTATTTAAGATATTTTTCCTTAACGTTCTTCATTGTTTCATTTGAAATCCGTTCACTATATCCATCATCAAGAGTTCCTCTTAGGCTCTCGCAGAACTGAACTAATGCAGGAATCCCGAACTATGTTCCACGGAGCACTGGTGTTCCGCTAGAAGTGACTGAATGCTCCTCAAAAAACTATTAATAACATGGTGTCCTTTCTGACGTTTTGAAGATACTAATTACTTTTTTAAATGTGTTATGTTTTCTGTGTTATTACTTATGATTTAAAATTGAACCAATCGATAAAACAAGTTTTTCTCATTTAAGAAATTTAATTATCCTCGAAATAAACAAGGTGTTTTATCGAAGTACCAGGATTCTCAAACTCTATCGTCAGAGGAAAGGTTGGGAGCTCCTCAGCTACTGTTAGGAGAAAAATTCTTGTTACTAAAAGTTTTCTTGTTATGGTATTGATTTTTCTGTAGATATCGAAAAGTACAGCTATACTCTGACTTTGGTCCCCGAAATCAATAAATGATTCCTGCACTCTGGCTTACACAAAGAGACTTTTCCTGTATGTTGGTAAAAATAAATAGGAATCATTATAAAATTTTGACTATTCATTTCGAATCTTTGGTTAAACTTAAATATTGAAAAATTATTTTAATTGTTATGTAGTTTTACGTAAAATTAATTCTTCAGAGATCTTAATTAATAATCATTCAAGCTTTTTCCCGTAATTTTTTTCACCTTAAACACCTTTTTCAATCGTCGTATATATCGAAAATCATGAAAATGAATGTTATTCTGTTCTTAACAAGATGTCAGTCGTATTAACAACTTGGCAGATACAACAGACTTTTACACTTGAGCAAATTGACATGCACACCACTATAAAATTTCTGTAATATACACATTTAATCCCCCTAATACAATACGTTTCGTACTTACTTATCACTGTATAATAATTAAATATAAACAACGCTGACGATCGCAACGACATCTGCCTCTGACCGTGGGGTGGTAGATTTTCCGCAGCCATGCCAGGCAGACCCGGAACGGTGGAAGTATACGACGCTGGTCTCTTATGGTATGGCTAAAAAAAAAAGTAATTTCACTAACTGCTTTGATAGTTTACCTTAAAGCCATCATTAAAAAACGCAGTGCGCCGAAACGTTTGACACATTGTGATGCGTACTACCTATTATTATCTAATTGCCAGTTACAATAAGGACGATCACACGTATCTTGCGATTCGACCGTGGAAAGATGGAAGGTGTTTCTACATTTTTTTTCTTTTTGATACATTTAACCTTCATTTCAATACTTGTGCATCACTTAAGTTTTTGAAAAGTAACACAACGAAAGAAGTATACGTAAAATAAATATAGTTTCTCTCTCAGGGCGCCCATAATTTCTCACCCCGTGTCTTATCTTCAGCTCAAAATCTATGTTTCATCTCTTGGGAATTTCAAGTACAAACTGTTTTCAGTGATCTTATGTAAACTTCATGTGACATTGATATCTTAAATTAATTATAATATCACTGATATAGTCCGCTTTTACTGGATTATTGTCCGATAGGAATAGCTGTTGTTTATTCAGATTAACCTGTATCTACTTTGCCTGTGGTGTGTCCTGTCGCTGCAATTAGTTCAATGATTGTAATTAGTATTATTAAGAAAACATGATTTACACATTCAGATATTCGAAGGTACTTCTATTCAAAAACTGAATTGTGACGCTCAGCGCACTGACTGGATGACACCGACAGTCTTCTTGCAAGGTGTTGACAGACTGACTAAAATGTACGACTAACTACGCGCCTTGACAATGTTGGAGCCATGAAATATGCTTCATCTGTGTTACTTACACAATACTGCTCGTTCTGGTTTTTTTTTTCACTTTTATCTAATCCCATATTATGATTTAATCAATTATAGCTTTCACATCGAATTTCTGACGCGCTCAATAATTTTATGTAAAGCAAGGTAGATTATATTTAACAATATGGATGTAATGCTCTATATAACTTACAATTTTCCTGTAACAGTTTAAAATAGGGCAGCATATAAATTTGTGTTATAAATTACAAGTTTGTAATTGTTTTTGAAATACGAGAATTAGGTCCTTTTCTGCCTCTATCGTAGGTGTCGAACTTAATAATGGTATTATAACAATGCTATTCTTCATTTAATACTGTGTTACGTTGAAGTTTTCAAGTTATCTAATTGGGGCTGATGATCGCCACAAAACCTATAAGCACAGGTCAATACTCTTTCATGCTTGTTCCACAATGTATACTAGTGAGTGTGACAGAGATTCCTTTTACTAGATACATATTTATTGAACTGAGCGTTTTTGTGCAAATGCATACATAATAACAATTAAAATTCTTCGCAAGATTCATAACTAAAATGTAAGCCAGTTAGTCCAAATACAACGAAACTTCCTTAATATTAGTTTTTGAGTGAACATATCATTTTATTAGTGATTCATTAATCATAGAAGTATTTTTTTCCTGTATGGCAGTTTCTCTTTCTTAAAGCTGCAGTCCCTCCGTGAACTATGAGCCTTACCGTCAGTAATGTAAGTGCCTCAGCGATACAGGTAGCCGTACCATAGTTACAACCACAACAGAGGGGTACGTGTTGAGAGGCCTCAGGCGTGTGGTTCCTGACGTGCGGCAGCAACCTTTCCAGTAGTTGCAGCGGCACCAAACTGGAAGATTGACTCATCTGGCCTTGTAACATCTACCAAAACGGCCTTGCTGTCCTAGAACGGTGAACAGCTGCAAACAAGGGGAAACTACAGCTGTAATATCTCCCGAGGCCATGCAGCTCCTCTGTATGGCTAAATGATGATGGCGTCGTCTTGGGTAAAATATACCGGAGGCAAAATACTCTCCCATTCGGATCTCCGAACAGGGACTACTGAGGAGGATGTTGTCATCAGAAGAAACACAACTGGCATTCTACGGATCGGAGAGTGGAATGTTGAATTCTTTAATTGGGCAGGTACGCAACAAAACCTGAAAACGGTAGGCTGAATTTAGATATAGTGGGAATTAGTAACGTTCGGTGGCAGGAGGAACAGGACTTCTGTTCAGGTGAATACAAGGGTATAAATACAAAGTCAGATAGGGGTAATACGGGAGAGGGTTTAATTATGAATAAAAAATAGGAATGTGAGTAGGCTACTATGAACAGCATAGTGAATGCATTATTGTAGCCGAGGTAGAGGTGATGCCTACCACTACCAACGTAGCATAAGTTTATATGCCAACTAGCTCCGTAGATATTGTAGAGATTGAAGAAATGTATGGTGCGATAAAAGAAATTATTCAGTTAGTTAATGGTGACGAATATTTAATTGTGAGCGAAGACTTGAATTCGATAGTAGAAAAAGGAAGAGAAGGAAAAATAATAGGTGAATATGGACTGGGGGAAAGGAATGAAAGGGGATCCCGCCTGGATGAATTTTGCACACAGCGTAATTTAATCAGTGCTAACACTTGATTTAAGAATCATGAAAGAAGACTGTATATGTGGAAGGAGCTTTGAGACACCGGAAAGTTTCAGATTGATTATATAATGATAAGACAGAGTTTTATGAATCAGATTTTAAATTTCATGACATTCCCAGGGGAAGATGTGGACTCTGCGCACAATGTATTAGTTATGAACTGTAGATTAAAATTGAAGAAACTGTTAAAGGATGTAAGGAGATCGGACATGGATAAGATGAAAGAACTAGAGGTTGCTGAGAGTTTCAGAGGTAGCATTAGGCGTCAGATTACTCTAATGGGGGAAAGGAATGCAGTAGAACACGAATTGGTAGCTTTAAGTGACGATCATTTTAAAAATACAGCAAATGGAGTAGGCGAAAGCAATACAGACGTTTAAAAAAAGTTGACAAGATGTGCAAAATAGCTAAGCGAGAATGGCTAGAAGACAAATGTAAAGATTTAGACGCATATTTAACTAGTGGAAAGATAGATATCGCCTACAGGAGAATTAAAGAAGCCTTTAAGGAAAGGAGAAGAAGCTGTATGAGTATCAAGAGATAAGATGGAAAACCAGTCCCAAGTAAAGAAGGCAAGCTGAAATGTGGAAAGAGAATATAGAGGTCTATACAAGGCAGATGAACTTGAAGGCAATATTATGAAAAGGGAAGTGGACGTAAATGATGATGAAATTTGAGATACGATACTGCGAGAAGAATTTGGCAAAGCTCTGAAAGATCTAAGTCGAAACAAGATCTCGGGGGCGGATGATATTCCCTCAGAATTACTTATAGCTTGAGAGAGTCAGCCATAACAAAACTCTTCCCTCTCTGCGCTAGATGTATTAGACAATACCATCAGATTAAAAGAGGAATGTAGTAATTCCAATTCCAAAGAAAGCAGTTGCTGACAGCTGTGAAAATCACCAAACTACCCGTCTAATCAGTCACTGTTGCAAAATACTAACACGAATTCGGTTCAGAAGAATGGAATATCTAGTGGAATCCGACCTAGTGGAAGATCAGTCTGGTTTCGGAGAAACGTAGGAACACGAGAGGCAGTACTGACCCCCCCACAACTTATCTTGGACGATTGTTTAGGGAAAGGCAAACTTACGTTTATAGCATTTGTAGATTAGAGAAAGCTTTGACAATGTAGACTGGAATACACTCTTTGAAATTCTGAGCTACAGGGCTAAAATACAGGCAGCGAAGGTTCAAAAATGGCTCTGAGCTTTATGGGACTTAACACCTATGGTCATCAGTCCCTTAGAACTTAGAACTACTTAAACATAAGCCTAAGGACAGCACACAACACCCAGCCATCACGAGGCAGAGAAAATCCCTGACCCCTCCGGGAATCGAACCCGGGAATCCGGGCGTGGGAAGTGAGAACGCTACCGCAGGACCACGAGATGTGGGCAGGGAGCGAAGGGCTATCCACGACTTGTACAGGAAACAGACGGCAGTTATAAGACTGGAGGGGCATGAAAATAAAGCAGTGTTCAGGAGGAAGTGAGACAGGGTTGTAGCTTATTCCCGATGTTATTCAATCTGTACATTGAACAAGCAGTAAAACAAACCAAAGAAAAATTTGGAGTACGAATTAAAGTTCTGGGAGAAGAAACAAAAACTATCTGATGACATTGTAACTCGGTCATAAATCGTAAGGGACTGGGAAGAACAGTTGAACGGAATGTACAGGGTCTTGAAAGGAGGATAAAGGTGAACATCAACAAAAGAAAAACAAGGATAATGAAATGTAGTCGAATTAAATAAGTTGATGCTAAGGCAATTAGACTAGGAAACAAGGCACTTACAGTAGTACATGAGTTTTGGGCAGCAAAAGAACTGATGAGGCCGAAATAGAGAGGATAATAAATGGCAGGAATAGTATTTCTAAAGAAGACATATTTATTAATATCCAATATATATTTAATTGTTAAGAAGTCTCTTGTGAAGGTATTTATGGTCTGGAGTAAAGCATGTATGGAAGTGAAAGATTTAAGATAAACTGTTTAGATAAAATAAGAAGAGAAGTTTTCTAAAAGTAGTGCTACAGAAGAATGTTGAAGATCGGATTGGTCGATCACGTAACTAGTGAGAAGATACTGAAAAGAATTGAGGAAACAAGAAATTTGGGGCACAACTTGACCATAAGAAGGGATCCGTTAATAGGACACTTTCTGAGATACCAAGAGATCATCAATTTAATACTGGCGACTCAGGATGATGTAGGTTGCTGTAGTTATTCGGAGATGAAGTGGCTTGCACAAGTTAGAATTGCATGGAGAGCCGCATGAAACGGGCATTTGGTCTGAAGACCACAACAATAAAGCTACAATAGTACTAAAAGTATTGGAACAGAATGTTATCAAATCTATTTTTCCTACAGTCAAACATCAAGCCTCTCCGACTTCACAGAGCATTACTTGTAATCTAAAAAATGTTATCACCTGTGCTTGAAAATCTGGCCTGTCCAGCTGAAAATACCAAGGACAAGTAAAATTAGACCCATGGTTAACTGTAGCTCTTCTCAGTGTTGAACAAGGAAAAGGACCACACTATCAGGTGATCACTCACATTGCTCAGATAGATAAGTGAACGAAGAATATATGGTGCATTTTAACCGTGGTTTACTGAGAAAACCCAGGGGATCGTTCATATCAGTATCGGATACACTTACTGAAATATCTTCAAGAGTACTTTACACCCAAATACCACTCAACAGTTTTTCTGTGGTAGAGAACTAATTTTCAGCTTAGTAGATATAACCGAAAAAGCCAGTCCTGTTTAATCTGCTTTCTAAATATTCAAGCCTTTGTGCTATTACAAGCTGAGAATCTGTAGTCGAAAATTCATTTTAGGGTTGAGTTGAAAAATTATATTCTTAAGTAGATACTGTAGTTCATTATTTAAATGTAAAATGTTGTTATTTGTTAAGAAAACTATGAAACTATGTCAACAAAAACAAACTATGGTACCTAACTCACAAAATTTTTATGTTGGTAATTACACTGGAAAAATTACTAACTTCTCCCTCTACTGTGTCTCCAGCTTGCAATTTAACTCTTACGTCAGCTTGAAACTGCGCCGGCGTGGATAATTGAGTTTGAGTTTCGACCGCACAAGTACAAGATAACTTGGGTGGAAGAGGCACATTTCACTCCCCCTTGCGGGTATTGCCAGTTACAATTTCGCTACGCAGTATATGAAAGGACTGGAGAACACCGAGTCCTGTGGGGCAACAGCGTAGTATTACAAGTACAAGTACGAAAAGAAGACGATTTGTCACGCTTGTAATGTCTTACCACTTCCCTTGTATCTCCAGAAAAAAACACACACACAGAAAGAGAGAGAAAGAGAGAGAGAGAGAGGGGTGGGGGTCGGGGAGAGTACTGGAAGAGTCAATATTTGTGAAGAAATTCAAGTAGTCAAGTACTTGCCTTGTTTACCCAGACTGAAAGCATAAGTGGTAGTAAAACGTCAGAACACACTCGCCAAAAATTTCCGATAGCAGCCTTCCGTTTCTCTGGTGCGAAGATTCTCCTCTTCGCGTCAGGCACCTAACTCGAAAGAATGGAACCGGTGAACGGCATTACGGGGGTGTACATAAGAAATCGAGCCCCTGAGGAAGCTTATTCACCAGAGCAGTGGGCGGGACGTGCTCTGCTCTCTCAAATAGGCGAGGCTTGAAGGAGAAAAATCAGATTCCCCATACCCTTCGCAGCTTCTTCCAATGTGCAGATACCTCACATGATGAGCAAATAAAATAAACATTTCTTTCTTCGGTGGCATACACTACGGTGCAGGAGGGCGTAATGTATCATCATGTGTAAAGCAGACATTTTAGTGTTGCTATTTATGCTTCCCTTGTTATAAAAATATAACGGTACGAGTAACAAAATCAGAAGTTACAAGTGTAACTGGTGTCAACGTGAAACAGTAAATGGAATATTATGAAATTAATAAGAGCTTTCATAAGGAATACCGAATGAAATACTTTATTATATCATTTCAAGCACGTCTACTAGGAAATAATTTGTTCTTCATCCATATGGCACTTTCAGTTTCATTTTAATTTTTTGTTTTATTTACTTTTATGGATTCTATGTGCGTTCCAGAGTCTTCACAAATAGGAAGGAAGGTATCATTTACATCACCAAACGTTTCAAGTTCTTCAAAAACCGTACCATAAAACCCCCCCAAAAAATTACTTTTGTCCCTGTAGCTTATAGACATGTCTCACATTCACGCCTCATCACACAACGATCACCTTCGAAGAATTCTACTCGTGTATCTACTGTACAGCAGACCTCTGGATTACTTAAGTGCAGCCTATCCGAATAGCTCTTGTGTGCACCGTATCACGAGGTCGACATGTTTCCAGTATGTCATTGAAATGTGGTGTTAAGTGCCCCCGCACAGCCTTATCTCCAGAAGTGTGTTCATTGAAGACCACCGCATACGTCAGTTGATAATGAGAGTAATTAATCCATTGAAATATTTTGCACAGAAATAGTCTTCAGCTCGACCCAACACGTAAGAATGGTAGCTTCATTAATCACACTGGGAAAACACCTCACTGTATTGCATTGAGAAATACTTCGAGGTGTTATTTCTCTAGGCGTTCCTGTTCCATACGCACATGGAGCGCTGGAAAAATGACTGCCTCTCTTCATTCATCAGAGCCAAAATCTCTTATCTCTTCTTAGGTAGACGGCACTTGCATCTTGTTGCCATCGGTTTTAAGTTAATTTCATTACACAGGGTGACACTTACTGAACTATATAAAATAAAACCGTCGTAACTTCTGAACGGTTAGCCTTAGGATGTTCAAACTGCGAGGTTGACCACGGGGCATGATGGAAACTAGTATGCGCTGTATGGTTTGCTTTATCGACGGAGCCCGCTTTCATTTGTATGGGTTGTTCAATAAGGAAAATTGGCGCATCTGGGGGACTGAGAATCCGCATTTCTCGATCTTGAGATCTCTTCACCCTCGACGAGTGGCTGTGTGGTGTGCAGTGTCCAGTCACGGAATAATCGGCGTGATATTCCTTGATGGAACGGTAACTACTTAATAGCACGTGAAAATTTTGGAAGAAATTCTGGTCGTATGTAAAGCACTCAAGCGGCAAGACGCAGTCAATACCTTCGCTGCGCAGTGCCGATGGTACTGTTACCGACGATTGTGCCGCTAAAGCGGAGTTATTGAACGCAGTTTTTCGAAATTCCTTCACCAAGGATGACTAATGGAATATTCCAGAATCTGAAACACGAACAGCTGCCATCATGAGTTTCTTAGAAGTGGATACCTTAGGGGTTGCGAAGCAACTCAAATCGCTTGATACGGACAAGTCTTCAGGTCCAGATTGTATACCGATTAGGTTCCTTTCAGATTACGCTGATACAATAGCTCCCTACGTAGCACTCATATACAACCGCTCGCTCACCGATAGATCTGTACCTACAGATTGGAAAATTGTGCAGGTCGCACCAGTGTTTGAGAAGGGTAGTAGAAGTAATCCATCGAACTACAGACCTATATCATTGAAGTCGGTTTGCAGTAGGGCTCTGGAGCATATACTGTATTCAAACATTATGAATCACCTCGAAGGAAACGATCTATTGATACGTAATCAGCATGGATTCAGAAAACATCGCTCTTGTGCAACGCAGCTAGCTCTTTATTCGCACCAAGTAATGGCCGTTATCGACAGGGGATCTCAAGTTGATTCCGTATTTCTAGATTTCCGGAAAGCTTTTGACACCGTTCCTCACAAGCGACTTCTAATCAACCGGCGGGCCTATGGGATATCGTCTCAGTTGTGCGATTGGATTCGTGATTTCCTGTCGGGAAGGTCGCAGTTCGTAGTAATAGACGGCAAATCATCGAGTAAAACTGAAGTGATATCAGGTGTTCCCAACGGAAGCGTCCTGGGACCTCTGCTGTTCCTGATCTATATAAATGACCTGGGTGACAATCTGAGCAGTTCTCTTATGTTGTTCGCAGATGATGCTGTAATTTACCATCTAGTAAGGTCATTTGAACACCAGTATCAGTTGCAAAGCGATTTATAAAAGATTGCTGTATGGTGTGGCAAGTGGCAGTTGGCGCTAAATAACGAAAAGTGTGGAGTGATCCACATGAGTTCCAAAAGAAATCCGTTGGAATTCGATTACTCGGTAAATAGTACAATTCTTAAGGCTGTCAATTCAACTAAGTACCTGGGTGTTAAAATTACGAACAACTTCAGTTGGAAAGAGCACATAGATAACATTGTGGGGAAGGCGTCCCAAAGGTTGCGTTTCATTGGCAGGACACTTAGAAGATGCAAAATGTCCACTAAGGAGACAGCTTACACTACACTCGTTCGTCCTCTGTTAGAATATTGCTGCTCGGTGTGGGATCCTTACCAGGTGGGATTGACGAAGGACATCGAAAGGGTGCAAGAAATGGCAGTTCGTTTTGTATTATCAGGTAATAGGGAAGAGTGTGACAGATATGATACGCGAATTGGGATGGAAGTCATTACAGCAAAAACGTTTTTCGTCGTGGCGAGATCTTTTTACGAAGTTTCAGTCACCAACTTTCTCTTCCGAATGCGAAAATATTTTGTTGAGCCCAACCTACATAGGTAGGAATGATCATCAAAATAAAATACGAGAAATCAGAGCTCGAACAGAAAGGTTTAGGTGTTCGTTTTTACCGCGCGCTGTTAGGGAGTGGAATGGTAGAGAGACAGTATGATTGTGTTTCGATGAACCCTCTGCCAAGCACTTAAATGTGAATTGCAGAGCAGTCATGTAGATGTAGATGGTCTCATCCCCATTATGCAAAGTGAGTCCGCCCCGACAGCTGAGTGGTCAGCAAGGCGTTCTGTCTCGCCAAGGGACCCGGGTTCGATTGCCGGTTGGGTCGGAGATTTTCTCCGTTTCGGGACTGGGTGTTGTGTTGTCCTCATTATCGTTTCATCATCCTCAGTGGAAGGCAACGGGAAACCACCCACTGGAATCACTTCCCTAGACGCTCATGCAGTGGACCTCTCTCCCGAGGCTTCCCCCATGACGAAGACAGAAGGCAGGATACAAATTTATACAAAGTGACACTGATTTCAACAAGATGTGCTCCATGCAGGACGGAGCTGTACCTTATACAAGCAGAAGAGTGTTTGATGTCCTGGAGGAGCACTTCGTTGACCACATTCTGGATATGGGCTACCCAGAGGCCACAAGCCTGGCCCTCGATTGGCCCCCATATTCTCCGGATTTGAATACGTGCAACTTCTTTTTGTGTGGCTATATTAAAGAGGTGTGCAGCAATAACTCCAAAACCTCTGCTGAGTGCAAAACAGTCACTCATGAGGTCATGGACAGCATCGATGGTCAGACATTTCAGCGGGTGATGCAGAATTTCGCTATTCGTCTGCGCCACATATCACCAATGGTGGCAGACATATCGAACATGTCATAACCTTAATTCGAACATGTGTAGTGCCGTTTGCGTGTTGAATAAAGTGTGTGCACACTGTAGTTTGCAACTAATTTCAGTTTTCTTCATATAGTTCAGAAACTGTCATCCTGTATTTAGCCAATAATGTTTCGAAAAAATTTACGATTCAACTTGGAGCGAACCTGATTCTAATGCGAAATTCTTCAGGAACAGAATTTACTGTAGGATAGCACTAACCGCTCTTTCCTTCGCTGAAGCCTAACATTTTCTCAATAAATCGAGGTCTCGAGAACGACGGTTCAATCCCGCGTCCGGCCATCCTGATTTAGGTTTTCCGTGATTTCCCTAAATCGCTCCAGGCAAATGCTGGGCTGATTCCTTTGAAAGGGCACGGCTGACTTCCTTACCAATCCTCCCCTAATCCGATGAGACCGATGACCTCGCTGTTTGGTCTCTTCCCCAAAACAATCTAATCCAATCCGAGGTCTCGAATTCGTTAACCTTCCGAACTCTGGAATCACATTAAACTGGTTAGCTTGATATCGGAGTTATTGCTGTACTCACGCACTTTGCCCTCCATTTAAAATCATACGAGGTAGGCTGCCATTTGTTAGATCACGTAAGTGATGTCTCCAAGTCCAAATATTCTGTGCACTTCTGAAAAGTACAACTTTCCGATAGATAAATGCGTCGCCGGCAGATAGTTCAAGGGCACTGTCTAGACGAATCAGTCTGTTGCTTACGTGCTACCGTACTCAGAATGAAACTGGCTCTACGACTCTTTCTTGGGAATTGTCTTCTTACATATGAGCACGTATTATCCAGGATAATGTACTAGTGAGGAATTCAACTGGACAACCAGATATTTTAAAAACATATACCGTATGTTCCATATGACGAGTGTGGTACAGTCTTAGAGTCCGTCTCATTTGCAGTTATGATAAATGCATCAGTCACTCGCCAGTATTCACACTTTCCCATGCTATACTAATGGAATGAAATGACGGTATAGGGTTAGTGGCCTACAATACGTCAGCCGCCTGGTGCAGGTCCCTCCATCTGACGCCACAAAGGCGCCTTACGCGTTAACGACGATGAAATGATGGTGAGGACATCACAACACCCACTTCCCGAGTGAAGAACATCTCCGACCAGGTCGGGAATCTAAGCCGGAACCCCATGGTCTAGGGGTAACAAGGCTTACCACTAGACTACGCGCTTGGATATTTATAGAACAACTCTGACGCAAAAGCAAGAAGTGGCTGTGCGATATAAACAAGAGACCTGTTTCTACATCTGCAAGATGATGTCCATTAAAATTTCGCTCCAGGTGCACAAGAGTGACGCTAGTAGCACCACTATGAGGATGCAAATCAGTTGTGCTTTACATGCAAGCTGTAGCGGTCGTGAGCGTTAGTTACTTTTGAGATTGGACGTGGGGAGTTGATGTAAGTCAAGAACGCCTTTGAGGGGCAAAGACGCCATTATTAACACCTCACTGAGCTTGAACGTGGCCGTGTTATAGGGCTACGAGAAGCTAGAAGTCCCTTCTGCGTTACTGCAGAGAGGATTCATAGGAATGTAGGCACTGTACATGACTGCTGGCAGCGGTGCTCACAACAATGTACGGTTGCAAGAAGATCGGGCTATGGAACGCCACGTGGCACTGCCGAGAGGGAAGACCACCGTGTTCCGCGTGTAGCTCTCGCCCGTCGTACTGCATCTGCAGCAACAATTTGACTAGCACATGACGTCAAAATGGCACAACGAACTGTAACAAATCGGTTACTTCACGGACAGCTCCGAGCACGACACCTTGTAGCGTTCATTCCACTAACCCCAAAACACAGCCATTTGGTTCTGCAGTGGTGTTCTAACATTCTGGGTGGTGTCTGTTTGTTCTGTATCGTGTCTCCCTACCACTTTCACGCAACGACGCTCTGAGCGTGTTTTTTTAGGGAATTGACTAGTTTGAACTTGGGACCTGTTGCTGGTAAGGAGACGCCAGACCACACAAGACACGTAGAATTCAGCAGAGTTCAGTGAGACTAGCGATGATATAACCAAATACGTAATGATTTCAGTGTCAGCTCCACTGCACTCCCTGTAAAAGAATCTTAATACTAACTAAATTTAGTGGAAGGGGTTCAAGGCTTTCCTATTTGTAGTTAGCTGGTAAAATAATGTCGAAAAAGCAGTGAAGTTTACCACTGGAAATTTTATTCTACTCACAAAACATTGTTTATAAATTGCATTATTGATAAAAGGAAATGTTTTAATACAGGATTGTAAAAACGAACTGCGTTCAACAAAAATGTGAACGAATATTCCCTGAATGGGTTTCCAAGTTCTACAATGGATCGAAGGAAGACCTATACCATATCACATCTATAATCTAGGTTTAAATTAAGTTTCGCAAAAGAGAAAACTATCAAAATGGTCTACAGTGACCCCCAGTTATCTTTAATTTCTTATCTAACTTGACGTAAATTACAGTGGCTGATGTGGCTTCTCAATAACTATATAACAGAAAAATCATCGCGTTTCAGATTTTTACTTCAAGTGGCAAATGTGAACACCATGAGCTTTAATTGACGATCGACACTAGTATTACGCAAAAAGGGGGTGTAACAGATGAGACTTCTGCAGTTCTGAGTGAAGCCTTCTGCGCTCAAAAATGCGTTCATTACCTTGTCGATGTTTAGGCAGCGTCAGGGCGGTGGCGGGCAGCACAGCTCAGCTCACCTCGCCATCTCGGAAGCAACTCTTCTCCTAACTTCTCCCTACTACCATTTACCGAAGTTGGTTAAAAAAAAACACTATCTGGCTCTGTTTTCATCTGACCAATCAGGGTCTCAATGTTAACCTTAAGCCGGCCGCGGTGGTCTAGCGGTTCTAGGCGCGCAGTTCAGAACTGCGCGACTGCTACGGTCGCAGGTTCGAATCCTGCCTCGGGCATGGATGTGTGTGATGTCCTTAGGTTAGTTAGGTTTAAGTAGTTCTAAGTTCTAGGGGACTGATGACCACAGATGTTAAGTCCCATAGTGCTCAGAGCCATTTGAACCATTTTTTTTTTTTTGTCAACCTTAAGCTCCACCTACAAAAATTCTGTCTATCCAATGAGAAACTTTATACTTTTCGTGGTGGCGCAATGTTTTTAAAGTTTGCAACGCAACAGAGACGCGAAAAAGTCTCACGCTAAAACTTGCAGCTGGTGTTCTCGTAGTGGTTAGCTGGCGATGTGGGTGTCTGTCCGTTATCGTAGACCCTTCTAGCTTAACACGGTTCTGCTCTCGGCTTCTATTCTCGTTTCTCCCCTCGAAACTGCGTCTGTCTCACGGTGGGATGGTATGACATGCATTTAGGCATTCTTGTGTTAGTCTGTGGTATTCCATTTGCTCACTCGTTACTCGTATTACTTTGGTTAATTTAATGTCACGATTTATTCCGAGCTATGTGACATACTTCTGGGTTTGCTTATCATGTCAGAGTTTTCATGGAAGGTGTTGGATTTGCCTGACACCTTTCAGTGTCAAGCGAGAGCTGGTTGGAGGGAAAGCTGTTGTTTTTTCTGATGAAAGATGATACCTTCTCGGTGCCAATAATGGCCATGTGTTGGTTAGAAGAAGGCCACTTTAGGGCCTGCAACCAACCTGTCCGAGTGCCAGACACACCGGACCTACTCCTGGAATTATCGTCCGTGGAGGGATTTCGAATGACAGCAGAATCACTCTCGTTTTTATCCCATGAACCCTGCCTACATATTTTTCGTGAACTTGGTGGTTCCGCTTGTTGTGCTGCCATTCATGATCAGAGTTCCAGGGATGTTTTCCGACAGGATGAAGCCCGCCCATATACCGCTGTTGTAACACATCACGCTCCACAGTGTGTCCACATGTTCCCTTGGCCTGCTCGATCACCAGGTCTGTCTCCAATTGATCACATGTGGGACATCATCGGACGACAACTTCAGCGTCATCCACAAGCGCCGGCCGGAGTGCCCGTGCGGTTCTAGCCGGTGCAGTCTGGAACCGAGCGACCACTACGGTCGCAGGTTCGAATCCTGCCTCGGGCATGGATGTGTGTGATGTCCTCAGGTTAGTTACGTTTAATTAGTTCTAAGTTCTAGGCGACTGATGACCTCAGAAGTTCAGTCGCATAGTGCTTAGAGCCATTTCATCCACAAGCAATATTAAGCGTTCCTGTACTGAGCAGCAAAGTGTAACAGGCATGACACTCTATCCTACAAACTGACGTGCGGCACGTGTGCATGCACATTTGCATGCTTACGTGCAACATTTTGGCGATTATACTGGTTGTCACTGGTACCAGCATTTCACATTTGTAATTTCTTATCTCGCGCTAGTATTGACCTGTGATCTTGCAATGTTATTCACGTTCATATGTTTGCAAGACAAATGTACTTCAGAAATTTCATTCTCTATATTATTTATTTTTTGGTATTGTAATTTTTCCGGCGGTATATGACCGCAAACATCGTCTACAATCTTTTTTGCAATTTAAAGCTTTAGTATGTTTCTACTCTTTTTCCATATTGTTCTCTGTTAATTATTTATGGTCTCCGAAAGATGTTCCACTAACTTGTTGCTTCTTGTGGTAGCTGTATTTCTTAAATTTGTATCCTCACCTGTTACTACATCTTGATTCCTTGGTTTACCTGTCCACTTCAGTTTTGCGCATTATCCGATATTACTACATTTTAAATGTCTCCAGTTACGTATTTTGGATAGTACACCTCCCACTTCCAGAGAGTTCTATGCTCCAGCCGTACGACCAGGAACTTTTACTGAGAGACGCCTTCTTTGATTGCACTACTCTACTTTTTGGTCATTATACGTAAGCTTGCTTAACACGCACATAAAAAAAAAAAGTTTTGCATCACCCCAGTTCCCAGATCTCCTGAAGACAGGCGTTGACTCTAGATGTTCTATCACACATTCTATCACACACGGGTTCAGAGATGTTACTAAACCCGCCCAAAAGATGTAAACAACCCTGCATGAACAGCACCTATTAGAAGGAGGGGTTCCGACAGCCGATCAGTTACAGTCATGCCACCAGGAAGGAGGTACACGGCTCGTGTTGTCTGTAGTTTAACCATACCTAGACGGTCAGTACCGTTGTTCGATCTCGTCCGCATTGTTACCATCAGGAAGGGCTCTCAACAACGGAAGTGTCCAAGAGTCACGGAGAGAACAATAACGATGGTGTTCGGACATGGATGAGATACAGAGAGACAGGAGCTGTCGATGACATGCCTCGCTCAGGCCACCCAAGGGCCACTACTGCAGTGGATGACCGATACCTACGGATTGTGGCTCGGAGGAACACTGACAGCAAAGCCACCATGTTGAATAATGCTTTTCGTGCAGCCACAGGACTCAAAATGTGCGCAATAGACTGCATGATGCTCAACTTCACTCCCGACGTCTATGGCGAGGTCCAACTTTGCAACCACGACACCATGCAGCACGGTATAGATGGGTCCAATAACATGCCGAAGCCGGCCGTTGTGGCCGAGTGGTTCTACACGCTTCATCCCGGAACCGCGCTGCCGCTACGGTCGCAGGTTCGAATCCTGCCTCGGGCATAAATGTCTGTGATACCCTTAGGTTAGTTAGGTTTACATAGTTCCAAGTCTAGGGGACTGATGACCTCAGATGTTAAGTCTCATAGTGCTTAGAGCCATTTGACCATGCCGAATGTACCGCTCAGGATTGGCATCTCGTTCTCTTCACACATGAGTGTCGCATATGCCTTCAACCATTCAATCGTCTGAGACGTGTTTGGAGGCAACCCGGCCAGGCTGAACGCCTTTGACACACTGTCCAGCGAATGCAGCAAGGTGAAGGTACCCTGCTGTTTTGGGGTGGCATTATGTGGGGCCGACATAAGCCGTTGATGGTCATGGAAGGCGCCGCAACGGCTGTACGATACGTGATTGCCATTCTCCGATCGATAATGCAAACATATCAATAGCATATTGGCGAGACTTCCGGCTGGTCCCGGCGGAGGTTCGAGACCTCCCTCGGGCATCGGTGTGTGTATTTGTCCTTAAGATAATTTAGGTTAAATAGTGTGTAAGCTTATGGACTGATGACCGTAGCAGTTAGGTCCCATAAGATTTCACATACATTTGAACGTTTTTTTTTTTTTTTTTTTTTTTGCGAGACTTCATGGAGTCAATTCGCGCCCCCTTCGTGCACATCTTGTGAATGACTAATGACTTCCTTCAGGACAACAACATCGCGCGACTGGAGTGACCAGCATGTTCTCCCGACATGAACCCTATCGAACATGCCTTGGATAGATCAAAAAGGGATGTTTATGGACGACGTGACCCACCAACCACTCTGAGGGATCCACGCAGAATTGCCGTTGAGGAGTGGACCAATCTGGACCAACAGTGCCTTGATGAACTTGTGTATAGTATGCCACGACGAATACAGTCATGAATTAATGCAAGAGGACGTGCTACTGGGTATTAGAAGTGCCGGTGAGTACAGCAATGTGGACCACCACCTCTGAAGGTCTCGCTGTATGGTGGTACATCACGTAATGCCTGGTTTTCATGAGCAATAAAAAGGACGGGAATGATTTTTATGTTGATATCTATTCCAATTTTATGTACGGGTTCCGGAACTCTCGGAACCGAGGTGATGTATAACTTTTTTTGATATTTATAGATAGGAGAATTGTTCCGCGACTGCGCCGTTCTGAGTTTAGATATTAAGTTGGTCTTTACTCTTCTTTCCACTGCTCATTATCATCTTAGCCTTTGTGCTGTATATCCCTTAAACCACGTACTGTGTTTCACACCGTCCGTCCAGACAGTTCCTTGACTTACGTTATTCGTAGCTGTAAACGACGTCAGCTCAGCTTCGATGGTGGCAGATCTAAGTAATAAGTTTAAATAATAGATGTGAACTCGATCATTCAGTTGTGAGCGATCAGTATTAAGTAATGGACGTGCGGCGGTTAAGTGTCAAAGTTGTTTAGTCACAAATGGGAACGGAGCAAAATTTCTAAATCTAGAGTTCAAGACATTCTCTAGAGTATCTCGAAGAATAGAAAAGTGTGCGCAAAGTATCTGCCACACACCTTGACACTCGAACAAAAGCAACGAAGTGTGGAAGTTTGCCGCGACTTGACTGTTCCCTTCAACTTTTATTCCGATTAAGATTCTTTTCACTTTCCTTATTACTTCATCCAAGTGCCAGCTGTGTAATAGTGGTAACATGCTGTGACGCTGCCTTAGACCCTCCTTAAATACGAGCTCTTAATTTTTGTCATTCCATTTTTATTAGTCCCACGTGTGATACACTGAAATTATTTGTCTCTCTCTGTATTTTATTGCCAGTCTTCTAAGGGCTGTGAATATCTTAACCAAGCTTACACAGTCGAAAACTTCATCTAGTTCCAGAAATGCCCCGTATTTATTCTGGTTGTTCTTCATCCTGCCTTCTATTACAATTTACAAGCGTGCCTTAGCCGTGCTGTAGTTTTCATATGCATGTACGCCTGCCTTCTTCGTAGATGTCGTAATACCAATGAAAAATCAGCATCCTGAGTTACAAGCAAGTGATGCTCACTAGACAAATGTTGATTGATAGTTATAGATTTCGATTTTTGAGTAAGTTGTTACACTCATTCTCAGAATAGACGTTCTTTATGTTGAAGTAGAAGTTTTTCTTATAAACAGAAGTAAGCTGCACCTTCTCCACTCGTTTGCACTGTGTACCGTCTGATATTTACTCTGTAATTGTGGTATGTCAGAGGGGTGTAAATGGCAGCTAAATAAGATGACAATAATATTTCTTTAGCCTAGTGCCTTTTTTAAATTTGTAAGCGATGAGTTTAGAGTTCGAAGGAATCGCAGTACAGTCTTCCTGCTCGAATGTCGTCATTGGCGTTGATGCTGAGATTTTAGCTCTTCTCTTTCAGGAGCATAACTGGCGAAGATTAAATGGAATAAGAATAGTATGAAACAATGTGTGTGATATTAAATAAATACTTTTACGCAGTGGCGTCAATGATATTTTGTGCACATTAATAATCTAACACGAAACAATAGATGTTCAGCAGTTGTTGCGCCTTCGTACCACTGTACGTTCTGTAATGCCACCTGGTGGCACGCAAATCTTCTTGGTCCGCACTCGGCACAATTATGTCAATAATATGCGAATGTTTGTTTCATGTACAACTGAAAACGAATATCTACATGCAACAATAGCTCCTCGGCAGGTGTATTACAGTTTCTGCTGGGTGTTTTTCAATCGAAGTGGAATGCTATTGCCATCCATTACTATGTTTCATAAAATATTTTTGTATCCAATTTTTTGTAGATATCTGATGACTGATAAATTCTGAAACGCATCATAAGAGAAATAAAGTCATCCCTTGCCAGATGACTGACTTTCCATTGCGACTCAGCCCGAATGCAGAACTAATGATTATAATATAACTTATGTAGCGGATTCGTTACGTGTAGTTCTCAAATTCACCATCAGTGGTATTACGGGCTTAGAGAAACTCATAACTGCGGGACTGAAATGATATCTGCAAGAGGTCAGTTGTTGTTTTAGTGTAAACTTGGATGAGTTTGAGGGATGGGTCACCTGGCTGCGAGATCTGCTCAATAAAGGGGTTTGAGACTTGGGTTCTTAAAATGAATACTTGGACAGGACTCGTAACGTGGTCAGTGGTGCCTTCATATATAAAAAAGATTTTGTAGCAGTTCTGCGCTCAACAATAAGCCTTGTCGCCAGACCGCCACACATTGTTGGGCTGTGTATGTCCGTGATATCCCTCCAGGGCACGATTCCGAAGGTAGACCATGTTGCTGGGTCCGTAGGTGGAGCCATCGGAAAACCGTCGGGATTATAATCCTTTTACAAAACACTGGCGCAATCAAAGAAGGTTTGGTGGATTGTGAATTCCGGTGAGTGGTTTCTCATTGTTTTATACATAAACGTCAACAACGTACGATGTGTATGTTTAGCGACATGTCGAAAGCAATGAAGCTTCATACATATTCATTACAAGACCATATCAGATGGACACAGCTGTTTGCACTGCGTGGGAAGTTTCTGCTGCCATGATGATCGCATCAGGAATAGTATCAAACAGCCAAATACCATGCAATATCCGATTACATCTGGTGAAAACCACAATACCTGCTTTTTCCGAGGTGTGCACCGTGCAGCTAGGTGTACATAATATTTACATCAATTATTTCTTTGTGGTTCGTACCCATCATTACTATTGTGTGTCCTCAGGAAACTAAGAAAGTAGCACTGTCCCTTCAAGTCGTCATGTATGAAGACAAAAGAGAAAGTGTCCTGCCAGAAAATATGCTCCATGTGAGCCTCCAGAAAGCGAGCGGATGTAGTGTCAAAAGGGGTTCAGACCAATTTCATCTATGGGTCTGTGGTAATACTGCGCAACAGAAAGGCGTTGAACAAGGAGATTTGCGACCGACCAGGTCACGGACGTTGCAGATTTTAGAAGAGAGATGAAAATTAATTAGTAGCTGGAATGCATTAGTAATAATTATCTTTTAGTTAGTGTATTTTCTTTTATCGTGGATAAAGAGCATGTCTTGTTGGGGAATGCGCAGTTGTTACATAATAATTAGATTGGTAAGGTGAAGAATAGATGGTGAGCAACCAAAGATAGGGTCAAGCCGAGGACTCAGTTTTGCTGATAGCATACAGTTGATAGCATAGCTGATAGCATACAGTTGTTGTGTAATCTCGGAGTTAGGCTTGACGTGAATCACTTCAGCGTATACTGGGATCTCGCCCGAGACTTGGTTCTAGGTGTAACGATTATCAATAATTTTCTTCTGTGTGGTTTCAAAGCTATCAAACATCCATAAAATGGACCCTCTGAGGCTATACATTACTTGAATGAAGTGCATCATTCACCATTATTAGTCACTTTTAACCAAATGATCATTTTTATGTGTACATCGTGAATATAAAAATGGATATATGAGGACAAGAATGAGGAGAAATACTTGCGAGTATGTACCAACTGAGAACAGACAAGTTTCTACAGTCATGACCAAACTGAAAAATGTTTTCTGGATGTGAAGGCGTGCCGGTACCCGGGACGAATCCTTCCGGCGGATTAGTGTCGAGGTATGGTGTGCCAACCAGTCTATGCATGATTTTTAAGGCGGTTTTCCATCTGCCTGGGTGAATGCGGGCTGGTTCCCCTTATTAAGCCTCAGTTGCACTATGTCGGTGATTGCTGCGCAAACAATTTCTCCACGTACGCGTATACCATAATTACTCTATCACGCAAACATTGGGGTTACAGTCGTCGAATGGACTGCTGTGGCCTGTTGTGGGGTTGTGAACCACTGAGGGCTACTGCGGGGACGAAGCTTCTCCGTCGTTTCTAGGTCCCCAGTTCCATAAAACACAATACTAAAAATAAATACTGTATTTTATACTCTCCTGAAGACTTGAAGTCAAACATAGCATGCTGAAGCATACCATATCTTTGAGAATATATGCAGGGTACTTTGGATGAGTACAGAAAATCCAACACGACGTGGTTAAAGGATGCAAAAGTTATATACAATTTTCCTACGTCTACATCAACATGAATACTCTGCAAATCACATTCAAGTGCATGGCAGAGGGTTCATTGAACTAGATGATCGTGTCTCCCTGTGTACGTCCACAAAATATTTTCGCATTCTAAAGAGACTGCTGGTGACTGAAATTTCGTGAGAAGATACCGCTGCAAAGAAAAACGCCCATGTTTTAATGCTGTTCACCCTAAATCCTGAATAATTTCAGAGACACTCTCTCTCCTATTTAGCGATAATACAAAACGTGCCGCACTTCTTTGACCTGTCACGATGTACTCCGTCAGTCCTCTTTGGTAAGGACCCCACACGGCGCAGCAGCATTCTAAGGTAGGACGGATAAGCATAGTATAGGAAGTCTCTTTAGTAGATCTGTTACAATTTCCAAGTGTCCTGCCAATAAAACGCAGTCTTTGGTTAGCCTCTTCCACAACATTTTCTGTGTCTTCTTTCCGATTTAAGTTGTTCGTAATTGTAATTCCTTTGCTTTTAGTTGAATTTACGTCCTTTAGATTTGACTGATTTATCGTGTAATCGATTCCTTTTACCACCTGTGTGGATGACTTCACACCTTTCATTAGATAGGAAACAGACATTTACAGAGATATAGCGACTTTCCTGTAGCTTACAAACTTCTAGTCTAAATATCGGTAACATAGAAATAACTACACTTAGAGAAAATAACCAGATTATTAAGATTTCATGTAGCTGCTTCGTATATGCGATGCACATTGGTCATAAAACGTACGAAAAGTTCCGTCTGGAAGAAAGGGAAACAGGGGCGTAACACTGCAGACACGGTGTTTTCTCTGGGCTAGGCCGGCCGAGCGACTAGGCGTTACACAAACGTCGTCCACAGAATGCGGCATACTTTTCCCTGCAGGTATCCGCCGTGTACTGCCAAAACGAACCGTGAAGTCTTCCCTGCTGTTGCCCGTTCCGACAGCTGCACTCCGCTGCGTTTTCCAGAGGCAGCTGTTCGCCGAGCTTCGTTCACAGTGAGGCCGTCTATCTAAGCCAATTTTCATTTTCCCTCGTGTGATCTTGCTTGTAACCTCCTCCACATGTTGCACACATGGTTTTACTTTGTGTTTGAGTCTCTCGGAAATATGCATGGTGCGACAGTATTTTTCTTGTGTAAATCAAGCATCCACGCCATATCCAAGAACAACCTATCCAAGCATCCATGAGTAAGCGTGTGTATTCAAATCTGTCAGTGAGGGAAGCATAGACTTCCCTGCGCTCTGTGGTCGAGTAGTACCAACCTTGAAAACCTTCTCCAGAGAGTACTGTTTTCTTCCATTTAAGAGCTTATTGGTGCTCGCATAAATTAATTTATTGCGGCGTAAGCAGATTGAGATTTTTATGATGAGCAACTTCTTGATCGCGATTGTCACCTTGTCGTTCTACTCGTAGCTTTGAGGTGCATTTATGTAAATCTGATATTAGGATTTGAAGTAGTATCTCTGTTTATGATATGACAACCTTTGTGTGTAAAAATATCGTGGGCACAAGCTTTCTTGCTGCGTAAAATAAGTGACTCTACAAAAAAAAAAAAAAAAAAAAAAAATGAACCCGAAGTAGCAGAACGTTTTCATATGTAATAGCAACTAATGAAATTTATTAGGTTTAGTGGGAAGGATCTGGCATCGATTTCAGTCACACTGTAGCTTAGTATTTTTAACCATCGTGGCTGTCTGTTAGTGGAGAAGGACTTGTCTCGTTTAGGTACTATGTTGCTTATGACTATTCCAACGTCAGTGAAGGCACTCTGCTTTTTGTGTAGTCTCCTAGCAAGGGAGCCCAAGGTCAGTCATGGTGGAGGGGCATGGCCGGAGGGGCCGCCTGCTCCCCCCCCCCCCCCCCCCACCGCCCCTATCTCTCCGCACCAGCTCTCTGGTAAAGGAAAAAGAATACAGCTTAGTCAGGTTTTTTTTTTTTTCAGGACAGTGTTTTAAAAGTCGGTAGTACATCGGTTTTTAACTGCTGTAACTAGAACTTTTTATGGCTACTTGCAAGTTCCTATTTGTCTTCCAAATGTTAAAAATACTCCATACCTCCAGGTGTAGGCCCTTCGCAAAAAATATCGTTTGGACTCCCTTGCCTCCAAGCTTTCACGTCGTTGCTTCTGAAGTCATCCACGCTGGTTTTCCCCTGTAATTTTATTTAAGCATGGGTATCGTTCAACCCATTCGTTTGATATTAGTTTATGTGTTTCATGTGGACTGTTGATCTTTATAATGAATCATCTGCTTTAACCAGAACCACTTTCGAGGCATTCACCCCTGTTGTGCATTCCCGTGTCTTATTGTCGTTCCCCAGAAACATAAAAGATGTCTTCATCCGGATTCAAAATAACATTTAGCCTAATTTCATGGGCAATCGGTGTTTAGATGACGTGCACTACGCCCCCGTGAAGCCGAACCGTGTTACAAGGACTAAAGTCCCGTTCTGTTACCTTCAAAACAGGCATCGGAAGGCCTAATGGTACCGACCAACCGCCATGTCATCTTCAGTCGAGAGCGTCATTAGATATGGATATAGAGAGGCCTGTGATCAGCACACCGCATTCCCGGCCGTTGTCAGTTTTCGTGAGTGGACTTGAGTCCCGTTGCACAACAAAAAATTAAGTTTTTTACAAAATATGTAAATCGTCCTCGAAGGTCGACACTGTGTGCAATATGCACAAGAGTGAGACGTATTTTGTGTTAACTATTTGCTTCCGCCGTTCATTACTCTACGTAAATATCGAAGTCCATCGCTATATGGCAGCTACTGTGATCACTCAAGCATAATAATAGGCGGTCTTCGGAGCTTCATTAACCATAATTTTTGAGCTAGAATCTAAAATCAAAAGTAGTAGTAGTAGGCTTGCAACACAACCAAAAGATTTTGACGCTACTTAATGACTAAACCTTGGCCAAACAAGAACAGCGGAAGACCTAATTCCGTCTATACTGCATGTAGGCAACGCTTGTGTATACAAAGATACGTCAACCTGCATAATACACGCCGTATAAGTATGAATATGAGTACAGAACCTACGTAAGTCAATCCCTAGTTCTAAGTCTTATTGTCTGAATATGTCACATTGCAAAACGTATCACATCGCACCAGCGTTCACACTTACTTACTGAGTAAATACACAGCACAGATAACAGGTACTCGCGAACACAAACACGATGCTAAATGTCGCGCCAATCATCCTGCTGAAGACTGAGACTCCCAAAGCTGATTTTCGGGTTTTCGAAACAAACACGCTTTTTAAAAACCTCAGGCTTCTGCGAAAGAACGTGTTTCGACTCTTACATGCCCACTTTTTTCAATAGCTCACACTTCTGTAAAAAGTGATATAAACTCCTGTTTTATTTTGAGCCTTCTCAAGCTACATCATGTGAACCTTGAATTTTGCAGGACGAAACCTTTCGTTCTCCTCGGTGTATTGCGTACGTAAAACAAAAACACCCGTTAACCATTGAAGGAGATACCGACGAGCCTCACGATCTCGACATGTCATTCACCCATAGATACAACACATGACACACAACTGAGCTGACGTGTATATGCCAGCGTTTGAAAGATACGAGAAAGAACAAATCCCATCGTGATGTATGTGAAACCATATCAGAACTTGTGAATCATACATTGCCGGTGGTAACGGAATGTACAGTCCGCTTTAGGGAATGTGTGTCCTGTAAGCGGAAAGAGTGGTCAATGGCGGAAGTAAAACCGCGGCGTGCATGCCGTGTTTACAACACCTCTGCGCTGCTCACTCTACCCGATACTCGCCCTGTCGGCAGCCACTAACAGCCGCTTCGCAGTGTTACTGCAGTACCATGGCAAGCTTCACAAACTAGGAATACGCCGACATCCACCTCTCCTACGGACTTGCAGATGGAAGAGCTGACGTTGCAAAGCAACTGTATCACTAGAGGTTTCCTAGTCGGCGCCTTCCATCCGCAAATACGTTTTACTTTGTGGACAGGCGGTTGAGGGAGTATGGTGCATGTGTAGCACCTCCAGGATTTAGTGGTCGTGGCCGACCGTCGATTTACAGTGCGAATGGTGAAGAAAAAGTGTTACAAACTGTTGCGGAGGGCCTAAAATTAAGCACCTGGTCTCTCGCCACTGCGGTCGGAATGTCACAATCTACTGTTATGCTAGTACTGGTTGGTTCAAATGGCTCTGAGCACTATGGGACTTAGCTTCTGAGGTCATCAGTCCCCTAGAACTTAGAACTACTTAAACCTCACTAACCTAAGGACATCACGCACATCCATGCCCGAGGCAGGATTCGAACCTACGACCGTAGCGGTCGCGCTGTTCCAGATTGTAGGGCCTAGGACCGCTCGGCCACCCCGGCTGGCTTATGCTAGTACTCCATAGAAACCACTACCATCCCTTTCTCATGCAGGAGGTACAGGCATTGTTGCCGGAAGACTACCAGAGAAGGCTGGACTTCTGAAACTTAGACACACGACCAGTATCTTTCACGAACAGTACGAAGGAGGGCATAGTGAATTCGCATAATTGGCACTAGTGGGAAGAAGAAAACCTCCACAGCACAGTGATACGAAGGTACCAACAACGATGCGGTGTCAGTATCTGGTGTGGTATTATTGATCACCATCTCACAGGGCAACATGTGCTACTACAAAGGCTTACAGGATGGCGATATCTAAGTTTCCTGGATGCTACATTACCGGAGTTGTTGAAAGGCGTTATTTTGGCCTCTCTTATGAAACTGTGGTGCATGCATGATAGTGCCCCCGCTCGCTTCAGCGGCACAGTACGATACCACCCGGACAATGTCTTCCGTCCGAAATGGATCGGTCGTGGAGGCCCTGTAACATGGCCAGGAAGATCGCCAGACGTGAATACACTCGATATCTTTTTGTGGGGCCGTCTGAAATTTGTGATATATGAAGGAGAGGTTGTTCATGTCAACACTCTTCAACGCAGAATACAACATGACTGTGATATTACGCAAAAAGAGACAGACGTGTTGGATAGTGTCCAGCAATCCTTCCTGCGAAGAGTTCAACTTTGCCACACACATCGTGGCCGTCATTTCGAACAGTACTTATAAACCGCCACTGCAGCATCTAGTTAAGTGTTTCTATGTTAGTTTCGATTTGTACAGCTGTATTGCATTCGTTTATATAAACTGCCACATACCTGTGTAGTTGTGTTTTGTATTCTGCATCTATGTACACGTTTCTTAAAACTGAGTGTGGGACACAAAAACCAAATTATAAAACATGCATGTACAGTAGTGCAGCCCCTCCTTTCCCTATGCTAACCAGCCACGATACATAATACCGGCCAGCGTAACCGGTACGAGATAGACGTGGGCGCTGTCATTGCTAGCTAGCTGTGTCACGCAGACCGTCGCTTGACGCCGCTTGCCTCGCCTTCTCGTGAGCGTCTAGACTACCTGCAATACTTGCTTGTTGTGCCGTGTTGCCTACCTTTCCCCTTGGCTAATGGCGCACGGCAACACCCAGAAGTCCACTTCATATTTCCAGATTACCATTCAATTGCACAGTCATTTATTGACATATGAAAATGCTAAAAACGAATTTATGTTTTCCTCATTTATGATTGACCCCTAACGTCTTTCAACAATTCCGGTAATGTGGATCCAGGAAACGCAGATACCGCTCTCCTGTAAGCCTTTGTGGTAGTACATGCGGCCCTATGAGATGGTGATCAAATATTGTGGCAGCTGGAAATGACGACTGAGAACACTTACAGTGAAGCGTCTCAATGTACATGGAAGAGTGGCAGCCTATTCTTCACCACATCCGGTTAAAGTGGTGATGGGCGCTGGGGTTTGGACAGAAGCTGACGCCCGCATCTCGTGGTCGTGCGGTAGCGTTCTCGCTTCTCGCGCACGGGTTCCCGGGGTCAGGGATTTTCGCTGCCTCGTGATGGCTGGGTGTTGTGTGTTGTCCTTAGGATAGTTAGGTTTAAGTAGTTCTAAGTTCTAGGGGATTGATGACCATAGATGTTAAGTCCCATAGTGCTCAGAGCCATTTGAACCATTTGAACAGAAGCTGACGCACTAACGTATCCCAAAAGTGTTCCATTGGGTTCAGCTCGGGACTTGGGGCAGGTCAGGATATTTAAAGTATGTTACTGACCAGAAACTACTCCGTCACACCTGCTGCTTCGTGATAGGATGCATTGTCATTCTAATACCATCATAGACTGAGAACCGTTGCTCTACTGTACTCAGTACACAGAGCTGAAAAATGTGTTCATATCCTTCCGCATTTAGCGTTTTATTAAGCACAATATGGAACCACAACATAACCACAGAAAATACCCCGTAACACCAATTACTCAGTACTACACTGTTAACCATTCACAATCACTGTGCAAGATGGGTCATAATAACACTTTGTAACTTATGTGTTATTTCTTCCGCTGATTTCACACGATTTTTTTTAAAACCACCGTCTGCAATGTTCGATAATCCCTGTCTGTCTGTACCTGAGATCTGCCTGCTCTTGTTACCTCGCGTGTCACTTCATAATCGGCAAGAATCGACTTGAGTTTGAACTCTCCATGATAGATTTGTTAGTTAGTTTGCGATCCAATGACTAGTCAACGTTCTTAGTCGATGAGCTCTCTTGATCGATCTAATGTATTGTTATTGCTTCCCGGCTGACAACACAGTACTCCCCCAGACTCGTTTTATACCGTTCGGTTCACCTGTCGTGACATCTAGTAGTAATACCGCATTACAGAGGTGTTCCCGGATACTTTTGATCCAATAGTATATTACAAATAAAATTCCCCCATCGTGATTTCTGTCTGTATGTTCAGAAAAACCTCTGGGAGGGCACTAAGAATTTCGATACGATTTTCTCTAATAGAAGGGCTCATTCACGAGGAAGGTTTATGTCTATCACCACATATTATAAACAAGTCGTCCGTCCTTAGATATTACTAAATTACAGCATTATTGAATTACTAGATCTCTGTCGTTTACCTGCCATGACCGGAAAGTCTGCGTCGAGAATACGTACATCCAAATGAGAATTTACAATTTTTGATATAACATATAAAGAAAGTTGTTCAGAATAAGGACATATGTAACAAATGGGAATATGGGAACAACAATATTTTGTCGGTTACTTTGTTCCCCGCTGAAAAATTCTCCAAAGGTGTGGAATGGATGATGTTTCAAGTCCTGTACAGTTTTTCTTCTCAATAATCCTACCGGCAGACAAGGCACTTACCGAGTCAGTTTGTTGAACATTTCTGTAGCAAGCAGTGGCATACTGTCTTGCGTCCCAGGCAGTCGACAACTTGTAATTTCAGTGTTCCTCTTATTGCAGGTGTCATAATTACGTATATCTTGGCTCTTGTTGAAAGTCTCTAGGTTTTCCTTTACACTGATGATGCATAAAAGAGCCTACTCGCTGATAATAGACATTATTCGTAACCAGGTGAACATGGGCTTACAGTGCTCCAGTCTTTTACTTGAAGTGTTAATCCTGGTAGCTTTATTTTGTAGCGTTAACACATCCTTACAACCTAAAGAGTGTGTCCATACCAGCAGTCAATGATTAATGTGGCTGTGAAACAGTGCATAATAAACTGTTTTAAGTTACTGATCCGCTCCTCAGAAGGTATAGCAAACGGGGAGAGATTGGAGCAGACGTACACTGTGTCCGCAGCTCGTGGTCGTGCGGTAGCGTTCTCGCTTCCCGCGCCCGGGTTCCCGGGTTCGATTCCCGGTGGGGTCAGGGATTTTCTCTGCCTCGTGATGACTGGCTATTGTGTGATGTCCTTAGGTTAGTTAGATTTAAGTAGTTATAAGTTCTAGGGGACTGATGACCATAGATGTTAAGTCCCATAGTGCTCAGAGCCATTTGAACGTACACTGTGTGCTCATTCATTGATAGTTTGCTGTTAGTGACGACGACCAGGAGTTTCACAGCCTCGGTGTTATTCTGACATCCAACGCTGCTCAGGCTTCGTATCAGATGGAGTGTTGTCTCTTCGTTAATTTTTGTTTTATTTTTGAATAACCTTACTTCGATATATTCGCAGTCTTGTAGAGCTTATGCAGTAGCTTTTCCATTGGCAAAAAGAGTGGAGTCATCAGCAAACTGCAATATCTAGTTGTTACAAGCAACATCACTGAAATAAATAAGAAAAAGGAGAGGTCGTATGACGAGTCCCTGGGCTATGCCATGCTATAATTGCTCTTCTTGGCAGTCTGCTGTGTGTATTGATACTACCTGTCTTCGGTATTCAAGATAAGACTGAAGAGATGCCGGATCCATACCTCCAGTGGTATAACACTTCAGCTTATTAAGCAGTAGTCGATGTTACCCACGCGAAGCTGCTAGATTCGTATGAATTATTACTCCGCACTATCATGTAACTCCACTGCTCGATTTTAACTGATAATTCGGAAAAAAAAGAGGCTCTAAAGGCTAATTCACAGGATAGAAATGCTAGAGCCACTCGAATATCTGTCCGGCTATCTAAGTACTATGACTGGTAGATATGGTACTTTTGCAATGTGTGTGAGTATATATATATATATATATGTGTGTGTGTGTTTGTGTGTGTGTGTGTGTGTGTGTGTGTGTGTGTGTTAGGAATGGAGGAGAGAGTCACAGAGAGATAGTTAAAGATAGTGACAGAATGAGCGCGCATGTATTGTACGGCCATGGAAACCGTCAATGTTACTATTGGTAGCCAAAGGACGTGGTAGACGGCTAAATGAAGGGGAGAACGAGTAATGCTGCACAAAGACGAACCCCAGTGAAGTAGTGAAATTAAAACTGCTGGTGCTCCGTCACGCAGTTGCAGCATCGCGTGTCCCAAGTTGGAGTGGCTGGAGTGCACCGAGTAGCCTCTCCTCGCCCCCCCCCCCCCCCCTCATTACCGTCGTCTGCATTGCAGATGTCTCGGACAAGGGCCGCCTTTTTTTTCTACCAGCCTGCCGGACAGACCGCCGGCCCTCGCCGCAGCGCCGCTCTGTTTACTGTGCAAACTGCCTCGCGCGCCGCTGCCTCGCGCTTCCAATCCTGGCTATTTGCACAGTGGACGAGTTTCTAACTGGTCGTTGTCTGCCCCCTCGCATTTGCATGTGCCCCTTTCTCTGTGGTCGCGTAACCAAATCATTCTTCCACACACCTTGACGATGCCACGATTCGTGTGTACTTAGAACTGTTTAGGGGTGAAGATCAACAAAGTAACGGTCGAGAACTATCACGCATTTAATGAATCTCATAGCTTAGCTTACTAGTGCACTGAAAGATTTCAGCGACAAGCAGCTTTCTCACAAATACAGCAGGTCCTTAAAATAGGCCATTCATTGATTCCTCTGGTTCATAATCTAAACACATTTACATCTTACGAAGTCTGATGTGTGTCTATGTGTATACTCTTCAAAACACTGTGAAGTGCAGGGCACGTTGTACTTTTGGTAGTGCCACGTATCACGGCCGCTTCCACTTCCATTCACATGTGCACCACGGGAAGAACGACTTTGTAAATGCCTCTCTGCATGCTTCAATTAGTCTGATCTAGTCTTCGCAGGCACACAGTAATGGTACTTGAAACAATGAAAATAGCCCTTCTTGGGATAGTTGGCGTTTACATTCAAGAATCTCCCAATTCAGCGTCTTAGTTTTTGTGTGATCTGCTCCGTTAGTCAGCTAACCTCTGAGCAGTCAAGGTGTCGTTCTCTGTGCAGGGTATCTCACATAACTTTGTCATTTCATATATTCCCGAAATGAAATAAACTGTGACAAGTGCAACAATGGGCGCGAATGCATAATCTTTACAGGTAAACAAATGTAATTTTCAACACAAAGTTACGTTTTCTTCTTTAAATGTCACATGTATCTTTCTATACGGAATTGAAAACTATAGGTACAGTTAGTCACGGCAGGCATGGTTTCACTGCTCTAAATCATATACCTTCTGGAGACTTTAAATAATGGAAACGATGTCCTAGTTTCTGACGTAATGCTGTTCTGAAGTCTACTGTGGGTAAGTATTTCTATGCGTATTACGGCGAAAATTGTGGCGCCGTTCCAATACTTTAAAGTTTCGGTATTTCAGAAGATATGAGGTTTCTAACAGTGAAAACAAGTCTGCCGTCGCTAACTGTACCTCTAAATTCCATTTCCGAGAAAACATACAGGTTCCATTTAAAGAACGTAACTTTGTGTTGAAATGTTTGTTTACATTCATGGATTTTCCATTCCCGCCCATTTTGTTGTGTGCCCCTGGCGTAGGTGCATCTCTGGCCAACTGTATTTTTCACTTTTTGTTTCGTTTCTGAAATACAAGAAACGGCGCATCTAGTCGGAGACCCTGTATACATTCCCCCGTTAGATATACTCGGTGTGGGTCTCACACTCGTCAGAAATGTTTTAAGATGGCAATAACGAGAGATTTGTAGGCAGTCTCCTTTGTGACTGACTAACTTCTAAAAGAATCCCACCACCGAGACGAAATCTGCTGCCTGGTTTACCTTATTGCTACACCTAGGTGTTTTAAACAATAATGTGGTTCACTGATAATGATATTTACTTTTGTGAAGAGCACGGTTTTAAATTTTTGAAGCAAATTCTACTCTCTGCACCAGTTAAAAAATATCTGATTTGATATTTCTGCTGTTTTTCTCAGGCAGCATTTCATTCCGCGGCTAAAAGTATCATTCGCAAAACCGTAACAGACAAGTAATGACTATTTGAGAAACATAAAATAGTGATCTAAATGTCGTGTGACTAGGGCCTCCCGTCGAGTAGACCGTTCGCTGGGTGCCAATCTTTCCATTTGACGCCACTTCGCCGACTGGCTCGCCGACGGGGATGAAATAATGATGATTAAGACAACACTACATCCAGTCCCTGAGCGGGGAAAATCTCCGACCCAACCAGGAATCAAACCCGGGCCCTTATGTTCGACATTCTGTCGGCGCTGACCACTCAGCTACCGGGGGCGGATAACACAGTGCTAAAGAAACAACAAGAGAGAAGTTTGGCCAATAGCGTTTATAGCGTGCAACATGTATGTCTAGTGACAGAGATGAAAGTAAAATACAATTTCCGAATAGAAAAAGGACTATAGCCCGAGAAACGCCTGTTATAATGTTTCGCTTCCTTGAGATTTTCTTTTAAATGGTAGGCTCAGTTCGCGTATAGGTAGTTACGTGAAAAAAAAAAGATTATATTTAATGAGGACGTACAGTTTTTGTGTGACTTCATGGAAACGATGTGCAGAAATGTTTTGGTTAGTCTACGGAATGATAACTATATGAGACAACGTAAGCCTGTTAACATTTTTAAGCAGCGACCACTAACTGATGATACTTTTTTGGTACGTATATTTACAAGATCAGCGTAATTCTCTCTAACTCCTCCCGAACAGGCCATGAAGGAGCAACGGTACCAATCGGCCGCCGTGTCATCCTCAGCCCATAGGCCTCACTGCACGCAAATGTGGAGGGGCATATGGTCAGCATACCGCTCTCCTGGCTGGGTCAGTTTACGGAACCGGAGCCGCTACTTCTCAATCAAGTAGCTCCTCAGTTTGCCTCACAAGGGCTGAGGGCACTCCGCTTGCCAACAGCGCTAGGCAGACCAGACGTTCACCCAGCCAAGTGCTAGCTTAACCTGACAGCGCTTAACTTCGGTGATCTGACGGGAACGCGTGTTACCACTGCAGCAAGACCGTTGGCTACCTTCGGCACGGATAGGTCGCTGGAGAGAGTTAGCACCACATCAGCACACACAAGTAACCTAATTCTTGTTAATTCCGGGGAGGGGGCGATGAACTCCGACGCCACGTTCAGTTACATCCCAGATGTGTTCCATTGGGTTCAGATTTGGCGAGCCGGAGGGCCGACACATCAATTGGAGCTCCCCACTGTGTTCTTCCAACCACTCGATCTCACTCCTGGCCTTGTGACGTGGCGCATTATCACGTTGAAAACTTCCACTGCCGTCGTCAAGGGGTGTACGTGGTCAGCAACCTGTTTACAATACACTTCGGCCGTCAAGGTGCCTTGCACGAGCTCCACTGGACCCATATATGCCCACGTGACTGTTCCCCAGAACATAATCGAGATGCCGCCAGCTTGTCTCCGTCCCGCTGTACAGGTGTGAGGAGCTGTTCCAATAAAAGACGACGGATTTTTGCCCTCCCATCGGCATGACGAAGGAGGTGTCGGGTTTCATCAGGCCATACACCGCTGTGCCGCTGTGCCGGCGTCCAGAGTCGAGAGTCACGTGCCCACTTCAGTCGTGGTCGCAGTTCTTTTGGTGTTAACATTGACACATGCGTGGATCGTCGGCTTCGGAGACTCATCGTAAGGAGTGTTCGGTGCTCAGTGTGTGTTCGACACACTTATGCTCTGCCCAGCATTTAAGGCTGATTTTAATTTCGCCACAGTTCGCCGCCTGTCCTGTTTACCTGTCTGCCCAGCCTACGACATCCGGCGTCTGCAATGAGGGTGCGCTGCCCAACACCACGACGTCTGGTCGTGACTTCACCTTTCCTTAGTCACGTGCTGAAGAGACTCACCATAACACTACACGATCATCCGGAAAGTCGTGCAGTTTCTGAAATTCTCGTATCGAGCCTCCGAGCCACCACATTTTGCCCTCGGTCAAACTCAGATAGATCGCACAGGTTTCTCAGACTACACCCGGAAACACGTTCACTGATACTACGTGCACTATGTGTGTGTCTGATTAGCAGTCACTCCTTGACAGGTGACGCTGCTATCGACGGGAAGGGCTTATATCGATATTAGCTCGTCGGCTATAATGTTCCGGCCGAGCAGAGTATGTACCGGGTGATCAAAAAGTAGGTATAAATTTGAAAACTGAATAAATCACGGAATAATGTAGATAGAGAGGTACAAATTGACACACATTCTTGGAATTTTATTAGAACCAAAAAAATACAAACGTTCAAAAAATGTCCGACAGGTGGCGCTTCATCTAATCAGAATAGCAATAATTAGCATAACAAAGTAAGACAAAGCAAATATGATTTTCTTTACAGGAAATTCTCAATATGTCCACCATCATTCCTCAACAATAGCTATAGTCGAGGATTAATGTTATGAACAGCACTGTAAAGCTTTTCCGGAGTTGTGGTGAGGCATTGGTGTCGGATGTTGTCTTTCAGCATCCCTAGACATGTCGGTCGATCACGATACACTTGCAACTTCAGGTAACCCCAAAGCCAATAATCGCACAGACTGAGGTCTGGGGACCTGCGAAGCCAAGCATGACGAAAGTGGCGGCTGCACACACGATCATCACCAAACGACGCGCGCAAGAGATCTTTCACGCGTCTAGCAATATGGGGTGGTTTTCTTGTTGTTGTTGTTCTAATAAAACCGCATGTCATTCCAAGCATGTGTGTCACTTTTTACTTCTCTTTCTACATTATTCCGTGGTTTATTAAGTTTTCAAATGTATACTGACTTTTTGATCACCCAGTGTGTTGGAGAATACGAACGACCGCTGCCACGACCGTCAGTTCGTTATAGATCCAGTGGCTGCGGCGAATGCGCTGTAGTTTGTGCCGTTGCCAGTACCAGCCACATGTGTCAGAGGGAGTCACCTCGACTTAATCACGGCTCCGGCTGTGCGGGTTAGAAGGTCACGCTGGCAGCGCGGCACGCAAAGGGTAATTACGCCCCTCGAACGTGCGCGCTGCACACGACGGGAGCTGTGTGGCGAGGCGAATTGCTGGCAGCTCAGAGGCGCCTCAGGCTCGACACGCAAGCAGAACAAACTGTGCGCAGAGTCTTCTCAGTACAAAGAAGTTCACGCGTAGAATTTGCATATCAGTTACTTGCTAAGACTGAACAAAATAACGCGTCAGACGTGACAGTCTTTGGATAACGCCATTCGTAATTACGAGGCAGCTGTTCCCAATGCTGAAGGACTGGCCTGAAATCCTTTCTGACGTAATAAATCGGTTAACGATGCTTTGCTGTTGGTCTTTTGCGTAACTTTGATGTTGCTGTGTGTGTTCACAGTCCCGCTCCGAGAATACCCGACGATTCTAGGACGTTTTATGCAGCAAATCCTGACAGCCCGTGATTCTTTCTCTACATATTCGTTGGATTCAATTACATTCATAGAGGAAGAATTTATTTTTGCAATAGTCGAGTTTAAATTTTTATCCACAGCAATAGCGTCAGTCAAGGACGCAAGTACATATACGCTGGTGCTGTTGGCCATTATGTAGATAAAAATGTTGTGTCCTAATCAAAACGCTTCTCTCAATTTTCGCTAGCAATTAGGTGTTCCAGGATTTCGTTGAAGGTAGCACTAATGTGCTTGTACTGATGTATGTATACCGCCTGTCAAAAGTAGAAAGTTCCGGGATGGGAAAGAGGAACATCAGGGGTTGACAGGGTGATTGATATTGTCTTAATAATTACAAAATAGAGTCAGGGTTACAAAACACTTTCCATTATGAGCTTACTATTAGTGTGGCGTTGCATCCGTCTTTCCTGGATGGCACTAGGACCCAGTTGACATCCGAGCTGGTCCCATAGATACGCTGTCGGGGACAGACTTCGGGATCTTGCCGGTCACGGATGTACCTCTACATCACACGCATAGTTCATAGAGACACAAGCCACATGTGGGTCAGCGTTGTGTTGTTGAAATATGGGATCAAGATTCCGTCTCCCGTCCCCTGAGACATAAAAGAAGAAAGGTGTCCGTGACGTACCGCTGCTTCGTCAGAGTCCCCTTAATCACTACCAGCCGTGACCCGAAGTCAAACGCGATGGCTGCCCACACCGTGGTGCGAGGTGTAACACAAATGTGCTTCTTCATAGTACTGGAAGAACAGAAGCTTTCCCCAGGTCGCTCCCTTATTTACCGACGACGGTCTTTTGCGGCAGTGCAGTGCCGCGATTTATCGCTTAGCACAAGACGACGCCATTCATCGGCAATCAATGCTTCCCAGTCATAGGACGAAACTAAACGCAGCCATTTGCGTTGTAATGTCAACGGCAGCTTACGCATCGGATGGTAATTCTATAATGCGGTTGCTGCTAGTCTCTCCAATGATACTGGATTGTAGACGCATATGTAATAGAGTTACGATGAGTTTGATGCGTAATACGGCGACCATCCGTTGCGGTGGCCAAGCGTGGTTGTCCGGAACCTTATCGACAAGTGTTGAGTGCTATTGACAAGGGATTTTAGATCGCTTCCGTATTTCTGGATTTCCGGATGGCTTTTGACACTGTACCACACAAGCGGCTCGTAGTGAAATAGCGTGCTTATGGAATATCGCCTCAGTTATGTGACTGGTCCCCCCATGAACCATGGACCTTGCCGTTGGTGGGGAGGCTTGCGTGCCTCAGCGATGCAGATGGCCGTACCGTAGGTGCAACCACAACGGAGGGGTATCTGTTGAGAGGCCAGACAAACGTGTGGTTCCTGAAGAAGGGCAGAAGCCTTTTCAGTAGTTGCAAGGGCAACAGTCTGGGTGATTGACTGATCTGGCCTTGTAACACTAAACGAAATGGCCTTGCTGTGCTGGTACTGCGAATGGCTGAAAGCAAGGTGAAACTACGGCTGTAATTTTCTCCCGAGGGCATGCAGCTTTACTGTATGGTTAAATCATGATGGCGTCCTCTTGGGTAAAATATTCCGGAGGTAAAATAATCTCCCTTTCAGATATCCGTGCGAGGAATACTCAAGAGGATGTCGTTATCAGGAGAAAGAAAACTGGCGTTCTACAGATCGGAGCGTGGAATGTCAGATGCCTTAATGGGGCAGGTAGGTTAGAAAATTTAAATAGGGAAATGGATAGGTTAAAGTTAGATATAGTGGGAATTAGTGAAGTTCGGTGGCAGGAGGAACAAGACTTCTGGTCAGGTGACTACAGTGTTATAAACACAAATTCAAATAGGGGTAATGCAGGAGTAAGTTTAATAAAGAATAGGAAAATAGGAATGCGGGTAAGCTACTACAAACAGCATAGTGAACGCATTATTGTGGCCAAGATAGACACGAAGCCCACGCTCACTATAGTAGTAAAAGTATATATGCCAACTAGGTCTGCAGATGACGAAGAAATTGAAGAAATGTATGATGAAATAAGAGAAATTATTCAGATAGTGACGGGTGACAAAAATTTAATAGTCATGGGTGACTGGAATTCGGTAGTAGGAAAAGAGAGAGAAGGAAACGTAGTAGGTGAATATGGATTGGGGCTAATAAATGAAAGAGGAAGCCGCCTGGTAGAATTTTGCAGAGAGCACAACTTAATCATAGCTAACACTTGGTTCAAGAATCATAAAAGAAGGCTGTATACATGGAGGAAGCCTGGAGATACTGACAGGTTTCAGACAGATTATCTAATGGTAATACAGAGATTTAGGAACCAGGTTTTAAATTGTAAGACATTTCCAGGAGCAGATGTGGACTCTGACCACATCCTATTGGTTATGATCAGTAGATTAAAACTGAAGAAACTGCAAAAAGGTGGGAATTTAAGAAGATGGGACCTGGGTAAACTGAAAGAACCAGAGGTTGTACAGAGTTTCAGAAAGAGCATAAGGGAACAATTGACAGGAATGGGGGAAAGAAATACAGTAGAAGAGGAATGGGTAGCTTTGAAAGATGAAGTAGTGAAGGCAGCAGAGGATCAAGTAGGTAAAAAGACGAGGGCTAGTAGAAATCCTTGGGTAACAGAAGAAATATTGAATTTAATTGGTGAAAGGAGAAAATACAAAAATGCAGTAAATGAAGCAGGCAAAAAGGAATACAAACGTCTCAAAAATGAGATCGACAGGAAGTGCAAAATGGCTAAGCAGGGATGGCTAGAGGACATACGTAAGGATGTAGAGGCTTATCTCACTTGGAGTAAGATAGATACTGCCTACAGGAAAATTAAACAGACCTTTGGAGATAAGAGGACCACTTGCATGAATATTAAGAGCTCAGATGGAAACCCAGTTCTAAGCAAAGAAGGGAAAGCAGAAACTTGGAAGGAGTATATAGAGGGTCTATACAAGGGCGATGTATTTGAGGACAATATTATGGAAATGGAAGAAGAAGTAGATGAAGATGAAATCGGAGATACGATACTGCGTGAAGAGTTTGACCGAGCACTGAAAGACGTAAGTCGAAACAAGGCCCCAGGAGTAGACAACATTCCACTGGATCTACTGACGGCCTTCGGAGAGCCAGTCCTGAAAAAACTCTACCATCTGGTGAGCAAGATGTACGAAACAGGAGAAATACCCTTAGACTTCAAGAAGAATATAATAATTCCAATCCCAAAGAAAACAGGTGTTGACAGATGTGAAAATTACCAAACTATCAGTTTAATTAGTCACAGCTGCAAAATACTAGCGCTAATTCTTTACAGAAGTATGGAAAAACTAGTAGAAGCTATCCTCAAGGAAGATCAGTTTGGATTCCGTAGAAATGTTGGAACACGTGAGGCAATACTGACCCTACGACTCATCTTAGAAGCTAGATTAAGGAAGGGCAAACCTACGTTTCTAGAATTTGTAGACTTAGAGAAAGCTTTTGACAATGTTGACTGGAACACTCTCTTTCAAATTTTGAAGGTGGTAGGGATAAAATACAGGGAGCGAAAGGCTATTTACAATTTGTACAGATACGAGATGGCAGTTATAAGAATCGAGGGGCATGAAAGGGAAGCAGTGGTTGGAAAGAGAGTGAGACAGGGCTGTAGCCTATGCCCGATGTTGTTCAATCTGTATATTGAGCAAACAGTGAAGGAAACAAAAGAAAAATTCGGAGTAGGTATTAAAATCCATGCAGAAGAAATAAAAATTTTGAGGTTCGCCGATGACATTGTAATTCTGTCAGAGACAGCAAAGGACTTGGAAGAGCAGTTGAACGGAATGGATAGTGTCTTGAAAGCAGGATATAAGATGAACATCAACAAAAGCAAAACGAGGAATGGAATGTAGTCGAATTAAGTCGGGTGATGCTGAGGGAATTAGATTAGGAAATGAGACACTTAAAGTAGTAAAGGGGTTTTGCTATTTGGGGAGTAAAATAACTGATGATGGTCGAAGTAGAAAGGATATAAAATGTAGACTTGTAATGGCAAGGAAAGCGTTTCTGAAGAAGAGAAATTTGTTAACATCGAGTATAGATTTAAGTGTCAGAAAGTCGTTTCTGAAAGTATTTGTATGGAGTATAGCCATGTATGAAAGTGAAACATGGACGATAAATAGTTTGGACAGTAAGAGAATAAAAGCTTTTGGAATGTGGTGCTACAGAAGAATGCTGAAGATTAAATGGGTAGATCACATAACTAATGAGAAGGTGTTGAATAGAAATGGGGAGAAGAGAAGTTTATGGCTCATCTTGACTAGAAGAAGGGATCGGTTGGTAGGACATGTTCTGAGGCATCAAGGGATCAGCAATTTAGTATTGGAGGGCAGCGTGGAGGGTAAAAATCGCAGAGGGAGACCAAGAAATGAATACATTAAGCAGATTCAGAAGGATGTAGTTGTGGTAGGTATTGGGAGATGAAGAGGCTTGTACAGGATAGAGTAGCATTTAGAGCTGCATCAAACCAGTCTCAGGACTGAAGACCACAACAACAAGAACAACAACATGTGACTGATTTGAGATTTTCTGTCAGAGAGGTCACAGTTAGTAGTAATTGATGTCAAGTCATCCGGTAAAACAGAAGTGATTTCTGGCGTTCCCCAAGGTAGCGTTATAGGCCCTTTGCTGTTCCTTGGCCCTTTGCTGTTCCTTATCTATTTAAACGATTTTGGAGACAATCTGAGCAGCCGTCCTCGGTTGTCTGCAGATGACGCTGTCGATTATCGACTAAGAAAGTCACCAGAAGATCAAAACTATCTGTAAAACGATTTAGAGAAGATATGTGAATGGTGCGAAAAGTGACAGTTGACCCTAAACAACGAAAAGTGAGAGGTCATCCATATGAGTGCTAAAAGGAACTCGTTAAACTTCGCTTACACGATAACTCAGTCGAATCTAAGACCCGTAAATTCAACTAAATACCTAGGTATTACAATTACGAACAACTTCAATTGGAAAAAAACACATAGAAAATGTTGTGGGGAAGGTTAACCAAAGACTGCGTTTTATTGGCAGGACACTTAGAAAATGTAGCAGTCCTACCAAGGAGACTGGCTACATCACGCTTGTCTGTCCACTTTTAGAATACTGCTGCGAAGCGTGGGATCCTTACCAGGTAGGACTGGCGGAGTACATCGAAAAAGTTAAAAAAATGGCAGTTTATTTGTATTATCGCAAATATGGGAGAGAGTGTTACGCAAATGATACAGGATTTGGGCTGGACATCATTAAAAGAAAGGCGTTTTTCGTTGCGACGGAATCCTCTCACGAAATTCCAATCACCATCTTTCTGCTCCGAATGCGAAAATATTTTGTTGACACCGACCTACATAGGAAGGAACGATCACCACGATAAAATAAGGGAAATCGGAGCTCGTACAGAAAGGTATAGGTGTTCATTCTTTCCACGCGCTATACGAGATTGGAATAATGGAGAATCGTGAAGGTGGTTCGATGAACCCTCTGCTAAGCACTTAAATGTGATTTGCCGAGTGTAGATGTAGATGTATGTCGGCTCTCACCATCCAGTCTTTTTGCTGTTTTTGAAATAATGTTTGTCTTTATTGAAAGACGTCAACTTTTGATTCTGAGTTTGGAATGTTCTCTGACTCTTACATGTTGAACTTTCTCCTTACGTCGCTATTTTCACTGAATTAGTAATATGTTTCACTTCATTCAACAATTTTTATATGTTCTGTGATGCAAACAAAGGTGAAGCAGCAAGAAGACACGTTAGAATGTGAGCGTACACACCACCAGCGGATATGCAGTTCTGTATGACAACGAGAACGATCAGTAGAGTGCTGTAGTGTTGTTCGTGTTTATTGTCTTTACCAGGCCTGATCACTTATCTTAGAAGAAAGATTAAGAAAAGGCAAACCTACGTTTCTAGCATTTGTAGACTTAGAGAAAGCTTTTGACAATGTTGACTGGAATACTCTTTTTCAAATTCTAAAGGTGGCAGGGGTAAAATACAGGGAGCGAAAGGCTATTTATAATTTGTACAGAAACCAGATGGCAGTAATAAGAGTCGAGGGGCATGAAAGGGAAGCAGTGGTTGGGAAAGGAGTGAGACAGGGTTGTAGCCTCTCCCCGATGTTATTCAATCTGTATATTGAGCAAGCAGTAAGGAAACAAAAGAAAAATTTGGAGTAGGTATTAAAATTCATGGAGACGAAGTAAAAACTTTGAGGTTCGCCGATGACATTGTAATTCTGTCAGAGACGGCAAAGGACTTGGAAGAGCAGTTGAACGGAATGGACAGTGTCTTGAAAGGAGGATATAAGATGAACATTAACAAAAGCAAAACGAGGATAATGGAATGTAGTCAAATTAAATCGGGTGATGCTGAGAGAATTAGATTAGGAAATGAGACACTTAAAGTAGTAAAGGAGTTTTGCTATTTAGGAAGTAAAATAACTGATGATGGTCGAAGTAGAGAGGATATAAAATGTAGACTGGCAATGGCAAGGAAAGCGTTTCTGAAGAAGAGAAATTTCTTAACATCGAATATAGATTTATGTATCAGGAAGTCGTTTCTGAAAGTATTTGTTTGGAGTATAGCCATGTATGGAAGTGAAACATGGACGATAACTAGTTTGGACAAGAAGAGAATAGAAGCTTTCGAAATGTGGTGCTACAGAAGAATACTGAAGATAAGGTGGATAGATCACGTAACTAATGAGGAGGTATTGAATAGGATTGGGGAGAAGAGAAGTTTGTGGCACAACTTGACTAGAAGAAGGGATCGGTTGGTAGGACATGTTTTGAGGCATCAAGGGATCACAAATTTAGCATTGGAGGGCAGCGTGGAGGGTAAAAATCGTAGAGGGAGACCGAGAGATGAGTACACTAAGCAGATTCAGAAGGATGTAGGTTGCAGTAGGTACTGGGAGATGAAGCAGCTTGCACAGGATAGAGTAGCATGGAGAGCTGCATCAAACCAGTCTCAGTACTGAAGACAACAACAACAGGCCTGATCGGGTTACGGGGGGAGTGAAAAGCGACAGGATCTGAAGGACACTGAGATGCTGCATACTTGTGCTCCATTTGACAGGGTGATCGAATCTTGCTATATGCAAATCGTTGGGACATTCGAATGAGACGGTGGTACGACGTTGGTATACATGGGCGCGTGAAGGGAGGAATACTCGTCGTAAGGTTTCGTTCGACCATGTGCAACCACAACAAGAGTATTGCGCACCAGACACATGGTAACTCCTCCACATCCTCGCCTTCAGTACGGGATCAAGTAATGGATTTTCTGCAACATTCTCTGTTATTCCACACCATTTATCGGCTGTTACTAATGGCGGGAATAGGGAATTCACATCCCATAGCCATACTATAGCTTAACATCACAACACAAACGGCTACGTTGCCATTTGTGCCGTGAAAAGGAATAGCGTCATATTCAGTTCAGCGACGAATTGGTGGTAACATACCCACTCTTTCAATGTTTTGCAGAGGCACAGCGGTGTTATTCCTGGCTTTATGATATATGGAATCATCGGTCATGATTTCAGGCCACGGCTGGTAGACAATGAGCGAACTCTGATGGCACAACGGTATACACGGACATTCTGAATCCTCATGTGTTGCCTCTTAAGCTACTGTGTTGCGATACCATTTTCGAACAGGATAATGCTTATTCACACATGGTATTTGTGTCTATCAACTATCTGTTGGGGTTGACTCATCGCCAGGAAGATCCGCAAATCTCTTCCAGACAGAACATGTGGTGAGCCGATCTTGGACTTGACCTCCATCTCAGTGCAGATATACAAGACATCAAAGAGTGTCTACGATAGTTATGAGCCACGTTCCTTCAGGAGAGGGTACATCACCTTCAGCACACCTTTCCTATTCGAATCAGTTCCTTCGTATTGCTGGCCAGAGGGCGTGCAACTTCGTAATGATAAGTGGGCTCGTACTGCGAAATTCATGTAAATTTGACTCGATTTTATAATGACTGACATTATATTACATAATCGTGAGGTTTCATTTACTTTCTTCCTTCACTTCTTGGATCTTCAATTTCTTTTTAACAGTCTGTGTATCTCAAAATTGCATGCAATGCCGGCCGAAGTGGCCGAGAGGTCCTAGGCACTTCAGTCTGGAACCGCGCGACCGCTACGGTCGCGGGTTCGAATCCTGTCTCGGGCATGGATGTGTGTGATGTCGTTAGGTTTAAGTAGTTCTAAGTTCTAGGGGACTGATGACCTCAGATGTTAAGTCCCATGGTGCTCAGAGCCATTTGAACCATTTGCATGTCAATATGAAAAAATCTAAAAGCTTGAAATCTTTTGTTGTTGCCCGAGAAAGATAGTATTTAGTATTTTATCGATAGGTAACACTATCAGTCTAGTACGGTATTTTTACCGGTAAGGTGATGGAGAAGCGTTGTTATTGGCTGGTAAGGGCGGGAATGGTGGGCGTATCTGCAGCTGTAGCAGCTGAAGAGTTTGAACAGAAATGTGGAGAAACAAAAAGCACCACACATTAACATGCCTTATAAGGGATAGGAAACGTGTTGGCTCGCAAATCAACTTCCTTTAGTCTGAGATTTTGTATTGTTTTCAAGGTATTTTGTACCATTGTTCTTCAAAAGATTAGCAAATTCAATTAACGACGATAGAGATGGATAGCGATCATGTACGCTTTTCTCAATGCAGACCAGAAAGGGTCAATAATATGGAGATATGGTGACCGTGCTGTCCAGGGGAGTTGCGACAATTCGTCCTCGTCCTGGAAGATGAGACCTGTGTAAACGGGCGCCCCTATTGTTTTCGAACTGAGGATTAGGGCCCAATCATTGTACCAGGTAATGGGTCTGATCAGCCACAATCGTCACATAATCCTAGTCAATGATGTGACCTTGCAGAGTAAACGCTTGGCATATGGAATACCACGATATGGCTGCCCAAATTACCGCCGAACCCCTCGTCATGTTCTGCTCTTGGCAGGAAGCAGTCTCCTGAGACGGCGCACGTCAGACGCAAACTTGACCAGAAGTTGTAAATATTGTTAAACAGGACTCCCACACCCACGTAACTTTCTATCATTGCTCCATATTGAGGGTCTTACAGCTTCGGCACCAGGTTATCCTGTTCCGGGAATATGCATCACTGTTCAGTGATTACGGAATTCCACTTCGCCCCGCAGTTCCCTGCTTAAGGATCTCCCTTCGTGTTGCTTTGGTGTTGACAGGCTTTACGAGTACTACATTTAGTTCTGCAGTGACTTTTGCAGCTGTTGGCCCCTTATTTTTCGTCATAATTCTCTTTGATGGTGGTATGTCACCCACGTTGTAACTTAGCGGATGTCGTTTTTGCACTTTACCTATATGCGGTATATATGACCGAGCGAGGTGGCGCAGTGGTTAGCACACTGGACTCGCATTCGGGAGGACGACGGTTCAATCCCGTCTGCGGCCATCCTGATTTAGGTTTTCCGTGATTTCCCTAAATCGCTTCAGGCACATGCCGGGATGGTTCCTTTGAAAGGGCAACGCCGATTTCCTTCCCAATCCTTCCCTAACCGGAGCTTTCGCTCCGTCTCTAATGACCTCGTTGTCGACGGGACGTTAAACACTAACCACCACCACCACCACCACCTATATGCTGTATAAATCTTCTTTGATGCGTCTCTTGAAACACCAAACACTTTAGCTGCCTTGGCTACGGAAGCACCTTCCATACCAGCACCAACGCACTGTCCACATTCGAATTACACTGCTGTGACGTAATACACTCACAACTACACAAAACACTGTTGTGACCACGGTTGATAAAATGCAAATACTACAGTGCAACCTGCAGGCGTGGCACGCATCTGCATTAATGTTCAAGCAAGCGTCTCTCGTGGTGTTTCTGAATTGTTGTTGACCCCTGTATAGACAATTTTGTGAAATTTATGTATTTATCAAAGTGCTTCTACTCATCAACTCATAAGACTAAAACTTTTGACTAATAGAGAAGAATGTTTACTAAGTATGTTGGAGTTCGAGAACAGTACGTATTCTGTGCGAAGTACTTTTTTTCTTATACCGTCCATTATTGTCACTTCAGATAACAAGGAGGCTGTAAATAACTATTTTTCTGCTACATCGTCATACAAATGACAATTTCAAATGGAGAATTACGGGTGAAGCTCCTAATTCGGATTACTACTGAATGTCTTTTATTTGCCCCCCAGCGTAAGGTAATGGCTCTCTGAATTCCAACAGGTAAGTATTTTACAACAGACATTCTGATAATTAGGAATCAGTCATTACGTAATCGGTTTGAATAAAAAGAGCTCAGTTACATACAGTGTATCCCAGAAGGAGCGTAAATATTCAGGGATGCCAAGGAACTGTCATTCGAAGCGAAAAGTCTAGTAAAGATGGGCTCAAAAATACGTACCTGAAGAGCTATCTGTCATTCATATGTTCTACCACTGCACACAGCACAGCACACATTTTATTGAAAGCAAAGTAGCTCTTTCAAAAGCAAGTTACATTTCCACAAAAGAAACACGGTATATATTTGATACCGTTAAAGAAATAAGAGAGAGTAAATTAAGCGACGGTAAATAATATACATGCGATCTGGACTCTCTACTGCCTTGAAATATAACATAAGAACATAAGAATCTGAAATAATTGTTCCTTTTTATGTTCTACGGAGAGAGAGAGAGAGAGAGAGAGAGAGAGAGAGAGAGAGAGAGAGAGAGAGAGAGAGTGTGTGTGTGGGAGAGTGGGGAGAGAGCAGCTAAGATCTTCGTTTTTCTAAGTATGCTTTCTCGAAAAAATGAAATTAATGTAAATTATTTAGCGAATAGAGGAATGTTTAACATGGACTCGCACCTCACGTAAACCTCATTGTCGGTTTATTACAGCACAACTCATTTAAAATGAATTCTGACACAATTAACGTCAAAAGTGAGAGTTAATTAGAAGAAAGTATTCAATTAATGGGTAAAATCAAATGTTTTAACTTCCTAGGACTGTAGCCGGAATAAATGATTTCTTGAAAGCGTCATTTTCAAGATCATGTGATGAAATTGAAAGCATCTGCCTTCGTAGAGTCTGACACTGAAACTACACATCGTTTTTTTTTTTTATTTCACATATTTTCGCTCCATTATGGTAGACTGCATCACATTTCGGATCAACATTGCACATTCCCAAAGGATATTCTTAAGCAAGGAAATGGCGATGAGAACTGTCTGTGGCTTGACTCCATGAACTTCACTCAGATGATTGTCCCTGTCTAATATGATATGCGTCAAGGATATGGGATCATTCGGAGGTACGTCATTGATCACTAACTGAACATTAGGAGGAACAATGCCTTGCAGTTGGATAGTAAACAATTATTTACAGAAAGATGTGCCGTCGTCCACGTGTTTCATTTTCAATAGGCTTGTCGTAGAAGGGAAGAAGTTCAGTCATAAACCTTATATTTTCATCTAGAATGACTTCGTAGTGAAGCACTCTTTTTTACACTCTGCAGATGTTTCTCCTAGAAGTAGAGTCCAAGATTATGAGTCACGAAAGTTTCACAGATTTTCTGCAGTTTCACTACTGCAGCACCGCTAATCGGTTTGCATGTATGAACACACTGGTACACGCTTATGTAGTCTGGGTATGAAATGAAGAATCACATTCAAGCACATGCAAATGAAGTCATATTTCGTATTTTATTGGGGAACTATAAATTGCAGCAGCAATCAAAAACACGCTCATGTTCAGAATGAGATAGGACGTTCACATTCACAGGGCAAATAGCTGAATGTGTTCTACAGAAATGATTAGCGTCTCAGTCACCTTTGTTCAGCATGTGACACAGGGTCCGCCTTGGGCCCTGATGACTTGCTCCATGCGCGATGGCATTGACGTGATACGACGCGAATGGCATCCTGTGGTATAGTTATCCGTGCTGCATTCACCTGGTTCCAGATTTCATCTGTGGTTTTTGGCATAGGGTCACATCGCTGCACTTGTCGTCTGACGATACCCCATACATTTTCTGTTGGAGACAAGTCTGGTGATCTGACGGACCAGGGGAAAAGGCTGACATCCTGTGGCACCAAGAAGGCACGGATTTGTACAGCAGCATGTGATCTTGTATTGCCTTACAGCAAAATGGCCTCTGGTGTGTCGTGCAGGAAAAAAGGGTATGGCTACGGGTCGCAGGATGTTCTTGACGCAGTTCACACTGGTCACAGTGCACTAGACCAACACCGACTAAAAGGAAGGCCTTGGCGCTTGTTGGTGACGTCACGTCAGCTAGGCACGGCGAACGCCAGGTCTGTTGCAAGCAGAAACGCCTGGGCCTGCTTATCACTATAAATCTCTTATTTTTGGACAAAATGTTTGGTATTGTTTCGGATTCTGCAGTTTTATTTAGATGAAAGATTTTCTTACTATCATAAAGCTACAAATGAAGATCATAGTTCTGTATTACTGAATCCTCGCAAAACAAACGTAGATCAATATGAGAAGATGCTTTGCCCCATTGCAAGCATCGTAAATTTTACATTCAAGTATCTATATTTACTTGATCCATTTTGCTATGGAAACTTACCCCAACCCCCTTACAATGAACTCATTTCTTTTATTTATTTATTTACTATCGTTTGACATCGTCACTGGAAATGTGAACTAATTTACATGTGTAAATGTCCCACTGTTGCCAGTCATTAGATTATAGTCGTTTTCAACGAACGGAATTCTAAACAAGAAACAAAATAGCTTCATACATCGAAAACACTGTTGAGCTTAAACTTTTTTAAACATGCGCATTAGGAAAGATAAATATTCCCCTCCTGCAACTGAATGGAGAAACTTTATAACATAAAAAATTTTTATTTGGTAAAACAAGTATCTGTCTTCTGCCTCTTCTTCTGTCCCCCACCCCATCCCCCAACATGTACAATCGCAAGATATTTCATTAACATTCAGCGCTCCTCACCCCTTAGTCAACCAAGATACCTAAAGCACAGCACCAATATGTTCACAGTTTTTTTGTAAAAGCAACCCAGTACAAACATAACTTCCTCAGATTTACAAATAAGGTTAAGAAGCACGAATTCTATTGCTGCTGGACCATGAAGTTGTTTATTTATGTCAATCCGTAAAACAGGTGGCAATTGAAGTTCAGGAGTACACTATTTGTTAAGAAGTGTGTAAGAATTGATGTCATGAACTGATATATATATATATATATATATATATATATATATATATATATATATATATTATGACTATTAAGGTAAATACATTGTTTGTTCTCTATTAAAATCTTTAATTTGCTAACTACGCCTATCAGTAGTTAGTGACTTCCGTAGTTTGAATCTTTTATTTAGCTGGCAGTAGTGGCGCTCGTTGTATTGCAGTAGTTCGAGTAACGAAGATTTTTGGTGAGGTAAGTGATTTGTGAAAGGTATAGGTTAATGTTAGTAAGGGCCATTCTTTTGTAGGGATTATTGAAGGTCAGATTGCGTTGCGCTAAAAATATTGTATGTCAGTTTAAGCACAGTCGTGTTTAATATTTCTAAGGGGACGTTTCAAGTGTAATGAATTGCACAATTAATTGATTGCAGGAATCTCTCAGAACAATGTGTGTTGGTCAACTACCGCCATTAGTTCACATTTTCCTGTGTCAGAGAAGGAGACACCACCATTATGAGTATGTCTGCAACAGACCTGGCGTCCGCCGTGCCTAGCTGACGTGACGTCACGAACAAGCGCCGCGACCTTACTTTGAGTCAGTGTTGGCTAGACACGCACCAACTGTGATAAGAGGCTGTACCCAATAGCACTCCACACCATACTGCTTGATTTGGCGCTGAATGTCTTAAGTGAATACAATCATCATGATGCCGCTCCCCCTGTCTGCAGCGACCCATAATTCGGCCACCATTTTCCAACAAACCGAACCTGGATTCAAACGGAAACATTACCTGGTGCCGTTCTTGTTCCCAGTGACGTCGTTGCATGCACCATTGCCGCCTAGCATGTTTCTGCACATTTGTCAAAGGCAGGTGGAGAGGTTAACGACACGCACTAAACCCATGCCATAATAAACAGCGACTGACTCTCATCCCTGAAAGCATACGATGTGTTACACTATTCCGCTGTTGCGCCAGAACCAAGGGGGACGCAGGACTGTCCTGCAGTGCCATTCGGATGAGGGGGTAAGGGAGCTCTGGGTGGTGCGACCTGACCCATTTCGTCGTATGTTATGGCCTTCCATAAGCCATTCGGAGCACACCCGCTTCACTGCCGAAACACTTCGTCCCACACGAAAAGCAATTTACCAGATGGATGCATAACATTCCCTTATGCTAATAGTGCACACTGATTTGACGGTACGGTTCGCGCATAGTTTGCGAGGCATTCTGAACGTCTGCTGGAGTCACACTGATCCATTACCTTCGGTTTACAGCGACAACGAGAGACGCAGCCACATTTTAGTGGTAGATGGTGTTGCGCCGTGGGCGGACGTGGCTCAGATGCTAACTGTTTCTGTAGAACGTGCTAACGTACATGTTCTGTGGGTATGAATGTCCTATGTCCAACGATGCAAGGTGTTCTGTTTTTTTTCTGAATATGAGTGTATAATTGGGAATAGCAGCATTGAATTTCCAAAGCATCTGTTTATTCAAAGCGCATTATAAGAGCTTGTACTGACAGCTTCGTGTAAGAAGTCAAAACCGGGAGCGGTGTAAGACGTGTTCATTGTCTCCACTTACATTTATTTTGTAGCTGGAAATGGGAAAATGGAAGTAAAGTACTTCTTGTTTACCACGGGCAAAAAATTAGCGAAATACGATTACTTGATAATGCAGAGTGGTATCCGAAACTGAACAGCAATTACGTTTTATGTTAAAAGAAATGAAACATGTGTTACCTGTAGTTTAAGACATTCACGCAATAAGAAGAAAGCGTCACAGGCGGACATGCTGGAGAATTAAATGTTACAGACGCGAAAGCGAAATGTGAAGACGTGTACATGGTGCTCAGAAACAGTTTGCAAAGCTTGTAAGGGTGTTTCAGGATAGTTTTTGCTCAGAAATAATTATAAAAAAATTCGAAACATCTGCCCTTTCTGGTTTAATTAGCACTAGAGTTAGCCAGTAATGCAGTTGCGCAGCCAGCTTCAAGAGGCCCGCCAGATACAATTAGTGGCAGTTGACCTCATAGCGTAGATGATAGCGCAAGAGACGGCTCAGCCTTTGGCCCGTGGTTAGATCCTTAATCCCAATCCATGTACAATTTTTGATCCGCTTTCTTGTTCGGTTTTAGAAAAGCGAACGAAGGACGCGTTCGACGACACCGTGTCTGGCGGGCCATATGAATTCGCAGGCGCCACGGCCTTACTGGCTAACTCCAATGCTAATTTACTCGGAAATGGCGTGAAGTATCCAATTCTTTTCTTAACAGTTATTTCCCAGTACAACCTGCTCTGAAACACCGTTACAAGCTTCTCAAACTGTTTTTGACTACCTTGTACACATTTTTAAATTGGGAAAGCAGAGTACACGCAAGGCATAAAAGGAATGACAAGGCCAAATGCTTATTTATAAGAAGCAAAGTAAGCCAATCTCTAAGACTAAAAATAATGTCAGGTTTTGAACTTTTGTCGGAAATGTGACACTCTGCCCATATTTTTGCGTGAGACTTGCAGAGTCTACTCAGGTTACGGCAAAAAGGGAATTCTTCCCTTAGCATACACATCGAATGCTTGAAACCTGCGATAATACTCGTGATACGAGCTACAATCGGCCCAATGCATCACAAAGCACTTTCCACCTTCCAGGCACGCGGTTACTTTTTAACATTAACACACCACGTCAGAATTACTGACGTCCCGTCTTAAAGAA